>NC_135616.1:61220000-61845000 GCF_053574225.1 Canis aureus
CGGGAAATGAACCTGAAGGAGGACTCTTTCTAAAAGCCCTTATTACTGACCTTCTAAGCCCTAAACTTTAAATAATAAAGACCAAACTACAGGAAAATTAAGTAAAGATATTCAATTTATTAGTTTTTAGTGCAGTAATCATTAGGGAGGAGTTAAAGAAAAGTATAATGTGTTTTTTATGTTCAAAGCGGTCAGAATTATTTCATATTTTCAAAGTTTACCCTTTAACAATTAAAATAAGTCAGCAGATCACTCACAGTATTTTCCACCCAATGAAATATAATGCACTTACCAAACTTCAAGAGACATTTCCAGAAACATTTCAGTGACCTAGAACAGATGTATTAATCAGATTAGGTCATAAAATGGATGTGTGTTACATATAATGCAAACAAGGTCAAAACAATTTTTAAGTGACAGGTTATTTTTAACCTAAAAGAATCCTAAAACTAAAAGTAACGAAGTTTCATGAAGACCCTAAATTATGAATGCATTTCAATAAATATATATATATTGCTATTTTTTGTGATATAAATCTATTTAATTGGTCATTTTAGTAAACATAAGAATTGCCTCTGGTTAGTTTTTCTTCCTTTGTTAAAATGAAGTAGTTGAGTTCTACAATCATTATGTGTGAAACATAAAAACTGCCTGAGTGCTAAAAACTATGAAGATGTTGTGCTTATTTTTCAGGAACTCCCCGTGGGTCAAGAAAGCCTAGCATTTGTGCATTTATGACAAGTGTGGGCTGTAATAAACTGGAGACAGAACACCTATCCAAAGTGGCAGCAGGACCAGAAGCCAGCTCCTGTGGCCAGCTCAGGAAGCATCTTCAAATGGGAGGTGGGTCTCAGGTTTTTATTTTTCAACACTGTGTGAGCCACCCAAGTTTATGGGAGTACCCAGTTCTGCCAACAGGACAATTTTGGATTAATGGAAAAGACAGTGATTAATATCTACAGAGAAAAAAGGTGTATTAAAAGGTATCTTTCCAGAGACTATATATCTGTTGTATGGAAAGATCCTCTCAGTATTATCCCTGTCATTAGTTAGGAATAATGTAATTTTATATTTTTTTTAAAAATTATTTAAATGCAATTAACATATAATGTATTATTGATTTCAGAAGCAGAATTCAGTGATTAATCAGTCTTATATAATACCCAGTGCTCATTACATCCTGTGCCCTTCTTAATGTCTATCACCCAGTTAGCCCATTCTCCCACTCACCTCCCCTCCAGGGACCCTCAGTTTGTTTCCTATGATTAAGAATCTCTTATGGTTTGTCTCCCTCTCTGATTTCGTCTTGTTTTATTTTTTCCTCTCTTCCCCATGATCCTCTATTTTGTTTCTTAAATTCCACATATGAGTGAGATCATATGATAATTGTCTTTCTCTGATTGACCTATTTTGCTTAGCTAATATCCTCTAGTTTCATCCACGTTGTTGCAAATAGCAAGATTGCATTTTTAATGGCTGAGTAGTATTCCATTGTATGTATATACCACATCTTCTGTATCCACTCATCTGTTGATGGACATCTGGGATCTTTCCATAGTCTGGCTGTTGTAATTTTAGATTGTTGTGAGAACCAAATGAGAAAATGTTTTGAAGGCTGCTGCCTAATTGTAAAATGGTGCTATAATTTTTATTTTATCAGTTAGCATAGAATATAGTTAGAGTGAATCTGTCCAATACCTTCAGATGGAACTCAGATATGCCTCTTAAAAGGTGAAGAGGATGTTTTTAGAAGCAACACAAAATGATATAGATTATTGGCTTTGTGTTCTTTTTAGTTTCAGAGGATGGAAAAAAACAAATTAGAAGCTTTCCAAAAGGTTAAAGTAAGTTCATGGCTAATTCTCAGGACTGCATTTTATGAGTAAGAAAAAGGTACTGAAATCATCTGTACAAGAATTTGCCTCTCCCACTAAACTGTAAACTTTATCTTACACAAATCTCTATTAATAGTTCACTACACAATTTGGTAAATAACACATAATCAATAAATACCTATTGAATTACTGTGCATGTGTGCATGAGGGGAGCACACAAGGCAATCTTTCCTTGTCAAGAAACATTTCGTTGCTGCTAAATATAAAATCATGGGTTGGTCTAACACAGACAGCGGTTCCAATGAAATCCTATGACCTTTATGTATCAAGGCAGCATATCAAATTACTTTTAAGTTAACAAAATATTCAAGAATCCTGGTACAAACAGAATTACACATGCCCAGATGAATCAGAGTTCAGTTTTAAGTCAAAAAGGTGACTGGCTTCTAAACAATTAACATAACTGCTTTCTACCACGCTCAGACCATGTCCCAGAATATCATGTCTACTCCCTATTTCTAAATTTCAAATAGAATCTTTCCCAAAGAGGGCTTGGAAAACTTTATAGTGAATGAGGTTGCTTTGGATATTTAGGGAGAAAAACAAGACATGGGTAAAACATGGTCTGTTTTTTCCCCAAAAAATAGATATAAAAGCTGGGGTTAAATGAGACTAGATTTATTGTTTCTATCTCCAGAGGACAAACATATCACAGAAGAATGGAAACTAAAAGAACAATGTTGCAACCCTTTGTGAAGTTTTCTAACAAATGGAAAGATTCAAGGCTGAAATGGGCTTCCTAGTCCAAGGTACCGCGTCGTGACACACTTGAGAAAAAGATGGCTCCCCCAACTGGCAGGTCCCTAAACAATTTAGATCTTAAGATATTCAATGTCTAGATATATCTAATGTCTACCTGTCCTGACAACTTAATAAATAAAAGGAAAAGCAACTGTGCTATGTTCATGGTCATATTTGTCTTCTGCATAGAATATCTACATCTACCCACAGTGCTTCTTGGCTAAGACATTCATAATCCTACACTGATTGATAAGACTTTCTAAATGAAGGCAGGATAAGAGAAGGGAAGACACTGGATTTTCCCACCATGTGGAGCACTACAGAATGTGTTGTGATGGGACTAGTCAGATGGGATCCTCACTTCCACGTGTTGCCCAAGTGGATCACCCACCATCTGAAGGAAATTTTAAATTCTCCCACTTGATGTGCTATACTTAGACATGCGATGAAGATTGACATTTACAATCCCTCCACACCCTTTGACCTGAAACACGTAGTTCAGATACAATAGCCACAAAAACATGTACTTCCTGTGAGGCATTAAACAAGTATTGTAAATTCCTTCCCACACACGGCATCATGGTCTTCCACATTGCTTGCAGTATCAAAGCAGTTTGAAGGAAAGGTGACCAAGTCTCTCTGGCTCCCTCCCCCTCCCCCATAATGCTTAGCTAGAAGCCAGACAAATGAGAAGAACTCCACCTCTTCTAGGAATTATAAATGTAAGAAGCAGGCTGTACTCATTGTACATTCTTGCGAAAAACAACAATCTCATCTTTGAATTCCACAGTGGAAAGCAATTTGAGATGCTTACAATGGAAGCTGTACACCTGGGAGGGAGAAGGTGAGGACCTAGAAGAAAGAAACTATATAAAAGAAGCAACTTTAGATTTAAAAATAATTTTTAAAGTATTTAATCCACTAATTCTCTCGCAAACTTTTCAAGGTCATTTTGAAATGATAAAGATAAAGCAACAAGCATAGTGACTGGTATTGAGGAGGTCATTTAAAATTATTATTACAAAAAGAAGCACACAAATGATTTTAAACTTGAGAACCTGTCCTATTAGTAAAGAGCTCTTCAAGTATGTTATGCCTTTGCTGATCAGTATACTCCAGCATTTACAACCTTTACCATCAATAAAACATTATTTTGAGTTCTGATCCCTCCTGGCTTAATGTCCTCTTTTCCCCTCCTTGATGGACAAAAAGAGAAACTGATCACCATGCAGGTTCAATAATCATTTATATCTTTTGAGTGAATTACAGAATATTTTCTGCTTTATCTGTATATACCTGACCTGTACATGATAAAATTAAAGTTGTATTTAAAAATAAGGGCCACTTTTACTAAAAATCATGTTTCCATACACTGCAACTCTATCCAGTGAAGAAGGAAGGGAGATGGATTTAAACACGAGGCAATTCAAGTGTAGAGTGGAAATCACAATTCCACCAAGACAAACCAGATCATATCTAGGCAAATTTTGCAAGTTTAAAATTCAATGAGATACTGCTAAAGTCACTTTTTAAAATATATATGATGTTTATTTTTTTTTAATTGAGACGTAACATTTAACATTATATTAATTTCAGGTATATAACACAATGATTTAACATTTTTATACATTGCAAAATGATCACCACAGTAACTCTAGTCAACATATATGATTTGTTAATTAAAAAAATTTGTATTTACTACCAGGAATCATCTAATCCATTCATCCAAGAATTGTGGCCCCCTAAATATCCCAAATGGTCTTAAAAGATTTGAAAGATTAAAAAAATACATTATTTGCCCTATAGTCATGTTCCACTCTATCATGCAGGTTTCCTTCTTACATTTGAGGATGATCTCTTTCTCCTTGATATAAGGTCCCTTTTCCGTATGTAGAAATTGGAAATTCTAAACCAGATTTCCTAGAGCAATATTATCAAACCAAAATGCTACTTCTTTTTCTACAAATGGGAAGTTCTCAGACTCTAGTTTCTCCTCTTAATTTACCTTCATAACTCCTGTCTGAGCACTTCTCAGGTTTTTTGTATTTCCCATAAGTGTACTCATTTATCCATTTATCCAAAAACGATTCAAGCACCTCAGGTGTATCAGGCTAGGTATGCAAAAGTAATTAAAGTGAACATATTCTATTCCTTGATGGGAGTTAGGTCTAGTAGAGGACCCAAGGAGACATAGCATTCTAAAATGCCCTATAATTTAAAAGTTATAAATTAGGAAAGTGTCAAAAAAGACTCACTTAGGTTTTCATTGCTGGCACCCCCAAATAAAAATGTGTTCTCTCTTAAAGCCAGGAATGCCTGACCTCTATGTCTGAACTCTGACCTGCATCCATCTGCTGGCATTCACATCTTAGCCAAACATCTCCCAGACTTCTCATAAAAGTATACAGTTCTCTTGTTTCCCTTTCAAGCTCTGTTTTGTCTCATTCACTTAACTAAATTGTAGCCTTAGTCTTCATAGGTCAATACAGTTTCCCAAAGAAAATCATCCTGACACTTCACATTCTGAATTCAGCATCAAAACTACCATCTTTTTAAAGCTTTGCCATTCTCTCTTCTATAGAACCTCATTAATTTTCAAATTTGCAGTCATGAATAAGCAATAACCAAAGAAAGCAATCAGCCAGAATCAGATGTCACAGAAGCCATGAGACAAGGCTATTTTTAACCAATACCACCAACATCTAAATAAAGAGGGCAAATAAAAGCACTGTGCCATGTAAACTTTAGAGGCTACCTCCCTCAAAGTATTGGCCAAAGCAAACTAATTTCATCTAAAGAATAAAGAAGTGTACTCTTACTTATCGTACTTTAAAACCTCTGCATTTTTAAGATTCTCTGAAGTGGGTCACTTTGTTTACCCAAAACACACCAAATTCGAAAGCTGTTATCTCTCCACATCTTATTCTATAAGCTACAGCCACACGTGATATATTCAGTAATGGATGACTGAAATATTTTTGGAGTGTGCTAAACGATCACTAAATTTATAGGCTCTACATCTAACTTCATTCTGGTAAGTTCCAACAAATAACTAATTTTAATAGTTAAGTCCGTTTCATGAAGCACATGGCAAATAGTTAAATCTGGCCAGTTACAATTAGAATGAGAATATCTAATATTTATTTAGTGCTTACTGGGCCAGGCACTATTCTAAAACTTTCCATTTATTGATTAATTTAACCAAACCACAACATTAAGAGGTAGGTACTATATACAACCCTGTTTCACAGATGAGGATGCACGGCAAAGAGGAAAAGAAAAAAATAATCTGTTCAACATTAACATGGAGAATAAGTAGCAGAATCATGATTCCAACCCAGGCAGTTGGCTGGCTGACTCTGAGCCTGGAGTCAAAAATAGCAGGTCCTGCCTATTTCTTTCAAATGACAACTCTGAAGCTCTCTCACTTTGTGACTGCAATAAACACAACCTAACCTTAAATGTCAGCTAGAAAACAAAACAAAATGTGGACCCAGCCCTAAGAATGGCTTTCTCCTAAAAACAACAAATAATGATAAACAAACCAAAAAAAGTTCAAAAACTGAATGATCAATCGCAGTCTCAGGAAGAGCCGGGTCTACTGTAAATTCCCGCTCTGCAGCTACAGCTGGTCCTCGCTGCCACCAGCAATCATCCCACTCAGCTCTCACACAGCAGACACAGGAAAGCTGCTGCCACACTGACTTAGCTCAAGTCACCCTGAGCTCCTCATCCTTGTCCCTTGCCACAGAAGTGGTCTGCTAAAGCTGCATCAACCTTTTGGTTTTCACTAGGAAACACTGTTTCTTTACCTACTAACTTGTTGCTTACTAATAAATACACCTGAGGAAGAAGCCAGATCCTGTTTGCTCCAAATTCCCTGTTACCCAGGCAAAAATCTTCCATGATTCACTACTATCGGTAAGAAAACATCTAAATTCTAACATCTGAAATTTGAGCTCTGCTGTAGTTTGATCCCAGTGTACCCAACCTTCCTTTATGCCCGTGCTCCGCTCCCATCACACTGCTCTAGGCCCGTTTCCTGAACACACTTGCCCTTCCAAGTCCCATGACTATGAGCAAAGGCTCAGGCTATTCTCTTCACCAGAATGGCCTTCCACCCCATTAGTGATCCAACCACATCCTTCCTTTAAGGACAAGCCTAAACCATTGATAGCCACTCTAACTCCCTGAAACCCCATCCCCCTTCACCGTCCTGTCCTCATCTCCTACCACAATCCCTACTACTCTTTCTCTGTGTGTTCCAGCCATATGCTGTCACTCAACATGCCAGGCAAACTTCCATTTCAAGACTTTCCTACTCAGAGAGACTTCTGCCCCTCCCCCATCATTGGAGATGCTCCTAGCCGCATTTTTGGAATTGCATTTGCAACCCCTTTACATACATATACAAACACCTCTTTCCTCCTTCCCTGGTTTATTTGGCACTTATTGCTATCACTATCTAACATAAGTAAGCTTTACTTATTTATCTTGCTTTTTGTCTCTTACTAAATAAAATATAAGTTCCATGAGGATAAGGATTCTTATTGTTTTGTTCACTGCTAAACAGGTAGTTCCTGAAGGCTGTCTGTCACGCAGTAGGTGTTCAATAGTTATTTGTGAAATGAATGAATGAATAATTCCTTCTTATAACTCTCATTGTATATATTATCTACACTATTTATTTGGCACTTAAAATTATACTATATAAGTACTAAACTCTAGTGAACGATATGTTAAAGGGTTTAGGTATGAAGCATAGTGTTGTCTGCAATTTGTTTTTGTTTTTTTTTTAAAGATTTTATTTATTTATTTACCTACTTAGAGAAAGAGCACATGAGTGGGGAGAAGGTCAGAGGGAGAGGAAGAGAGCTAATCTTAAGCAGACTTCCTGCTGTGTGTGGAGCCCAAGGAAGGGCTGGATGACCTCGACATCACTACCCTTGCAGAAACCAAGAGTCCGATACCCAACTGACTGAGCTACCCAGGTGCCCCTGCATTTTGTTTTATTTATTTATTTATTTATTTATTTATTTATTTATTTATTTATTTATTTAAAGATTTTATTTATTAATTCATGAGAGACACAGAGAGAGAGAGGCAGAGACACAGGCAGAGCGAGAAGCAGGCTCCATGCAGGAGCCTGATGTGGGACTCAGTCCGGGACTCCAGGATCACGCCCTGGGCCAAAGGCAGGCGCTAAACCGCTGAGCCACTTAGGGATCCCCTAGGTCAGTATTTTAAAATCACAAAATAAATAATTTTTTTTTGGAGTCCCTGGGTGGGCACAAAATGAAATATTTTTATTATTGCATTATTATTATTTTTGTTTCCATATCTGTAAAATGGAAAGAATTAAAATATTTTGAATGAAAATGGTCATACGAAAAAATATATTTTTTCTAAATCATGGAATTTTATAAATTAGAAAGGATCTTAGAAATAAGTTCATCAAAACTTTTATTTTAGAGATAAAATAAGACAGAAAGAGTGATAAATCAAACATTCAAGAGGGAGATTAGTGACCCAGACAAAATGAGAGAATGGATCTCCCAATTCCCAATTCTCTGAGTGGGTAGAGCAAGCCCCGTGGGAATCTGGCAATCTTCAGTTGGAGACTCCTGTTGTTTCTCTATCTGGCTGCTGGCCACAGAAATCACTCTATGTTGACTCAGTATTGACTTTTGGATGACAAAATTTTGAAGAATTTTTTGCTAATAATGTCTTGGCTGGAAACGTGTTCTCTCTTTGCCAAATCCAAGTGCTTTTTTTTTTTTTTTTTTTTACTGTTTCAGACTGCTATAATCATCTTCAAGAATAGTTTAAAAACTTCTTTTCTCACATTATTCCCTCACAGTCTGTTCTCTCTCATCTCTGTGAACACTGTGGAAAGAAGCCCATACTCCTCTGAAAGATGGGGTTCAGGGGTGAGGCAAGCCTGGAGGGCCCGCCACGTGATCTGGGGAATGCCAGGGGCTCTCCACCCAGCTGTATGCACCTTCCTCCCCTCTACCATCACAGGTCACCAAAACAAACAATTGTCCTTCAGACAGGACTCTTAAGAACAGAGGGAAGAAAAAAATGCTGTTTGGCCAACTGTTTTCTCAGGCACACTAAAGAAACTAATTATGTAAGCTACTTTAAATTCAGGAATGTAGAACATCTTTTTTAGAGCCCGGAGGTTACACAGCTAACCATAGGAAATGACAGGAAGAGAGGAAATGCATGTTTCCCTACAATATCTTCTTTATCATCAGACTGAAGAGGGAGAAAAACATATTTTGGAAAGGCCAATCCATGCTTACAAAGCTCTCAACAACCATTGATGGAGAACCAATCCTAGCAGCATGCCTTCGGAAGGCTGCAGAATGTTAGCCTTCGACCATCTCTCAACTTTACCCCCACCCTCCGCTCATCAACTTGTACCAACAAAGCCTAGTAACTTGCCAGGCCCCAACTTGCTTTCTTCTTTCAAGACTCCATGCCTTTGCATTTATATAGTGCTTAAGATGTTCTAAGCACTATATGTATGGATGTATACATCCATGTGCATATAGGAGTGATATATATTTCTATAACAAAGCATAGTTATATATTTAATATGTAATAAATTACATACTTAATAAATACTTAAACGAAGCAATACATTGTATCTTATGTAATAAGACATAAGAGTCTATCTAGAGGTGTCTGAGTGGCTCAGTTCGTTAAGTGCCTTCGGCTCAGGGCATGATCCCAGGGTCCTGCGATCAAGCCCTGCATCGGGCTCCCTGCTTAGCAGAGAGTCTGCTTCTTCCTCTCCCCCGACCCTCCCCCTCACTTGTGCTCTCTTTCTCTTTCTCACTCTCTCTCAAATAAATAAATAAAATCTTTTTTAAAAAAGCATATATAAAAGTATAATTATGCATGTATACATCCATGTGCATACAATATTTTTTAATTAATTAATTTATTTGAGAGAGAGAGAGTGGGGAGGGGCAAAGGGAGAGAAAGAGAGAAACCTTCATAGACTCTGCACAGAGCCCAACTGTGCATACAGTATTGTATGTATTTCTACAACCAAGCATCATTATATATTTCATATGTAATAAGTTTTATACTTAATATATAAATTAACATAGAATCTATATCTTCTGTAATAAACTACATTAAAGTATAATTAAATAATTACACCTAATATATTTATAATGTATGTAGAGGTAATATACATTATACTATATATTTTTACATGGATATATTATATATAATAAAATTAACTCAATTATAAATGAGTTATCATAAACTCTCCTATGAGATATTATCTCCATTTTACAGATGAGTAAATCAAGGCACAGAAGAGCTATTCATCAGGATGAAATAGATAGCGAGGGATGGAACTGACATTACCCATATACAGCGGTCCCTGGCTTCCTCTTACAACACAGTCTGTCTTTATTCTGTCTTCCTACCACACATTCCTGATTGCTGCTTATCTCACCATGTGGTGGTTTCATTTCTCACATGTTTATATCTCCTATGCCCACTTCCTCTTCCAGTCCCTACCTCACCTCTACTCCACATATAGGTAACCGAGGGAAGAGCTTCCTGTGTCTTATTCTTTATATTCCTTACACAAAACACAGTGGTGGGTACATGGTGGACTTCAATAAACATATGCAAGAGGGATGAATGAAATAACTTTTAAAAAAGTTAAGAGGACTATGGGAGTGTATCTCTTGGCACCGGAGTAAGACATGTAGAAGACAGGCTTCCTGGAGCAGCCGAAGGAGTCAGCAGAGAGTGTGTGACTAGAGTGTCCTCAAGGCACCCGGGCTGCTCTGCTTGTATGAACTGGTCAGGTAGCCCTTTGGGGTTAAGTTGGTTCCTGAATAGGTATATATATCCATTTAATAAATATAAGCTATGAATTAACTCTGTAATTAGGTATACATAACCAGTATTCCTGACCTATAGGATTTTAATTTATGGGCAAAAGGAGGGAGATAAGAAATCGAACGATTTAAATGACTCATGCCCAATGAATAGCACAGACATTACCTTAGGGCTTCAGAGAAAAAGGAGGTCACCTGAGATAATAACAGTTAGGAAAGGAGGTGAGAGTTAAGGAATAGGCAGTTTGGGTGAAGACAGCAATCTGAAGTCATTCCAAGGATGAGCAAAAATAGAGAGCCTCTCCCAACAAGAAATTAATACATTAACCAGCCTTCTGGATACTGATCCATCAGTTACCTACATTTCTTATTGTAAACTACTAAAGTAGTTTCTTATAAAATTTAAACTTCATTGTTTGTGCTGCATGAATAATTTTTCTAGGGCTTTGTTGTTTCTAAATTCTTGAAATTTCATACATATAGCAAACCTAGAAGTGTAAAGAAAACAAACACAACGATTCCTGCTCACCTTTCACTGATGCAGCCCTAATTATTTGAGGATTATCTGAGGTAGAAATATCCCTCCACAGAGGCTTAATTTATTACTAAACATGTAACTCTGGAACACTTTGGATGTTCCAACAGTTTTCTTTTTCTTTAAAGAAGTATTTATTTGAGAGAAAGAGAGAGAGAGAACACAAGCATGTGAGCAGGAGGAGGGCCAAAAGGAGAGGGCAAATCCAAAGCAGATTCCCCACTGAGAGAGGAGCCTGATGCAGGTATTGATCCCATGACCCTGAGATCATGACCTGAGCCCTGAAATCAAGAATCAGATGCTTAACTGCCTGAGCGCCCTCCAACAGTTTTCTTTTTGAGTTCACTCACTCATTCTCTCTCTCTCTCTCTCTCTCTCTCTCTGCCATTTCTCTCAAATTTTACATATTCCTTTATCCTCCCAAAAGTTTTGCTAGACCTGCTTGAGTGGAGGTTGCGGGGGGAGAGGGGTAAGTTAAAGCCATTGCCTCACTTGAAACAACCACAGAGATTAATGTCTCTGTATTATTTAGTGTATTACCTCAACCTAAAAGTTTATAAATATCAGAACAATAAAAAGATTTGGACAAGGGCAGCCCAGGTGGCTCAGCAGTTTAGCGCTGACTTCAGCACAGGGCGTGACCCTGGAGACCCGGGATCCAGTCCCACGTGAGGCTCCCTGCATGGAGCCGGCTTCTCCCTCTGCCTGTGTCTCTGCCTCTCCCTCTCTCTCTCTCTCTCTCTCTGTGTCTCTCATGAATAAATAAAATCTTAAAAAAAAAAAAAAAAAAAGACGGGCAAGAAGTAAAAGGGCAAACAAAATTTTCTCTTTAAAAAACAAACACTTAAGGGCACTTGGGTGGCCCAGTCCAGTTAAGCATATGGCTTCAACTCAGTTCATGATCCCAGGGTCTTGGGATCCAGCTTTGCATCAAGCTCCCTGCTCAGTGGGGTGTCTGCTTCTCCCTCTGACTCTCCTCCTTCTCATGCTCTCTCTCTCAAAAAAAAAGTAAAATCTTATTTAAAAAAGCCCAACATTCAAATAAACAAATAAATAAAATAAATTCCAGAATAGATTTTTATCTGACATAAGGTTGAGAAATAATCCTGTTGTGTTGCTTACCTGGTTGAAAATAAAAGGAACCTCTTTCTTGTCTCCCACTCTCATAGATGATATGGGAAACGTTGCTGTCCCTAGAGTTTCATCCATGACATAATTAGCATCCATTAATGTGACCTGGAGAGATTAAAAGGTAGACTATGAGAAAACAATTTCTCTTGAATTTTTGGAAATTATATCTAAAATTTCTATCACATTAAAAAAATGAAAGCTCTTGAATGATATTTAATAGTTTGAGACCTCAATACTCAAAGGGTTATGATACTTTTTCTTCTCTTTTCTTTCTGACACATTTGCTACTAAAATGATCATTAACTTTTTCATTTTCCTGATTGACTTATTCATTATCATGTTTTCAAAAATGGAACCTTAACCACTCCCTCAGAGGAAATGCTATTTTGGAGTATGAGAAGTAAATTAATGTAGAAAATCCATGCAACCATTTTGGGAAAGATCTATTTTAATTCCTTTTAAAGTTAATTATTTTCAGTTAGAAACTTTAAGTGAATAAAGTTAACTTGTTTTAAAGTCATAATCCATTGATGATACTGTTATTCTGTTGTCCTTGGACCCTCCTCTTTACAATAGAAAATATGTTTTCTCTCAAACACATGAGGAAGATAAAAGATACTTCCCAGTCTATCAGACTCTTGTGTTTCCCACTGGATATTCACATCACTTGTTGTACACCAGCTAGCACCCAGTGTAGCAGGCTGCCCAGCTGGACTCCAACTACACCTAACCAAGGAGAAAGAAGGCATGAAAGGGACAAGCTCAAGCAGCAACTTCCACATGAATGATGACCATCTAACAGTCCACAAATGATTCACTAACCTCCAAAACATTTTCTTGATTAGGATCCAAAATAAATTCGAACGTCTCATTCCACACAGGGTTTATGTCATTATTGAAGTGTCTTGTTCTCTTCCTGCTGTCAGGAGTTGAGGAGATAAAAAGTTCCACATACGGATCTGGAGTGTCAACTGTAGACAGTAAACACAGGTGAGAAGGAGGCAAAAATGTGATTCATAATTCCTATTTTTTAATATGTGTTGTCAGATTATTTTTAATGAATATGCAGTAACATATTTAAAATGTCTGAGACAACATACTCCAGAATGGAAGAACATCATAGGTTGATACTTCTTGCCCATCCTAACAGTCCTAACATAAGGAATCATTTATGAGGTGATTTACTCAGAATTCCTCTATCCACCTAAAGGACATGTTCAGTCAACACTTCAGTGGAACTGCTTAACAATGAGAACAATCTTACCCAGCAAACTACAGTATAACCTTCACCCCGGGACTATGATGGTGACAAGATAATGGGTTCAGGATCACGGTGCTTATCTACGTTAGAAAAATGATCCTAATTACTTTCTTTGCCAAACAAAATCATGAAACTCAGTGTGAGATAAATATTGTAGTTATGGGGTTGCCTTGGGTAGCTGTACAGGTTGTGCACTGAACAGCTCTTAAGGGTGAGTATTTATATTAGTAATCCACATATGTTTCTGTATTTATTATAGAAGTATTCAATCAGATGGAAGTGGACGTCTTAAGGAATGTAACAGCTTTTTCTTGTACATAAAGGCCTGCTGGAGTCAGGGCATGATGTGGGTGCCGTTTTAAATAGAAATAATCAATTGCAAATAAAGGAAGTATTTAAATTTCTTCCTACTGTGTATATATATACACATAACAATAAGGCAACTGACACTAAGCAGTGGAAACACTCATCATCCCTCCTTAGTGGTTCCATTGAACCCTTCACCATCTTACAACATTCCACACACTACATTTTATAGATGTAATTACACATTTATCTGTCTTTTCCTACAAAATTCAACAACTTGAGGGGAGTGATCAAGTCTTACTCATTTTTTATCTCTTCAGAACCTAACAACTATCACAATATTTAAAGGTCTCCGGTCTCCTAATGTAAAGAGTCAGTTTTTCTCTTTAACACATCCTCTCCCATGTGACCATTGTAATTCATAACCACAAAAAACAACAGTTGAGCAATGACTGCTAGGATCTCTGTCAAGCACTTTATACACTTTAGTCGCGTTCAAATCTCCTAAAGGCACTCTAAGGTAGGTGCTCTGTTTTGGTGTTGAGGTATCAGGAACTGAGAGATGTTAAGCAATCTAATATCCAGCTAGTAAGTCTCAGAGGAAGATCTGGCTGCCACATTGTTTTAATGACATCATGCTTTTAAGTGCTAAAAACAAGATCATAAGGTAAGCATTGCTATTGAAAGAGGAGTTGGGACTTAGAGTTATGGAACAGAGGAGGAAAGGATAGAGGGAGGAAGGGAGAGGGAGAGAGAGAGAGAGAGAGAGAGAAGAGGTAAAGAGGGAGGGACAGGGGAGAGAGAAAGAGAGAGAAAGAGGTGGTACAGAGATCCATACAAAAGATATAAAAATTGGGACGCCTGGGTGGCTCAATGGTTGAGTGGCTGCCTTTGGCTCCAGTCATGATCCCAGGGTCCTGGGATTGAGTCCTGCATCAGGCTCCCCGGAGGGAGCCTGCTTCTCTCTCTGCCTATGTCTCTGTCTCTCTCTGTGTCTCTCATGAATAAATAAAATAAAATATTTTTTAAAACGATATAAGAATTGAAAATAAAGGAAAAACAAAAATAATAGTTCTCAAATGATTGTTTTTCAAAGAAAAATTAAAATATATATATATATATTTTTTAAGTGTGCCTTTTTATTGTAAAGTGGAAAGATCTACAAATGAAGTATAAACATTTGGAATTGTCTTTTATTAAATTTTCTCACTTGTACTTTATGCATCATTGGTCAAAGGCAGCTGAGTCTCAAAAGAGGTACAACATAAATGCCTGGGGTTTGGATTAAAAATGCAGACCCTTGACCCTCCTTGCCTAAGACCCATGATCAGTAGATCTGCAGCGGCCCAAGGAATCTGCATTTTTAAACAAATATTCTAGCTGATACTGATGTAGGTCATCTTCTGTTCACATTTTTGATACCCTATTTTAGAGAAAAGGAAATAGGCAGCTATTGGAATTTTACTTATTATTTATTTTTATGGAAATATAATTGGCATATAGTATTGTGTAAGGCATCCAGTGTGTTGACTTGATATATTTACATATTGCAATCTCCAACTCAATGCTGATCTCTCTCAACAGGACCATGGAAGACAAACTAGAAAACAAAAAGGCTGAACAGGAAGGAAGGTAAGGGGAAATGGGCCAAAGAAGAGAAGGGCATTCTACATGGTGACTCTTCCCACCTCCTCAACCAAATGTTCCCTTTCCTTAACTGTGTTTCTGCCATGACGCCAGAGCTCAAGACTGCAAATCAGAAATAAAACTTCATATTTAGAATAGTGAGTGATGGAAGATCATAAAGAAAAGTATCTTTCCTCTTTTGAGTAGAAGTCAACATGTGATTTAAAGGAAGAGATTCCATTGTACTTCACATTAAATGTATAAAAATGTAGCCTGTCATCCCATAGGGTAGGTTCTTTCTCATGGGGCTAATGCTTTTTTTCTGTTTCCCCCAAACACTAGAAAACCCCAAACCAAGCAAAAAAAAAAAAAAAAAAAAACAACAATCTAGAAAACAAAAAGTGCCTGGGAAGAGGAGACATGCAAATGTTAAACATCACTCATTCATTCAACAAATATTTGAACACCTGCTCTATGTCAGGAACTACCTGTCAAGAAGCAGTTTGGCTTTAACAGGCAGCCGAACACGAAACTGCAGATTTGAACTATGGAAGTGAGTCAAATGCTAACGGCCTAATTTTAGAGGCCAGGGTAAATAGGAGACAAGCAGATACACCACGCCAGTGACTAGTAACTCAGTCACTCAGATTATTACACACAAATAAAGTCAAATCGTAGGTGGAGAAGTTGCCTTTAAGGCTTGGTCTTCATCTGAATCTGAGGAAAGGAGGGAAAGGTTTTCTTGGGCCAAACAAGGAGGAGGAAGCAGAAAGCTAAGTTCCTTGGGAGAAACCATGTAGGAAAAGAAGCAGCAAGCTGAAGGGAGATAAGCATCTTCTAAGCCATTCCGGATGCTCAATCCAGGTTATACACTTTAGCAAATTCTAACTCTGACAAAAATGATAAAGAAAAGAGCATGCAACAAGATACCAACACTACACTTATACATCAAAACATCAACGGACTTTTTAAAGAAAATTAGAATCCAGTTCAATGCTGTCATTTTGGGTTCTTCTTTTCTCTTTTAAATACAATCAATATTCTACAACTCCTGTCAAGAGTGGTCATTAACAAAAAAAAAAAAAAAAAGAGTGGTCGTTGATTTAGCTTCTTCCCTTGCTTCATGAGCAAGAGACCTCAACGTTAAGATGTCAAAGGGTGCTGGACAGTGGAAAACCACTGACAGCTGCAAACTCTGATACTGCAATCAGCATCACGGCTAATCTTTGCAAGTCGAGAAACATCTGTAGCAGTGGTAGACACTGCAGGATGAAAAGGGAGTTTGGGGACACAAGTTTAAAATCAGACTACGATAATCACATAGCTCACTTTCTTTACATAATCTATAATCTTCGTTGGCTTTGGAAAGGGAAAGCTTCTTGGAAGCTTTGAAAAGAGAAAGCAGTCCATTTTGACAGCAAAACTAAGCCCAGTGCTTTAGAGATATGCGTGAAGGGGGAAAAAAGGCAAATGCAGGAAAAGAAATGTTTGGGTTTTTTTCTCCTGTATATTTATTTCATGGTTTTGTCAATTAATGCCTAGGGGGTAACTGGATGTTGGCTCACTGATTCAGCTTCACCTTGATTAGTTCCAGCCAAACAGGTGGTAAAGCCAAGATGTAATGTGTGGGCAAAGACTTTCTTCCATCTCATCCTTTTATCTAAATCTTGACAAACAAAAATGTTGGGGGTGTGGGATACAGATTTCTTTTGCTCCCATAAAGATGGCATGAAACTACATGCACCCGAAATAGCTTCAGAATTCCCGGGTTGTAAAACCTCTCATAAACTTTAGTAGTTTAAGGAGTGCCTGTCTAAATTAATAACAGGTCCATCTGTCATTTCAGCTTTGTCTGAGCAAAATATTATGTGATTCATGATAGAGGCTGATGGCAGCTTCTATACTCTGTAAGTTCTATTTAGATGTCCTCCATTTGCTTTCTCATATCCACTGTGCTCAGCAACTTAAACCCTCTTTAAATAAACCCTGCTTTAAATAAAGATGACCCATACCTATTATAATTCTTGCAATGAACAGCAAAAAAAAAAAAAGAAAAAAAAAAATCCCAGAAGGAATAGTCCTCCCAAATTCACAGCTAAAATATCACTTTCCAAATAGCTATTACTGCTGATGGTAAATTTAAAGTAGGTTTCTCAAAATGCAGTCCTTTACAGTATCTTCATAGAATCATCTGGAGTGTCAAAAATGCAAACATCTTGCATCTTCAGTCAGAGCCTAGGCTTAGAAATCTGCCTTTTTAACACTTGACCAGGTGATTCTTAGGTCCACAAGTTTGAAAAACATGGTTTAAAGCATATATTCTTAGAATTGACAAACAATGATACAAATAACACCCACAGAAAAGTAGAAACGTTTGGCATTGAAAAGTCAACAGGCTTACTGGCCTTTGGTCATGGACTTATTCTGCCCATAGACTATATTAAGCACAATCCAGTAATTCACTTCCGTTTCTTTCCAGTCTTTAAAGACATTTCCAAGTGACCACATGAAAACAAATCCAAGAATAAAGTACATGAGGTAGGTCAGTTGGCAATCTATATAAGGCTACAGGCTGATATTGAAGCATTCTGCTTCTATTGCCACCAAAATAGGAATATTGCAGTAAGACCAAAAATTAAAAAATAATTTAAGTAAATGCCTCTAAATAATGTCCTCAAATGTCCCTCCTTTGAAATATTTATGATTTTGTGATAATGCTAATTATGTGGAGAACTTAAAGTTTTTTGACTTAAAGGTTTAAAAACTTAGAGTGATTGACAAGTGATTGAAAGTGATTCACTTTCTCCATACTATACTGGCCGAGTGGCTGGCCAGGAAAGAGATTGTTAGCCTAATGATAAATGTAAAAATTTTAATAGCAGTTGGTTCTTTTTTTAATGTATAGTTTTTTGTTGAAGGATACTATACAGGCCAAAGAGTTAGAAGATTACAACTGTAGTCTGTTGAGTTTTCAGATCAAGATATAGAACATTAGCAGGACTCCAGAAACCTCACTCAATTCCCTCCAGAAAAGTGACCACTACTCTTCCTTCTATCACCAGAGAATATTTTTATCCACTTTTTATCTTTATGTAAATAGATACAATATGTACTACTGGGTCTGGCTTCTTATGTTCACCATTAAGTTTGTGAGATTCATTCACACTGACATGTGTACAATATTATTATTGATGTAAACTGCTCCATCGAATGCATATTCCATAATATGTTTATCCATTTCACTGTTGATGGACATTTGGATTGTTTCCAATTTGGGATATTACCAATGGTACTGCCATGGATACCCTTGGACATGGCTTTTGTTGAATACATGTTTACATACATATGTATGTTTCTTTTGCAAGATTCCTAAGAATGGAATTACTTAGGTATGAAATTGTTATGCCACAGTATGTATACCCTAATGTTAAGAGTCACACGGCAGCACATCCTTCCAGTACTTAATATTGTCAGTCTTGTAATTTTAAACATCTTGTGGCTGTATAAGGATATCTCAATATGGATTTATTTCACACATCTTTGATGACTATGAGGTTGATACTTATTCATATGTTTTTATTGGTCAGCTGGATATTCTTTCGAATGAAGGGCATACTCAAATCGTTTGTCAATTTTTTTTCTATTGGGTTGCCTTTTTGTATTGATTTATAGATTACCTTACATATTCTAGATATGAGTCCTTTGACAGACATACATTGCAAATATATTTTCCTGATTTAGGGTTTATCTTTTCTTTAATGATGTCTTTTGATCAAAATAAATGCCTAAGAGTCAAGCATGTTCATCTGTTTTGTTATAGTTCGTGCTTTTTGTCTTTTAAGAAAACTTTAGCTATACCAGTGTTTGCACGGATTTCTTTAAAAAATCTCAGTTGTTTTACTTTTTAGATTTAAAATCCAATTAGAATAAATTTCTGTGTATTGTGTAAGGAGGGCGTTATTATTATTTTTTTCATATGTACAACCAATGGACTCGGCAGCATTTACTGGAAATACCACCTTTAATCCTTGCATTGCAATATAACTTTTGCACTAATGAAGTGGTCTTATGAATGCAAGTCTGTTTCTGGACTTTTATTGGTCTACCAGTCCATTAGTCTATTCATTGAAACTTACACTAATGCCACAGTCTTAATTACCAGAGTTTTATAAGAGATCTTGATGTCAGGTAGTATAAATCATCTTTCTTCAGCTTCTTCATGATTATTTTGGCAAGCATTTTATTTCAACACTTCAAAGATGTCATTCTGTTAGTTTGTGGTTTCTATATACTCTGTTGAGGAATCCATTCTCATTCTTTTGCTTTTTTGAATGTCTTTTTTTCCTCTCTGGATGCCTTTAGAATTTTTTTTTCTTTCTCTTTAGTTTCCAGAAATTTTACTGCAATACACCTAAGATTGGTATTCTTTGTATTTATCCTTGGTTCATCTCACACACACACACACACACACACACACACACACACACACGTACTTTCTCCTTCCCAGTGCTTTTTATCATGCCCTGGATGTTCCTTCTGCTTTTGTTCTATAGTTTATTTCCCTTTTTGTTCTACATGTTTCAGTCTGGATATTTTCCACTAACCTACTCAGCTAATTAATTTCTTCTCTTCAGCTGTGTCCAAACTACATTCCACCTGTCTACAGAGTCTTTAATTTTTTTTATTTTTTTAAAGATTTTATTTATATATTCATGATAGACATAGAGAGAGAGAGAGGCAGAGAGAAAAGCAGGCTCCCCGCAGGGAGCCCGACACAGGACTCGATCCTGGGACTCCCAGATCATGCCTTGGGCCAAAGGCAGGCACTAAACCGCTGAGCCACCCAGGGATCCCCAGAGTCTTTAATTTTACTTACTGTGGTTTTAGTTGTAATATTTCCATTTGATTCTTTCTTATATATCTGGTTCTCTGGTAAAAATTCTCCATCTTGCCATCTATTTTCTTGAACATGTTAATCTTACTTATTTTAAATATTATATGTAGATCTACTTATTTTTCTTAAGCTTGTTTTTTGATATGTCTGGCAATTCTTAGCTGAATGCCAGATTTTTAATGAAAATTTGCATGGGAGATAGACCTCCACAGAGGACCCATTTTATCTTCTGGTAGGTAGTGAGAATAGGATGGATCTCCTCAATTTAATCAAAAATGGAATGGATTCAAATCTTGGTAAGGTTCAGCCTACCTCTTGTTCATTCCCACTGCTTAGTAGGCTTATGTCTGGAAGTCCTGATCTTCATTTTTTTTCCCCTATTAGCACTGTGAGGCTGCCAATATCTCTGTTTCTCAGCCTGTCACCCTGCACAGATTGACTTTAGTTAGTGCATATGGTGAAGGCACTGTCTTTTCAGCTTCTCTGTGCTTCCCTTCTTCTATCAGAGATCTTGACCCTCAAATTCTAACTGGCTTAGTTGTGAAATGCAGTTTTTTCATCCCCGAGTCCTTCAGGATTGCCAAAGCTCTGTTGGATTCTCTGCCTCTTCACTGCTTGGCTACTTCCTATATCCCTATCTCCCTGTCACCCCCAAACCACCTAGATCCAGCAGTGGATTGATAGAGGAAATGGCTTACAGAATCCTGGGCTTACTTCAATGACTTCTCTTCTCTGGGATATTGGTCCTTCAAATCCTAGTTGACTCAGTGGCTTTTCAATCCTTCAGATATTTTTTTAAATTAATTGACTCTGTGTTTTCTAAGTTGCACTTAGGGGAAATGAATTCTCTTCTGTAAGTTACTTCAGCATAGTCCAATGACCATTGAGTCATTAACTTGACCAAATATATGCTAATCCCTATTCCTTTTATTTCCACTCTTCATATGACTATCCAAAAATTTCCTGCAGTTCTCAAGTCACTTACCCTAGCCCAAAATTTAATCTCTAAATATTTGCTTTGCCCTGGCCACATCTTCCCAACCTATAAACAAATATTGATCAATTAAAAAACAACTTCATTAATTTTGCCAATTCCTCAAGATCTTTCCTATCCTTAGCAAAGAGTTTAGAAAAATAAATGTAGTCTACATGGGGGCACCTGAGTGGCACAGTGAGTTGAGTCTAACTCTTGGTCTTGGCTCAGGTCATGTCCTGAGATGGAGCCCTGTGTCAGGCTCTGTGATCAACATGGAGCCCACTTGAGCTTCTCTCTCTCCCTCTTCCTGCCCCTCCCACTGTGCTCTCTCTCAAATAAATAAATACATTTACATCTTTAAAAAAAATGTAGTCTATACTTACTGCTTCCAATCCCATATCTTATAAAATTCCGACCTATCGTGCTCCACCTTGTTCTATTACGTAATCAGTTACTCTCCTTATTGTAGCTTTTTTCTTGGCTGTATCAAGATGTTATTGACATATAACACTGTGTAAGTTTAAGGTAGACAACATGATGATTTGATGCACATATTACCAAATGACTATCACAGTAGGGTTAGTTAACACCTCAATCATCTCACATAAATGCCATTTCTTTTTGTGATGAAAACATTAAAGATATACTTTCTTAGTAACTTCCAAATATATAATACAGAATTGTTAACTATAATCACCATGTTGTTATAAGATCCCCGGAACTTATTCATCTTATAACCAGAAGTTTGTAAAAAAAATAAAAAAATAAAAAAATAAAAAAATAAAAAAAAATAACTAGAAGTTTGTATCCTTTGATGGACATCTCTCTATTCCTGCCTCCCATCCCCCAGGTCCTGGCAACTATCTGCCCCTATTATAGCTTCAGTATAGAACTCAATGAACTTTTCTTAATGCAATGCTTTTTGTGCAAATAAAAGATATCATTATTTGTGATTTCCTACCTAGTTCTGTAAATATTCCCTCAGTATATCTGTCTCCAACATTTTCCCCCTCAGCTCACCACTAAATTGTGGGCTTTCATTTCACAACTCTTACAAATCCTTCAAAAAAGTCCTTCAAAATGAGGTGACCTCCTTCAAAAAAATTAATGCTCACATAGTCACAACCAATTTGTAAAGGAATTATCTTATAGATACAGTCTTAAAAAAACACACTCAGTAAGAACCCCTCAGATCATGAGAACACACATGAATCCTGCAGTTTGATTAATCTCAGATCCTTTATGTTGATTGTCTTCAAGGCTTAAATGGTGGTCATGATGCATTCATTCACTTCCTCAAGGCTGCAAGGAGGAAGTGGTATAAACATGACAAATGTGAGTATCTTCATCACATATTGCTGAGTAACATATTTTTAAAGGCTTCCATTTTTTAAAAAAACATTCTGAATCCATTCTGGAAGTCCTTTCATCCTCTCTTGACTCTACCTTACATATAAATAGGATCTTCTCCATAATCTACATTTCTGAGCTCTCTCCACTCTGAGATTTTGAAACTGTTCTTAAATGCCTTGAAAATACCTCAAACCCCACATGTACAACGCAAATTTATTTTCTTTCCATCTTTCTTTCCTTACCTGCAAGGCAAAAGAAAAACAAACCAAAATAAACCAAAAACCTAATAATAAAAACTTGGTATTTTTTCTGACTTTCCTATTTTACCAGGAGCCATCATTTACAGCCATTAGCACTGGAAACACAAGAGTCATTCTTTTTTCCTCACAGCTCCTGTATCTAATCTCTCCCAGAGTTCCAGCTATTCCATCCCTAATGTGGCTACCACTTCGTGTTCCTCAAGCCCACTCAAAATATCACTGCCCCAATACCTTCACCTGGACTATTCACATAATCCCATAGTTGTTTATTTTCCCCACGTCCAAACCACTCTTTGTAACACCTCCACTATAATGCCACAATTATCTTTGTAAACCACACTTTTGTCCTTCACTAACTAAGACTGCAGGGGCAGGCCTAAGTGTGGTGAGAAAGGCCTGTAGGGCCCCCCACACACACACTGGACTGCAGGTTCTCCTTCCAGTCAATGATTCTCCTCCACCATGCACTGCAGCATCACCCTTATGAGTCAACATTTAGGCCATGAGGCATCTCTGGAATCCACACATTTCCTTTGCACATTCCACACAGTCACATTGATGGCAAAAGCATCTGTTCTGAGTAAGAAAACATAGCTTCTCTTTTATTTGTGCATAGTCTTATGCTCTCTTTGGGCATTTTAGCTAATAACTAAACATTATTATGTTGTTGTCTTTGTCTCAAGAATATTCAAGGGTCCAAATACTGTACACATAAAGGATGAGTGGAATGAGATGTTCTCTCTGTTTTTCCCTTATCCATCTCACACATCCCTAAGTCAATTGTTCTGTTTTCTTTTCAGGTAAAATTGGCCACTATAAATCCTATAAATCATGTTCCTAGAGGCTGCATCTATACACATCTGCATAAAATAAAAATAATTCCACATAAAGTTTCAACTTGCTGACTTAGGCATTATTTCCATCCTGAAATGAGGAAACTGAGGCTCCAAGGTATTTAGTAAGTTGAGCGAGGTCATTCAGAAACTAGATTTTAACCTAGACTTTCTGAAGCCAAGCTCCTTGCTCTTTCAAATATACCAACACTAATAACTCTTACCTATTTTTGCCTCTATTAAACTGCAAGCTCCATCATGGCAAGAATCACAGCCTTCCTATTCACTACTATGTCTAAAAGTCCAGCATAAAGTCTGAAACATTATAGGAACATATAAATATTGGAGTACTGGATGATGGACTAGCCCCAAGCAATACTGCAGAAAAGGCGCAACTGTCTTCCATTTCTAACTTCTCTTTACTCTTGGCTAACATGTCTCAACCTTCCTGGAGCTCTGCCCCACATATATATTTTATATATATATTTTTTAAGATTTTATTTACTTATTCATGAGAGACAAGGGTGGGCAGAGATATAGGCAGAGGGAGAAGCAGGCTCCCCACAGGGACCCTGCCACGGGACTCGATCCCAGAACCCTGGGATCATGCCTTGAGCCGAATGAAGGCAGATGCTCAACCACTGAGCCACCCAGGTGTCCCCCATTCATTTGTATTTTAATATAAGTCACTGCCAGTCATTTCTTCCAAGTACATTTGCATTTAACCTTTATTTTCAAGTTCCGAATGCAAAAATAATATTAAACCTGTGAATCCCAGCATGCTTCCCTTAACAACTCCAAGGAATAAGGTAGAGTGTCAGAGGACTTATTTATAGCTAGTAGCCCCTGCTTCCTCTAGCACAGGCTCAAAGTGGGAGTTGTTACAGCTGTAGATGCTGAAGGGCAGTCCCTGCAAATTGCTGGAAATGCAGAAGCTGGAAATGTTAGTGAAGAATTCAATGTAGTTTTATAAACAGAACTTTGGTGGTGATTCTGGATACATTGGAAAAAGAAGAGCAAAGCCCTTCCAACAAGACCAACATTGTCTAACTCAAAATAATCATAGACTACCTTTCCTTCATTTGAAATTACAAAGCAGTTTTATTAACACAATTTTTAAATCCCTTTATCAGGCAGGGTCTCCAATTTGAACTCTATTTTTTCATCTTCTTCTCACACCCTCAGATCTATAAAAGTGCTTTCTCAGGTCACATGTTTCCTTTTGTAAAGGGACACGAAACCATCAGAATGGAGCATCAGCCAAATGGATACCAGGAAGAAAGCCCAGCAGCATCTATGCACAACTGACTTGGTACAGCTTGAACTGACAATTGACTTAGTATGTTAATGAAATGGGCTACCATCTGGCATATAGTAAAAAACAAAACAAACAAAAACAATACGTTACTGTAAAGAAAGTTGATATTCACGAGACAAAACAGGAAGATAAACTCAAAACAACCCAAAGCTAGTGAAATGTCAATCTATAACAGAACTGAAATTTTTGTTGTTATTTGCATTGCCTTTTTACTTAAATCTCTGTGATACTTTTTTTGGAAGGAAACAAAAATACCTTTGTTATCAGTATCTATGTTTGGAATGTTTTTAAACATTTAGAATCTAGGAATGTTTCTTGGCATCTGCTTAGTTTGGAGAGAAAATGTAGTTCTGCAAAAAATTATTATAAAATATATTTATTTATATTATTAATGCTAGCTATATGGATTTAGCTGCATATATGCATTCTATCCTACACAAGAATAATTTTATTTTTCATCAAAGAAGGAGTTCTCAATCTTGACATTACTGACATTTTGGGTCAGATCATTGTTTGCTCTGGGATGCTGTCCCTGGGCTCTACCCACCCACTGCTTTTGATGCCAGTAGGACCCCCCCCCCCCAATTGTAACAATTAAAAATGTCTCTAGATGTTATTGCCTAATGTACCCTGTGCAGCAAAACCACTCTCCTGCCCCTGTTTAGAACCACTAAACTCAAACAAGGCATCATCCTTGCTACCTGACATTTATTCACTAGCATAAACTGTTAAAAAATGGCCAGATTCCCTAATAATGTATACTATACATATTATGTCAGTCCCATGTTTGAAACCTTTTATGATTTTTTTTCTAAATTGAAATGTCAAAATGATGTAATAATAACATATTAAAATTCTACTTCCTTATCAAACCTATCTCAATCTCCATTCAAGCTGTGAAGTCTTCTGTGAAGCTTCCTGCCAACACTTTTCAAAATCAGTAACATCATATGGCCAAAATACACAATTAGTGAGAGTACACTTTTTTGGTTTGGTTGGGTTTCCAGAGTTATTCAGACCTACTTCATCTTTTCATTTAGACCACAAACAGGTCAAAGGTAAAGCTGCTGTACAAATAAGGATCAGAATGAGGTAAGTTTAGTTTCAAGTCATAAAATATAATAGCTGCGTTATTTTTGGATTATTTACTTAATGTCTTTTTAAAAATGTTTGTAAAATTAAAATAAAAACAGCATATAACTTCTCATATTACTAAACTGAATAAATGAAGAATGTTAAGTTCTAAGAACGCTACTCAGCATTTTTGTTTATTTAACACATATTGTGTACACTATTCATCAAGAACCTTTCTAAACACTCTGTAATCTTATTTAACCCTCATTTTTAAAAGCCTATGAGGAAAGTATTATTATTATGCCCCATCTAACCACTGAGGCAATTGAGGCCTAGAAAAGTTAAGTAACTTACCCAAAATCATGGAGTTAATAAATAGAAAGGAGATGTGAATCCAGGCAAGCCAGTTCCAGAATGCTTGCTCCAATGTCTAACCCATGCTTCCCTTTGGGTATGGGACAGGCACTCAATAAAGTTATCTACCACAAGTATTATGTTTATTATTTTTTGTACTTCTTGAGGCACTGGGTGAGTATGAAATATAAACAGCAGATGCTCAGCATTTATTGATGAAGATGTTAATAGTGGACATTAATAATGGGTTATATATTTCTTTAACATTTCTTTTGCAAAGGTAAAAGTTCAAGGCTGTTATTTCATTTTGCATCTGCAGATTTGGATTAACCTTGTATGTCAACTTAAAATAATTTTGTCTAGAATTTTATCTAAAATATTTCATAAAATATGTATTGATGCATCTAGAGGAGCAAGAATAGAAGAGTATTTCTAAGGAGTAAGGTTTACAAAAATCCCCATACTATCCTTTGGCTAAGGTCACTAGTTATTTCAATTTCTATGTTATATAATTTTTATTTTTAAGAAAAATTTTAAAATATGAAAATATACTAAAATAACATATGATAAATGTTTTCACATAAATGTTTAAACTGAGAGCAGCAAAGTTATTCTCTTTGATATAAAAAGTTTAGGAGTAAACTTTTCTGAGGAAATTTAAAAAACGTTTAACTATTTTTAAATTTAATTCCATAAGATATTATATCACACCTTTTCAATACAGAAGTGATATAAATTTTTGGCAAGGAGAATTTACTTAGCATATGTAAAGAAGGTTGCATATCATTCAGTTTTTAAAAAGTTTTTAGAATGAAGGCTTTCTTTCACTTGGTAGAACATTAACATGTTAAAGTATACACATGAAAAGTGCATGAAGTATTTTAACACAAAGAAGCTCAAGTACAAGACATATATGATAAAAAAAAAAAAAAGACTAAGTAGGCTCTATTAGTGATAAGTCTTTAAAAGTAGGGAGGGAGGGAGCATGTGGATTGTGTCCCTATTAGTACTGGTAACATACTCTCCATTTTGATGGGAACCTGCTTTTTTATTTTATTTATTTTATTTTATTTTATTTTATTTTATTTTATTTTATTTTATTTTATTTTTTTAAGGATTTTATTTATTATTCATGAGAGACACAGAGAGAGAGAGGCAGAGACACAGGCAGAGGGAGAAGCAGGCTCCATGCAGGGAACCCAATGTGGGACTCAATCCCAGGTCTCCAGGATCAGGCCCTGGGCTGAAGGCAGTGCTAAATCACTGAGCCACCCAGGCTGCCTGGAACCTGCTTTTATTATCTCTCAAAAGCATTGTTACCAAATATACAACCAAAGTATAGCTGTTAATCTTATTGAATGAATATGGTGAAAATCCACAAAAGGACCGATTGATATTATCAAAATATCATAGGACATTATTTACTGTACTCATCAGACCTAGAAACACAAATATATACATATAAGACACACACACACGAAATCTTATGACATTTAAATAAAGATAAGAAGGACTAACTGTACTTCTAAAACATTTGGCCATTTAATAAACTACGTGACATTCTAAATGAAAGAACAACAGTAGTGCCCTCCTAACACAACCTATTTCCCAACTTCACAGAAAAGACAAGATAAGAGATCAGAGACAGGCATGTTCTGGAACATTTTATTCATCTTGAAATTATCTTTCATAAAAACTCCACTGGGAAACAGTTTCATTATACGTAAAATTTTTTAAATCTTGGGTGGATACTCAAAAACATTCCAAAAATATTAGTAAACTAGAATTCATGTTCATCATTAACTTAAGGGCTAATGCTAGGGAAATGTTTGATTCTGGAAAAATATATTTAAGGGTAGCAGGCTGCTATAGGCCAACAACAGTGCCATTTATAATTTATAAATATATATTTGAAACACCATAATCTAAGAAAAGATTGATTATAGTAATCCAAAAAGTGTTATAAAGTTTCTGTACATTGAAACCCAGGAAAATTCTAGATTACTATAGAGATAAGAGCAGTATTTATAATTACCAAAAAAGATGGAGTATAAAATTATTATATTTTAGGGGGGGAGGCGCAGAGGGAGAGAAAGAATCCCAAGTAGACCCGATGCTCACTGTAGAGCCTCACGACCCTAAGATCATGACCTGAGCCAAAATCAAGAGTCAGATGCTCAACCGACTAAGCCACCCAAATGCCCCTAAAATCATTTTTAAAATTCTCTTGAGTGAGGCAAAAAGGAAGCAATATCCAAGAAGAAAGGTATAATTACACCCATTTGTGTTCTATTCATTAATCCAAAATTCTCTGACATCTTACTACTATGCCAAACTTAAAGTTAAGCACTGATTTTCTAAAAAAGTGAGTAAGACACAGGCCACAGTTTTACAAATGCACGATTAGATACCTATGTGACAAGTGTTAAACAGAAGTCTGAACAGCTGTCAGAGGAGCACAGGAACGAACTGTGCCAAAGTGTATCAGAAAAGATAACCGAAGTACCATTCCACCATCTATTTCTTTCAAGCTGAAAAAACAAAGATCCAGCAATATGCTCAACACAGAAATTCACAGTGGAATTTATGGATTTTATTTAAGAAATAAATGTCTTCTGGGATGCCTCGTTGGTTCAGTGGTTGAGCATCTGCCTTCGGCTCAAGGCGTGATCCCAGGGTCCTGGGATCAAGTCCCGTATCAGGCTCCCCACAGGGAGGCTGCTTCTCCCTCTGCCTATGTCTCTGCCTCTCTCTGTGTCTCTCATGAATAAATAATATAAAACCATTACAAAGAAAGAAATAAAGAAAGTCTTCTGATGTTGGTATCTGAAATAATTTTAACAACAATAGGTAATTATTAAGGGTGTACTATGCATCAGGTATGTGAGTGCTATGAATTCAATCATTCAATTCTCATAACATTTCTATGCTGAAAAAAGGAGACAGAAAATTTGCTCAAGGACATGGGACTAGTGAGTAGTGTTTTGCCTCTGGAGACCATGTTCTTTCATACATATACTCTGCCTCCTCCTTAGAAATTTGATCACTGTGATAATCAAGAGTGTCTACCAGGAGGGATAATACATTTTCTTAAAAAAAAAAAAGATTTTAATTATTTATTTATTTGAGAGAGAGAGAGAGAGCAAGCATGAGTGGGGAGGAGGGGCAGATGGAAAGGGAGAAACAGACTCCTCACTGAGCACAGAGCCCAATGTGGGGCTCCATCCCAGGACCCCGGGATCATGACCTGAGATGAAGGCAGACACTTAACCAACTGAGCCATCCAGGTGTCCCAATAATATATTTTCAAAGTAATTTCTACATTGCTCTTGGTGCTGATGAAGATTCTCAAAAAATTAAGTAATGTTTCTGCACATACACACCCAACACCCTGTCTCCCAGGCTAACATTTATGAATAGAAAGTTTGAATTCTAAGTTGCTTTCCCAGGGAATTATTGACACTATGTGTTGAGAGTCATGTCCCTTGAAGAGGCTAAATCCTCTCGGTGTTTCTTGACATGAGGGGTCAAGGCTACTCCTTGTGAGAGCAAGACTGGAGGAACGAGGGAGACCTTTCCCATATCTACTGAATCAGAATCTGCACTTTGACTGGGAACCCCTGGTGATTCATAAAGACATTAATTTTTGAAAAGCACTACTGGGGAGATTAGGTCAGCCTTGGACCTGCAAATGGCACAGCTGTTTAAAAATCAGGAACTTGGTCTAGATCTTGCTATGAGTTTCTCTCCAATAAAACACCATTTACCCATAGAGACAGACATTATGAAAAACAAAAGCTTGAGGTTCTTAAGAAAACCTTCAAAGAGTACCTTAGGATATTAAGCAATACAACTTTATAAAAATTGGTTTCAATACAATGAGTTCATAATTCTCCCAAGTATATTTATTTTTTCTTAAAGTTTAAATGTTGGAATTAAGCTCTGTGTTCTCCTAAATACTTAAGGAAAGTCGATCCATCCGCAATCCTACAACTGTCCTTGAAAACCCTAATGTTGATGATGATAGTTCTGTAAAGAGAAAGAGTTCAGTGTCCATTAAGACCAGACAGGAATCTTTAGTATATATGCTTAATTAGGATATTAAAAATATTTAACACTGGTGGGGCTCCTGCGTGGCTTAGTAGGTTGAGCGTCCAACTCTAGTTCTTGGCTCAGGTCATGATCTCAGGGTAGGGGGATGGCACTCTGAGTTGGGCCCTTCACTCAGCAGGAAGTCTGCTGGAGATTCTCTCTCTCTGTTCCTCCCCTCACCACCCCATGCTCGCTCTCTCTTTCTCTTGCAAGTAAATACATCTTTAAAAAAGAGGTAAACAAAAAGACAATGGTATCCATTTTCTGATTTCATCTTAGAGAATGAAACATGACTAGTTCTGAATTCTGAGACTAGCCTCCCTTATGATATATGATCAGTGTTTTCCTCAACACTTTTTAAAAGGAGCAGAAACGCAGTGAGGTAGCTAAAACATTTTTGCCAGCTCTCTCATTCCATTTTAAAATCAGGTTTGAGGCCAGGGGTGTATGCTTTTTGTTTCACATATGTACAAAGTGTATTACCAACTGAAATTTTATGGTCACTGTAGTCATTTGCAAATATGTAACTTCTATTAGAAGAAGAAAGGAACAATAACGAATGCAAAGTTTAATCAGATATCCATCCAACACCTGCACCTGGTGCAATGTTAATATGCTCCTGGCTACATGTTAAATCTAACTACAACTTCCTATAGCTTTATTTATTTATTTATTTATTTATTTATTTATTTATTTATTTATTATTTTTTTTAATAAGGCAGAGCTATTTTTTTAAAAAAGATTTTATTTATTTATGCATGAGAGACAGAGAGAGAGAGACAGAGGGAGAGAAGCAGGCTCCATGCAGGGAGCCTGATGCGGAACTCGATCCAGGGTCTCCAGGATCACACCCCGGGCTGAAGGCGGCACTAAACTGCTGAGCCACCGGGACTGCCCTCCTATAGCTTTAAAAGAGTTATGTTAATATTGTCAAATTAATGCAAAGTACTTATTTTAAAAATTAGACTATGGTGAATCAAGTGCAAGTACGAACTTCAAACTACCTTTTCATATGACATGAGCATAAGAATACAAGGAAGGGTTAGCATGGGGATACAGGTATAAATGATACATTTGACCACACAAGTAAGATTAGCAACCAGGTCTGGGAAGCAGCTGTCCTGTTCTTGGCTGGCCCAAGGCCCTCAGGTGAAAACAAGGAAATATGTCAGATGTTATGATTACAAGGTCAGCTCTGACCCCTCAGAAGACAGTTCATGGGGTGCTGCTAATTTTATTATGCTGGTTTAGCAATTTAATACATTATTTTTAAGTGGTGATAATTAGAACTAGATGATTTATCAAGGGACAAAATAAGAAACTGATATCAACTTAGTATTATCTCATAAAAAGAAAAATGTAGATACAGACATTTTACCAGGAATCAATAATTTATTTGATTTGTGTGGCACCCTTGAGAAAGCCCCCACATACAAAGAAAACCAAAAAACCCAATAGTAATCTGTCATTTCTCTTTACCAACATGTAAAACTTTATGGAAATTTGCCTTTTTAAATAAATGCAGATACTATCAAGAGCAGAAGAGAGTGTAAGTTTCTGTTATGATGGTCTTCACAGACCTTACAATATTTTTTGTAGCTTTATCCTTGTCCATATTGAAAGAACTTCCACATATAAAGATCCCAAATTCAGTTTACTTGGTAATTCATATTGATCCAGCTCACCAACCAATATCAGCAAAACCCCTCTTAGAAAAGTGACAGTTAATGCCAATACCTTTCCTCACTGTGATAATCTCCTACAACTGCTCAAAAATAAAGTGCTTGGCACTATGTATCATCCCTTCACTTTTTCACACTAACGTTCTTGCTAAACTCATTTCTCTAAGACTTTCTCTTGTTTTTCCTTCTTTCCTGCTCCTGACTTTCCATAAACTCAATAAGTTGATATAAAGACTTGGCAACAATTCCCTCCTCCACACTCCAAAAAAAAAAAAAAATCATGTAATAATTCAAGTGAAATAAAATCAAATTACAAATGCTGAATAAAAACATTAGCAGAATGTTGTAACACTGCCCTATCTCCTCTAGTGACTAATCGCCAGTGATTATTCCTTCCATGGGTCCTTCATTTTCCAAAGAAAACTTCTAGAGACCATGGGTCTAACCTGTGCTATACACACTGTGGGGAACCCAAAATGCACCTTTTTCCCTGTTTCATGAGACAAGTTACTACCTCCCGTTCATTCGTATATTATCAGTGTCACTCATATAGGTTTCAAATAACATTTGCTGCACCACTGTCTCCCCTGCCTTAATTCTTTTCTTTTTCAAAAATTTTATTTATTTGAGTGAGAAAGACAGAGAACACAGTGGGTGGGGGAGGGGCAGAGGCAGAGGGAGAAACAGGCCCCCCACTGGGTAGGGAGCCTGACTCAGGACTGGATTCCAGGACCCTGGGATCATGACCTGAGCAGAAGGCAGACACTTAACTGACTGTGCCACTCAGACACCCCTCCCCTGCCTTAATCCTAAATAAATTCCAAGTGCCTGTGCCTTTGGGGGAAGCAGCTAGGAAATCAAATCCACAGCAGTTGAAGGCGACTCACAGAGTATGGGGTTTGAACTGCTCTTGGGCTCATCTTAAACACAGTGACACCCATTGTCTCTGCTTGGCAGAGTCCAGCATTATGGGAAAGAGTTGCTGCTGCTTTGTATATAACTATATGTTTTTAAAAGTCAAATTAGGTCTGTAACTTGCATGCCTGGCAAGTTCCTGAGATAGGCTTCGGGTGAATTGAGAACAGCTTTTCTAAGAGTCAACCTCTTGAACTGGAGAGCCTGTGCCTTTTCTCCAGGGCATGGGGACTATACCAGTTCTTACATATAGCTTCTGATCTGACTTCTCTTTCTCCCAGGGAACTCTTATTTAAATGATGAAAATGCGAAGAATTATTTTTAAAAAAAGCAAAATAAGAATCACTTCAGAAGAACATTGACCAGAGAGTGACTAAATGGGTTGGGCTGAGGTAGGGGATAAAATTTAATATATATAAATTCCTGGTACAGATAAGAGTTGAAGAAATCGTCATTGTTCCTCCACCTTTTGTGAAAACCTCTTTGCTCATCCAAAACTCTTGCCATTAGATTCTCTGCCCTGTTTCCCATTTTACTTCTTTTAACCACTTCCCACATGCTCTTTTTCATTCATTGAAGGCTTGAACACTGAGCTTGTATTTTTCTTTTCTTAGTATTTAACTTTTCTATGTTGGCCCTTTTTCAGCATGAGTTTGACAAGCTCACTTTTATTCTTGTGTTCGGTATTATTTTTATTTCTCTATTCACTATTTTTATTCTTAAAAATAAAAAGTATATCCCACATTTCCCTCTAATATTTTTAACCTATTATGGCCAGGACAAACATTTTTAAAAATGTAGATCCAACCATGTGCCTTGTAACTCAAAGGCCATCAAGTTTTCCCATTGCATTGCTGATGAGATTTCAGTCCTGGCCTTTGTCCTATCAGTACCTGTCCCCCTTGTCCTTTGCTATCTGTTTTCTAATATTGCTGAACCTGTGCTAAGTCCTCATGAGCACTCCTCTCCTCTTGTTCTTCTCTCACTCTTGAATATGCAGTTTGCTCAGCCTGGGACCGCTCTGCACTCTCATTGCTGACATTTCCTTCCTCTGAGCACCAGTTTCAAAGTCAGGGCACTCGTCCTAGTTCCCCAGCCCATTAACTGCAATCTCTGTACTTTCTTGAAAACCTGTGTCGAGGGCTCAATTGCCCATTCCCATGTTTTAGCAATAATCTAAAACTTTGTCAAACTCCTCATCAAAATCCTTATCATTCTTTTTATTCCCACCTTGGTGACATCCAGCCATTTGAGTGGGGAGATGAGCCAGAAAAACTGCTTTTCAAAGCATGGAGAAGGATACTGCCAGCAAGTTAATTCAAATTCCTCAGGCTGTGTGTGGTTCAGGTCCTGTCGAGCTGTGCTACACCAGTTTCTATAGCTATTCCCATACAGTAAACACACTTAAAGGCATAAGAACTAGAGAAACTGCATTTTTTAATCCTGTAGGCACAGTGCCTTGGAGGCAGCTTGTTTGAAGTCTTGACTCAGCACTCTTTCCAAAATAGAATTAAATAGAATTTATTTTAACTCCAAAAATCTGTATGTCATGAGACTGTAATTTTGCCTGACTCCAAGTACTCTCAATTAATGTAAAGTCAATATAAAACACTATTCCAACAGATAACAGAGAATCAGGGAATCGTTCAAAATGTTATCATTTAAAGATCTAGAGAAAGATAACCACATTTGAAAGAGGGACAGCCCCCCCCCTTTATATCTGAGAATTAGAGCAACTAAAGAGTGAACTATTATTATTCATTTTCAACAGAAAAGCAAATAAGGATACTTACGCATATCACCGAAGGCACCTTTTGTCACTTTGGTGGCACGTAACACCACTACCGTGAATTTGTGGGAATACTGGTGCTCCACCTGGAAATAAATAACAGTAAATTAAAACCAAGCTTCCAATATAGAATCCAGGCAAACCGTTCTCCTTGTTTCCTCGAGACTAGTTAAATATTCAGTTGAAGGGAAGTAACATTCATACCAGAAACATCCTTTGATCCTAGGGCTGCTTCTTATTTGAGTCTCTCCTCGCTCCCACCACGGAATTATTGAGAAGTTTAGATCATGCTTTAAAATGTTACTACAACTCGACTACCGGCAACTTCTTTGCTGACAGGTTTACCAAGCTTGAGGGAAAATGTAAATCAGGACTGCAGGCCTTCTAGGAAGACAATCAGGCTTTGTATTGAATGACAAGGAAGCCCTGGCTTAGAAAGGCAAAGTCTGAGAGAAAGATGTTTGCATTATTCAGATTTGTTTGTTTTTATTGTTACTGTTCAATGAAAGTTTTCTTTGGCAAGACAGTTCCAGAGCAGTATCCAAATCCTTTGGACCTAAGGCAATAACCGGTGAACTACTTACATTAATTGTAATGCATTTGTTATAAACCATATGCAACAATGTTAAAAGATTCTAGAAGACTATTAAATACTTCACCTAAGGAGAAAGTAGTTACCAAACAACTCTATCAACCAAAACAGAATAAGGAAGCAGGAACTCACAGAGTTCTCTGAGCAAGTGAAAATGACAAAGTCCTTATCTAAAGCTCAAACCTGTTTAATCTTAGAAGAGATTACTCCTAGCTTTCCTAACTTCAGTAGACTTGCTTAACTGATTTAGAAGTCCATAATTGATTTTAAAGAGCTAAGATACTGGCAATACTGACAAATGAGTAGTGAGATATAGGATCAACAGTTGTACAGCATTCAACAGTTTCTGAAGCTATTACTCTGTCAATAGAATAATTTATGTTCAGATTTATAACACAACATCAGGAAGTGGGGTCATGAAAGATGAGCATACTTTGTTTAAAAAGGCAGAGAAGCATGTAAAATGTTTCAAGATAATTCTTATTCAAGTTTATTATTATTATTATTTTTTTTTATGATAGTCACAGAGAGAGAGAGAGAGAGAGAGGCAGAGACACAGGCAGAGGGAGAAGCAGGCTCCATGCACCGGGAGCCCGACGTGGGATTCGATCCTGGGTTTCCAGGATCACGCCCTGGGCCAAATGCAGGCGCCAAACCGCTGCACCACCCAGGGATCCCCTCAAGTTTATTATTGAAGAGAAATACCATCTATGTCTAGAGGTGCTCTGACTAGCTAAAGTTTTACTCCATATAAGTAAAATGATCAATTACAAATGAAATGAATGCTTATTTTTAAAAAGTGTGTTGTATTAAAAAAGAAGTGTGTTGCTTTATACAATCAAAACTCACACACACTACCCCACCAAAAAAAAAAAAGAAAAAAAAGGAATCCACTATCATAGTTGGAGACTTCAACAAACCTCTATTAGAAATAGATCTAAAAAAAAAGAAAGAAGAAAGAAAGAAGAAAAAGAAAGAAGAAAGAAAGAAAGAAAGAAAGAAGAAGGAAAGAAAGAAAAAGAAAGAAAGAAAGAAAGAAAGAAAGAAAGAAAGAAAGAAAGAAAGAAAAAAGAAAGAAAGAAAAAAAGAAAAAAGAAATAGATCTATCAGGAAGAAAATTAGTAAGGACAAGTTGAACTCAACAGGAGCATCAGTCAACTAGACATAATTGACATCTATGGACTACTTCATCCAAGAGCAGAACACACATTTTCTTAAGATCATGTGGAATAATCATGCAATGTGTACTCTCAGACCACTTGGAATTAAATTGGAAAACAAAATACAATGATAGCTGGAAAATCACGGAGTACTTGGAGTTTAAATAACACACTTAAATTTATTTATTTTTTAAAGATTTTATTTATTTATTCACGAGAGACACAAACAGAGAGAGAGAGGCAGAGACAGGCAGAGGGAGAAGCAGGCTCCACGCAGGGAGCCCAACGTGGGACTCGATCCTGGGTCTCGTGGATCACACCCCGGGCTGAAGGCTGCGCTAAACTGCTGGGCCACCAGGGCTGCCCTGGACTTTCCCTTTAAAGGCCATACACACATATACCAGTAAATTAACACCAGGTACCATGAGAATGAAATGGTTTCTTTCTTTTTTTTTCTTTTTTTCTTTTTAAGATTGTGTTTATTCACTCATGAGAGAGACACAGAGAGGCAGAGACACAGGCGGAGGGAAAAGCGGGCTCTATGCAGGGAGCCTGAAGTGTGACTCGATCCTGGGTCACCAGGATCAGGCCTTAGGCTGAAGGTGGTGCTAAACTGCTGAGCCACCCTCGCTGCCCAATAACACACTTTTAAATAACACATATATCAATGAAGAAGTCTCAGGAGAAATTTTTAAATATCTGCAACTAAATGGAAATGAAACTATAACCTATCAAAATTTGAGGGATGCAGTGAAAGTAGTGCTTAGAAGGAAATTAAGTAATACATATACTGACATACATATTATTTCATACATATGGATGTTTCATATATTATTTCATTATATGCATTTATCGAAAGAAGATCTAAAATCAATCATCTAAGTGTCTACTAGAAAAATAAAAGCAAATTAAATTCAAAATAAGCAGAAGAAAAATAGTAAAAATTAGAGTAGGAATGAATAAAAATGAAGGTGGAAAATCAATAGAGAAAATCAATGACACTAAAAATTAGTTCTTTGAATAGAACAACAAAATTGATAAGCCTCTAACCAGACTAAATAAGGATAAAGAGAGCACAAATTATAAATATCATAAATAAATGTGAGAAGCTCACTCCAGTTTCTGGAGAGCAAAGGGATAATAAAGAAATACTATGAGCAACTCTAAGCCTACATTTAATAATCTAGATGGAATGGGCCAATTCCTTGAAAGACATTATCTGCCAAAACTCACACTAGTGGAAACAGGCAATCTGAATAGGCCTATAAAGAAACTGAGTCAATACTTAACCTTCCAAAACAGAGAGCACCAGGCCCAGATGGATTCACTGCTAAATTCTACTACTTAAGAAAGAAATTACACCAATACTCTCCAATCTCTCCTGGAAGATAGAAGCAGAAGAAATAGTACCTAACTTATTTGATGAAATGAAAATTTAGGTATAAATTTTTTTAAATGTACAAAATCTACATGAGGAAGACTATAAAACTCTGATGAATGGAAAGCAATGAAGAAATAGAGAGATATCCTACGTTGATGGATAGAAGACAAAATATTGTCAAAATGTCAGTTCTTCAGAAATTGATATATAAATTCAGTACAATTCCAATCCAAATCCCAGCAAGTTATTTCGTGCATATCAATATACTAATTCTAAAGCTTATATGGACAGTCAAAAGGCCCAAAAGAGCCAATACAATACTGAAGAACCAAATGGGAAGACTGATGCTACCTGACTTTAAGATTTATTATAAAGCTACAGTAAACAAAACAGTATAGTATTGGTGAAAAAATAGACAAATAGATCAACAACACAGAATAAAGACCTTAGAAATAGACTAACACAAATATAGTCAACTGATCTTTAACAAAGGAGCAAAGAGGCAATATGATGGAAAAAGGATAATCTTTTAACAAATGGTGCTAGAACTAGACATTCACCTGCAAAGAAATAATAAAATAAAATAAAATAAAATAAAATAAAATAAAATAAAATAATAAATTCTAGACAAAATGATACTTGCCCCTAAAAAGAGAATAAGTGCTCTTGAAAAACCAACTTAGAGCTTAGCTTTCTCTACTAAAGTGAATTCTTCAGTAATAAATATTATATGTACACATCCTCCCAAAATCATCTATACTCTTCTTTTCACACCCTAGAACTTCTAATACCACATGAGTTTTCAAAGGCCTACAAATTCCCTAATGACAAAAAATTATTAGCAATAATCTTCACTATTATTTAACATGATTTTTTAAATTACTGCAGATGTATTTATGTCAAATGTTTATTTATAACATATACCGAGGGGTGCCTGGCTTGCTCAGTCAGTGGAGCATGCAACTCTTGATCTCTGGGGTTGTGGATTTGAGCCCCACATTGAGTGGAGTGATTAATTAAAATAAAATCCTTTAAAAAATGTCAACACTATAAAAAAAATAACATACAGAGAGATGATAATGTCATAAGGATTCACTGAGTATGAACCATGTTACATATTCTTCTAGATGCGAATTCTCATTTAATTTTTGCAACAATCCTATATAATAGGCATTATTTGTAGTTATATAAGACTAAAGTGAGATTTTGAGAGGTTAAATAATTTCCCAGCATCTCATAGATAGTAAAAATTAAAGTTATATTAGAATCCATTCTTGTTGTCGCCATTGTCCTCACTCTGTATATTCCTTTACTTACACAGAGACTAACACCAAACATCAATACCTTAACAGTGAAAAAAAGTTGTTTCCATTTATCAAAGTGAATAGTTATAATCAGTCTATTATATCTGTAGTTGATCTGAAGTTCCTCTGGTAACTGAGTTACTTCCTCTATCGTTCAGCTCTGTTTTAATCTGCTTTTATTTCCATTAGCCTCAACCCTGTCTTAACTATAATGAATGAAATACTTGCATACTCTTCACAGGAAATAAGGGGCTATTCAACCTCTTGGTTTTTATAAGTTAATTTTGGAAACCATAAATCTTCAGATTATCTGTAAGTTATTTTCAGAACAGGAGCGTCAAAATCACGCTCTAAGAGCTGTAAACATTATAGTATCTATAAAGTAAGTACAAACTCTTGGAGTAAAATGTTTAGTGTTAATCAAGAACTATCCAAATATCTTTTGATAATTCTCGTTTCCTGGGGCCAGTATCACATATAAATTCAAACTAGTATGGATGAGGCTAGCTTTCAACTTGGATAGGAGACTTTTGGTTATGTCTCAGAGGTGGTACCAAAGGAAATGATATTATTGACTCCACAACCATTGTTCTCTGAGGAAACTAATGACTCAGCACAATGGTAGCTGGCAAAAAAGAGATGCCATATTTCAATTGAGATGTCAAATATTAGCTCAATACACTGACTCAGCCACAAGATTAAGCTTTGCCTTCAGGTCTTGGATTACCTTTCTTGAGTGTCTTTTTTTCATCCCTAATCTTTTCCATAGTGAAAATCACAACCCTTTTTCTTTTCACAATTACAATTTCCCAGTCATTAGGAAAATAGCTACTGTATTAAATTCATTCTGGAGAATTATATTACCATCTATAACTAAAATGATTGGGCTTTGGCAAAAAGAACCAGTCAGCTGGTACAAAATCAATTTGATGATTGTTCTAACCTGTTGAAAGTTCTGTTGTTACAAAGAAGAACCAAAGAAACAATCATAAAATAAATCTGATGGAAGAGAAGGAAGATTCTGCATGCAAATAAATATCTTTCTTTCTCTACTTAACTGCCATTGCCTAACTTTAACTCAAACTAAAACCAGTCTGTTAGTATGATAAAGACTGGAGAATCTCATTTACTGAACCCAGAGATTGCAATCATCACAATCAGCAACAGACAATTTCAGACAGATCTCAGAAATGTTTTTAAAAGAATTGCTGCACGGATGTCATCTAAGAGGTAGGATAGTTTTTTGTTTTTTTTAGATAAGATACCTATTTTTAGTTTCATTTCCTGGTGTGGAGTTTCATTCTAATACTTTGAGAGGCACAGGTATTGTGTTACTCTTTTTTTTTTTTTTTTTTAAGAGCGTCCAATTTATCTACTAAAAATCTATAATGCTACCTAAACTTGCTTTGAGAATTCTCAGTCATGGATTGCCATAAGCACAAATTATCCTAATGTCCCAAACACGTAATTTGTCAATAGAATTTGTTAGCTCTAGCAGAGCTAGATTTTTCTTTATTAAAAGAAAATCATAATCAGAAATAAGACTTGAGTTTCTTCTCTCTAGTGAACAGGAAGATTTCCCCACTTACACAACAAATATATATCAAATACAGTAATAACATATCATAATAAATGATTACTGAGACTGCTTTAGCAGAAAACTAGTACAAAAAAAATTTGATAGTGACATAGCTTGCATCTAAAATAGTCACTTAATGGCATATTCACCATAAATTTATAGTGACTACAACATCTCCAAGATACCTAAAATTCAAGTCACTCAAATTTTTAGCACCTAAATCTTATTTTCTAAAAATATTTTATTTATTTGAAAGACAGAACACAAGCAGGGGGAGGCAGATGTGCAGAGGAAGAAGAAGAAGCAGACACTCTGCTGAGCTGGGAGCCTGATGTGGGGCTTGATCCCTGGACCCTGGGATGATGACCTAAGCCAAAGGCAGGCATCCCAGGGGGAATTCCACTTGTAATAATGGTAGATTAAACAGTCATAAGATACTTCCTACATAAATACTTCTCACAAAAAATAACTAAAAACTGAATAAGTTTTTACAAAATAAATAAAGATTTTCTGACTGACCTCGGGGTGCTCAGATCAAACATTACTTCTGGGTGTGTCTGTGAGGGTCTTTCCAAACGAGATTAAATTTGAATCAGTGACTCAGAAAAGTGGATGGCCTTCCCCAGTGTGGACTGGCATCCTCCAATTTGTCCAGGGCCTGAATAGAACAAGAGGGATTTGCCTCTTTTCTTCCAGTCTTACTGCTCAAACTGAACTGCTGCATTTCAGCTTCTGATGTTGGATGGCTATTTATACCATTAGCCCCCTGGGTTCTCAAGCTTCCTGTAGTGGACTGAATTATACCCCTGTCTTTCCTGGGTCTCCAGTCTGCAGATGGAAGACTGTATGACTTTGCAGCCTTCATAACCATTTGAGACAAGTCTTCAAAATAAATCTCCATGTCTAGATTGACCTGCTATGGTCTGAATGTTTGTGTTCTTCTAAATTCGTATGTCGGAATCCTCACCCCTCAAAGATTACAAGGAGAGCTCTGGGAAGTGTAAGGAACTCTCAGGAATGGATTAGTGCCTTTATTAAAGAGAATCTAGACAGACTCCTTGCCTCTTCTACCTTGTGAGGACAGAGTGGCTGCAAACCAGGGAAGAAAGCCCTCACCAAATGCAACTTATGCTGGTGCCTTGATCTTGGACTTCCCAGCCTCCAGAACTCTGAGCAATAAACTTCTGTTGTTTAGAAGCTAAATTAAGATTCTATCTATCTCCCTCTCTATTTCCTCTTGATTCTGTGTCCCTAGAGAACACAGAATAACATAGCAGCAAAGAAAGGCCTTAACTACCAGGGAAGAGATCAAAAAGCCAAAGAAAGCACAAAAAACCTAGAGTGGTAAGCACAGTTTTGCTGCAGGAGCATTTCGTGATCCAGAGAGGAGGTAGCTGAGACTGAGCTGCCTTGAGAGAGTGTGAGCCTTCTAAGGATTAGGACCCTAGTAAACCACCCTCCTGTTTTAAGTCGAAAATTCCATAGACTGCACCTTAAAGAATAACTGGTATCAGGGAAAGGTTAGAAGCTTATCACTAACCATCCTCTTTTTCACTTTTGTACAAAACAACAACAAATACGCTATTTCATAAAAACTCATTATTAGTTTTGCACAGTGCTAGGCTTTTGCTATAGGAGTTTTGCCACCTTTATGTTTTTTGTTGTTGTTGTTTTGTTTTGTTTTATTTCTCAATAGCAGATGTCCCTTGGCTGGAAAGAACTTTCTTTACTGTGTCTAGAGAATACTTTATACACATAATAACTTATTATTTCTAAGAACCTTGTGAAGCAGACACAGCAGGTACTATTCATACCCTGTTTTCCACAAGAAGGAGCTAAAACTCAGTTTAAGTGCTCATGAGCACGTAACTGAAGACAGGAACTACCACTAGAATACTAGTTCTTTGATTACTTACCCAGTGTTGCTCACCCCCCACTATGTTACTATAATAATCTAGAATAGTATCTTTCTACCTTCTTGGTAAAATTTCCAGTCACCCCACAAAGATGTTTTTTCAAAAGGCTCCTGTATTTTAGCAGGCATTCATGCTAGCCTACCCATGTGGTTGGCTATGTCTAATGTGAAGACAACCTTAGTTTCTGTGGATGTGGGACAGTGGCCCTCCATTGCTAATAAGTGGTGGGAAGAGGTGTGGATTCTTTTTCACTCCAGGGAAGTGACTCATTTGCAGAGTAAAAAGATGGAAATTTTTATAAATGATTTATCCTTGACCTATCCTTGTAAAATTGGTCCAAGAGAATTTCAATAAATCCTGGAGACATAAACATCCTTCAGGCTAGGAAGTTATTCACAATGACTCTAATCATATGGAAACTGAATTCTGCGATATGTTTATCACTCCATTTTGTACCAAGTTCCTAAAAGCCAGCCCTGGAAGAAAGAGAACCTGCTGGCTGTCAATTGCTGCATCAGCCCATGGGATTCCCCAACATGTCACTGCATCACAGGTGTAGTGAAAATAAGGCCTATCTTGTGTGCCTTGAGGCACCCAAAACTATGTTGACCAGTCTGGCACCACTCATTACAAGTTAGCTGACTTAGTTTGCCCCATTTTTCCTTTTTACTAAAATTGTTCTGTGTTGAGTATGCTGACTTACATAGATTTTGAAAAGTATCTTTCTGTGGAAACTAGAACAGGGAATTTTGTCACTAACACAATTTACATAGATATACACACTCACATAGATATACTCACTCATATACACACTCACAGTCTTCTTCATACATACACAGAAAGAATGAGAGCAAAACTACAAAGCTCTTAGGGATCCCCAATTAAAAGTGCTATAAATGTCCCACTCTGACACTGGGAAAGGTAACAGAAACTGTGATACTGATCTGTGGTTTGCATGCTTCATCATATCATGATGCCACATAGGCAATTACTATGTCCTAAATATTTAGCTCTAGCTCAAATTTGCTAGAAAAGGTGACAGCAATGAGTTTTAACATATCCAGAAGCAGTTTGATTTTTAAATAAACTCTGCCATGTTAAAAGGAGAAATTAAATGGCCAGTTCACAAGGTCATCTGACAAGTGATGTGTGGGGACTGTACAGTGGTCACTAATAAGACCTGGTCAGATTTAGGTAGGAGAGTGAAGGACATTTGAAATGAGGATATTCTTTGAAGTGTATTATACTCCAACCATACTGAACTTCTTTCATTTTCGTAAGTTAGCTTTCTCATCTCCAGACTACCTCACATTTGCTTTTTTCCAATCCAGAAAAGAAGTAATGTTCTCCCTCTCCACTTAACTTGTACTAAACTGTCAGGTCTATGCTTATACGTCACTCCCACTAGGAATTTCAGGAGGATTCCTATTATTAGTTATTCATGTTGTATATTCCCAGAGTAATCTTCATTGTCTCTAATCAGAGCCCTTTCTAAAAGTACGGTTAGTGTTAGATGAATGGTTTTTCTGCTAGCCATAAGGTCAGTTCAGGGAATATGTCTGACACACTTTTGCAACCCCAGTACCTATTCACAACTGACAGGGAGTGGTACACAATGGGCAAACAATGAATAATTTTAAGTGCTCAGGGAAAAAATAAAATAAAATATTTTTAGAGGCAGAATGAATTGAAAGTTCAAATGTTAGCATTCAAAATTATTGTTGGTCTTTGTCTTAAGCTCAGGGTTATAGACCTTAACCTTACCTTCTTCTTCCTTTTCAGTTCTTAGTGCTGAATTTCATGCTAAAGTTTAAGAATGCACACATTGATTAAATTCTCTGAGAGTTATAGAATTCATAACTTGTCTTGAGGTGGTGGGGTAAGAAAGAAATTAATCTGCACATAACATATAGAAACTTCATTTATATCAAAAAACAATTTTATTTCGTTGTTTAAATACATGTATAGAAAACCATAATTGTAAAAAAAAATAAAAAAAAATAAAAAGAAAACCATAATTGTGGAAAGTAGGATATTGTTTCAAAAAACAAAGATCATCTCATTTTAAACTCTGATTATATGCTTTTAACAAACATCACACCTTAAATATAAGGAAAAGTATAAATTTGAACATAAAAGGATGCATACACTAATCAAAGAAATTGGAAAGGGTCAAAATAATAAAAGACAAAGTAAAATTTAATCTAATAACAAAAGTTGTTATTAGAGATAAAAAAAGGACTTACAATGATAAAACATCAATTAGACAGAAAAATATATCATCCAGAAGTTATATGAACTAATAACATATCTTCAAAATCCATAAAGCAAAGGTAGAAAATGAAACATATTGTTGTACATGGAACACTTAGCAAAATAGACAATATGCTAGGCCAAAATTATCTATAAGTATATTACAAACAACAGAAAATCATGCAGAGTATGTTCTCTGAATGTACTGGTATTAGATTAGAAATCAAAGACAATTGTTTGAAAATTAATATAAAACGTGTCTAAGTATCCCATGAGTCAAAAGACAGATGAAATAAAAATATTTTTCAGTTAGCAATTATGAAAATATGGTATTTCCAAACCTATGTGCTACATCTAAAGTAGATGGTCTACAATTAATAAAGCTTGAAAGATAAATATTTAAAAATTTAAAAGGAAGAAATAAAATTGGCATTATTCACAGATAACAGTAATGTATAAGTTGAAAATCCAAAAGAATCTAAAACTATTAAAATTAATAAAGAAATTCAGTAAATTTACTGGATCTACAAAAATCAATTGTATCTTGATATGAATGCAAACTAATTGGAAAATAAAATCTACATATAATGACACTAAAACATCAACTATCAAGAAATACAGTTAAAAAAAGATATATATTGTAATCCCTCTGTAGCCTCAGGGGATACATTCCAAGCAACCTCCCTGCCACCCCACCATGAATGCCTGAAACTGTGGATAGTACAAACTCCCTGTATACTGTTTTTTTCCTATACACGCATACCTATGATAAAATTTAATTTCTCTATTAGACACAGTAAGAAATTAAATAACTAATAATAAAATAGAACAACTATAATAATATACTGTGATAAAGGCTAAGTGAATGTGCTCTCTCTCTCAAAGTGTCTTGTATTGTACTCACACTCCTTCTTGTGGTGATATGAGATGATAAAATGCCTAGGTGATGAGATGAAGTGAGTGAACGACACAGGCTTTGTGAGGTAATAGTGTTAGGTTACTATTGACCTTCTGAAGATATGTCAGAAGGAGGATCATCTGCTTCTGTATAAAGTCTGACCACGAGACACTGAAATTGCAGGTGTGGGGGTGGGGAATACTATAAAAGATTTCATACTGAAAACTACAATACACTCCTTGGAGAATTAAAGATAATCTAAATAACATTAGTTTTGGATTAGATTCATGGGATATTAATGGGTGGGAAGATTCAACATTATCATATCATCTCTCCCTTAGTTAGTCTATAAAATCATTATAGTGCCAATAAAAATTTCAGTAGTTTTGTGTATGTGTGTGTGTAAATTGACAAATTGATTATAAAATATATGATACATCTCAAAGCTACAGAAATTAAGGTAGACATATTATACAATCGACATTATATAATAAAGCCTAATAGACCAACAGAACAGTATAGAAATCAAGCTACACACATAAGGCTGCTTGATTTACAGTAGAGGCACCACTGCCATTCAGTGAGGAGATGATAAGTTATCAGGGGACTAGATAGCTTGTAGTATATTCGGATAAGGAAATATCACATGGCAATGTAAAAGGGTAGAATTCTGCTGCTTTATAACAACATGAATGAATCTCATGAATTATCTACATGAAGGCCAAAAACAGGCAGCACTTATCTATGGTAAAAGAAGTCAAATATTGGTTACCTTGTGGAGTTTATTGATTGGAAAGGACATAAGCAACTCTTCTGGGTTACTTTTAATGCTGTGTATTTTTATCTGGATGATGGTTTCATGAGCGGAATACATAGGTTCATCCATCAAGCTGAACAACTAAGATTTATGCACTTTATATATGCTATACCTCAATCAAAAAAAAAAAAAGTCCAAAAGAAAGAGCAGCTTACAAAGAAAAGTTCTTGAGAAGGAACCAATTGCAAGAAAACAGGAAACAGAAACAGAGAAATCTGAAAATTGGAAGAGTTTAAAGAAGAGAATGACCAGTGGAGGTGGGGGAGGTTGGGGTGGGGTGTTGATGGAAGGGTTGTAGTGGTTACTGAAGGGTCCTTTGAATTCAGCACCAAAAGAGGCCCCTGAGGGAGGCTTTTTTGTGAATTGGAAAAGCTGAGTCCAGTTTTTAATGATCTGAGTTGTGAATAGAGCACAAGAAAACACTAGAAAACAACTGTAGTATGTTAATCCTTGCTCTCCATGCAGGGACAGAGAAAGGATGGTAGCTAGAGAAGGATGTAGGGTAAGAGAACAAGTGCTTCATTTTAAGTAATAATAAAACTCTGGATTGCTCCTTAATATCCATAAAAACTATTTCCAATCCATAAACCTAACTAGATCTCAATTTCAATCAAAAAAGAAGGTGTATACTTCCAATTAAGTTTTGGAAAAATACATACTAAAATTTGGTTACTCTTTACTATAAACTAACCACCTATTGGTTTAAGCATAGCAAAAGGAAAGTTTACAGAATGCTTTACCCTGGCAACACATATCAAAATACAGCCTTCAATTCAATAATTCTTTTATTAGTAGTAAGGGTAGAACATCCATAGGCAGATCATTGCTAAGTGGTAACCTCTTTTTTTATCATTCCATGGAAGTTCTGTATTGTTACACATGTTTTGGCATTTTTTTCCCCTCCAAGCATCTCTGGTTCTGGATTTGTCATAGACTTTTACTTTATTAGCCAATGCTACCAATACACAGAAGTATATCTCCCTCCCTCCCAGAAAGAACATATAAACAGTAAGTGACTTACTATAATGTGCTGATAAGGATCTATAAATGACATTTTGGTTTTAATTACAGGAAATCTCTTCACACTTCAAAGGTCTTCTCTGGCACTCTAGCTTCTTTAAAACCTACAAAATAAACAATCACTATTGTTAAGCTTCCTCTTGGATGCAGTTCTAAGATTTAAATTATGATAAATATGAATCTTAGGAAGTAAAAGTCCACCCAAGGGAACCAGATAGACTGAGTTCCCAATTGTTTACATGACCGAGTATACACACATAACTTAGGGAAAGGGTAAACATATTTTGATAGTACAGCTAAATTTCCATATTTATTTGTTCAAATTTATTCTGTTAGTAGTTATTAGGAAACTCCAGATTTTTTTTTTTTTGCATTGGCCAAGTATTTCATGAGACATTCCTTGAACTTACAAAAAAATTAAAATTATTTTTGTACTGTTTCTCATTAAAAAGCCACATGTCATTGTTTTCTCAATTGGGCCAGTGTTACACAAATTCATAAGAAAGGAACATTTTTTACCTTAGCTATTTGTTAAGAACTTTAAAGATACATTCATATTGAATTTCCACTTCAGCGCTGATATTTTTTAAAAAGTTTACTCATTCTAAAATACCAGTTTAATCTGGAAGCAGTTAAAAAGGAATGAAAAATATGAAAAAATAATGAAAAAATACTTTATATACTTTGCTTTCTTCTACAATTATTCTATAGTATTTAAAATTTAAAAAAATATTCAATAAACATTTTGTTCTTCCATCATAGATATTTTCCCCCAATATATACCTATATGTTAGTATTCTATATGTGTCACATCTAATTTGGAACATCTTTTCAAATGCCTTTGTTGTTTATGATAAATACATAAATTCTAAAACATTTTTATTTCAGAATAAAATGTATTAAAATTTTAAAGTATTTCTTTTCTTTTTAAACATCACATTTCTAAAGCTATACAAAATAACTCATGGTTAATTTTACAAATATGAACTATGGAAACAAATCAAGAATAAAGTATAATCACGATTTCATTTTGATGTGTAGCCTTCCAGACTATCCAACGCATATTCATATATTTAAAGTAAAAAGGAAAAGAATTTGAATTTTGTTTTTACACAAATGGGATCTCATGAAGTGCCTTTGAATTTTTAAATTCACTTCATCATTTTTTAAGCAAAAAGAATAGCATTTATTTATCTATTCGTGCCTTTATTTTTAAAGGCTTAACATTTTTTAGAGCAATTTTAAATTCACAGCAAAATTGAGAGGAAGGTACAGAGATCTCCCCATATACTCTCTGCCCCCCAGACCCACATGCAGTGTCTCACTCCTTACCAACATCCCCTACTATAGTGGGACATTTGTTACAACTGATAAACCTGCACTAATACATCATCATCACCCAGAGACCATAGTTTATCTTAGAGTTCACTCTTCCTGTTCTACATTCTATGGGTTTTGACAAATATATAATGACATGTATCCATTATTATGGTATCATAAGAGTATTTTCACACCATAAAAAATCTTTGTCTATTCTTTCCTCCTTATCTTTCAACCCCTGGCAATCACCTATCTTTCTACTTGACTCCATTGTTTTGCTTTTTTCAGAATGTCACATAGTGGCAATCACATAGTATGTGATTTTTCACATTGGCTTTTTCAGATTTTCAGATTGGCTTCTTTCACTTAGTAATATGTATTTAATACATTTTCTCCATGTCTTTTCATGGCTTGATAACTCTTTTTTTTTTTTTTTAGATTTATCCATTCACCTACTGAAGAACATCTTGGATGTTTCCAAATTTTAGCAATTGTGAATGAAGCTGCTATAAACATCTATGTACAACTTTTTCTGTGGACATAAGATTGATTTCATTTCCTTTGGGTAAATATCAAGGGGCAAATATATTCTTCTATATGCTGAATCAAATAGAAGAATATGTTTCATTTTATAAGAAACCACCAAACTATCTTTCAGGGTGTCTGTACCATTTTGCATTCCCACCGGCAATACTCAGCAGTTCTGTTGCTCACATCCTCACCTACAGTGTATGTTGTCAGCAGTCTAGATTTTGGCCATTCTAATAGGTATACAGTGGAATCTCACTGTTGTTTTAATTTGCATTTCCCTGATGACATATGATGTGATCTCCTTTTCATATGTTTATTTGCCACCTATCTATCTTCTTTGGTGAAGTGTCTGTTAAGGTCTTTTGTCCATTTTAAAAATCAGGCTGTTAATCTTCTGTTAAATATTAAGAGTTCTGTATATTTTGGATAATAGTCCTTTTTCACATGTGTCTTTTGCATTTTTTCTACCACTCTGGCTTCATTATTTGTAATATGAAAACCATGAAGCTATATTATAAGAAAGATAAAAATCACTCATAGTTCTCTATTTAAAAATTGTATAAAATGAAAATCTCCTTTCTTCCTTGTTCTGGTTCATCAAGAATCATTAATTTTACTAGAAAAAAATATTTTTTAAATAAAACATTTCTTTTAATCACTTACTTTGTAATTACTAAAAGTTGATTTCTATCTTCTTATAATGTACTGTTTCATCTTAATGAAAATGTACATTTTCCCTATATTACCAACCCTTTAGAAGTGAAGCAATTTCTTAACAGAATTCTTCTTTCAAGTACGTGATAGGCCATGTGAAGCTCCTAGACCCAAGAGCATAAAGCCTTTATGTTGCTGCATCACTAGTGATTCCTGAGAATTCCCTTTCCAGAAGCTGAAAAGCCCATATGCTTGTACAGTAATGCCAGGATACTATCAGGGATACAATGCCTGAGGGAAAATCATATTATTTTCTTCATCGAAGCAGCATAATTTGGTCAAAATACCACTGGATATGGGATTAGAAAGACCTCAATTCAAACTTCAGTTTCACATTTTAAGATCCAGTGTATTCACCATAAATGGGAATAGTACTATGAATGTACTGTATGTTGTAGTGAGGACTAATGAATTAATTATGGTGAAAGGTGCCTGTAACATAGTAAATACTCAATGCATGCAAGCTTTCCTTCTTTAAAATTTTTTTTAAGTTCTGTTTTAATTTCAGTTGGTTAACATGCAGTGTTATATTAGTTTCAAGTTTACAACAGAGTGATTTGGCAATTCCATACATCACCAGGTCCTCATCACCACAAGTCTACACCTTAATCTCCATCACCTATTTCACCCATCCACTACCCCACCTCCCCTCTGGGGACCAACAGTTTGTTTTCTATAGTTAAGTCTGTTTTTTGGATTGTCTTTCTCTCCCTCTTTCTCCCCTTTACTCATTTGTTTTATTTCTCAAATTCCACATATGAGTGAAATCATACGGTATTTGTCTCTGACTTATTTTGCTTAGCATTATACCCTCTAGCTCCATCCATGTAATTGCAAATGATTTCATCCTTTTTCATAGCTGAATATTCCATTGTGTGTATGTATGTATACACACACACACACACACACACACACACACCACCTTCTTTATCCATTCAAAAATTGATGGACACATGGGCTGCTTCCATATCTTGGTTATTGTAAATGCAATAAAAATGGGGGCACATGCATCCCTTCTCAGGGCATGAGATGAAGCCCCACAGTGGGCTCTGCTCTAGGTATGGAGCCTTCTTAAGATTCTCTCTCTCCCTGTCTCTCTGCCCCTTCCCTGAGATCATGACTTGAGCCAAAATCTAAAGTCAGATGCTTAACCAATTGAGCCACTCACGCACCCTGAGAAGTTCTTTATGTATTTTGGATACTAACCCTTTATAGGATATGTCATTTGCAAATTTCTTCTCCCATTCTGTAGGGTGCCTTTTAGTTTTGTTGATTGTTTGCTGAGCTATGTACAAGCTTTTTATTTTGATGAAGTCCCAGTAGTTTTTGCTTTTGTTTCCCTTGCCTCAGGAGACTTATCTAGAGAGAAGTTGCTATGGCCAAGCTCAAAGAGGTTATTGCATGTGTTCTTCTCTGCGATTTTTATGGTTTCAGGTCTCACATTTAGGCCCTTAATCCATTTTGAATTTATTTTTGTGTCTGGTGTAAGAAAGTGGTCCAGTTTTCCCAGCACCATTTACTATCCTTTTTCCATGGGATACTCCTTCCTGTGGGTTTTTCATATACGGCCTTTATTATGTTGTGGTATGTCCCCTCTAAACCTACTTTGTTGAGGGTTTTTATCACCAATGGATTTTGTACTTTGTCAAATACTTTTTCTGTAGCTATTGAAATGATCACATGATTCTTATCCTTTCTCTTATTAATGTGATGTATCACACTGATTGATTTGAGAATATTGAACCACCTTGCAACCCAGGAATGAATTCCACTTGATGGTGGTAATTTTTTTAATGTAATGTTGGATTTGGTCTGTTAGTATTTTGTTGAGGATTTTTGTATTTTTGCTTGATGGATATTGCCCTGTACTAAAAAAGTTGTATCTGGTTTTGCTATTAGCATAATGTTGGCAGGATAATGTTTGGAAGTTTTCCTTCCTCTTCTATTTTTTGGAATAGTTTGAAAATAAGTATTAATTCTTTAAAACTTAGGTGAAATTTTTGGTAAAATTTGCCTGTCAAGCCATCTGATCCTAGACTTTTGTTTGTTGGGAGTTTTTCGAATACTGATTAAGTTTCCTTGCTGGCTATCAGTCTTTTCAAATCTCCTGTTTCTTCCTGGTTCAGTTTTGGTCATTTATGTTTCTAGGTATTCATCCATTTCTTTTAGGTTGTCCAGTATGTTACAAAATTATGAAAAACTATATGCTAATTGTTTATAATTCTGTGGTGCTGGTTATTTCTCCTCTCTTATTTGTGCTTTTTGTTTATTTGGGTCCCTTCTCTTTTCTCCTTGATGAGTCTGGCTAGAGGTTTATCAATTTTATTGATTTTTTTCAGAGAACCATCTCCTGGTTTCATTGATCTGTTCTATTGCTTTCTTAGTTTCTGTATCATTGATTTCTGCTCTAATCTTTACTATGTACTTCCTTCTGTTAGTTTTAGATTTGGTTTGTTGTTCTTTTTCCTAGCTTTTTAGGCACAAGGTTAGGTTGTTTGAGATTTTTCTTGCTTCTTGAGGTAGGCCTGAATTGCTATAAGCTTCCCTCTTAGAACCACTCTTGCTGCATCCCAAAAGTTTTGAAACATTGTGCTTTTATTTTCATTTGTTTCCATGTACTTTTTTATTTCTTCTTTTATTTCCTGGTTGACCCATTCATTGTTTAATAGCATGTTATTTAACTTCCATGTATTTGTGGTCTTTTCAGATTTTTTCTTGTGGCTGACTTCTAGTATCATAGTGTTGTGGTCAGAAAGGATATATCTAGGATAAGCATAAAGTAACTTAGAGGTGGCAATAACTACAGCCTAGCCTGGTACTTCACACTCACATGTTGCAAAAGCAACAACACTATAATTAATGTCAAGAGTTGGAAAGGAATCTTGAAACTCCTCTACAAAAATATTTCCAATGGTTTCTTATTCCTTTATTCTAAAATTAGAAATATTTCTATCTTTTTCATATCTATTGTGTGGCTTTCATACCTATTTATGCCATCCAAAGTAGGAAAACCTTTTCATATCACAACACACACACACATAAACAAAATATGGAAACAAATTTGACAGTTTTACAAAGAACAGTATATCCTAAGAATATATCCAGTAAATATTCTATTTCATGTGTTTAAATCTGATAGTAGCTCACTACATTCATTTCATGGCCCACCAATGGAAGTTTGAAATTAATGGTCTCATGACTTCAAGATGATTTCTATCAACTCCCTCAGTCTTATCCCTCCATCCTTCCCTTTTCTTTCTATGTTATGGCCATACTGTTTTCTTTCTTCAGTGGTGCCATACTCTTGCTCACTCATGGCTGTAACCTACCACTTCTCTCCATCCATTTATTCAACAAATATTTAAGGCATAACTCCTATGTATCAAGAACTATTCCAGTGTCTGGAGAGGCAAAAGTGAAATAAGTTAGATATATTCCCTTTCCTCATTTCTAGAGGGCAGTCAGACAACAAGTAATCTGAGAAATAAAGAAAACAATTAGAAATAGAGATATATAAAATGAGAGAAGTGAGCAAAAAAGCAGAACTACAGAGTAATCTGAGGTCTGGGCTCTGGAAAATAGCTAGCTTTGGAGGGACAGGAGGGAGTGGGTTCAGAATATAGTGTTCCAGGCAGGTTGTTTGAAAAACTGAGAGATGAGGGACTCATGAATGGTGAGGTTGGAAATAGAGGGGAGGCCCAGTCACCCATTCTTCAGGACTCAGCTTAAGTGTGTTTTCCACAGAGAAACCTTCCATGATCTTCAAAGTATGTCTGGTCTGCCTATTACTGATTCCATTTGCACTTTGCACTCCCCCTCAAGCCTTTCACTCAACTTAAATAAGGTCTGCCTTTCCTGAGAGAACTAAGGGATGCATAAAGTCAGGGATCACATTTGTCTTATTCATAGAGTTATCCCTAATGCCCAGAGCCTATAATGTAGTAGGTTCAGAATAAATATTGTTGGATGGATGAATGGATGAATATTACACACGGTCAGGTTTCTGTATGAAGGAAATTTACAATGTAGTACTGGCACTCTATTTTGAGGTCTCTCTCTTTCATTCCTAATATCCAAGGATGTTAAATCTCTCTCTCTCTCTCTCTCTCTTTCAAAAAGCAGAACTAATATATTTCAGAAGAGATGAGACTCGTACTCAAAATGTTTAGAGGAAATGTGTTGCTAGCACCCAAAGTTTGGTGTCAGCAGCTTTATTTCCTCTTCTTATTTCCAGCAACTCCATTCATAATCACTGTGCTCACCACCTAACTATTCACCACCACGGTTACTACCGTATCCTGCAGGAAGATCTGGACAGAGACAGCCCAAATATTAAAGCTAAAAGCAGGAGATATGTTTATAATAGCTAACTGTCCATGTCTATTAGGTTAGAAATGAAAAGGTAAATAGATAGGGACGCCTGGGTGGCTCAGTGGTTGAGCGTCTGCCTTTGGCTCAGGGCATGATCCTGGAGTTAGTTCTGGGATCGAGACCCACGTCGGGCTCCCTGTGAGGAGCCTGCATCTCCCTCTGCTGATGCCTCTGCCTTCTCCCTCATGAATAAATAAATAAAATCTTAAAAAATAAAATAAAAGGTAGAAAGTAAACATATATGATTCATGGCATTTAATCCTAGAGAAACATTCTTTTGCTCTTTAAATCCACTCAGGGCTATGTCTTCTCCTACTTTGGTGAAACCGTGGTCAGCCTCAGAATGTGTCTAAAAAATTGGAGATATATATACATATACACACACACATATATATTTATATATATTTAATTTATATATATACATATATTTAATCTCTAATTTAATTTCTAATATATATAATTTCTAAATATGCTTATTTAGAAATTAAAATGCTAGGCCCATGTATTCATCCAAAATTAAACTTGATTTAGAGTTGAAATTTTTCTCCTCTGCAACTACAGCAGGGAAAGATAAGGTCATTGGCTTCTCTCTGCCTCTGTCTACAGCCTAACCCTTCTAACCCATGAACTCTGGTTTTTAACACCTCCTAGCTGGAGAAGGCTGGCAAAGATACAGGAGCAAGAAAGTTACTACTTCACTATACTATCATAAGCAGGCTTTGTGAACCCTGTGCCTGGTATATATTAAAGCTGATTCTTTTTCTCATAAATAGATGCTTTTGCAGATTCTTCTAAGACGCTCTACTTTTGAGATATCTTCCTTGTATTTTCTGGAATGTAGCAATGCATCTCTATTATAGCTGGAGGCTTATACTTTCTTCTAAGCCCCCATGCACCCTGTGGTCTATGTCCACAGGTCTTCTTCTGTGGTTCTTTCACCCTACCAGGCAAAACCTCTGTATGGGATTTAAGATCCTTTTGCCCAGTTCTCTTCAGTCTACAGAGAATACTCAACAGAGAGAGTACAACTGCTTCCCAAATGAAACTCTCCATTCAGCTACTTGTGCCCTTTATGTTTCTCAGGCCCAACTAGACACCAGCCTATGTAGGACATGCATATTAAACTCTCTGATAGACTGAGTAGTCTCTTTAAAGGCCCCTCTCTTGATTAGGGGTTAGGAGGTATATTTCTTCCAGATCTCCTCACCAAGGAAGGATTCCAAAAGGATTCTACTCCAACCAGTTCTCTCCCAAATGAACAAACAACAACACAAAACCCTCTCAAAGTCCTCCCCACATACCTGCTATTCTGAGCCTTAAGACTGGTGAAGTAGGTGGCATGTAATTTGAGAGTTAAATACTGTTCTTGTCCACCTGCTTTACTCAAAATGTAAAAGGACAGGCTGTATCACAAACTACTTTAGTATTTGATTTCTTAGTTCTTTTATCATAGAGTCTTGACCAAAGCTTCCACTTTCAAGTTTCACTTTGAAATTTAACATGTAGGTGTGCCAACTTCCAAAATGGCAGAATGAGGAACTTAGGAAATCTTCTTTCTAAAAGGCAGATAAAATTGGTCAGAGTTATAAACATCAATTCTGGAAACTAATCAAAGGACATGGAACACCTCAAAAGCACTTATTTTTTAGAAGTCTGCTAAGGCATATAATTGTGCCTTATAATTATACATTGTAATAGTGATATATTAGGACAGGTGGTAGCCACATGGTGGTGAGCATAGCATATACCATAACATAAAGACTTGTTGAATCACTATGTTATATACCTGAGACTAATATAACATTGTGTATCAACCACACTTCAATTTTTAAAAAAAAAATCTATTAAATTTCAGTAAGAGCAATGAGAATCTATGATATTTTAGCAAGAAACTGCATCTACCATCCTCCAGTTCTTCAGTATAGAAGTTCTAGCTGGGAAGATAGAGCAGTCCTGTGGATTTACAGCTTTGTTGCCTTTCTGTTTGAGGGTGAAGGAAATAACTGTATTTGGAACAAAGTATAGAAAGTTCCATGCCCAGGGATATTATCAAAAGCAATAGAGAGGGGATCCTTGGGTGGCTCAGTGGTTTAGTGCCTGCCTTCGGCCCAGGGCATGATCCTGGGGTCCCGGGATCGAGTCCGGCATCGGGCTCCTTGAATGGGGCCTGCTTCTCCCTCTGCCTGTGTCTCTGCCTCTCTCTCTCTCTCTGTGTGTCTCTCATGAATAAATGAATAAAATCTTAAAAAAAAAAATAGAGACACAGCAGCAAACAATGTGGGAAGTTTTACTAGCATCGAGTCCATATTGGTTGGAAGAACTACAAAAACTGCAGACCATTTTAGAAATTTAATAGCAAGATTTGGAGGAGGAGATAAGCAAAGAGCACGGTTGCTAAAGCCCACTTATTCCTAGTCTGGAAGGCTGTGTGTATATGCAATACTATACCCCCTATGAAGAAAGCTCAGAGGACTTAGCAAAATACCCACTAAGAGTGAGGCCTTGCAAATGCAGAAAGTAAAAACCAGGGAGAACTCGTAGTTTCCTTGTATTTGAAATTCTCCAGGCCACACGCTGATTAAACAGCACAAGGTAGACTTACTTGCTCAAGATGTCTAAGCAAACATTTGCCAATCACTAGCTAACAACAGAAATATGCTGGCCCAAGGGCAGCACCTAGGGAACTAGGCTTCAAAATAAAAATGAAAAGTGAAAACTGTGCTGACACATCAGAGTGTCAGAGTCTGAACACTGTGGGTTAAGACTCCATAGAACAAGCAGAAGAAGCCACTAAGACAAAGGGCAAGAGTAACCCTCCCGGGAGAAGGATGAGATTCTATGGTTGCTACAACACCTAACCTAAAAGTTTCACTGTTCAACAATAGAAACAAAATAAACAAACCCAGGAAAATGTAAGCCAGACACAGGAAGGAAAGGCAACCAATAATAACTATCTCTGCAGGACTCCTGATTATGAACATAACAGACAAATATTTCATAGCATCTGTTACACACATGGTCACAGAACTAAAGAAAACCAGAAAGAATTAGAGGAAAGTATGACACAGTAACATAGCAATAAAGAGGTATAGACAATAGAAAAAATAACCAAATGGAAATTCTGGCGTTAAACCATAATTGAAATGAAAAATTTGCTACAGAGGATAAAAGCACATTTAAACTTTCAGAAAAATCAGTGGATTTATATATGGGAATAGAGATTATTCAATCTGAAGAACAGAAAGAAAAATAAGAAGAATGAAGAAAATTTAACTAAGCCTTAAAGCCTGGGAGACAACATCAAGTATACTAATAGGTCTGTGTAAATGGAATTTCATCAGAAAAGAAGAAAGAAAGGAAAGAACAAATTTTTGAAGAAATAATGTCTAAAGATTCCCCAAATTTGATTAAAACCATGTCAAAAAGCTCAACCAATTTCAAGTGGGATAAATACAAAGAGATTCAAATCTATACACATCACAGTCCATCTGCTGAAAATCCAAGACAAAGTCTTAGAAGTCACAAGAGAAAAAAAATGTTCATCCTGTGTAAGGTAACCACAATAAGATTAAAATCTGACCTCTCGTCAGAACAGAGGCTTGAAGGTAGTGGGAGGACATACTCAAAATGCTGAAAGAACAAAACTATTAACCAAGAATATTATATCCAACAAATTATCCTTCAAGTGAAGGAGAAATAAAGACATTCTCACATCAATAAAGCCTGAAAGAATTTTTTGCCAGGAGAGAAGCATTCACTGGAATAATGAGGAAAGCTTTGGTTGGGAGGAAGTGACACCAAACAGTAACTCAAAGCCATACCAAGAAACCGAGAGCCAATAGATTATATAAAAACAATTTTATAAGATAGCAAAAATATAGCTTTCTACTTTCTTCTCTTACAGATTTAGAAGTCAATTGCATTCAAATAATAATCATAAAATTGTATTGTTGGGCTTACTTAAAGATATCATAGATATGAAAATAATAGTCCAAAAGATAGGAAGGATATGGAGCTGTAATGGAGTAAGGATATAATACCAGATGGTATTTGATATAAAATATTCTATATAATTTTTCTTTTTTATCACAGCTTCTTTAAAAGACACTGAAAGCCTAAAACAATCAGTTACACTACTGTATTATTAGATTTATAACATATATAGACTTAATAGGTATAACAGTAATTGCACAAAGGAGGACTGGAACTACAGTAGAGCAAAGTTTCCATATTTTACTCAAATTAAGTTATTATTTACATAGAGTAGATTATAGTAAATGAAGGCATATCTAGAAATAATTCCTAGAAAGAAAGCACTATAAAAATCACTCAAAAATATAGTTAACACATCAACAAAGGAACTGAAATGGTCCACTGGAAACTATGTACTGAACACAGGAATAGAGGAACAACAAAGACGTGAGACACAGAGAAAACTGAAAGCAAAACGGCGGTTGGAAATAAAGCCATAACTATAACAATATTAAATGTGAGTGGATTTAATACTCCAGTCAAAAGGCAGAGATCGTCAGACTGGGTAAAATCTAAAACATACAAAATAACAATGAAATCCAAATAAGATTTGTAGTTTAGTTAATAGACTTATGCTGTTGTCAATTTCCTGATTTTGATAATATCCTAATGCTTATGTAAACTGTTACACTGGGGAAATCTAGCTAAAGGGATATGGGAACTCAGTGATATTTCTGCAATTTCTTATCTTAAATTATTTCAAAATTAAAAAGTTACTTAAAAATCCAATACATGTGTATGGGTCTAATTTACATGTGCAATTTCCATTCCAAAGTAAGTTCTGAAGAAGAAATAAAACAGTCATATGGGAACTGACTAAGGTTTACGTTCTTTAGGGTAAAATTACCGGTCATTATTGTCAAGACAGTGACAGCATTTTCAATTCCAGTTACAAATAGGCATCCTTTTATCCTTTTTCCCCCCCTAGTAGTAGTAGATATTTTAGGTTTTTATGAAATTAAGGCATTCTGTCCAGCTAGCCACATTAAACACTGGGAAAATGTTTTTTTCCCCGCAACTGGCTCAGTCCTGGAAGTCTTACTGCAACTAGGTTGCACAACCATTGTCATGAATGCTCATAAGACACGAGTTTGGGGGGTTTTGTGTTTTGTTTTCTTATAACTAAGCTGAATGACCAGCCTTGGTGAGTATACAGTCTTTTAAGTCTGAAGCAAGAGATAGAAAGCTCGTGTTTTCTTTAATTTCTTTCTTTACTTTTTTTTTTTTTTTTTTTGGCTGCCCTGTCATTAGAAACTTTCTGAACACTAATGAGAGGGGAAATTTGGATACGCTTTGTAGCATACTTGCCCGTGCAATGTAACTTTTGGCTTTCCATGAATGCTGAATAGTGTATGGTCTATCCAAAACCCTTTTAGTCATGTTGTCAGAGCAAGACAGGCTTCTCTGGGAAAAGTGAACAAGAACCAGAAACATAGAGTGGGCTGCTTTGTCAATTCTCTTTCCCTGCATAGAGCGATAGGACAACAGGAAGAGAAGGAGCTGTGGCATCAGGAAGAAAGAAAGATAGGTAAGCCAAGGATCCATTCCTCTTTCCTTTTTTTTTTTTTTTTTTTTTAGATTTTATATATTTATTCATGAGAGAGACAGAGAGAGGCAAAGCCATAGGAAGAGGGAGAAGCAGGCTCCCTATGGGGAGCCCAATGCAGGACTCAATCCCAGGACCCTGAGATCACGACCTGAGCCAAATGCAGATGCTCAACCACTGAACCACCCAGGTGCCCCTCTTTCCTTTCATTTCACTGTATAACAGAATAGATTAGTTTAATAAGGGGCTCAATACAAAAGCTCCCTGCTGGAGCCAGACCTCAGTTCATGCTTGTCTCTTCCTTTCTCTGACTGTAGGAGCCTGATCCTCAGTCTCCTTATCTGTAAAATGGAGGAAATGGCCCCCACACATCACAAAGGCAGTGGGATGACGAAATGAAAGAAAATATGTCAATCATCAAGCACAGTACCTAGCCGGTCATAAAATACACAAAATTATCATTTGTTATTATTGTGGTTGCTTATGAAACTGGTGCTTTTCCCCCAGATTGCTCCAATTTCCTGAGATTTATTTGGCTCTTTGGAAGTTTCTAAGAAATTCAAGTAGGCAAATTTGTTAAGCACCTCTTTTAAAGACTGTGTACTTTTTCCATACTCAACAATGAGTTGTAATAGAAATGAAGAAATACTCCTGTTTCTGATTTGTTGAGATTTTAAAAATAAAAAAATCCTGGGCCACTGACTTGTCTGCTTCCAAACTCAAAACTTTCTCCATTATGCTGGAGATAGAAAGATGTTCCAAAGGCAAAAAGCAGTGCACTCTTGTTCCCACCATCTTCATCCTTGCATAGGTATATAGTCATAATGACGCAACTGTTTTTAATTCTTGGATTATTTTGCTGGAAATTTTTTTTAAAACTGGGCTAAGCAAAGAGTTTGCTATCATCAACAGAAGAGAAATAAACAACAGGAATTAAGATAAGCAAATGAGCTGCTCTGTATTAGAAATGTCTCTCAAGCCATAGTCTCAGTGTAGTATGGAAAACCTGTTAAGAGAACTTCCCTATTCCCAAGGAAATCTAAAGGCATGCCACCAAAGATGCACATTAATTAACTGTGTTTCCTAAGCTAGGAACCCAAAGGAATGGAACTTGCCTTCCATATCCTGCAGGCAGACACCCCATCCCTGTGGTTAATGTCCATGCTACTTCTTTTGGCTTGTCCTGCTGTTTTTATTCTTAGGTCTCTGGCACTGCTTCTTTATCTCTCAAATTTCTATTATTGAGAGTTTGTTATTTAAACAGACAAGTATATAGAGTATCTACTAGAGTTTCAGAGAAGGAAGAGTCAGGTGGTTTCAAATAGGAAAAAGGCTTGATAGAAAAGGAGAATAACTAAGCTGATATTCGAAATCACGATCAAGCTTAAATGTATAGAGAGGGGAAATGAAAAACACTTCCTCTAAAAAAAGACAGGAGCAGTGAGCCACACTCTCACTGAAGATGCTTTGTCCAACTTCCAGCTTCCCTGGTGCTGTTCCCCTGTCCTCACACCTTCTCTACAGGACAGTCTTTACCTGTCCTGCAGAATTCCACTGTAAATTTAAACTATCTCTTTATCTACTAGGTTAGGACCCTCATATATCTTCTTGATATCTCTTGCCACACTGTTACACATTACAATCCCATTATACACAGTGTATGCTTCCCCTCACTGTGTGCAACATGAGGCAAGTTCCATCTCCTTCTCCCTGTATTCCTGTTGGGCCCCAGATGATCACTCAATTACTATTAACTGAAAAGATGAATGAACAAACTTGGGAATTTGTATGGTGTGCCAGGGGGAAAACCACAGATGAGGTCTTGTATTGAGAAATAATCAAGGGGAAGCAAAGCCTATTAATAGACTCTAGAATGACAAACTGGAAGATATCTTAGCAATTGCTAATTTGATTACTTAACTTTAAAAGTTCACCTTCATTAAACATTTCCTAGGTGCCAAGTACCATGCTAAGTGATTTATATATACCACCTCATTTCATGTTCATAATGACAGAGATTATTACCATTTTAGAGATTAAAAAAAAAAAAACTTAACCTTTAGAAAGGTTAAGTGATTTGCCTAATTGGCAAAGTCTCCCTTACCACATTCTAGGAGGAAGCACTGTCTTCCAGGAAGACTAAGAAACTTTCCCAGGTCATCTGGGTTAACAGAGGTTGTGAAGGCCCTGGAATCCTGACCCTCGGCCTCATACCAAATTCTTTTTTTCTCTAGTGTCCTGTCACATGAGACCCTGAAGGACAGGCAGAGATTCAGAGACATTATACACTAAGCAACAGCATATGAGAGGATCTCAGCATAGAGATGGCACGATGGAAGTGACACTTTGTATTAGTTTGCTAGAGCTGCTATAATAAAACGCCAAACTAACGATGCACTATATGTTGGTTAATTGAATTTGAATATAAAAAAAAAAAACAGAGTAGGTGACTTAAACAGACACTATTTTCTTACTGTTCTAGAGGCTGGAAGTCTAATATGGATGCAATGGCAGATTTGCTTTTTTTCTAAGGCCTCTCATTGGCTTACAGATGGTCCCCTTCTCCCCATGGCCTCACACAGTCTTTCCTCTGTGCCCACACATCCCTGGTGTCTCTGTGTCCAAATTTCTTCTTCTTATAATGAACCCAGTCAGATTAGATTAAGAACCATCTTAAGGGCATCATTTTAGCTTTATCGCCTCTTTAATGGCCCCATTTCTGAATGCAGACACATTCTATGATACGGAGGTTAGAGCTTCAACATATGATGCACGGCGAGCACAACTCTGCCTAAAACACATCAGTAATATAAACATAGCAGTCAAATAAAGAAGCATTCAACTGTTCATGGAGAAATGCGGTGCTTTAGAAGGAAGGGACACAATCAGCCAGAGAGGTTCAAATGTGATAGGAAATGCGTCTAAACTAGAATTGTGGATAAGATAAAGAGGATACACTACAGCATCTTTTAGATGGGCCAGTCTCCCTTGTCGGGTTATTTAAAAAGAGCATGCATATGTGTGTGCACACACACATACTCTATAAATAAAACACAATACAGAACAGTTTATTCAACCCCTTCACAATTGGGAAGTACTAATCCAGGTGAACCTGTCTATTTTAAGGGCTAGGAAACTGGCTGGCCCAGTTTCACATGCTGCATTATAAACAAAGCAAGAATGTCTCCTCATCCCTGAGCCAGTTTTTGGCTTTTCTTTCCTTGACTGTCTAGTTGGCTGCTATTTTCCATTGTTTCCTTGGTGGCCAAAACTAAGCCACTATCCTATTTTAAGTTCACAAAATTTGAAATTGGAAGAAATATTCACAACCATCACCCAGGCAGAACTTCATTGTGCAAATATATAAGCTGAGGCCAAAAGATGTTAACAAACATAGTGTAGGGGCCAAGGACAGACTGCTCCAAAATGTGCCCCTTTGGCATGCTGATTATTTTAAATAAAAGTTACTTAAGAAACAGCCAGTGCAAAAAGAACACTCTGACCACCCCCCACATCCCACCCTCCCATCCCACCTTTGTCTCCACAAAGCAGAAAATAAATCTCCCATGCAAAAGGTACCCTCCCTGTACCAGAAGTTAAAGAGACATCCTTATCACCAAAGATGGGGAATTCAAAGCTGAAAAAGCTGTATGAACGATCCTTGTTACTTTTACTAAATTAGTACCCCAGCCCAAGTTAGTTTAGGATTCCCTACTAAATGAAGCACCAAACAGTAATTTATCTGTCTTGTCAATTCCTCACAGACTTACTGTCTCTGTCCAAAAAAATACAAAAACTGCCTGTCTTGGTCATTTCTTTAGGTCTTGCTTCCATGTACACAGAGTTAAACTCTGGGCTTTTTCTCCTGTTAATCTGCCTCGTGATAATTTAATTCTTAGACTAGCTGGAAGAACTTTGAAGGGTAGAAAGAAATTTTTCCTCTCCTACACTAGCCAAGTTCACCCTGTAGGAGAAAGGGCTGAACCAGGTACTCTTTCTCTTTATCCTACCACATGTCTTCCTCTCCCCTGCCCCTTACATACTCGAGCTAAAAAGGAAATACAGCCAAAATAAAAAGTATATATATATATATATATATATTAGTTTGACCAAAATTTGAAGTTGCAAAGTTATTGTTTGGTACTACAGAGTAGATTCAAGATATAAATTAGAGAGAAATGAAAAACTGAATTTATGTTTGCTCAAATTAAACTTTAAAAGAGTCATTTTCATCTTTCACCCTTTTCTAGGTTTGAATTATACTTGTAAGATGTTTACTCACAAATAGTAGATGGACTGTTTTAAAAATTCCTCTTCCCACATAGGCAATTGTGGAATACCACTACATTGACAAGTGTTAACTATATTTTTAAAATTTTTTCAAAGATATTATTTATTTGAGAGAGAGACAGAAATAGATTGAGAGAGCATGCACAAGCAGTGGGGAGGGGCTGAGAGGGAGGGAGAAGCAACTCCAAAGAACCCCACACAGGGCTCTTTGATCCCAGAATCCTGGGATGGTGACCTGAGCTGAAGGCAGATGCTCAACCAACTGAGCCATCCAGGCACCCCAAGTATTAACTAATACCATGTTCATTTTCAGAAAATGTAGAATAATGTTCTTTTACTTTAAAAAAAAAAGGATAACATTGATGACTTGGTGTTACTTTTTTAAACAATGTGACACAAAATGCTAGAAAAAAAGAGAATGTTTTGAGAGGCGTATTTACTTCTACAGCTTTCTCTCTCTAGCCCAGACAGTTTGCAAAAATCCTCCCCTAGGGAGTATTTGCGTTTTGTCGAGGGTTCCACTCCCTCCTTAATTGCTGCTTTTTTCTCATGACGTACTCAAGATTGCCACAGGAGGGAAAGCCATATCTTTTCTTCTAAACAGTCCAGGGAAAACCCCCAGGAAAATCGTCATACTGACTTAAACATTTCATGAGAACCCTTTTATTACTGAATGAAATTATCAACATTTTGGGTTTGTTTTACTTTTTTTTCAACTAACACAATAACTATTTCAGGCAGCTAGTGAGATTGACCTTGCAGTTAAAATATGGACATTGATATGATCTTAAAAGTGGAAAAAGATGACAAATCAATATAGCAGGATTGTGGAGGATCAGAGGAGCTGTACACCCACCCATTCCAGGCATTATCGGAAATTAAATGACAAAAGTGGAGATGAGCATTCTACACGTCCTGGATTGTGTTACACGGGACTGGAGTGGAAATTCACTGTTCTTTTCTCAGGTTGTAAGAAGCTTTCGAAATGTGTTTCTAGATACTGTGAATGGCAATTCACTTTTGAACTAAACAGGAAACCCTGTCTTTTGCAGGATTAAGAGCTGTGCAAGTAAGCATTTGAAAGGAATAGCCTCAGGAATTCTTTCTGTGCCACGACCAGTCTGGAAGTCTGGGAAAGCTGCAGGGACCCCCTGATACAGTAGGACGTTATAAAATTCATGAAATAGAAACATCAGATTGTAAAGAAAACCCATTATGTTGAAATACATGGAGTCCATTTGGTCTAGAAAACCCCTTATATGATATTTATATATGCTTTAGAGCCTTGCAAGCACGTTTTCTCTACGTCTGTGGAGTGTACCTATATAGTTTTCAAGTTCAGTGTGACATTTTTGAGGACAAAAGAACTAACAGCACAATAAAAGGTAAAATGATACAAAACTAAGTGCTTTTTTTGTACTATCCACCTCCGCCAGCACCAAGATGAACGTGTAAGCCCAATGTGAATATTTAGATGTTACATGAAATAAATACAGGTTGGAATAAATTAGAAACACTGTCATTTGGGATCCCTGGGTGGCGCAGCGGTTTGGCGCCTGCCTTTGGCCCAGGGCGTGATCCTGGAGATCCGGGATCGAATCCCACGTCGGGCTCCCAGTGCATGGAGCCTGCTTTTCCCTCTGCCTGTGTCTCTGCCTCTCTCTCTCTCTCCTCTCTCTCTGTGACTATCATAAATAAATAAAAATTAAAAAAAAAAAAAAAAACACTGTCATTTGCTTCAAAATATGAAATTTACATTTTCTCCACCTTTGATCAGCCAGCTAGAGAACAGTACCAAGGATATTAATAAAATCTATAAGAATGCCTCTGTTGCACTTCTGCTGGTGACATAATAAAATGTCCCAGGGGTGACACCTGGGTGGCTCAGTTGGTTAAACATCTGCCTTATACTCGGGTCATAATCCCAGATCTTGGAATCATTGAGCTCCACACCGGGCTCCCTGCCCTGCAGGAAGCCTGCTTCTCCCTCTCCCTCTGCTGACCACTCACCCTGCTTATGCTCACTCTCTCTCCATCAAATAAATAAATAAAAGCTTAAAAAAAAGTGTTCCAGTGGGTTTGTAAAAATATGAAATTAACAAAAACAGTGCCATACTCTCCCATTCAGTTTGCAAATGTTTCCTTCATTTTGGACAGGAAAAAGTTAGAGAACTATATCTAAACTGTAGCCTAACAGATATGGGCAAAAGCAGGAATAAAGTACAGAATGACTTTCTAATTCATGGCATGTCTCACAGAGGTAGGAGGAAAGGAGGACAGAAAAGAAACTTGAGTGCCAGGTAGTGCAACTGGGAAAGGTTTGCCAGAAGCAAACCTAAATGGATCAGGTCACAAAGAGCTTTCCCTCCTCACCATACTGCCCTCACCATACTGCCTGGCTTGACCCACACGGGCTCATTGCTTCCACTCATGAAAGTGCCTGGCCATCCTTTGAATAAAACTAAAGCACTTTGATGTTAAGAGGATTTATGAAAAACGTCTAACGAATTGAAGCAACAACAAGATTTTCTTTTAAACCTCGAAAAAATGTTAAGAGTCAATATTTCAAGAATATTATTTTCATTCCTGAAGAAAACCATTTCAATTATAGTAACCAGCTGTTCTCCAAAGCTCGAAGGATTGAAAAGAAAAGAGAAGGAAATGACTTTTCATTGCAAAATGAAGGGTTTATGTCAGGTTAAAGAAAGAACATCCTGAAAGCAAGGCTATAAAAGAAAAGCCTTCTCTTATGACGGTCAGTTTCTACCACTACAACTACATGTTTTAGCTATCTCTCTACTATAGAGCTATAATGCTTCAAATTCTAGCCAGCATTATCTTGAGGGAGTACTGATGGCTTCCAGGAGCCTGGAGAAGTAAGCAAATGTTAAGAAGAGCAGAGGCAGAGGTGATAGAAGGCAGACACTGGATTTAGCTAGGCACCCAATAAAGGCAGGCGCACTCTTAATCCAAGCTCAGAAGGACAACAATTCTAGCAAGTAGGACAAGAAGGAAAAAACAAACAAACAAAAAACCAGCACAATGGCTCCTAGAGCAGGTTCACTGATAATATAGAACCAGGGCCAGGAACCAGTATGGTAAAAATCCAACAGGAGTGAAAGCAACAAAGACCAAATCCCTTCCTACCACCTGATGGAAATCAAGCCAACTTGTAACTACTCCCTGCTAGTTAATAATTACCTTAGATAAAAGGTATTTATATATCTTTATATATCTGTATTCTATAAGCTCACAAATTTCTATGTACTCTTGTTTTAGGTGTTTTGTTTTTCTTTTGTGATTTTGCTTAGGACATTGGTTGTTCATCTTAAAGATTTCCAGACTTGCTTGCTTGCAAAACTTCCACTCCAGAAGAACCCAGCCATTCTAACTTCTCTGGTTTGCCCCTAGCCTGTAGCTGGAGAACAACCACATAACCTGGCAGACTGGTTTTATTTTCGCTTCAAGTTCTCAACACTCAGAAGAGGCCCTGGACACTCCACAGCATCTTTGTAAGTTTCTCTGTGCTTGCATTCCCATTCTAGAAAATCGCTTCCTTCTCCTGCTCATCTCTCACCATCCCCCACCCCCTGTCTGAGCTGAGGACCACACCTCCCTTCACTGAGAAAACAGCACCAGAGGGAAGTTTCTTACCTTTCTACCACGAAAGCAGCAAACACCCTGTACTTTTGGGTTCTCCTCTTGTTAGAGACCTGGCCCCACATGTGGCTCTTAGGACACAAATTCCCTCTCTTCCTCTGAAAAAGTACAAGACAGTCATGCTTTTCTTTTCTGAACAGTCAAAAGGACTTTCTCCTGGATGACCTGACTGGCCACCCCACGAAAGTCCCTCTCCACATTCTTTTTCCCCTGCCATGCTTCCATGTTTCTGCCCAGTTTATTGACAGACATCGCTAGAGGGCCAGTGCTCACAGGGTATCCATTTCCCCTTTCCCCACCCCCCCACCCCGCCGTGGGGGGCCCTCACCTCCCATCCCTGTGCCACCTCATTTGCACTTCCTTCACACTCTGTCCCCACCACTCCACTGAAACTGCTATTAAGATCACTAATGACCTTGCAGTATTCAAACGAAGTCACTTTTCTAGCTTCTGTTTCCCTGGAACCAAGTTCTTTGCAACCATGACATCTCCCAAATCCCTGGTTTTCCACCCAGCTCCCTCGTTTTTTTTGTTTTGTTGTTGTTGTTGTTGTTGTTTGTTTGTTTGTTTTTTTCTGGCTCAGGTGTAAATGCTCTGCCTAGAAGACCCAGCTTGAGCCACACCTTGCTCACTCCCACTCACTCATTCACCTCCCACTCACGGCTTCCCATCTGTCAGCAGCTCCATTTACCTTTCACCTCAGCAAAAGCCTTCCATCCTTCCCCTCCCCAGGTTATTCTCAGCTGTTGCAACCTGGTTGCTTTCTTTATTATCTGTTTACCATCTGCTTAACTATTGCTTCTCTCTTCCAAGAGGGAATTAATCATACCTGTTTTATTCACCCAGGTATGCTGAAAGGTAGCACTGTGCCTAGCAGTATGTATGTATGAATGAAAACTTCCTGAACTGGTGAAGGAATATATATGCACCCAGCCCTGTGATCAACCATTCCTGGTTAAGACCCAGATTTTTTTTTTAATCCAACAGGTAAGATTCTTAAGTGAGAGAGCACAGATTTTCTAAATTGCTTTCTATAAAACCTATTCTTTTTCCAAGTATTAAAAAGATACATTTTTCCTACTGTTTTCCTAGGCACATTATATAGTATATTAATAAAAAGCTGGAAATTATTTTACTCATGGAAAATCATAATTTATACAAGACTGTTTTTACTCTGACAGTAATTCACAAGGTATTACTCAACCTAATCAATCTGTCAATCTAAAACATAATTTAAACAGTAAGAGCTTTTGCAAACACTGAATGAGTCTCACAAAATGGATTCTTTTATTGCTTTTCCTTGACAGCAGGGGCATTGTTTGTGATGCAGATAAGGAAAAAAATCCCATGTAACTATTGTGAACTTTTATGTATTTTAAATATAAAAAAATCCTTCCTTGGAGATCATCACAAAAAAGAAAGAAAGAAAGAAAGAAAGAAAGAAAGAAAGAAAGAAAGAAAGAAAGAAAGAAAGAAAGAAAAGACAAGAAAAGACGAAAAGAAAAAAGAAAAGAAAAGAAAAGAAAAGAAAAGAAAAGAAAAGAAAAGAAAAGAAAAGAAAACTAAGTAGGGGCACCTGGTGGGCTCAATCAGTTCGGCCTCCGACTCTGACTCTTGGTTTCAGCTTAGGTCAGAATCTCAGGGTTATGGGAGCGAGTCCTGTGTCCAGCCTACACAAAGTCTACTTGGGATCTCTCTCTGCCCCTTCCCCCCAACTCCCCGCCCATGCATGTGTGCGTGCACAAACACATACACACACTCTCTCTCTCCCTCTAAATAAAGAATCTTAAAAAAAAAATAAGTACCAAGTATTAGACTATAAGTAACCATCTTAAGAGTGTGCAATTTTTAACCAGGAAATCTCTTTAAATTAAAATTTTTGTTATGTGAAATCTTCCTAAAATATGTTATTAGTATCTTTTTCTAAGGATCAAGGACCCAACAATACTTTGAAGTCTTTAACTGAACATGAATTCCCATCATAAATTGAAAAATTGAAAGTAGTAAAAAATTAAAAAAAGTAGTGATTTAGAAGACTGTGTTGTGAATGATGGAATTGCTCTAGTGTTATCTCATTAAGGCCGAAGTCCATGACCTCAATCAATTTTAAATTCATTAGTCTTTTCTTCATGACAGTTGAATGGAAAGGAATTTAATACCTGTTTGATGTTTGTGATATATATAACAAGGGACTGATGGATATTAAGAAATCTGAATTACAGATGCAGGTATCTATACGGCAGGTTCTCATAGCTACATGCACCTTTAGGCACTGTTCCCCAAACTGCTTTTCTATAAATTCTTACATAATTGCTTTAAATTACTTTTCTCAATACTTTCATAATATGGAACCAAAAACACGTAAAAAAAAAGTCTACAAGATAGATTACTCTTTCATTTCAATAAATTAAAAGTGAGAACCCAAAGAAAACAAAAGATACCATTTATTTATTTGCCCCCAGCCTATCCTAGGCAGAAGAGATCTTTTCTGATCTCTTCTACAACTATGAATCCAGAATCCAGCAAGAATACCTCCTTCCATAAGGGGTCTAACATCACAGTTTACAGTCCATGTATTGCACTCAACCTGCTTATCTTGTAATGCCATGGGCAGTAGAGTATGGAGCAAATTGAAAGTATGTCAATTTACTGACTAAAATGCAGAAGCTATTCACTGACCTTGGTTTCTAGTGGCACAGCGGCATCCAGCAACCAAACCTGACCCACTCTACATCAGTTCCTAAGAAGTTACACATAGGCATGATACACCATCTTGGAACAAAAGTTGGTTTTCACCGCTGAAAAGGAGTATCTGGTTGACCATAAGCTCCTGGATTGTTCGGAAAGGTCAAATAATGATAAATCCAAGGTCAGAGTAACCATTTTGACACAAACGCTTTAGGTCAACTTCCAGGATTAATAAGAACTAAAAAGAGCCATAGGCTCTGTAGGTTATACTTAGAACATTCTAAGAGAATGCTCCACTACCACATGGAAGTAAAATCTTTGGTAAAATTGGTACTTATATAACTCATAATGTGTCTATTTTTGTACTTTTGGCTAAAACTTCATATTCTTCATATTCTCTCCAAGTGGCATATATCTATGTAAAATACTACATACCTCTAAGACAAAACATTCTAAATCATACACTACTTTTTCAATCAATTTTTAAATGCTTGTGTAACTTCCCTATTATGTTAATCAGTAGCCCAGATATAAGAGCAGAACAATGGAGTTAATAAGGAATTAGGATGCATATTTTCTGGTTCTTCCCCTATAATTTTTCTGATGTTAATAAAAATTAGAAGAAGTTGACAGCTTTAATAGCTTGCATCAAAATTGAAAATATAACTCAATCACTTGGAACATAAAATGCATGAAAACAGAAATTGTAAGGCTTGGGCATTAAACAAATGATTTGACTTTTCAATCTCTCTCTTTTCACATCTTTGAAATGGGAATACGTACTCTGCTAACTTACATGGTTATTGTGGGAATGAAGTTATTAAGCAACCCCTTTATAAGCCACAAAATGCTATGCAAATGAAAGGTATTATTGGCCCCCTGATATTTTTTCCAACTGAGTAATCAAAAAAACAAATTATAAATTAAATAGTAAAATCAAAACCTAAGCAAGATAAGCTCAGTATTATATATGTATATATATGAGTTTTATATTATATATATATATATATGAGTTTTATGTATTATAAGATCATGAAATTATCCATATGATGGACATTTGCTTTCTCATTCAAAATCTACCATTACCTGAAATGCCTGAATTTCCCTGCACACTCCAGAAGTCAAGAAAATGGGGTAGTAGATTAAGAAAGAGGGACCAGGGCTTCACAAATGTGTGTGCTGAGAAGGAATAAAGAAGAAAATGGTGCAATCTCTCCTCTTTATCCCAGCAGCTGTCAAACTCAGATAAGGATCACTTATCAGCTTGCTGAGTCTCACTGAAGTCATTTGAATTCATTAAAATAAGAACTATCTTCCAAAATTGAGAAAAGCAGTAGAGAATTTTCTACTTCCAGTTTAACATTTAGCCTTTGATATTAAGGCCCCCCAAACACTTCAAAATTATTGAGGACCTTAAAGGGACTTGGATTATATGAGTTATTTCTATTGAAATTTACCATATTAGGAATTAAAACTGAAAAATAAAATATTTAAAAATCACATTGAAAGAGGCAATTCATAAATATAGACATGAGTGGCCACTATAAAATTAGCCAACCTTATTTCTGAAAAAAAGTATAAATTTAAACAAGATACCCTTTTAGACAACCATTGACTAAGTTTTTGAATCTGTTGTTGTTTGTTCTGTTTGAGTGATTACACCGTGTTAGCATATAGAATTCTACTCTTCTATAGTGCTTATAAATTGATACAATTTTTCTCAAGAGCAAAATGGCAAAAATAATTCCATGATATTTTGTTAAATATTTTTGAGAATCCTCCAAACACTCAATTGTTATGATTATTCTGATTTCACAGTTGAAAAAAGAGTGTTTTGATAAAAAACTGGCTTATGATCTCACAACTTTGTAGGTTAAAACCTGGTATGCACTTTTAAAAATCTATCCAAAGGAAGTACAAAGATGTGTACAAACACTTATAAAAAGAGCTGAAACATTATTTAGAATAGAAAACTAATCCACCTAAATATCCAACAATTTGGGGATCCCTGGGTGGCGCAGCGGTTTAGCGCCTGCCTTTGGCCCATGGCGTGATCCTGGAGACCCGGGATCGAATCCCACATCGGGCTCCCGGTGCATGGAGCCTGCTTCTCCCTCTGCCTGTGTCTCTGCCTCTCTCTCTCTCTCTCTGTGACTATCATAAATAAATTTTAAAAAATTAAAAAAAAATATCCAACAATTTATAATCAACCAATATAATATTTCCACAGGCTACAAACTACATCACGGTGAGAACCACTCTTGCTCATGGATAGATTGCCATTACTTGCACAGCACCTAACACATAGTAGGGACTCAATAATATTTGTTTCAGATATGAATGAATACAAAATTATACACGAGTATAAAAAAATCATATGTTAACAGAAAACTTCATGACTGAGGACTAAGCATGTTATAAAATAGCAACTATGTGTTAAACTAATGAAACAAGGAGGCCATTAGACGAGGTGACTCTAATGCCTCGATGGCCTACATAAGCAAACCAAAATCTAAACTGCTCTAAAAACTAAACCTACAGAATTGAAACGTAAAGACAACCAATCACAAACAGCCAACTAGGCTTTAAACTAGGGGCAATCAATAATTTTGTTATGTTGACTCCACTCTTTCTTTACAGAAGTCTCTCCTTGGAGATCCTGTTGGGAAAGAGCTTCTATCCACTTCCCTTTGGTGCTGTCCCTATCTAATCAAGTTTTATTCAAACAAACTCTTAAAATTTTTGACATGCCTCAGTTTACCTTTTAAAAATGTAATAACAATTCTGTAAAATTTACATGTGAATGTATGTATAGAAAAATGCCTAGAAGTAAAAACAGATATATATTCATGAATTTGTGTCTCTTTGTCTCCTTTGTCTCTGTACTTATGTATAATAGTCCATAAATCTGTTGACTGAATAAATGAATGAATGACATTTTTAAGAGTTATCCCTTGAGGAGATTATAGGTCATCTTTTTCCTTTCTTCCTTTGCAATTTTCTATATCTAATGAAATTTAAACAGTGACCAGGAATTACCTTTGTAAAAAACAAGGATATCATAAAAGAATCCTCCTGGGAAACATTGTCAGGAATTTTGGAATAAAAGCAAGAAATACAGACATCCCATAATCCAATAAAATATAACTTGTATCTTCTTTTCCTGTTTGTTTTACTTACTGCATTCAGCAATAAAAAATATCAGATGCTACAGAAAAAGGCAAGCTCAACATCATACAGTTAGTTCTAAGGGTTGAGTCAAGAATCTAGGTCACTTGGTTTTCAGGCAAGTAGTTTTTTCCATTACACCAAATTGCTTAGATAAGTTCCAGAATGCTAATTGAATAAATGGCAACATGGACACTGCAATATTCATTGTTCAATAGTTCCTATAAGAAAATGATTTATTATTTAATATTAGTAGAAAACTCCAAAGTTCAAGAAACTACTACATGTTCATGTGACATGAATTGTTTTGAAGGGTTTGTGATCATCCTAATGGTGTCTCCAAATTTGTGCATGTTGGAGAAGCATACACACATACACACATTATTCTGGGGAGAGGAGTCTATAGCTTTCATAAGATGTGTAAAAGGTTCTGTGGGTAAAAAAAAAAAGTTGAGAATAATTAAAGCTATAAAGTCTACAAGCAAGAGGAGGGAAATAAACTGAAGGCAAATGAAAGGCTTATGAGAGAGGAAAAGGAACCACAGCAACTGTGTCTTCCTCTTTTTTATTCCTGGAACATATGTTTTAATATTAAAATGATTTGGTCTCATGATTTTGCTTTCTAAGCAGTGACACCAGGAAAGAAAAATATTGATGGGTTAAAAACCATCAGGCCAAATTATTTCTATGGAATGAACTTTATCAGGTCCTAGGAAACCTATTTAACAATTTTCCTTCCCTAATTAAACATAAATGCAAAATACCCCAATAGGGACTTAAAATGTTAAAATGTATCATTTAATAATTTTCCTTTTCCTACTTAAACACAAATTTGTTTAAGTAGGAAAAGGAAAATTATTAAATAGTTTTCTTAGTTTCTTGACCCACAAATTGTGCTTGCCTTTTCAGGAAGTTTGTAAAGCTGCTTTGAGCAAAGGCAGAATACACACTTCTCTGTGCATTTCACAATTATTGCTTAATTTAAAATTTAACTCTTCCTTGGCTCAATGAAAGAAGTAAATACTTGTTTCTTATCCCACCATCAAACTTGATTGTCAGGGTCTAAGGACTTCTGGAGTAAAATTTAAAAATTCTTAACAGGGTTTGATTCCCTGCAAATATCTCTTGGGCTACGATTCCAAATTCCTGCAACAAACAGAAACAAAACACAACACAAATCCTCCTCGAACTCAAAGGGTTATATATGCAAACATCATAAATGAGAATTGACACCCATCCAAATGAGATGCTTCTGAGTGTAGACTTCATCCATCCACCTTAGCTGAATAAATGCTTACATCATCAACTAATGTGAAGAGCATGTCCTGTTCTAGTTTTTGAGATGAAAATCATTATTTTTACAGCTACCATTATGAGTTGTAAGAGCTTTAGATATGTTAAGCCACTCTTCTTTCAGATCCAAATGCCCTTTTAAACTTCTTAGTCTAAAACGAAATGACCAAAAGAGTATTCACGCTCAAAACTTAACCTTACTTCTTGTTCTCTCAAGTCTTTCCCAGCATCTAGGTTTGAGCTTGGTTCTCCTGGCAGGTCCAACAACTTAGGGAAGGGCGAGTTAGAGTACCAGGCGTCTTACACACGATTCTCTTTTCAACATCGTCTTTCTTTTCGCCTAACCCCGCAGCATATGAAAACCCCAGGGATGCTTTTGCATAAGTTATGGCAATGACTTGTTTTCTTTCTTTCTTTCTTCCTTTTTTTTTTTTTTTCACTGCAACCAGACGGAGCCCCCCAGGTCTCCCCGCTTAGGAGCACAGCGAGGTTGGGGCGCCAGGGCGCAGCGTCACGTGGAGTCCAACCGAGAACCACCTCTGCCCAGGGGAACGTGCGCTTTCCGTCCGGGCTCTGGATGAGGGAATCCCCTCCTGGTCCCACTCCCCTGCACCTTTCAGACCCCGAGAAGCAAGCTGGCACTTGTTAGAAAGAAATTAAAATCCCTGACCTGTGTCTGGTTTCCAAAAGGCAGAGAGAGAGAAGACGCAGACTTTGTAAGGCAGTGGATCCCAGGTTTGCCTCCGTCCTTTCTCCCTTCCAAGTAAGATACAGACCTCAAGCTAAGGAGGTGGAGGGGAGGGGGGGAAGTGGAGCGGGGCGAGAGTAAATATATTGCTTACTGTTCCCCGAGTTACATGAGATTCTTCTGGCTCCTTTTGGCCTCTAGCTTTCAGTCGGGATCCTTTTTCGGCGGGGACTGCGGAGAAGTTCAAGTCTGATCCTTGGTAGGAGGAGCTAAAATGTGGGCTGGTTTCCTTTAGCTTCTGCAAGCTGTTTAAGGTGGAATGAAAGAGGAAGAGAGGGAAAGCTGTGTTCTCGCAGAAGCAGAGATCTTAAACGTAAATGTTTACTTGCCAGGCTGAAGTCACAAAACGTGCTTAAAGTAATGCGTAAGTCACCTGGTCCTAAACCTCATGGATGTGTGTGTGTGTGTGTGTGTGTGTGTGTGTCTGGAAGCACCTATTGTGCTCAAGCAGTTACTGCTTCCTCTTCCCACCTCCCAAGTGCCCAAACAAGTCAGAACAAAATTGAAGAGCTAAATAGCATCTGCATTCTTTATACAAGGAAAGTTTAAGACAGACCCAAAATATCAAATGTGTACCTTTAGGAGATGAACGATGTAAGCCCACTTTAAATGATCTATTCAAATAGTTCCTCCCCAAACTCAAAACACCTGAGTTGATAACCTACCCGACTGTTTGGAAATTTAAGATTAAAGACATACCAAAGACTCTAATGTATATTTTGAGATACAGAGGGGAAAAAAATCTCATCATGTAGAATCACAAATGGGTAATACAAATTTAAATACCCTCTGTCACTGTAATAAGGAAAGTGTACTGTTTAAGTTTATCCAAAGCCCACAAGAATGGATCCCTGTCTTTAAAGATTGAGAGGTTCATTTTGTATAGCTTGTTTTCAAACACAGCATCTTCTAGTTTTGGCCCTAATCAAATAGGGGGCACACTCTCCTAGTTCTCTTTTAGCATTGTCAAAGAATATATTTTCTGCAGACTCCATCATTAAGTCTGCTGGATTATCTGCCTTCTGCAGCCCAAATATCAACTCCTTTTTGTTTTTATTTTTTTCCCATAAATTCAACATGGCATATTATAAATATCTCCTTCCTAAAAAAGGCCTGTAGTGTCTCATAAGATCAAGATCTTTTTAGTTATCAAGAAGACCCCAAATTTCTTTTTTTTATTTTTATAAATTTATTTTTTATTGGTGTTCAATTTGCTAACATATAGAATAACACCCAGTGCTCATCCCATCAAGTGCCCACCTCAGTGCCCGTGACCCAGTCACCCCCACCATCTACCCACCTCCCCTTCCACCACCTCTAGTTCGTTTCCCAGATTTAGGAGTCTTTCATGTTCTATCTCCCTTTCTGATATTTTCCACTCATTTTTTCTCCTTTCCCCTTTATTCCCTTTCACTATTTTTTATATTCCCCAAATGAATGAGAACATATAATGTTTGTCCTTCTCCAATTGACTTACTTCACTCAGCATAATACCCTCCAGTTCCATCCACGTCGAAGCAAATGGTGGGTATTTGTCGTTTCTAATGGCTGAGTAATATTCCATTGTATACATAGACCACATCTTCTTTATCCATTCATCTTTCGATGGACACAGAGGCTCCTTCCACAGTTTGGCTATTGTGGGCATTGCTGCTTTAAACATCGGGGTGCAAGCGTCCTGACATTTCATTGCATCTGTATCTTTGGAGACCCCAAATTTCTTGAGAGGCAGTGTGTGTGGAAGAGAAAAACTGAGAGCATACTACTATTTTCTCCCCTTCCCTAGGTACAAATGGTCAAAGATTATGTTTTGCAACGTATGCTCATCCTAAGACTCTGACAAAGATTTCCTTTTCATGAGCTTCATAGTGTTCTAGTTTGATAATAAAAAATTGTAGCTTTCAATACTGCTATATATTAATATAGATATCAATTATCTATAATTGATGTAGACCACCTCTCATTGCCCTATTCCATGGCTTCCATGTCCGCATCCATTTTGGGTCCCTACCCGATTTCACTATTCAGATAGACCTTTAAATGGATAGTACACATTCAGATTTACTATCTTTATCCCATTTTCTCCAAAATTATATCTACTGGCTCCAAGGACCTCTGCCTGCACCTTAGGTTAAGAGAGACACTGCTTTCAGAGCCTGCTTCAGGCTGTGCTATCAATTACATCTGAAGACTCCTCTTCCTGGGCTGGTGATCAGTGAAGGTCTTTTAGGAGGACTACTGGTAAAACCCATCTGAAACTGAGTGGTATGGTAGCTGCCTCCTTAAACACCATCCCTCCTTTTGCATTATTACTAGTCAATGAGTTTCATACCATTTGTTACTTATCAACACCTGAACATTTTAGACTGAGAATGATGAGCCCTAATAATAATTAGCATTGGATAAGCAAGCAAGTAGAACAGTCCTAAAAGTGGCTGAATTAATTAACAAGGAAGTACATACTTGTCAAAATACATGGCTCAAAAAATGGAAAAGAAGAACTTGATGTTTTTGATGGATTTTTCTTCTTTTACATGAAGTTGCTTTCCGTTCTCTTTTCACAACTTCTGCTTCACCTATCCTGTGCTCTAACTGCATGAAAGTGATTTGCCTCCTGGAAACTTGGGCATGAGGAATGAGATACTATTTGTAGTAAATCTATACATTCAATGAAAACAATTAGCCAGTATGCCAATGGATACCTTCTTTAAATATTTAGATAGATAGATGATAGATAGATACATAGATCAATAGATCGATAGATAAATAGATGATAGATAAACACAGGTATGCCTTCAAAAATTTTCAAACTTGCCTTCTTTATTTCAAAGATATTTCTCATAGTCTAGGTCTTCTTCTGGCCTGATTTGTGTTTTTCAACCAAGAAACAAATTCAGTGAAACTGGCCTTTTGGTCAAAGTTGAGACCAAGTCATCAGTACAGAAGTCCTTTTCTCCACATTTGATACAGGTGGATATGCTTTGGGCTACTTAGAGGGAGTCACAACGTCCATGTATTGCTCCAGAAATTCTAATTGTATGCTTGGACATATTTCTGTGTGCCTAACATTGCATGTCACTATTATGATGAACTTAAAATACCAGTGTAATAATTACCGTGGAAAATATAAAGGCAAAATTGTCCATTGCAAATTTCAAGTTAGATCCGATCAGTCAGTTTTATGATCGGAGATGGCTTCAGAGATAAAAAACCTGGTCCTGCCAACATCAGGCCACCTTCTTCACCTTCTTCCTGAACTTCACTACAGGGGAGGAGTGGGAATACTAGAGTTATGTGTACCTATTTCTTATTAAAATTTTTTACTGTTAAAAAAAGAACGCTAACAGAGTTGAATAGGAAAATCCAATTCAGATTGCAGATAGACACAGAGAAGATTCTAAATGTCCACCAGTAACAAATTTGCTTGTAATAATATGTCCCTTTTATGCACTGCCATGCTTGAGTATTCTGGTCCATATTGTGACCATGTTTATAGTAAAATAATGAGTTGGTATTCTTACTATTTATCTGTGTGTGAATATCATTCATATGAGTTATTCATTTCTCTTTTTTTTTAAGATTTTATTTATTTAGAGGGCACATGAGCGAGGAAGGGGCGGAGGGAGAGAGAGAGAATCTCAAGGAGACTTTGCACTGAGTGTGGAGCCCCATGTGGAGCTCCATCCCACAACCCTAAGATCATGACCTGAGCCAAAATCAAGAGTTGGATGCTTAACCATCTGAGCCACCCAGGGGCCCCCAGTCATCCCTTTCTTCCAAATATTAATCAAAGAAAATCAAAGTCATTCTTGCCTGTGAAATTTTTGGCCTCCAACTAATAGACCCTCACTTTTCTTTCAACACAGAAACTAATTCTTCCTGTACACCTCGCCCTTAAGTGCCACTGAAATAATCTTCATCCTGAAGGCTTAACTCAATTACCACTTTGTCTGGAAAATTTTTATACCCAATCCCCTTTTCAGCATAAAACAATTCATTTGAGCACTAATCAACTTGTATTATATTTGGTTGTAAAAGGAAATATATGTTATGCTTTATGATGACAGGAAGCAAGCCTTCTTCATTCTAGTCAACCTGCTCCCCAAATGTATATTACACCAGGAACTCAAAGGATATTTGCTGAATTTGTTTTCCATGATAGTGGGTTCAGAGATATCTTAAACCTGGTAACATTCTACTTACCAACTGCTCTTTTCATCATTATTAAAGAAGAGAATGTTTGGGGTACCTGAGTAGCTCAGTGGGTTAAGTGTCTGCCTTTGCCTAAGGTCATGATCCAGGGTCATGGGATAGAGCCTTGCATTCCATCTGGCTTTCTGCTCAGTGGGGAGCCTGCCTCTCCATCTCCTCTGCTGCTACCCCCTGCTCATGCTCTCCCTCACTATCCCTCTCTTAAGTAAACAATCTTAAGAAGAAGAAGAAGAAGAAGGAGGAGGAGGAGGAGGAGGAGGAGGAGGAGGAGGAGGAGAAGAAGAAGAAGAAGAAGAAGAAGAAGAAGAAGAAGAAGAAGAAGAAGAAGAAGAAGAAGAGGAGGAGGAAGGAGGAGAAGAAGGAGAAGAAGAGAAAGTTTAGTTTTTCTACTCCCCTCCCCTACACTGGTAAAATTCTTGGTGATATAAAGCTAATCAGAGATTTAGGGTGGAGTGAACTCTAATTAAGATATATTTATAATGTGGGGCTTCTGGGTGGCTAAGCCGGTTAATGTTAGACTCTTGATTTAGGCTCAGGTCATGATCCTGGAGTCCTGAGATTGATCTGGACATGAGGTTCGGTCTCAGCTGAGAGTCTGCTTGAGATTCTTTCTCCCTCTGCTCCTTTCCCTCTGCCCCTTCCCCTGATCACGCACTCTCTCTTTTTAAATACATAAATTAAATATTTTTAAAAGATATATTTATAATGCACTTAAAAATTAAATGTCATGATGAAAGCACAGATCTAGGAAGAGTATTTATGAACAATAAGAACTATATTTTAATCGTTAAATATCTACTAGTAATCACCTGTACTCTCCGTATACATTTACTATACCCATACATTTACATCAATACTTTAACTTGATAAGTGGAAACAATAATTTTCTCTTAATTATTGCTTTCTAATTGAACATATTAGGCAGATTATCACTACATTTTAAAAATGTTTTCCTTGTTAATTTCTTTTTAAATACAGTAAGAGGATTATAGCAAATAAAGCACTGGCAATATCACGGTTATTCTTTAGATAGAGTCTGTAAGGAGCCAGGTTATTTGTATCTTACTACATTTGTGGTATAATTAATCACTACAATCATGAAATTAGGCTCCTAATTTCTAGTTTCAGGTTAGAAACTTCCATCATTCTCCTCCTCATCAGCAATGCTTACTTTCTTGCCTATCCTTCCTACCCCAAGTCCTTCGTTCATCTTTGGGTTTCTAGATTCAAAATTTTTATATCTACATTTACCTTTTCATTTTGCATTGAAAATATTAATTTACACCCTTTCATTACTGTTACATATACTATCATATGGGATTCACTCTTTCATCTCCTTTCCCCTCATAAACTCATCCTAGACTTCACTACCAGAAAAACTTTCCTACAAGTCAGATCATTTTACTATCAGACTTATACCATGAAGTTTTCTACACTGCCCCTCAACTTATATTACTGTACCTTAAAAACATTTCTTCTTTTGTAGATAAAGTAGAGGTGAAAATCAAATCAGGATCCCTTCAGATTCTATCACAAATTGCACATTTATATTGTACAAGTGGAACGGGTCATACAGTCAGCAATTATTTTTTTATTTTTTTAAAGACCCCATTTATTTATTCATGAGTGACACAAAGAGAGAAAGAGGCAGAGACACAGGCAGAGGGAGAAGCAGGCTCCATGCAGGGAGCCCGACATGGGACTCAATCCCGGGTCTCCAGGATCAGGCCCCAGGTCGAAGGCGGGCGCCAAACCACTGAGCCACCCAGGGATCCCTACAGTCAGCAATTAATATGACTTAATACACAGTAAAAAATCTTGACTATAGACAAACCATGTTCAGGAACTTTTGAGGGAGCTGAATTGTCCTCATGCATTTTACCTACTCATGGAAATAATTTAGCTAGTTGTTTTCTACTCTCCAAGATCCCTCTAAATTTGGTAAAGCAAGTGCATGTCTAGTTTTAGGAATTTTGTCAGAATGGGCACCAGCCCAATTACACAGCTCAGAAACTGACTTGCCGGCACTTGATAGAATTTTTTAAATATTTGTACTCCTGGAATTTAGCTGTGCTGATGACTATGAGAGAATCTGTCCTTTTCTTTGAAGGTAATTCTGAATGGGAAGAATTTATTTTTTATTTTTTTTATTGGAGTTCAATTTGCCAACATTTAGCATAACACCTAGTGCTCATCCCGTCAAGTGCCCCCCTCAGTGCCCATCACCCAGTCACCCCAACCTCCCGCCCACCTCCCCTTCCACTACCTCTTGTTTGTTTCCCAGAGTGAGGAGTCTCTCATGTTTTGTCACCCTCTCTGATATTTTCGTTTGAGTGGGAAGAATTACTGCTAAGTGAATGTCCAGAGTTCATCAAGTGACTGAGCTCTGATAGATGTGAGTACTGTTTTTATAAGAGTAATAGCTTTCCTGTATTTATGTCTGTAAAACCAGTGACTAAACATCTTCAAAAGCACTTTTGTTATCTGATTGTCCAAATATGTTGTCAGGCCCAACAATTTCTCTTTGGAAAATCTGTCTTTCTTCATTCCCAATATATATAGGTCATTGTTGTCTGACTGAAAGCACAGCAAAGAAAAGCAAGTAACTCTTAACCTTCACCCAGCTAACAAGGAGAATCACATACTAGAATTTAGTTTCATTACATTTAATCTAGCCTCTAATCTCAGTCTGTCTCAAATCTGTTTTTTAGGTAGAATGAAATTTAAGATAACTCACAACAACTAAGGCAAAAATCCAAAAACTGCTATGAAAAAAAACCAAAACACTCATAATAATCAAACTCATTCCAAGTTAGCAAAATAATCTGTTTTACTTATATAGATAGGACCATTGAGGAAAATAGTGCTGACACACAAAAATTAAGTATTTCTTAATTAATATCCTATTGAGGTATTTTAACTGTCCTGAAAATAGACTGGTCCAAAATCTGAATAAAAAAATATTAGTACCCTAACTAATTGTATGTCCATTCTTGTTTATCATTTGCTACAGTTAAAGAAAGCACCATAATATCAAATAATATTTTCATATATCACTAAAATAAGAAGAAAAGGGTGTGACTATTTTACTGTAAATAGTAGTTCTAGGGACACCTGGGTTGCTCAGTGGTTAAGTGTCTGCCTTCGGCCCAGGGCATGATCCTGGAGTCCTGGATCGAGTCCCGCATTGGGCTCCTGTATGGAACCTGCTTCTCTCTCTGCCTGTGTCTCTGCCTCTCTCTCTCTCTCTCTCTCTCTCTCTCTGTCTCTCATGAATAAATAAATAAAAACTTTAAAAAAATAGTAGTTCTAGAAAAACCAATTTCCCTTTCATTTGGTTCTATAGATATTTCTATTTTCCTTAACACCCATTCTGATATTTGTTATAAATTCATAGTTTAAGTCGTTTCATTTTGAAATGTTCTACCAAATATTACACAGCATTCTCTTTGGGTGTAATATATATTTAATAAATAGCATTCATTCACCCAATAATATGATTCATTCATTTGATCACTCATTTATAATGATTTGTAAATACCTATACTGGGAGATCCTTTTAAAAATCCATAATTTACTTGGGGAGGCAAAAGTCAAACTCAGAAAGCACAGGTTACTAACTGATAAATCAAGTGCCTTCATCCTTTGAAAGTAAGAAGTCTATCTGTTGCTTTTGTGATAAGATTGGCTCCTGGGAAGACCTTAAAACATAATCTAGCTTTACCAAGGACTTAATGTAGCCATTCTCCTGCAGTCTTGCCTACTCATCATGTGCCTAGCATGTTGTTAGCAGCTAGAGAGAACAAAAGGGATAGACAAGGTTCATATTTTCATGGAGACTATATCCTCCTTGGACAGGAGAGGCAAGGAACAGAATAAATAAGATAATGACTTAAAAAAATAATTCAACATGTCCAGGGAAGGCCTCTCTGAGGATACATGTCAACTGAGACTTGAAGGGTGAAAATAAGCCAGTCAGCCATGAAACTGAGTGTAAGAGAAATGTACAAGTTCAGAAACCTGTATTGACGCATGAAATATAAAAGATATGTATGACTGAAAGCCATTACAAATGTCTTGAACAAGAAGTCCTGGAGGGAGGAAATAGCAACAAGGGAGTACAAAATTAAATCTGAAAATCCAAATTGGGCCATGAAACTTGGATTAGAATTTGATGGATCATCATAAATTTGAGTAGAAAAGGCAAAGGCCAGCATTCATGGTTGGGAGGAAGTACAAAGGCAATTCTAGATGAGGAGAGTTTGTGGGGAGAGCAGTAGAAGGTAAACTTAGAAATGTACATTGGGGGTCTCGCTTTCACAGTTCCTTAATAATAAGGAAATTTAGACATTTTCCTGCAGCGAATAAGAAACTTCCCAGGTATCAGAGATGGCAGTGGTTAGTTGTGCCATTTTATTTTAATTTTGGTAGTTGGTTCTTTGTCACAGATGGGTGTTGGTTTTTTGGATCTTAGTCGGGGAATGACACTGTTTAATATTCTGGAAGATAGCAGGATAGACTGAAGAATAAAGGCGTTGATGTGGGGAAGGGGAAGCCAAAGTGATTACTGTGCCAAGAAGATGCGGTGTACTCCCTGAACAAGAGGAGGCCTGTCAAGATGGAAAGGATGGAAGTGGAAGGTTGAAAAAAATTGACAAAAGTCAACTGCATGAATAAACCAGCCCATGACACATGGTAGGGCAAAATAATTTATATAAGATTGATGATTCAGAGACTCAATTCAAAGTTAGAGACTCAATGTTTTATACATAGTATGTATTTGATAATGTTGAATTGAAATTTAAGAGTTAATCTTCAAACTACTGCTTACCTCTTGAACTTACATCTGAACAAATCAGTTTATTCTTAGTTGGAATCGGTTTTGCCATCTGAAAGTTGGGAAAAACAACTTGGGAAACCAAGAGATTGGGATTACAAAACATGTCCTCTGTTTCTAAATCCCTAGAGAGGCAGACATGAGTGCTTAAGGAAGAAAGTCTTCCCAGCATATGGGAGCTGCAAGTGACCTCTGGGATGAACTGGGGTCCTGACAGCCTTGCCCCCAACTTTCTTGTTATCATTCCACTGAAAGAATAGAACATCAAAGACTCTTGGAGAGTAGGTTATTTACCCACAATTGAACAGCAAAGTCAGAGTTTAGGGGCACCTGGGTGGCTCAGTGGTTGGGCATCTGTCTTCCGCTCAGGTCATGATCCCAAGGTCCTGGGATTGAGTCCCTCATCAGGCTCTCTGCAGGGAGCCTGCTTCTCCCTCTGCCTATGTCTCTGCCTCTCTCTTTGTGTCTCTCAAATCTTAAAAAAAAAAAAAAAAAAAAGAGTTTAAACCAAACCTTTAACCTCAAAATATGTACATCTTTTTATAGTCATTTCCCTTTGCTTATTCACAGATAAATTAATTGAGCCTGAGAAGTCAAAGAAAAAGTTCCCAAGTAAATAGAAAATGAGAAAGTTTGGAGTTTTAATATACACATGCTTTGTTTTCTTTCCTGCTAAATTATTGTGTTTGTTTTTTTTTTAATTTATATGAGGTAAGTAACAAACACATTGTTAAACATTCTAATAATGTACATGTCATTCTGGTGTGTTTTGTTCTCCTGCTGTAGGTATTTTTCTCTTCTCCGCTCCAAATCATGACTTTGTCTTCCATTCACAAAGAATATTTTAAGTTGTAGCCAGTACAAAGTATGGAAAAGATTGCTAACCTCAACTCCTTCCTTACTTCCATCTCCCCTCCCAGGTATGCTTGCAAAGCCCAAATCCTATTTTTTTTTTCTTTTTTTAAGATTTTATTTATTTGAGAGAGAGCAGGGGGAGGAGCTGAGGGAGGGGGTAAACCGACTCTGTGCTGAGCACAGAGCCCCACACCGGGCTCCATCCCAAAATTCACAATTGGGAATGTTGTCAGTGGGTGTTGTAATAGCGTTGTATGGTGACAGATGGTAGCTTCCCTTGTGGTGAGCACAGCATAACACATAGAATTTCATATCACTATGTTGTATACCTAAAACTAATGCAACATTGTGTGACAGCTGTACTTCAATTTTTTTTAAAAATTACTAAATGCATAAAAAAGATTGATGATTCAGGGACTCCATTTAAAATTAGGGACTTCTGTGCCTTATACATAGTATGTGATACATAGTACTACATAGTAATACATAAGTAATACAGGGAGATACATATTAAGTACTTAAGAATACTTATTAAAATTTAATCTTCTGGGATGCCTGGGTGGCTCAGTGGTTAAGTGTCTGCCTTGGGCTCAGGGCATGATCCTGGAGTCCCAGGATCAAATCCCACATCGGGCTCCCGGCATGGAGCCTGCTCCTCCCTCTGCCTGTGTCTCTGCCTCTCTCTCTCTCTCTCTCGAATAAATAAAATCTTAAAAAAAATAAAGTCCAAATTAAAAAAAAATCTTCTAATTTCCTTTTACTTCAAGAATTAATACATGGAAAAAGAAAACCAGTTTATTCTTAGTAGGAAACAGCCTTGCTATATGAAAAATTGAAAAACAAGTTGAAGAAGAAAGTAAAGGATTGGGATTACAAGATTGGTAGGAGTTCCCAGAACTCAGGTTTGGTGCAGAGGAAAACAGCTTTTTTTTCTTTTTTTTTTTTTTAAGATTTATTTATTTATGATAGACATAGAGAGAGAGAGAGGGAGGCAGAGACACAGGAGGAGGGAGAAGCAGGCTCCATGCCGGGAGCCCTATGTAGGACTCGATCCCGGAACTCCAGGATAGCGCCCTGGGCCAAAGGCAGGCGCCAAACCACTGAGCCATCCAGGGATCCCCAGGAAAACAGCTCTTAAATTTCAAAACATGATGCAGCTTGGGCATGAGCTTATCACTAGTAATCAGAATATATCAAAATCAGGGGATTCTATTTAAATGTCTGGAACTTAGGATGCCTGGGTGGCTCAGCAGTTGAGCCTCTGCCTTCAGCTCAGGGCATGATCCCGGGGTCCGAGGATCAGGTCCCACATCAGCCTCTCTGTGAGAAGCCTGCTTCTCCCTCTGCCTGTGTCTCTGCCTGCCTCTCCCCCCCCCCCCCCGCTTCTCATGAATAAATAAATAAAATCTTTAAAATAAATGAATGTCTTGAATTTTACAAGATCCACAGAACACTTGCATAAACTTGGACAATTTTAAGTGCAAAGAAGTTTCAATAATGCTTGAAATTAAATGTTCTAGCCAGATAGAGGCTAGGAACAGTTCAAATTTGACTTAGGAAAATAAAAGAAATGACTTAGATCCTGTGTTACAAAATTTGTAGCCACCGTACCTAATTCTATAGAAGAAAGAGAATAAAAATCACTACCTAGAAATAACACTGGCTAGCATTTTTGTTGTATATCACTATTTTTTATTTGTACATGTATATGTACTCTATACATATTTTTTAATTCCTTTGTAATATAACTACTTCATAATCTTTATTTTTACCTGCTGAAGTATGCTGGAAATATTTTTCCATATCAATAAGATATTTTAATAATTGTGTAATATTACAATGTATTGGGACACTATAATTTATTATTAAAGGATAACTTATTTCAAGATATGCTGTTTCCAATTTCTTTACTATTATAAACAAAACTTTGATAAACATTTTTGTAAATAAATCTTGGCTCAAATTTACAATTAATTGAAGAGGCACATTTTGATATGAGAAGTAATGGGAAAGTTAACATTTGTATGTTTCCTTGGGGAAAACAGTCTGGACCAGGCAGATGGATGGAAAGTATCCTCATCCAAAGGGACGTAAGTACACAGAGAAGACTAGATACTGGCACAGAAGAATGAACATAGGAGAACAGTGACCATTTAGCAAGGATCCAGAAAAACAGTTATACTGTTTCATTTAATTTTCAACTACACTCACTGGGTGTTATTCTGTATGTTGGCAAATTGAACACCAATAAAAAATAAATTTATTATTAAAAAATTTTTTTTCAGCTACACTATCGAAGGGCATTATCTACATTTTATAAATGGGAAACTAAGACATATGATTAAATTGCCCAAGATAAATTACTAAGTGTTAGAGCAGAGAGCAAACTCAAGTCTTCCTGATTTTAAGGACCATGGCTTTTTTTCAAGGTTTTTTTTTTTTTCATACATAATTTAAAACAAGTTTAGCCGACATTACCATTTTGCATAAGCAAAACCACCCAATGATAATAGCATTTATTCTGCTCTCAAATATGTAAGGAATGAGAAAGAAAGCAAGGCATTCAAGTTTCTGGAGAAACATCTTTTGTTTTGTTTTGTTCATTTGTTTTCGTTTGTTTTCCAGTTTAATGGGGCTATAATTCACGTACAGCAGTGTATAAGCTTGTTTGTATAGCAGTCATGACTTGACTTCTCTAAAATGTGACATTATCACAATAAATTTAGTTAACATCCATAATCTCAGACAGATATCAAACAAGCAAGACAAGATTATGCTGTTTTTTCCTTTGGATGAGAACTTTTAGGACTTACTCTCTTAGCAACTTGCACATACAGCATACAGCAGTGTTAACTCTAGTCATCATGTTGTACTTACATCCCCAGCACTTATTTCTCTTATAGCTGGAATTTTACACCTTTTGACTTCTTTCATCCAATTCCCTCCACCCCTTGCCTCCAGTAACCATAAATCTGATCTCTTTTCCTATGAATTGGGTTCCGGGGGATTTTTTGATTTCACATATAAGTGAGAATACACAGTATTTGTGTTTCTCTGACTTATTTCACTTAGCATAATTCTCTCAAGTTCCATCCATGTTGTCACAAATGGCAGGGTTTCATTTTTTATAACTGAAGCATATTCCATTATATACATAAAATTCACAACTTGTTTATCCATTCATCTGTTGATAGACAACCTAGGTTCTCTATCTTGACTAGTGAGGATAATGTTGCTACAAACATGGAAGTACAGATATCTCTTTGACATAGTATTTCTGTTTCCTTCAGATAAATACTCAGACTCAGAATTTACTGGATCATAGGGTCATTCTATTTTTTATTTTTTTCAGGAACTTCCTTACTGTTTTCCATAGTGGCTGGACCGATTTAAAATCCCATGAACAGTGCACAAGGGTTCTCTTTTCTCCACATTCTCACCAACATTTGTTATTGCTTGTCTTTTTGTTGATAGCCATTCTAACAGATGTGAGGTGATAGCTCATTGCGATTTTGACTGGCATTTCTCTAATGATTAGTGATGCTGAGCACTTTTTCATTGACCTGTTGGCCATTTGCATGCCTTCTTGGTTTATTCAGGTCCTTGGTCCATTTTTTAACTAGAATTTTTTGCTATCAAGTTATATGAATTCTTTATATATTAAGCCCTTATCAGATATGTGATTTGCAAATAAACCATAAGTTGTCTTTTCATTTTGCTACTCATTTCTTTTGTTGTGCAGCTTTTTTTTTTAATATTTATTTATTTATGATAGACATAGAGAGAGAGAGAGAGGCAGAGACACAGGAGGAGGGAGAAGCAGGATCCATGCGGGAGACTGACGTGGGACTTGATCCCGGGACTCCAAGATCACGCCCTGGGCCAAAGGCAGGCGCTAAACTGCTGAGCCACCCAGGGACCCCCCACCCCCGCCTGCAGCTTTTAATTTGATGTATTTCCATTTGTGTATTTTGGAAAAAATCTTCTTGATATGCTAGTAGGTGTGCAGTGTCACTCCTCTGCAGGTTAAGACTAAACTCACAAACTTTTTTTTTTCTCTAAGATCTTATTTATTTATTTGAGAGACAGAGAAAGAGAGAGAGATCACAAGCAAGGGGGAGGGATTGAGGGAAAAGCAGACTACCTGCCAAGCAGGGAACCCCATGTGGGACTCAATCCCAGGACCCTGAGTTCATGACCTGAGCAGAAAGGCAGTTGCTTAACCAACTAAGCCACCCAGGCACTCACAAACTCACAAACTCACTCACAACTTCCTTATGCCTACTTTTTTAAAAATATAAATTTATATTTTATTGGTGTTCAATTTGCTAACATATAGAATAACACCCAGTTCTCATCCCATCAAGTGTCCACCTCAGTGCCCGTCACCCAGTCACCCCCACCCCCCGCCCTGCTCCCCTTCCACCACCCCTAGTTCGTTTCCCAGAGTTAGGAGTCTCTCATGTTCTGTCTCCCTTTCTGATTTTTCCCACTCATTTTTTCTTCTTTCCCCTTTATTCCCTTTCACTATTTTTTATGTTCCCCAAATGAATGAGACCATATAATGTTTATCCTTCTCTGATTGACTTATTTCACTCAGCGTAATACCCTCCAGTTCCATCCACGTTGGAGCAAATGGTGGGTATTTGTCATTTCTAATAGCTGAGTAATATTCCATTGTATACATAAACCACATCTTCTTTATCCATTCATCTTTCGATGGACACCGAGGCTCCTTCCACAGTTTGACTATGGTGGACATTGCTGCTATAAACATCGGGGTCCAGGTGTCCCCGCGTTTCACTGCATCTGTATCTTTGGGGTAAATCCCCAGCAGTGCAATTGCTGGGTCATAGGGCAGGTCTATTTTTAACTCAACTCACTCACAAACTTCCTTATGCCTACTTTATCCAGAGTGGAAATTACATTTTCCTCTTACCAAAGCTCTCTTCCACCAGAAGACCTATTATTATTAAGAATAAAATAAAAAAGAACTCATTACCCATCAGCGTTTTTCATTGCTTATTACTTTACCCTCTTAATTGTAAAACTAAAAACATAATGTCCATGATTTGAAAGATTTTTAGGGTTGTTCACTGGGTCTTTATTTTCTAAATATATTCAATTTAAATTAATATATATGCAGCAAATTTATTTCCTGTGTATGTTCCTTTAAAAAAAATGTTACAAATCAGAGAAGTCTTAAAATAAGTTTTCAGTTTCTATTCCTATTCTGAGGTTACATTTCAGCATCCTTATATGAAACCATGATGACTCATCACAATTGTGTTGTCTCTTCCAGGGGTATATTTACAAAGCTAGTACCCATCAAGCAAAAGGAATATTCTGAGAAACTTTTGCCCCCCTTCAATGAATAAGCAACTAATCATGCTTTGTCAGTAAGAGAGGTTAAGCCTCCTTCTGGTCTATCCTAAAAGGCACAGCTGTGGAATTAAAGTGTATTTCAACTCTTAAGTGACCTTGGATATAATTGGTTCAAGGGTAAAGGTGACACCAGTTTTTATCCTGTCTCTGTGATAGGTAGAATTAAGGTTTACAAAATTCAGGCTCTGGGACATTGTGGATGTGACAAAATGTTATAGCTTTGTGGACAAACTAGAAAAATAAAGAATCATATGCACAAAAATTTTAACTATCCTTACAGAGGAATTAGAAGGCTTACCATTTATTGTGAAATTATATTCTTTTTAAATCATGATGTTAAAACGGCATTTCAAATTTATATTTAGGTTTTGGAGTTTGTTTGGGTTTTGTTTTGATTTTTGTATTAAGGAAAGAGTGGAGTGATTTCCTGATCTGTGATATTTAGAAAGCTTTTTAAGAAAGGCTAGGGAACCTGGCTCTTGACACTGTTCCAGCAGTACAAATGTTTGTAATCTTATAGCAAGGGTTGCCATCAAAAAGGAAAACTTAACTAGGCTGCTTAATAATGTGATAAACCATTATCCTAAACTTCTTGCTCTTCCTTCAGTAAATGCAATATGACAAATAGCATTTCCTTACTGCCTAGATTTAGAGCAAATAGACATTTTTTTCTGTGAGCCACACTTAGACTCATAAGTATTACTTACTTGTACTTCCAACAGCTGTTAACATGATCATTTCAATACACAAATCTTTTGTCACCTCTCTTCAATGGCTCCCCACTTCCTTTGGTTTGCTACCTATTCTTTTTGATATGGTCTCAAAGTATCTTGACCAAATCCTATCTGTTCTGAAAGAAGAAATGGACTTCTTTCAATTCCAAGAATATCTCAGCTCCTGAGGGTCTAATTAGCCTTCATACTTATCCCATCCCATTCCTTTCCCAACATTTCTGCCTTGTTAACACTTACCTAACTTTTAATTTTAATCTTAAAGATTTCCTTTTCCTAAAAAGATCTTACCAGGCCAACAATATCCCCTCTTTCTATGCCCAAAGTCAAGTTCCTTTTCCTTCCATTTCACTTGAAGTTCTCTATTTTAAAATTTCTAATAGTTTATGCAATACCTACATTCCCTATAGCTTCACACTCTATGTGCTGTAAGCTCTGGAAGGGCAGGGACTGTCTCTTTTGTGTTCTGCTGTATGACCAATGTCTAACATGATGCCTCCATATCTTAATAATTGGTATTCGATAAATATATTCAAATTAATGAATTCCTTCTGCTTTGTCTTCTGAGCCCTTTTCTCTTGTTACTTTTTTTATTCTGGCTATTAGTTTCAGCAACACATCTTAATTATTTCAGAAGATGATGTTGCAAATCAACATTCCAATTTCCAAGGCCCCACTGCTCTGAATTTAATATATAATAATAATGTGTTTTTCCTATGTTTCTCCTTTGTGCTACCAAATCATGCTTCTCAAATTCTGGTTGAACTTTTTTTTTGGTAAGGTACAGTGAATCCTGAGGCATGATTGACACAAACTGTTTGCTGCTACTGCCCATATTGAAATTCTAGAAATGTTTAAGACTCTGCAACATACTTAAAGTAGATGACTGATGACAGCAGGATTTCTTAGCCATCTCCAAGGGTGTGCTACAGAGGAATGTTTGAAAGTAAGGTAAACAGAAGAGTTTTATCAAATGGAAAACACCATGAGAGAAAACAGTCAGCTTCATCCCAAGCAATTAAAAAAGAAAAGAAAGAAAAAAGCAGGTGGTTGTGCTGAGTAATCCTTACTAAAAGCCAAGAAGCCATCACAAACATTTCCAGCACTGGCAAACCAAAAAATATACTTCGTGTGTACAAAACCTGGGAAAGATTTCTAATTATATGCTTGTTTTAAACATATTTGTTCATCCAGATAATGACCACTTTCAGGTCCATCATTTTGAAATAAGAAGAGGGAAGGAAAAGGAAGGGCACATAAAAGAAAGAAACTGTTCCAATTCAAGAATTTTATAAATTTAGAGAGGACATTGACCCTTAAAGTCATCTAAGAAATCTCTTACTAGTTTTTAGATGAGGAACAATGAGACATGAATTGCACACTGATTTGCATCCACCCACTCCATGATTTTTTAGTGGAACATTGGATATTTTAAAAATGTAATGAATTTCATTCAAGCAGCATCCAGCACATCCCTTAAATGAAGTGCCATCCAAAACTCCTGGATGCTCTTAAGATCTGTGGACTTGAAACCCCATACTTAAATGAACTCTCTCCTTGTTATCTCACATCTAATGAGATTTTTAAGTCCTGTTATTTTTTTCCTATCCAACATCTCCTAATTTGTTTTTTCTTTCTTTTCTAGTTCTAGGGACACACACAATTGTCATTCTTCACAACTCCACAGCTGGGGACTATAATTAACCCCTAACTGGTCTCTCTGTAATTCAGCCTATACAGAGTACCCAGAGTAGTGAGAATAATTATCTCAAAGATCATGTCCATCATAGATAGCATAATACATTTTATCCTATCACTCACTCAGAAACTTAAATTGTTCTCTATTGCCTAATAGTCAAAAAAGTTCACGGCAATCAGGAACTATGTGCCCTCTGGCAGGAAACTTTCCTTCTTGTGCACATATCTGTGAGTTCAACACCATCCATGCTGTGATCCTAGGCAAACTAGAAAGAGCCCAGTGTCGTTTCCCAGCCTTGCCCATCACTAGATATTCCACTTTGTTGCTGGGCTTTATGGATTCTGAACTGCAGTTTCTTTGACTCTAAAGGATGGATGATTTCACTCTCCACCACACTGACTTCTTGCTGTGAGAACTAACAGACATGGTTTAAGTAAAGAATCCAGTGTGTATGAGACATACTCATATACTTTACTCTTATTTTATATTTTGCCTTAATTTCTAAAAGGATTTTAATAAGCTATTGTTTACTCATTTTTTAATTAATTTATTCAATAAAAAATATATATTGAATACATCCTGGTGCGAGGCACTATGTTAATAACTTGAGATGTGAAGAATAAGATTTAGTCCCTCGCCCTGAAAACCCTCACATAGTAGCAGAAATGCAAACATAAAGTAATGTGCCTATATGGAAATAGTAATAGTGTATTCAGGGATCCCTGAGTAAGAACTTCTAAACTCTACCAAGACTGGGGAATTGGATCAAGGAGGATGAGACACCTGATTTCAACCAAGAGGCAAAAATGAGTAAAAGTTATAAAGGCAAAGAGGAAACAGAAGGTTGTCACAAGTAGGTGGTAGAGCACTGGAACAATTATTGTGGTTATTATTATTATTATTATTATTATTATTATTACAAAGTCTTTCATGAGAAAACACTGCCTCAGACCCAAGCTAATTTCTGGTTCCTTATTACAGCAAACTGTACTATATTCTTTTTTTTTTTTTTTTTTTTTTAGATTTTATTTATTTCTTTGAGAGAGAGAGAAAGAATGTGAGTGAGGGGAGGAGCAAAGGGAGAAGGATAAGCAGACTACCATGCTGAGCGCAGAGCCTGACATGGGGCTCGATCCCAGGACCCTGAGATCATGACCCGAGACAAAATCAAGACTCAGATGCTTAACTGACTGAGCCACCTAGATGCCCCCAACTGTACCGAATTCTAACATTGCTCAGTTTATCCATGACTGAATCTCACACACATCCCCACACCCAGCCCTTGGACTTCTCCTCTTTGAACTAGCTCTTGGCTTCTCTATACCTCAGAATTGTGGTTTAAGTTCCTGAGATCCTTCCTCACAGGATCCTCATCCTCCCTTACCCAGCTTGCTTACTTAAGCCATTTGTTCCTTGACTACTCTTTCTTGACCACATTGGCCTCCCAGGGTTTTGAATTTAGTCTGTCTGCTGGGAATTGCTCCATCAGACTATGCTCATCGCAGCCACACATCCCTGTGTAAATGTGTATCTCCTTCTTGACTCCAGGTCATTGTTTAAATGTCACATTTTCAAAGAGCCCTCCTCTACTCCCATTCCTTCCCTATGCCCAAATTTAAGAGAAAAATGAGTCTCTCTTCATATGATTCCTTTTAATTTCCAATAATTTGCAATAATAATTGTGATTATTATCTGGCAATTTCTTCATTTGTTTGTTTACCTGTTTGTTTCTGACTTCTTCCATAAGGATGTAAGTTTCATAAAGCTTCAGAGCTCCTCCAAATGCTTAGAACACTTCTTGGAACACAGTAAGTTGTCAATAAATATTAGATTAATGAATGAGTAAATGAATGAATGGATATCTCTGCTCTGCCAGGTGACCATAAATTCCTGCTCCCCAGACTCTCAGACCCACTGGATTCCTTTGTTTTCAGCAAATTGCTAGTTCTAAACTCTTGAGATATTATAGATCTACCTAAGTTCACATGTGTCCACATGAGTCTATAATTCAGGGTCACCCATTATCTTCCTCAGCTCAATCCTTAACTCATATTTTATTAATTAGCAATTTGAACCCTCTACTTTGGCCAACAACATTTCATTGTTATCCTTCAACCAAACTTACTAATGTTTGTCCTTGTGCTTTGGGACAAGTCATTACCTAAGTTCTGGTTGAAAACTACTCTCTCTCTCTTTTAAGGTTATTTATTTATTTATTCATGAGAGACAGAGAGGCAGAGACACAGGCAGAGGGAGAAGCAGGCTCCATGCAGGGAGCCCAACGCGGGACTCTACAGAGTCTCCAGGATCATGCCCTGGGCTGAAGGTGGCGCTAAACCGTTGATCCACCGTGGCGGGGGGGGGGGGGGGGGGGGGGGGGGGGAGGCAAAAACTACTCTCAAAGTCTTCTCCAATCACCTTCAGATGAGATCTCCCTATAATCATGTTCATTATTAGTTTATTCAAGCTGTACCACATCGCAATTTTTAGTGTTGATGTTAATTTTTGTATCACTGAATATTCACATGTATTTTTCCCTTGCTACACTTGAAGTGTTTTAAACTAGTTGTCATTTATCTCTCTCTTTTTCAATCCTTGTGTTTGTGTCCCATCACAGTTTCTTGATTTCTCCTCAGGAGATAAAAAGTAAAGAATTTCAAATAAAATTGTATCCTAATTATTACTGACACCACACAATTTTGTTTGTTGTGGTGACTCTTCAGTATGGCTCAATTTCACCAAATCCCAAATCTCCTCACCTCAGTGATTTTTCTTTTTATTTATTTTTAAAAGATTTCATTTATTTATTCATGAGAGACACACAGAGAGAGGCAGAGACATAGGGAGAGGGAGAAGGAGGCTCCCCGTGGGGACCCCAGTGTGGAACTTGATCCCAGGACCCTGGGAACATGCCCTGAGCCGAAACCACCCAGGCATCCCCAATGATTTTCTTTTTAATGTATCACAACCTCTTGCCTCATCTATCAGGACAGTGAGTTTCTTGAGGGCAAAAACCAGTCTCCTTCATCTATGAACCCCTAATACTAGCATATTGTTTGACATATAATAGAAGTTCAAGAAAACTTCACTGAAGACCAAATTAAAGTAATCATATTTCCAGACGTTGTTGTGAAGCATCGTTCAGATCCTTCACTCCACCAATAGCTCAGAACATGATCCTGAAATACAAGCTCTACTGCTGTGGCTTCCATGGGGGTCATCACAGAGTTTGACTCCACTTGCTCAATGGGTTGAGTGCAAATGGCTGTCTGTGGGACCTGTGTTTCAGTGCCAATATGTAACTTTCTTTTACTTGTTAGCTTCTTTTACTCTTAATTTTCTGTTGCTTGTTACTATGGAAAGTCCTTTCTTTCTTCAATGGGAAGAAAATTAAATTTATCATATTTTAGGTGCTTCTTCAATCTATCTGCTTTTTAGTCCTAAATTTTATTCACCCCCATTGTGTAGAAAAGGCAACAAGGGCCCCACACTAAGAAGAAGCAATTGGTGTTGGTGACAAAGAGAGGTGATGAAAAGTAGTGCATTACTGAGTAGATGCTTGGGAACAAAGGAACAAAAGGGGGAGTTTCTTTGATCACATACGAGGCAGAAGGTGAGAACCAGGCAAGACTCAAAATCAGAGGGATTAGTAACATCATTTATTTGAAGCCAATTTCCCTTGATTTGGTTCCAGAGTCTAACACAGCTGAGCACTGCACAGAGGGGACAGGTAGGTGCTGACCTACCCTATAAAGGCTGGAGAAGAGCAGTGAGCAGAAGACAAGCAGGATGTTATCCCTTACATGCCCCCCTAGCTTTATCATACTCGCTGATTCCTCTGTTTATGAAGCTATTTGGTCTCTTTCTCTGCCCTCATATATGCACTTGCATGGTGCTCCACACCTCTTCTTACCAGCTATTCCTAATCTTGAACATTCTCATTGGCTCAGGATTTCATTTAAGTTATAGTATGTGGTAACTCTCAAGTCAGCATGTGGTTATTAAAAGTTTAATATCATTTCTTATAATTCTGGAAGCACTGAGAATTTATTAATTTTACATGTTTCCTTATGACACCATAATCTATCATATAGGTTGCCGACCACTCAGCTGATTGAACATTAGAAATTGAACTATGTAGATGACTTAAGCTTTAATCTCTGTAATAAGTTATTGTGTGTAAGAGGTAAGCCACCTTCCCAGAATTTAGCCAACCATATATTCTATTACAGTTTTATTTTTCATGTTGATTCATGCTTAAGTCTCCTCTGTTTTGGTTCATTCCTTCCCTACAGAATTTTAACCTCATTCTCCCTTGAGAAGCTATAAATTATTTATCTTGGAATCTTTTAAAAATTCTTGCGGTTCAAAATTTTTTAGTAGTAAGACTATTCTCATCACTATGAGACAATCCCTCAATAAAAGCAGAATTAAGCTCCACGTTGCTAATCTCCCAGTTCATATTTTTTTTCTTAGCAAAACAAAAAATTTATTTGTGGATTACCACAGTCTACTTCTCTTTTTGTAAACATTCATTCTTATATTCAGAACTTAGTTACCAAGGGGGGATTAAAAAGTAAAGAATGGCTCAATACTTCCCTTTCAAAACTATATCCTAATTAAGGGCATAAAAACACATACACACATTAGGGGTATCTGGTTGACTCAGTCAGTTAAGCCTCTGCCTCTTGGTTTTCACTCAGTTGGTGATCTCAGGGTTATGAGATCGAGCCACAAGTGGGGCTCTGTGCTCAGCAGGAAGTCTGCTTGTTCCTCTCTCTCCTCTTCTGTCCCTGTCCCTGCTCTCTTTACCTCTCTCTTTCTCTCTCAAATAAATAAATAGGATCTTCTAAAAAATAAAGAAAATACATACATACATAAAAAAGCAATAATAGCAACAATAATAACAATAATCAGAGTAGTACTAATAGCAGCAGTAATAGTAATAATAAACTTTATGGAGCTTTGTCATTTTCAAGAGACATTCTCTGATAATTGATTCTATAATGATCCTGTAAGGTATATATTATTAACATCCCCATTTTACACATGAGAAAACCAAGTACAAAAGGTTGATATGACTTGTCCAAATTTCTTTAACCATAATTAGAGTTTGAAGTTGATCTTCTAACTCCAAAGACTATGGCTCACCACCTTGCCAATGATAAAAATTGGGACATCGTTCTCTGCTGTAAGTCTCCCATATCATGTAGCATTAGGATTTGAGGCACAGAGGAAGCACTGTAATTGTATTATTAATGTTTTTATTTCTAAATTCTACAAGAAAGGGAAGAGTATTTCTGGAAAAGTTGGGACTTGGACTCTGGACAATGGGATTTGTAACTGGAAGGGGGGGGGGACATGTCTGTCTGTAGGGTTACAAAAGTCAAGCTCTAGTTTCAATTGTAGGCATGTCTTGTGCAGGACATTGGGAAATCTTCCTCCCCTGATGAGCTATAGTGAAAGACATTCTGAATAGAGTCTGGAGACAATTAATAGTATTGCATGCCCCTGAATGCTGGGGTGAGGAAGTATTTTATAGGCAATCATGAGCCTCTGGAACGTTTTATGCTCAAAAGTGACAAGATCAAATCACTGCTGTAGTCAAATATTTAATGCTCCTAGCAGCAGAGAGATCAGCTAAGATCTCCCTCTAAAAATCCAGGTCTTGGTGATTATCATCTGGATTAGAAGAGGACGATGGGGATGGATTTGAAAAGAAGAGACAGTACAATTTGGCAGCTGGTTACAAATAAAGTAGAAAAATAGTCAAAGACCTCACTGAGCTTTCAAGTCGGGTAGTCTCTCATTACACAGAAAGGCTATTGTAAAGCCACTCTCACTTGTAGAGTGAAGAAGGAAATCTAAGAAATAATCATTATGAAACTAGCAGGAATAAGCACATGCTTTCAAGCACATTAAAAAAAAAAAAAAAAAGTACAAACTTACTGAAGTCCACTGTCCCTCTATCGGTATCTCCAAGTCACCAGATAATAATTTCATCTTGGGCATTTGGTAAGATTATTACTACCCTCGTATTGACAAGAATAAACAGCAGCCTGAAAACTTTCCAGTTGCAATCAATTCATAAATCTCTCAATTCAAAAATAACTTCTCAAAAAACATTTTATTCATTAATTGTGGTATACCTTTAGTCACAAAAATGTGTTCCTTTCTCTTTATCTTAAAAGAATTTCTAGAGTCATGCCTGATTACATATTATTGCTTTATTCCAGTTTATTTTATGTACAGAATTATAATCCTTATCCTATCTTCTAAAGCCCTTGACTGAAGGGATTCTATGGTGTGAAGATGCCACACAACAGACATTTATTCTACACTAGTGTTTCTTAACCTTTTTTGTCTCAGGAATCCTTTATATTCTTAAAAATAATTGAGGACCCAAGAAAGTTTTTGATGAAATGGCTTACTAATATCTACTGCACTTGAAATCAAAAAGAAATGTTTGGAACAATTATCTATATATTCATTTTAAAATGACAATAATAGAGGTGCCTGGGTGGGAGAGTAAGAGTCAGCTACGGGTCGGACTCTTGGTTTCAGCTCAGGTGGTTATCTCAGGGTTGAGCCCCATGTCAGGGCAGAGGCTACTTACGATTCTGTCTCTCTCTCTCTCTCTCTCTCTCGGCCCCTCCTGCTCGTGTACTCTTTCTCTCTCTAAAAATAAATAGATAAATCTTTATAAAAAGTTAAATAATAAGGGATCCCTGGGTGGCTCAGCGGTTTAGTACCTGCCTTCAGCCCAGGACGTGATCCTGGAGACCCAGGATCGAGTCCCGCGTCGGGCTCCCAGCATGGAGCCTGCTTCTCCCTCTGCCTGTGTCTCTGCCTCTCTCTCTCTCTCTCTCTCTCTCTGTGTGTGTCTCTCATGAATAAATAGATAAAACCTTTTAAAAAATTAAATAATAATAAATTCATTATAAATTAAGGTAAATATATATTGAAATGAAAAATAACATTCCCCAACCAAAAAATTTTAGGGAGAAGAGTGCGATTATTGGAGACTTTTGCAGATTTCTTTTATGTCTGGCTGAAGAGAAGTAGCTGGATTCTCATACTACTTCTATCATAAGTCTATTGAAATATACATTTCAGCTAGAGTTTATGAGGAAAATACAGCCACAAGCAAGTGTGCTACTGGAAAAAGAGAGCTATTTCAATAGTCTTCTAAAAAAAATTACCTTTGATACCACACATGGTATTGATAACAAGTGGTAATTTCTTAAAGGTGAGCTGAAATGTGAAAGCTGAAACCAAATATCAATAAACCTACTTTTTTATCTTCAAATAAAGCCATTGGTCTGTCCTACCCAGATTTTTTTTTTAATCTATGCAGGACTTAGTAGCATACTTGTTTGTCATTTGGAAAATATAGGCTCATTGAAATTATGCAGCTCGTTAAAATGCCAACACATTTCATTACAGAAAATAAAACAGCACATTTATTACTATTATTACCAATCTCAGCAGAAGAGTCTTTAAGTATTTGGAAGCTCATGGTGGTGAATTTTTTCCAAATTCTAATTTTCATGTGAAAATTCAAATGCTACTATTGGTAACAAACATTTGGTTATATTTTCTGAAGTGACAGGCTCACTCCATTCATTTTTAAGAAAATGAATGTCAAATATTAAAGTCTAAATAATCATAATTTATCTGTAATTAGGTCTTTGAATTAAAAATGGTATTTCTTGGGGCACCTTGGTTGCTCAGTCCATTAAGTATCTGCCATCAGCTCAACTTATGATTCTGGGGTCCTGGTATCGAGTCCCTGGTCCTACTCAGTGGGGAGCCTGCTTCTTCCTTTCCCTCTGCCTGCCACTCCTCCTGCTTGTGTGCTAGCTCTCTTTCTCTGTCAAATAAATAAAATCTTTTTTTAAAATTTCTGTATGAACGGTATTTCATAGAAAATGTGGGTAGTTTAACTCAAAACTCAAATAATTGCACGTGTGATTTTTCTCAGGACCGTCATACTTCAGGCAGGGTGTAGAAGTCTTTTATGTATATGTATACTTCTCTTTGCATCATGCAAAATAATAAAAAGATATATACTCAAGAGTTGAGATTTAATAAAATTACTAAGTCTTAATACTTCATAAAGGGCATTCTTAAGTTACACTGACTTTTTTTTTTTTTTGACTGAGATTGCATGATGGCAAAGTATTCAACGACGGTAGCACTAGCGCCAGTACTAATAGTGAAGAGTACAATGACTTATAGTAATGGTTACATAAATAATATAAAAATAATACCTTAGGACTGTTATGAGTATATTTTGCTTGTAGATCTCCTGATAGGATCTTAGGGACCTTTGGGTATCCATGTATAACATTCCTGCTACCATTGTCTAGAGCATTCTGGTAATAGTTAATGTTGATGGTCTCTTCCTATGTGCCAGATCTTATTCTAAACACTGAATTATTTAAAATCTGAATTGAATGTCTTTTTTACTTTAATGAGAAATGTAAACGTACCACAGTGGAAGAAGAGGTAGACTATAACATGGTCCTTTCCAACAGAATACATTGAGTAAATGCTCTAAGTAACTTGAGATCTAAAGTACAGTTGACCCTTAAAAAATTAAGGGTTTGGGGTGCTGACCCTCCACAGAGTTGAAAATTCATGTGTAGCTTTTTTTTTTTTTTTTTAATGTGATGTATCACATTGATTGATTAGCAAATGTTGTACCCCACTTGCATCCCTGGAATAAATCTCACTTGATTATGGTGAATGATTTTTTTCAATGTATTGTTGGATTTGGTTTGTTAACAGTTTGTGGAGGTTTTTCACATCTATGTTCATCAGGGATATTGGCCTGTAGTTCTTTGCTTTTGCAGTGTCTTCATCTGGTTGTGGTATCAGAATAATGCTGGTCTTGTAGAATGAATTTGGAAGCTTTCTTTCCTCTTCCATCTTTTGGAATGGTTTGGAAAAAAATAAGTATTAACTATTTTTTATTAAGCTTTAAAACTTTAATTCCAGTATAGTTAACATACATTATTATATTCATTTTAGGTGTATAGTGTAATGAGTCAACAATTCTATACGTGACACATTGCTCATTATGAGAAGTGTACCCTTCATCTCCTTTGGTAATTTCACCCATCCTCCCACCCACCTCCCCTCTGATATGTTTTATGTTAAATGAGTACCTTCAGTAAAAGTAATTTTTTTCAACAAGAACATTTTTTAATTGAAGCATACCTCAGAATACCTGGTTCTAAAAGATGTATACAAAACATTCCATCCAAGAAAAAATAGAATACACATTTTCTTCAAGTACACACAGAAGAGTCCCCTGGTTTCGTCAGATAAAAAATGTAATATAATATAACAAATATTACAAGTTTAAGAAGACTAACATACCAAATATATTTCCAACCACAATGGTGCAAAACTAAAAATCAACAGTAAAACAAAGCTGGAAGAATCTATAATGTAAATATTAAATACTTAATATATAAATATTAAATTACACACTACCACACAAGCAATGGGCCAAATAAGAAATCTAATGGCAAATCAAAATATGGCTCAAAACAATAGAAAAACATGATGTTCTAAAACTTATGGGATGTAGCAAAAGCAGATGTTAGAGTGAAATTTATGCTATAAATGTTTATATTAAAAAAGTTCAAACAAACAACATTACAAGGAACTAGGAAAAGAAGAGGCTTAGCTAAAATTTAGTAGAGGAAGGAAATAACAAAGAAAATGGAGCCCAGAACAAACAAGAACATAACATTGAAAGTACTGAACAGGTTTTCCCAAAAAGTAAACAAAATTGTTAATACTTTAACTACGTTATCTGAGAAAAAAAAGAGAAAAGTTTCAAAACCCAAAATGAGAAACGGAAGAGAAAACAATACAACAGATAACCACAGAAATCCATAGTGTGATAATAGATTATAAACAATTATACACTAACAAGTAGGATAACTTAGAAAAAAAAAACCCAGATAATTACTAAAAATACACAAGTTACCAAGACTGAATCATGAATCTTAAATTCAAGAAACAGGAAATCTTCTTAGACAATAACAAGAATGAAAGTTAAATTAGAAATCAAAAATCTTGCAGCACAGAAAAGCTAAGTCCACATGGTTTCACTGGTGAATTCTACCAAACATTAAAAAAAAAAAAAAAAAAAAAAACCAGGGACATCTGAGTGGCTCAGCAGTTGAGCCTCTGCCTTTGGCTCAGGGCCTGATCCATGAGTCCTGGGATGGAGTTCCACACTGGGCTTCCTGCATGGAGCCTGCTTCTCCCTCTGCGTGTGCCTCTGCCTCTCTCTCTGGTCTCTTATGAATTAAATAAAATCTTTAAAGAAAAGTTAATGAATACTTTTATCAAAATCTTATAATAAAGTAGAAGGAACATTCAAAATCATTCCATGAGGCCAGTACTATCGTGACACTGAAGCAGTATGAAAACAATACAAGAACAAAAAAGTCTAGTTTGTCTGATATAAATATTGCTACTCGAACTTTATCTTGACATTAATTTCCATGATAAATGTTAGTCTATCCCTTCACTTTCAATCTAAAGATGTCTTTAGGTCTAAAATGAGTCTCTTGTAGGCTGCATAGAGATGGGTCTTTTTTTTTAATCCATTCTGACATGCTGTGTCTTGATTAGAGTGTTTAGTTCATTTACATTCAAAGAATTATTGATGGATATGTATTTATTGTTATTTTATTGCTTGTTTTCTCTTTGCTTCTGGAGATTTTCTCAGGTACTTTATCACTTTTGGTCTCCCCTTTGCATTCAAAGACTCCCCTTTAAATGTTTGATAGAATTCACCTGTGAAGCCATCTGATCCTGGACTTTTGTTTGTTGGGAGCTTTTTGATTACTGATTCAATCTCATTGATTTCAATTGCTGGTACTCAGATTGTTCAAACTTCCTATTTCTTCCTGATTCAATTTTGAGAAGTTATGTTTCCAGAAATTTATCCATTCTTCTAGGTTGTCCAACATACTGGCATATAATTTTTCATAATATTCTCTTATAATTGTTTGTATTTGGGTGGTGTTGGTTGTTATTTCTTCTCTTTCATTTGCGATTTCATTTACTTGGGTTCTCTCTCTTTCTCTCTCTTTAATAATCCTTGCTAGAGTTTTATCAATTTTGTTGCTCTTTTCAAAGAACAAGCTCCTGGTTCCATTGATCTGTTGTATTGTGCTTTTTTTCTTTTAGTTTCTATATCATTTTTTTCTTGCTCTAATCTTTACTATTTCCTTCCTTCTGCTGGTTTTGTTTGTTCTTTTTCTCTCTCGTTTAGGTTTAAGTTTGGCTGTTCGAGATTTTTTCTTGCTTCTTGGGGTAGGCCTGTATTTCTATAATCTTTCCTCTTTCCTAAGAGGAAAGATTTTTGCTGCATCCCAAAGATTTCAGACTGTTGTGTTCTCATGTTCATTGTCTCCCATGTATTTTTTAATTTCCTATTTGATTTCTGGTTGACTCATTCATTGTTTAGTAGCATGATACTTAACTTCCACATGTTTGTGGTCTTCCCAGATTTTTTCTTGTGGTTGATTTTTAGTTTCATACTGTTGTGATCAGAAAAGTTGCATGATCTGATTGAAATCTTTTTACATTTGTTGAAACTTGTTTTGTGGCCTGACATGTGATCTATTCTGGAGAATGTTCCATGTACACCTGAAAATAATGTGCATTCTGCTATTTTTTGCATAGAATGTGCTGAATATATGTATTAGATCCATTTGGGCCAATGTGTCATTCAAAGCCACTGTTTTCTTGTCAATTTTCTGTCTGAGTGGTCTATCCATTGATGTCAGAAGAATGTTACAGTCCCCTACTATTATTGTATTACTATTGATTACTTCCTTTATGTTTGTTAATAGTTGTTTTATGTATTTGGGTACTCCCATGTTGAGTGTATATTTACAATTGTTATTATATCTTCTTGTTGAATTATTCCCTTGCGATTATGTAGTGTCTTTGTCTCTTGTTACAGTCTTTCTTTCAGAGTCTATTTTGTCCAATGTAATTATTGCTACCCTGGTTTTCTTTTCTAGTTGCGATATAAACGTTTTTCCATTCCTTCACTTTCAATCTGCGTGTGTCTGTAGGTCTAAATTGGGTCGTTTGCAGGCACTACATAGATGTGTCTTACTCTTTTTATCCAGTCTTCCTATGTCTTTTGATTGGAGCATTTAGTCCATTTGCATTCAAAGTAATTATTGAAAGATGTGTGTTTATTGCCATTTTGTTCCTCGTTTTCCAGGTGTTTTGGTAGTTCTTCTCTCTCCCTTTCTATTTTTGGTCTCTTCCCTTGTGGTTTGAGGGTTTTCTTTAGGATATACTTGGATTCCTTTTTCTTTATATTTTGCATATATTTTACAGGTTTTTGATTTGTGGCTACCTTTAGTGTGGCTCACCATTAGACTCATATATAATTAGCTTAGGCATATAACAGTCTATATTAGATTGGTGGTTACTTAAGTTTGAACTCATTTTTAAAGCACTATATTTTTACTCCTCTCTCTACCTCCCAGGTTTTATATATACATGATGTCATACCTGACATCGTTTTATTTTGTGAATTCCTTGACTAATTTTTATAGATAAAATTGATTTTACTGCTTTTGTGCTTTAAACTCTCTGCTGGTTTTATAAGTGATTAAGGCATTACTTTTACTATGTTTATATGTATTTGAATTTTTTTCCTTTCCTAATTTTCTTCCTCCTGATTATGGCCTTTCCTTTACACCCAAAGAATTTCTTTTAACATTTCCTTTAAGGCTGGTTTATTGGTGATGAGTTTCTTTAACCTTTGTTTGTGAGAAACTCTATCTCTCCTTCTATTTTGAATGGTAACCTTGCTGGGTATTCTTGACTGTAAGTTTTTTTCCTTTCAGTACTTGGAATATATGCACTCTTTCTTGCCTGAAAAGTTTCTGCTGAAAAATCAGCTGATAGCCTTATTTCCCTTATATATAACTATTTTCACCCTATAACTATTTTCTTTTGCTGCTTTTAAAATTCTCTTTATCACTACTTTTTGTCATTTTCATTGTTATGTGTCTTAGTGTGGACCTCCTTGTTTGGTTTTCTTGGGGCACTCTGTGCCATCTGGATCTGAAGTCTATATCTTTCCTATTAGGGAAGTTTTTATTTATTCCAACGATTTTTCCCTCTCTTTTCTATCTCTTCTCCTTCCAGAATCCCTATAATGTGAGTGTTATTATGTTAGATGATGTCACTGAGTTCCTTTAACCTACTCTCATTTTTTAATATCCTCTTTTCTTTTTGCTATTTAGCTTGTTGCTTTCCATTACTCTGCTTTCCAGCTTGCTGATTTGTTCTTCTGCTTTCTCTAAACTACTACTTATCCCCTCTTGTGTATTTTAAATTTTGGCTATTAAGCTCTTCATCTTTGATTGGTTCTTTTTAATATTTTCTCTCTTTTCACTGAACGTTTCACTGAGATCCTTCACTCTTTTCTCAAATATAGTAAGTATCTTTATGACCATTACTTTGAATTCTCCAGCAGGTATATTGCTTATCTCCATTTTATTTAGTTCTTTTGTTGTGATTTTTTACTCTTCTTTTATTTGGGACATATTCCTCTGTCCCCCAATTTTGTCTAACTCTCTGTTTTTCTGTATTAGTAAAGTCAGCTATGTCTCTTGATCTTGAAAGTAGTGGCCTTAGGAAGATAGGTCCTGTAGTGCCTTGTAGTGCAATGTCCCCTGTTTCCTAGAACCTGGAGCTTCAGTAGTGTCCCCTATCTATATTGTGTGCCCTACTGTTGCAAATGAGCCCCACATACCTTCAGTCCAGCCAGCCAGCAGCAATGGCCCTCTTTGCCTGTTGTGAGCAGGGTTTGGTCCCTGTGTATTAAGGGGCCAGTCTGGGGCCACCTTGTGCTTGTAGTTGGGTTAGATCAGATGCCTGCCTTCAGCCTGTTTACTGGAACTATGGTTACATGAAAGTGTAGGCGGTCTCCCTGCATTGTCCATTAAGAGACTTTCATGGGCAGGGCTGGCAGTCAGAGCAGATGTCTTCCCCAGTCTGTCTTTTGGGTTGTAATGACCTTGAACAACAGGGCTCTCTATGCTGCCCCTTGTGAGGTTTTTGATGGTGGGTGGGGCCAACAGTCAGAATAGATGTCTGTCCCCAGCCCACTGCTGGTGCTGAATTCTTTTTTTTTTTTTAATTTCATTTATTTATTTGAGATAGAGAGAGAGATAGTGAGAGAGAACATGAGGAGGGGCAGGAAAGAAGGAGAAGTGGACTCTCTGCTGAGCAGGGAGCCCAATGTGGGACCTGATCCCAGGACCCTGAGATCATGACCTGAATGAAAGATGGATGCTTAACCTATTGGCCACCCAGGCACCTGATGGGGCTGCAGTCTAACTGGTACATATGGTTATCGACACTTTTCCCCAGGGCAAGAGTAACTTTTATTTTTTAAGATTTTATTTATTTATTCATGAGAGACACAGAGAGAGAGAGGCCGAGACATAAGCAGAGGAAAAAGCAAGCTCCTTGCAGGGAGCCTGATGAGTGACTAGATCCTTAGACTAGGATCACGCCCTGAGCTGAAGGCAGACAATCACTGAGCGTCCCCAAGAGTAACTTTAGAGCAGTGCTGTCCACTGTTGCAGAATGAGATACATCAGGCACTGCTTTGGAGGGACTCCTGCTGAGTAGGACAGGTTGAATGGGGGTGCTTTATAACTCTAGCCATGGATGACTTTGACTCCCCAAAAACTTAACCTAATAGCCTATTGTTGACTGGAAGCCTTACTGATAACATAGTCAGTTAACATCTATTTTGTAAGTTATATGCATTACGTACTGTATTCTTACAATAAAGTAAGCTAGAGAAAAAATGCTATTAAGAAAATCATAGGAGGCACCTAGGTGACTCAGCCAGGTAAGTGTCTGCCTTTGTTTGGGTCATGATCCCAGGGGCCTGGGATTGAGCCCCACATCAGGTTCCCTTCTCAGTGGAAAGCCTGCTTCTCCTTCTCCCTCTGCTAATCCCCTGCTTGTGCTCATGTGCTCTCTCTCTGCCAAAAAATAAAATCATAAAAAAAGAAAATCTTAAGAAACAAAATATATTTATAGTACTGCACATTTATTGAAAAAATCCACATATTAAGTGGACCTGCACAGTTCAAACTCATGTTATTCAAAGTTCAACTGTATGTATTTTAAATGATATGCAGTGGTAAACTATGAAAAAGTCAACATTTCTATGGGACTGTAAATAGAATAAGATTTCCCCAATTCTTAATACTAATTGTTCCAATTGGAAAGGTCTTAGAGGATATTATGCTTACTTGGTGGTATAGCAATTTTAGGAGAATGTAGTTTCTATCTTCCAGAAGATTATACAAGCTTAGAATCAAATTCTTTTTTTTTTTTTAAAGATTTTATTTATTTATTCATGAGAGAGAGAGAGAGGCAGAGACACAAGCTGAGGGAGGAGCAGGCTCCATGCAGGGAGCCCGACATGGGACTCAATCCTGGGTCTCCAGGATCATGCCCAGGCTGAAGGCGGAGCTAAACCGCTGAGCCACCGGGGCTGACCTTAGAATCAAATTCTAATCCCAGCATTGCTATTTTCTTTAAGTGCTGCTGCATAATATAAACCACTAACTTTTGGGGGCTCTAAAGAATTAAAGAAAGAATTTTCACATGCACAAAATGACCTCCAGTCAGTGTCCATTAAAAGAAAACCTAAAGCTGGCTCAAATTCTAAGCCAAGAGTTATTTGGAAGGGCTGTTGGGTTAGATGTTTCTTTTGTGGAAATAGCTAGTAAGTAGGCCTTTGGTACCAGGTGATAGGCATTGGAATATAGAAAAAACTTTTAGACACTATGAAGACATCTATGTGCACCAGTCACACTGATCTGAATGGTCTAGCCAATGAACTAAAAACCAACAAATGAAACACTAGTTTCTCCAGACTTAGCACTATATCATCTTATCTCCCTTGTTTACTAAACTCAGTTTTCATATCGGTAAAGTTGGTCAGATAAAATTGGCCTAATAATTTAGGATTATCCAGACCTAGCATTATGGTATAGTTCAAAGATAGCATGCTCATGGCTACAACTAGTTAATTTACAGGACAGTTTTGGTGTCACCAAATCTAAAAGCATGAGAATGTGCAAGGGCCTCAAACCAGCTTCTAAGATCACTCCAAATTACCAATTTTTTTTAAATTTTATTTATTTATTTATTTATTTATTTATTTATGATAGTCACAGAGAGAGAGAGAGAGAGGCAGAGACATAGGCAGAGGGAGAAGCAGGCTCCATGCACCTGGAGCCCGACGTGGGATTCGATCCCGGGTCTCCAGGATCGCACCCTGGGCCAACGGCAGGCGCCAAACTGCTGCGCCACCCAGGGATCCCTAAATTACCAATTTTTACTGTAATCTGGGATGAAGTAATATAATGTGTCAGCAGTCATCATAATGAACAACGGAAAAAGGCCTAGAGAACGTGTCCCTTCAGTAAATATTGAAGAGCGACGACACAGCATTCTCTCACAGGTCAGCAGGGGGTGTCAGGCCACCAGTCTTGCTCTAATCATAAATTGCAGTTGCAGAAGAAATCTTTAAATGAACCAAGCATTCAAATGAAATTGTTCCATGACAACTGTGACTCTGACTTCATTTCCTTCCATTTATTTCATGTTTTGTTTTGATTTCCAGAGCTACTTTCCTAGACATCTGTAGAAAATTAATACATTGCCACATAAATAAATTAGGTTTCTGGACCCAATACTGGTGTGTGTGTGTGTGTGTGTGTGTGTGTGCGCGCGCGCGTGCATGTGTGTAGACTTCCCCACACCAACAAGCAAGTGTAGGACACTGTCAGGGTGTCTGAGAATTCAGCTCAATTCTGACATTATTTACCTGGAGATAGAATCAGACTCTACTTGTAAAGAACCCAGTCCCACAAGATCACCCCCCCCCACACACACACACACACACACACACACCAGGTTGTTAGCCATGCTTCGGATCTACAGGCTACAGATTGAGGCTCCAACAATGTCTCCTGGGGGGTTTGATTAATTTGCTAGAATTGCTCACAGAACTAAGGAAAACCCATTTACTCACTAGATTACTGATTTATCTCAAAAGATACAAATCAACAACCAAATGAAGAAATACAGAACAAAGGAGCCTCTGCCCTCATGGAGCTTGAGGCCCACCATTGTGGCATGTGGAAGCATTCTGGTACCCCAACATGAAAACCCCCCAACCCAACCTCATTTGGATTCTTAATGAAGGCTTCATTATGGCAATTAACTCATTTGCCATTGATTCAACCTTAAGTCTTCCTCACCTCCCTAGAAATCAGAAGGTAAGATTGGAAGTTTCAACCCTCTATTTCTGGTTGGTTCCCCTGGCAACCACCCTCCAACCTTAGGTGTTTTGCAAAAGTCATCTTCATTAACATAAACGCAGCTGTGTTGGAAAGGGCTTGAATGTTGTGAATAACAAGATACTCATTTTACCTTTATGGTTCTAAAGCAACTGAGGACAAGAGACCAAATATTATGACAAAAGGTGCTTCCACTGCTCCTGTGGCTCAGGAAATTCCAAGAGTTTGGGGAGCTCTGAGCTGTGATGCAGACCAAGTATATATATTTCTTGATAAAACAAAAACTTAAATATATATTTCTTAATAAAGCACAATATTGTAATAAATATAGTAAAACTGCTTAGCCTATATTTTACAAACATGTCCTTATTTGTTTATCACTGTCAGAAAAAAATCAACTCATTTAAAAATATGATTGAATCTAGTTTCTGAGCACTGCAGAGTGTAATGATAATATGAACTTTAAGAAAAGGGGTTATAGTATTAACAAATAGGAAAGGTTTTCCTCTATGAAACTCAAATCATGTAGTAAGAAATATAATTGATACTCTGCAGTTGCCTCTTGGCATGACATATTTTTTTAAGATTTTATTTATTTATTCATGAGAGACACACAGAGGCAGAGACATAGACGGAAGGAGAAGCAAGCTCCCAATGGGGAGTACAACGTGGGACTTGATCCCAAGACTCTGGGATCATGACCTGAGCCAAAAGCAGATGCTCAATGGCTGAGCCACCCAGGATCCCTGGCATGACATATGGGATGCTGGCAAGGTCTCACATAATCAGGGCAAGTATACCAAGACAATCCAGGTATGCTGAGGCAACAGAGGTGGTGGTGAGGGAAGAGAAAGAAACTAAGGCTGTAGGAACTTTTTTCATCTTAACTGTAAAACAAAATTAAGAACAACTGTAAAATGCTTAGCTGGAGAAAAAGATAAAACAACTGGCAGTTCATTTTTTTAAAAGCTGAAAAAAATGACGGTAGTCTCCCCCCTTACTCATGAGGGATACGTTCCAAGACCCCCAGTGGAAGCTTGAAACTGTGGATAGCGCTGAACCCTCTAGAGACTGTGTTTTTCTTATACATACATGCCTGTAAGAGTTTAATTTCTACACTAGGCACAATAAGAAATGAACTATTGTTCATAAACAATAATAGACTAGCACAATGATACCAATATACTGTAATAAAAGTCATGTGATTGTGATCTTGCTTTCTCTCTCAAATTATCTTACTGTACTCACCCTTCTTGTGTTGATGTGAGCCGATAAAATGCTTAGGTGATGAGACGAAGTGAGGTGAATGACACAGGTTTTGTGATGTAGCCTTAGGTTACTATTGACCTTCTGATTATACATCAGAAGGAGAATCACCTGCTTCCAGACTACATTGGCCCTGGTAACTAAAACCTGAAAAGCGAAATCTGCTGATAATGGAGGACTACACTGTGGAGGAAAACAAACAAACCTTACTCCAAGGAGCATAAGAGAGGGAAACCCTGCATTCTTCTCATTCTCTTTGTATACAATGGAAACTAGGAAGCTCTCATACCTCAGATCTAGAGACTTGTCCTCCCCCCCTACTACTGATTCCGCAGATGATTACAACTCAATTGATTTCAGCAACTGGTGTGTTTAAGAGGTTGTAAAAAATAAACTAATTATATACGGCCTTTTGCATTAATAGGTAAACAGAGCTCTGACCCATTCGTGACCTATCATGAGCACGGAAGTAGTTTTCATCAGCTTGGTTATTTTACTCATCAAGTGGGTCAGGCAATCTGGATCTGGGTGACAGGTTAGGACAGTTAATAAACTTTTGAATAAAGGTCAATTTTCTAAAGGAAAGGAATCTAAGTATGGAAAAAAAGTAGGAGTTTCTGTTTGTTTAAGCTAGTTCTGCATCCAATAATTCACCTATATGCATATGGCCTATGTAAGTAATATACATAAAGATCTGAAAGACAGTGAAGTATAAATATCGGGTACTTGGCGACATTTCAATATTCTATGCTGCCAGAGTAGGCTCCAAGAGTAAGCCATTGATATCTGCATTGCTGGAACATAGTTATTCCAAAGCATTGATATTGCCCTAAAAATCTCCCCTGTTATGCATCTTCAATGTGGAAACTGGTTAAAAACAATATTTAGGGGTTGGGGTGGTTGGTAATCAAGAGGGAGTAGTATGAATAACCTTGTATGCCCTTCAGAAAATGCGTAATAACCGTGTCCTGCCTCGAAACATCATAGTTCATTAGGTTTCTGAATACCCTATTCAATCATTTCAAACCTTGTCTATGGTTAAAGAGTAACAACATGATTATTTCCCTTTCCCCAAGGGAATTACCAAATTGCAATATCCTGTCAGGGAGACCCAGGCCTCTGACACACATACTGGATATTAAAGCCTCACTCACTCAGAGTAATTGCTGTGCATGCAGCTTCATTATTCTGAGTGGGGTCTCTGATGTGCTTTCACAAGTACTTCAATTTATAGACTATTTTCACAATGGTGAAAAGTATTTTTGTTTAATATCTTTGTCTTGATGTTCTTAATATTTTATTATCTTAAAAAAGCAAATAAGTTCCCTTGGTTTCAATTAGGAGATGGGATTCTCTCCTGATCTTTCACCAAATATTGCATTTAAAAGCAAGTTTAGAATGCGTCACAAGTTTGCTTTTGATCTACTAAGCCAAGTGAAGAATCAAAAGAAAATGCATCATCAGTAACTTTTGGCATTTTGAAATCAAGGTCATGAGGTTACCTGATTTAGGCATTTCTTGTATGTGTCTCCGTTTTGCCTCTAATAATTTACCCATTGAAATTTTTTATCCTGTGAGTAGCACAGTAGTAAAAGGAAGAAAACAAAATTGATTGACAATGTGGATCCAACCTCATTGGTCACTGATCACTGATATGTTTTTAATTTTTAACTTTGGAAACTATTAATTAAAATTTTCTCATTTATTTATATTCTTTTGTGAATGCCATTGTTCAACAGTGGGCTTGGTCAAACTCCAGAAAGGTGACCAAAGAATAAGTTGCAACAGATAATTTTAATGTTTTATAGTATATTGATTTTTATGTTAGAATATAATACTGTTTTTTTTTAAGACTTTATTTATTCATGAGAGACACAGAGAGAGAGAAGCAGAGACACAGGCAGAGGGAGAAGCAGTCTCCCTGCAAGGAGCCTGATGTGGGACTCAATCCCGGACCCTGGGATCACACCCTGAGCCAGAGGCAGATGCTCAAGCGCTGAGCCATGCAGGCGTCGCAATACTGGTTTTTTAACCCCAAATTTTGCTTTGGTTATCTCAGATGCAAGTATGTTATATGTATTTGTTACATATATGTGTAACATATATCTTTATACACGATAATAGATATTTAAATCACCTTTACATCTTATAAAAATGAGATATTTTAAAATGCTGATTAAACAAAATTAATGCAATAATCTTCAAGGTCTGGAGTATACATGCAACTAATTCAAAAATCAAATATCTTTCTAAATCTCTAAAAGACCAAAGTTAATGCAACTGTGATTTTAGGAGCTCATTCTTTGCTATCTGCTTCTAATCCTACCCTGAAATATTGTCTGCTTTAAGCCAGAGTTAAGGAGGAAAGGGGTTTGTAAGGTAGAGGAAGGTAGGACATAGCATCTTGTTGTAAGGCCACCACATTAAAGCTGTATACCCAGATCTCCCCCCACCAAAATGCCATCAGCCAAAAAAGTACAAGTTAACAGTCAGCAAGTAATAAAATCTTGTCTGGCAGGAACAAGAAAAACATGAGAGATATCATTTAAAAAATACGGTTTAACTGAACACAATCAGTGTGTTAACATTTTCCAACATCAGTTTGGAGCCAACAGTGTCAATTAGTAATGTGGATGCCTGCAATCCTAAAACCAACATGAAGGAGAGCTGAAGGATATGAATAAAGATTGGAGGAACACAACAATGGCATCTCATATGCACCACAAGTTTCTACACTTTTCCTGCATTCTAATTGTCTTCAAAGCAGTAACTTGGTAATAGTGGCAGCAATTGCAGTGAAACAGCCTTTGCCACGCTTTGATATGTGACAGAGACTTGCAGGTATGTGTCCATGATGATGTACATTGCTATGCTTTACATATCAAGATTACATAATATTACAATCACAGTAGTCCTATAATTTAAAAAATATATTCTTCATCAATCACATACTATTTATAAAATACCTATATATATATATGGATTATGCTAACTGATAAGCTCATTAGGTGATAATGTTCTTGCTTGCATTATAACATGAAGATACATCAAATAAGAATATTTGTGATTTTTTTTTACTAAGGGAAAAGCTGGAATACAAAAAAAAAATTCTTTAGTATCTTTCACACATGATATTTTCTAAGTATGGGAAGGGAAAATGTAGGCAGAAAACCTGAACAGGTGTCTATGAGTAGACAAATAACTTGACTTATGGTGATTGTAAATCAGTTCAGGAGATGGGGGTGGAGGGAAAGATGGGAAGAGAAGAAAGGAGGAAAAGTGAGGAAAAGAAGAATCAAACAATCCAGAAACAATCAACAAGGATCATTTTAAAAGGGCAGTAACTTCCTAATACTACAAATTACAGTGTTATTAACCTTATAACACTAATAAATAAAAATGTATTATTTACTCAGGGACTAAGATAAACTTTGAGAACTGAAAAGGAATTAGGCAACTCCTGAATATTCCAGCTCAGGAATTATTGGTATTGTTTGGCATTATTTTAATTATTTACAAGAATTATAATCAATGATTCCAGATTAATATTTTTGATTTGTTCCACTTTCCATTCTATTTCATCCTTCTTCTAACAGTGTTTGTCCTGTCGTGGAAGCAGAGCTAAATCATAGTACAAGCCTACAAAATCTCACTAGCTGAAAAGACATTTCTACCATTATCAAATCAGTAATGGAAACAGAACAAAGGGTAAGAACTCTGGTTCTCTATGATTTCCCCTCATAATAAACAATATGTTCAAAATGTCCTGTATTTTTAAAATGGAAAATATGTTTCACCCCTAATTATCTACAAGGTCATACTGAGAAATATTTTACAGAGTGTATCTGCCTCTGTTTTATCAATTGAGTTATCAGTGACACTGGTCTTGAATTGGAGGTCTCAGATTACTGGAATCTGTGAATGAAAAAAAAATGATGAAAACACTTGTGATGAGTGTTCTGGATGAGAAAGCGGAAGTCTGGTTTGATACAAAGCTTCTATCAGCTATAAAGCTTATCTCCAGTCACTGCGAGCCTCTTTTTCCTTTTCCTCATCCTTGGTGCCCTCTCTGACCTGGCTTCCTCACCACCCCAGTAGGCTCCTTTTTATCATCTAGTAGTCAAACACACCTATTAGTAAATTATCTGGTTCACAGAGTCTCTCACTAAAGTGTACCTGAGGGATTATGTTTTACTAACTACCATTCCTAGAGGTTTTTGTGTCAAGAAATATACCCTTTAAAATAAAGAAAGGAAATACTAATAGTGAAACATCAGCATCATTGGGGAAAAGGGTTTGGAAGCAGGGAGAAGCAGGGGCAGAGGGGAAGAGAAGATTCTAAGTGGGGTCTCCTGATGCACTGCATGGAGATGACAACTAACACGTGTATATACAGCCCCTAGTCCTTATACCACATTCTTCCTCATGATCAAACCCACAAAGAGCTTTAGATTAAGAGTGAGGAGACCCGGCATGCAGTTCTAGCTCTGTCTGGCCATATTTGTGTGGTCCAGACCAGGTTATTTATTACTTCATTCCCATAGCACCTGTGAGTTCTTTTAACTGTGTAAACAGAAACAAAAACCAAAAACCTGTAGAAATTCAGGTAGAGTGCACTGCAATAAAATAAAGGGATCCTTCCAAAAGAGCAAATATCCAAATTTAACAGAACACTAGGCTTGTACCTCTTATTTGAATTAAAACGTTGGCTTCTGAGACTAACCTTCTCGAACGCTGTCAAGAGTTCCATTTGTAAATCCAAATGTCATTATTTAAAATGAGTTATGATTTCCTGTGCAAACTCCCACAAGAGCTCTGCACTGATAAAGAATGGCTTGAAAGGGGCTATTCCTCCTTCCGCAGGATTTACAGCCTAACAGAGATGAATAAGATAAGTAAATATTTACTGATGTTTTGGAAACCAGGAAACAAACAGCCTAGTGAGTGGGTAGACTTAGCATAAGCATATTGATCGTAATGTGACTATTAAGGCTTTTGAGATACATGACTTATTGGATTTTGTTTGCTTGTTTTACTCTGCTTGCAGAACTCTAATTTTTTACTCAGGGGTTTGTTATCTACTTACAATTGTGCAATTTCTTTAGTAAATAATGACAACCTCTGCTGCTCTATAAAAAGTTTATAGGGAAAAAGTGTAGAAAAACACAAAAACATAGAAACACATCCTACCGAAGTATAAACTTGTGAATAGGTAAAGCTCTGAAGTGCATCATAAAAAGACCTTATGATCAGAAAAGGAAAAGACTAGTAGACTTGGAACGGAAGCTGAGAGAGTCCTTTGCTGTAGTGCCTGAAAGAACTGAGCAGAGGGATGGGTCTGACCAGGCTTCATGAAGGAGGTGGATACTAATTCAGGATACTATGTTATTCTAACATTTTTATGGGAAAGTCTGGGATGCTTATTATATGTAAGTGATTATAGTTAATCTTGTATTTAACATTGATAATTACTCATTGTAATAGACAGATTTTTTTTTTCTCTTCATGAGATGTAGCAGGCTAAAAGTCTTTCCCCTCATTAACTTTTCAGGTTACCTAAAATTCCAAGCTCTAGACATATGTATCCATCTCTCTGACATCTCTGCCTACATGTCTTAAAGAGACCTCAAACTCAATATGACCAACACTTAAAACTTGTCACCTTTATCTCATATCTGGTCCTCTCCTGGTGTCACCTCTTCCTGTGAATAGTATATACATATCATTGTCATCCTTGACATCTTATCCCTTTATAAGGACAGTGGCCCATCACCAGTTCCACTGATACCATCTTTAAAGTATCTTCCAATCTATGCACATTCCTCTCTCTTTCTCTCCTTTGTTGCCACTCCTAATTCAAATAACAAGGTCTCCTATAGTACGCTCTTGACCTGGTTTTCTGGTACAACACTTGCCTCTTCCAGTTGATTCTCCCATACAAGAGACTGTGTGAGCTGACTAAAATAGGTCTCAACATATTCTCTTCCTTCTTAAGACCCTTCAAAAGTAACACAGTACTCTTAAGATAAATAAGAGGCTCCTTAACATGTCCTATGATGCTCTGACTGCTTAAATCCCAGATCACCTCAGCCCCAGCCTCCTCACCTGCTGCTTTCTTTCTCACTCTTTATTCAAACTTCCTGGCTTCTTTCCAATTCTGGATGTACCCTGTCCTCACTGCACAGCCATTCCACTTACCATTTCCTCTCCCTGAAACACCTCTCACATGTACTTTCACTTAATAATTTTTTCTTTTCCTTCAAATTATCCAAATATCTCTTCCTCAGGAAATCCTGCTCTAATTTGACAAATTGGATCAGATCCCTACATCTTTCATGGCACTTATCACTATTTTTTATTTTAGAGGGGCTAGAAAGGGCAGAGGGTGAAGGAGAAAGAGAATCTTAAGCAGGCTCCAAGCCCAGCATAAAGCCTTGTCACAGGACTTGATCTCACCACCCTGAGATCATGACCTGAGCCAAGATCAAGAGGCAGATGCTTAACAAACTGAACCAACCAGGTGCAGCTACTTATCACTATTTTTGATTTGTGTACTTAGAGGATCACTGTCTACCTCCCACGCAATGCGCTTCATGAGGCAGGGACCATGTCTGTTTTCACTGGCCCTTTTCTGACTACTCAGCCCAACAATGAGCAAGTACTGGGTTCTCAATGTATTGTGGAATGAATGAATGTGTGAATGGCTGAACTGATGGATGGATGAATGGATGAATAGATGGCTGAAAGATCACTATCTTCAGATGTCAAATACCTAAAATCATTAAACCAATTTATTATTTTTTAAACCAATTTATTGTAGAGTTTTATCATCTTCCTGGAAGAGAGATCCCAAGAGAATGGCATTTAATGCAATGGGATAGAGAATGAGAAGTGAATAACAGAGCATATTTACAGTTACTTTTGCTATTTGGAATTTGTTCCCTTTCATAAAAGGGCATCCTCTTTTGCGGGGGGCGGGATATATTTTTCCTCCATAGTATGGTTTTGTGGGAGGTATATCTTTCAATTCAATAACAAAAAATAAATAAATATATAACTCAAATTAAAAATGGGCAAAGGATTTGAATTGACATTTCTCCAGAGAAGCTAGACAGACAATAGGTTCATGTAAAGAGGCTCAAAATCATTAGTCATTAGGGCAATGCAAATCAAAATGAAATGACATACCACTTCACACACAATAGGATGACTCTATTCAAAATGACAGACAATAATAAGAGTTGACAAGGATGTGGAAAAATCCACACCTCTCAAACATTGCTGGTAGAAATGTTAAATGATGCAGTGACTTTGGAGAACAGTTTGGCAGTTACTCAAAATGTTAAATGGAGCTATATTACTCAGCGATTTCATTCCTAGGTGTCTATCCAAGAGAAATAAAAACATGTGAACATATGTTCACAAGAAGACTGGTACACAGATATCCATAGTAGTAGTATTCATTATAGTCAAAAGCGAAAACAACTCAAATGCCCATCAACTGGAACTAGAGGATATTATACTAAGTGGAATAAGTTAATTAGAGAAAGACAATTATCATATCACTCATATAGAATTTAAGAAACAAAAGAGACACTCATAGAGGAAGAGAGGAGAAAATAAAACAAGATTAATTCAGAGAGGGAAACAAGCTATAAGAGACTCTTAATCATAGGAAACAAGCTGAGAGTCACTGGGGATGAGGGGGGATGGGCTAACTGGGTGATGGACATTAAAAGGAGGGCTCAGGGGATCCCTGGGTGGTGCAGCGGTTTGGCGCCTGCCTTTGGCCCAGGGTGCGATCCTGGAGACCCGGGATCGAATCCCATGTCAGGCTCCCAGTGCATGGGGCCTGCTTCTCCCTCTGCCTGAGTTTCTGCCTCTCTCTCTCTCTCTCTCTCTCTCTGGCTATCATAAATTTAAAAAATAAATAAATAAAATAAAATAAAATAAAAGGAGGGCTCAGGATGTACTGAGCACTGGGTGTTATATAAGACTGATGAATCACTGACCTCTACTTCTGAAACAAATAATACACTATATGTTAATTAATTGAATTTAAATAAAATTTAAAAATAAACACTTGGAACTGTGGGGGAAAAAAACAGATGTCCATCAGCTGATACTTGGACAAACAAAATGTAGTATATCAACACAATGGAATATTATATGATAATAAAAAGGACTGCAGTGCTGACACATGCTACAACATGGATGATTCTTTAAAATACTATGTTACATGAAAGAAGCCAACTGCAAAATACCACATATTGTTTGGTTCTACTTATAAGAAATGTCCAGAATAGGTAAGTCCATAGAGACCAAAATTAGCTGCGTGGTTCTAAAGGCTGGGGTCAGGGAGAAATGGGGAGTAATTGCTAATGGATATGGGGTTTCTTTCAGAGCTGTTTAAAATGTTTGAAAATCAGGTTGTAACAGTGGTTGCCTATCTCTGGGAATGTATTGAAAACCACCAATGTGTACACATTAAAGTAGTGAATTTTATAGTATATGAATCACATCTCAACAGTTAAAAAATAAACATATATATCAATAAGTGCAAATCTAATACCATACACAAAATGTAAGGGGATGACGAATGAGGAGGAAAGGAGTGGAACAAAGAAGGCTTCATAGGTGAGAAGAGGTGAAATCTGAATTACTTGTCTTTCACCCAACCTTCCCTGTCAACACACTGGAGGTCAGTTCCATCAGGCTTTGACTGCCCAGATACATAAATATTAAAGAATAATAATTGCATTTAGTTTTGAATGGAAAATATGTTTCAAAACGCTCAAGCACATAAATCCCAAGGGACGAAGCTTCAGGCAAATCCAATCTACACAGCCAGATCACTAATGAAGGTCATTACTACACTTTGGCTACACCTGAGTTTACTCAATGACGTATTTTTCTCTCTACAAAGACTCATAAGCACAAGAACTGCCCAGGAGACAAAAACCCCCTCAAACATTTTATACTCACAGGATATTGAATGAGTAGATAGCAAAACCCACATCACTCATTTGGTTGTTCACTGTGTAAACAATACGATTCAGGTCACCAAATATTTGCTCACATACCCAAACCTAAATAACATTAAGCAGAACACTGAAGACAGAAATGCCTTCTGGAAATTGTTGTCAGCACTCTGTGATTATATTCAAGTTTCCCAAGTGAGGGAAAAAAAAATGTCTCTTTCATCAATGCATATACTCAGAAATGATAACAAGAAATTTTAAAATTCTTTATTTTTTCTTATAGAGTGTATCTGTGTAAAACGAAAGAAAAAATGTTTTAGACTGTACATCCCAGAATTCCTATACACCATTAGCCGGGGCACAGTTTTTATGCTCCCACGGGTTACTGATTAGTACTATTTCGTCAATCTCACACAATGAGTAAACAATAACTTGCAAAACGCAATGGGATACAAAGTAGAATTTTTACTGTAACCTAGAAAATGAAAAGCTTGTCATTTCTCCTTGTGTACCACCAAATCAAAGAGAAAGTGACAATAATGAACTGTAACAAAAACCTGCACCACAAATTATACATCAGTCTTATGATTTCTGGGAGAAAAAAATGTCCCATCAGAGATCCCTGTGACCAGAAAAGAGTAGTAATCTATGGACCAGGAAGCAATGTATCTTAGCAGACTGAGTGACCAATCTGTGGATAATATTGGGAAATCATATTTTGTAATATAATAGAAGTGTACTGAGTCAGAGTCAAGGTTAACCTATAATGGTAGACTTTAGAATCAGAAAGCAACATGTATAAAGGAGGAGATTCCCACATTTCCACTGACTCACTAAGGTAGACCATATCTGGACCTCCAGTGAGCGTGTCAGTCATCCTCTGCTCTACACACATTTGCTGAATTAGAAAAGAGGAAAACAAGATCCTGAAGGGTTTAGGGTGGGGAGGTGCAAGGGGGCCTTTATAGCAGTCTGCCTGCCTCGTAGAATATCTACAGGAAATTAAGTATCTTGTGTTGTGAATTTTAGTTTCCTATCAGTATTTGCTTTGTTCCATTTAAAAGAATTTGAAGTCTATTTTATGGCAGTGAAGTAGACAGACCTTAAAGGTACAGTATCATCAGTTTTGACAAATGGATATATAACCTATACCCTATTAAAATATAGCACATTTTTATGGTCCCAGAAAATTTTCTTATGCTTCTTTCTAGTTAGTCTCTTCTCACCCAGAAATAGCTCTGTTCTGATTTTCATCACCATCATAAATTAGGTTTCCTAGGAATTCATATAAGTATGTATCTTTTTAAAAGATTTTATTTATTTGAGAGAGAGAGAAAGAGAGAGAGAGCACAGAGTCAGAGGGAGAAGCAGACTCTCAGTGGAACATGGGACTCCATCTCAGGACCCTGAGATCATGACCTGAGCCAAAGGCAGACACTTTACCGACTGAGCCACCCAGGTGCCCCTAAGTATGCATTTCTTTATGTCATGATCCTTTCACTCTGTATAATGCTGTTGTATTCAGCTGTAATTTATTCCATTTTATAGCTGAATGTCATTCCATTGTATATTTTTTAATTCATTCTTCAGTTAATGGAAACCCAGACTGTTTCCAGGTTCAGTATACTATTATAAGTAAAGCTGCTTGTGGATGTTCTTGTAAAAGTTATTTTTGATATATATTTTTATTTCTCCCGAATGAAAATCTAAAAATGGACCTGCTGTGGATATATATATATATATATATATATATTATATACCAATAACTATATATATATATGGTATATATAGGGTAGAAATACACTTAAATCTTTCAAATATTACAAGTTTTCCAAAATAGCATTTACACACCCATCAACAATGTATGTTGATTTTTTGCATTACACCTTCATCAACATTTGACTATGCTTTTATTTCAGCCTCTCTAGTGCCTATGTAGTTATTTTGTATGGTAGTTTTAATTTTTTTTTATTTATTTATGATAGTCACAGAGAGAGAGAAAGAGAGGCAGAGACACAGGCAGAGGGAGAAGCAGGCTCCATGCACCGGGAGCCCGATGTGGGATTCGATCCTGGGTCTCCAGGATCACGCCCTGGGCCAAAGGCAGGCGCTAAACCGCTGCGCCACCCAGGGATCCCTGTATGGTAGTTTTAATTTTCATTTTTCTAATGATTAGCAACATCGAGGGGTGCCTGGGTGGCATAGTCAGTTAAGTGTCTGACTCACGTCTATATTGGGCTGGTTATCTTTTTATAATTGAAATGTAGAAATTGTTTCTATATTCTGAATACCATTCCTAGTCTCAAATTTATGTGTTGCAAATATTCTTCTCTTTCTACGGCTGTGTGTTCATTTTCTTAGTAACGTCTCTTGATGAGTAGTTTTAAATTTTAACATTCAATTTTTCATTTTTTAAAGTTTACTTTTATTTCTCATTTCTAAGAAACATTTGCCCAACACAAACTTGCAAATATAGTCTCCTATATTTTCTTCTAGAAGCTTTATCATTTTGGCTTTTGCATTTAAGTGTATTATTCTTCTGATATTAGTACTTGTGTGTGACTTGAGGCAGAGGTCAGCACTTTTTCTTTTCTCATACAGAGGTCTACTGTTTCTAGCACCACTTATTGGGGAAAAAATTACTTAAAAAATAATTTGCTCCTTTTAGGTTCTTTGAGTTTCTATATAAATTTTAAAATAATATTGTAAACTTCTACTTTTAAAAAGTCTGCTAAGATTGGGATTGCAAAAAATCAATAGCCCAATTCGGGGACAACTGAACATTTAATAGTGCTGAGTCTTATAATTCGCAAATATGATATGTCTCTCCACATATTCAAGGTCTTCTTTAATTTCTCTCAAAATATTTAATAATTTTAAATGTAGAGTTTTAACACAAATCCTACTAAACTTATTCCTAAGTATCTTGTTTTGGGTGTTATTATAAATGCTACCTTATCTTAATCTTATATTCAAATCTGGGGAAGTAAAAATACAGTTTATTTTTGCAAGGTCGCTTTGATATTATAACATGGCTAAATTTATCTAGAAGTTCTAGTAGATTTTATATTGATTACTTAGGAATTTTTACAAGTACAACCATATGTCATCTGCAAAGAAAGGCAGCATTATCGTTTCCTCTTTTAAATCTAATCCTCACAATAGATGCATTTGAGAAAATACAGCATCCTCATCAGATAAATTAAAGTTTATCCCAAAGACTGCAGTAAGAAATGAAGAGGGACACTATATCATACTTAAAGGATCTATTCAACAAGAGTACCTAAAAATCATGAATAATTATGCCCCTAATGTGGGAGCTGCCAAGTATATCAATCAATTAATAACCAAAGTAAAGACATACTTAGATAATAATACACCAATACTGGGAGACTTCAACACGGAACTTTCTGCAAATGACAGATCTTCTAAGCACAACATCTCCAAAGAAATAAGAGCTTTAAATTTGCATTTGACAAGACGGATTTTGCATATATTTACACAACTTTACATCCAAACGCAACTGAAAATACATTCTTTTCAAGTGCACATGGAACTTTCTCCAGAATAGACCATGTACTGGGTCACAAATTAGGTCTTAGCCATACCAAAAGATCGGGATTGTCCCCTGCATATTTTCAGATCATAATGCTTTGAAACTTGAACTCAAACACAAGAAGAAATTTGGAAGAAAAATATGTGGAGGCTAAAGAGCATCCTGCTAAAAGATGAAAGGGTCAACCTGGAAATTAGATAAGAATTAAAAAGATTCATGGAAACTAATGAGAATGAAGATACAACTGTTCAAAATCTTTGGGATACAGCAAAAGCAGTCCTAAGAGAGAAATACATCGCAATACAAGCATCCCTCAAAAAACTGGAAAAAACTCAAACACACAAGCTAACCTTGAACCTAAAGGAACTGAAGAAAGAACAGCAAATAAAACCTACACCAAGCAGAAGAAGAGAGTTAATAAAGATTTGAGCAAAACTCAATGAAATAGAGACCAGAAGAACCATAGAACAGATCAACAAAACCAGGATTTGGTTCTTTGAAAGAATTAATAAGATAGATGAAACATTAGCCAGCCTTATTAAAAACAAAAGAGAAAAGAATCTAATTAATAAAATCATGAATGAAAACGGAGAGATCACCACCAACACCAAGGAAATACAAACGATGTTAAAAACATATTATGAGCAGCTATAAGCCAATAAATTAGGCAATCTAGAAGAAATGGACGCATTTCTGGAAAACCACAAACTACCAAAACTGGAACAGGAAGAAATAGAAAACCTGAACGGGCCAATAACCAGGGAGGAAATTGAAGCAGTCATCAAAAACCTCCCAAGAAACAAAAGTCCAGGGCCAGATGGCTTCCCAGGGGAATACAATCAAACGTTTAAAGAAGAAACAATACCTATTCTACTAAAGCTGTTCTAAAAGATAGAAAGGGATGGAATACTTCCAAACTCGTTCTATGAGGCCAGCATCACCTTAATTCCAAAACCAGACAAAGACCCCACCAAAAAGGAGAATTATAGACCAGTATCCCTGATGAAAACAGATGCAAAAATTCTCAACAAGATACTAGCCAATAGGATCCAACAATACATTAAGAAGATTATTCACCATGACCAAGTGGATTTATTCCCGGGATGCAAGGTTGGTTCAACACTCGTAAAACAATCAATGTGATAGATCATATCAACAAGAGAAAAAACAAGAACCATATGATCCTCTCAATAGATGCAGAGAAAGCATTTGACAAAATACAGCATCCATTCCTGATCAAAACTCTTCAGAGTGTAGGGATAGAGAGAACATTCCTCAGCATCTTAAAGGCCATCTACAAAAATCCCACAGCAAATATCATTCTCAATGGGGAAGCACTGGGAGCCTTTCCCCTAAGATCAGGAACAAGACAGGGATGTCCACTCTCACCACTGCTATTCAACATAGTACTAGAAGTCCTAGCCTCAGTAATCAGGCAACAACAACAACAACAACAACAACAAAAATAAAAGGCATTCAAATTGGCAAAGAAGTCAAACTCTCCCTCTTCACAGATGACATGATACTCTACATAGAAAACCTAAAAGACTCCACCCCAAGACTGCTAGAACTCATACAGCAATTCGGTAGTGTGGCAGGATAAAAAAATCAATGCCCAGAAATCGGTGGCATTTCTATACACTAATAATTAGACTGAAGAAATAGAAGTTAAGGAGTCAATCCCATTTACAATTGCACCCAAAAGCATAAGATACCTAGGAATAAACCTAACCAAAGAGGTAAAGGATCTATACCCTAAAAACTACAGAACACTTCTGAAAGAAATTGAGGAAGACACAAGGAGATGGAAAAATATTCCATGTTCATGGATTGGAAGAATTAATACTGTGAAAATGTGAATGCTATCCAGGGCAATTTACACATTTAATGCAATCCCTATCAAAATACCATGGACTTTCTTCAGAGATTTGGAACTAATCATCTTAAGATTTGTGTGGAATCAGAAAAGACCCCAAATAGCCAGGGGAATATTAAAAAAGAAAACCAGAGCCGGGGGCATCACAATGCCAGATTTCAGGTTGTACTACAAAGTTGTGATTATCAGGACAGTGTGGTACTAGCACAAAAACAGACACATAAATCAATGGAACAGAATAGAGAATCCAGAGATGGGCCCTCACTCTATGGTCAACTAATATTTGACAAAGCAGGAAAGGCTACCCACTGGAAAAAGGACAATCTCTTCAATAAACAGTGCTGGGAAAATTGGAGAGCCACATGCAGAAGAATGACACTAGACCATTCTCTTACACCATACACAAAGATAAACTCAAAATGGATGAAAGATCTAAATGTGAGACAAGAATCCATCAAAATCCTAGAGGAGAACACAGGCAACACCCTTTTTGAACTTGGCCACAGCAACTTCTTGCAAGATACATCCATGAAGGCAAGGGAAACAAAAACAAAAACAAAAGGGAAACAAAAGTCCCATGAATTATTGGGACTTAATCAGGATAAAAAGCTTCTGCACAGCAAAAGAAACAGTCAACAAAACTAAAAGACAACCTACAGAATGGGAGAAGATATTGGCAAATGACATATCAAATAAAGGGCTAGTTTCCAAGATCTATAAAGAACTTATTAAATTCAACAGCAAAGAACAAACAATCCAATCATGAAATGGGCAAAAGACATGAACAACATCTCACAGAGGAAGACATAGACATGGCCAACACGCACATGAGAAAACGCTCCGTATCACTTGCCATCAGGGAAATACAAATCAAAACCACAATGAGGGATCCCTGGGTGGCGCAGCGGTTTGGCGCCTGCCTTTGGCCCAGGGCGCGATCCTGGAGATCCGGGATCAAATCCCACGTCAGGCTCCCGGTGCATGGAGCCTGCTTCTCCCTCTGCCTGTGTCTCTGCCTCTCTCTCTCTCACTGTGTGCCTATCATGAATAAATAAAAAAAATTAAAAAAAAAAAACAAAAAAAAAAACAAAACCACAATGAGATACCACCTCACACCAGTGAGAATGGGGAAAATTAACAAGACAGGAAATGACAAATATTGGAGAGGATGTGGAGGAAGGGGAACCCTCTTGCACTGTTGGTGGGAATGGGAACTGGTGCAGCCACTCTGGAAAACTGTGTGGAGGTCCCTCAAAGAGTTAAAAATAGGTCTGCCCTACGACCCAGCAATTGCACTGCTGGGGATTTACCCCAAAGATATAGAAGATATAGATGCAGTGAAACGCCGGGACACCTGCACCCCGATGTTTCTAGCAGCAATGTTCACAATAGCCAAACTGTGGAAGGAGCCTCGGGGTCCATCGAAAGATGAATGGATAAAGAAGATGTGGTTTATGTATACAATGGAATATTACTCAGCCATTAGAAATGACAAATACCCACCATTTGCTTCAATGGATGGACCTGGAGGGTATTATGCTGAGTGAAATAAGTCAATCAGAAAAGGACAAACAAACAAAACAAAAACAAAAACAAAAACAAAAAACAAAAGGACAAACATTATATGGTCTCATTCATTCGGGGAATATAAAAAATAGTGAAAGGGAATAAAGGGAAAGGAGAGAAACTGAGTGGGAAATATCAGAAAGGGTGACAGAACAGGAGAGACTCCTAACTTTGGGAAACAAACAAGGGGTGGTGGAAGGGGAGGTGGGCAGGGGGATGGGGTGACTGGGTGACGGGCACTGAGCGGAGGACTTGACGGGATGAACACTGGGTTAATGTTATGCTATATGTTGGCAAATTGAACTCCAATAAAAAAATATACAAAAAATAAAAAGATGTTCAACATCAAATGTCATTAGGGAAGTGCAAACTAAAACAATGAGATATCAGTACATACTCATTAGAAAGGCCAAAATACAAGACACTGTCAATTCCAAATGTTTATGAGAATGCGGTATCAGTGGAACTCTCATTCATTGCTGGTAGAAATGCAAAATGGCATAGCCTCTTTGGAATATGATTTGGGAAGTTCTTAAAAATTAGTATGATCCAGCAACCACATCCTTCGGTACTTACCAAAATAATCAAAAACTTATGTCCCCATGCAAATCAGCACAGGAATGTTTATAGCACCTTAATTCATTATTGCCAAACCTTGGAAGCAACCAAAATATCCTCCATAGGTGAATAAGCAAATAAACTGTAGAACTTCCTGGCAGTTGGGTATTATTCAGTGCTAACAAGACATAAGCTATCAAACCGTGAAAAGACCTGGGAAAAACTTTATATGCATGTTATTAAATGAAAGAAGCCAATCTGAAAAGGCTACATACTTGATCATTCCAACTATATGATATTCTAGAAAGAGCAAGATTATACGTTAAAGGACCAGTGGTTGCCAGGGACTGGAGGGAGAGAGAGATGCAATAGGTAGAACACAAAGGATGTAATGTAATGCAGTGTAACCATTCTGGACGATGCTACAACTGTGGATACATGTTATTATACTTTTGTCACAATCTATAGAATGTGCAATATCAAGAACCAACCCTGATGTCAACTTTGGACTCTGGATGATGACGATGTGTACATGTAGGTTCATGGATTATAACACATGTACCACCTTCTGTAGCTAAGGGGGAAACTGCATATGTGAGAGCCAGGGATGTATAGGAACTCTCTACTTTCCTCTCAATGCTGCTGTTACCCTAAAACTGTTCTAAAAAGTAAATCTATTAAAGAAATGTACACAGTCATGCCTTTTCCCTGTCTTTGAGGAAGAGCATTCAGTATTTCAGCAGAGGAATGATATTAACTCGGGAATTTTTATAGATGCCTTTCATCAGACTGGGATTTTTTTCCTTCCATTCTTATTTTGCAGAGAGTTTTTGATCATGATCTGGAGCTTAAATCTGATAACTGCATTTTCTGCACCTACTTAATTATCATATAACTTTTCTCTTTAATATTTAAATCATGTTGAACTTTCAAATTAAACCAACAATGGGTTATGCTTTTTCTGTGTTGTAATATTTGATTTGCTTATATCTTAAGGATTTTTGTATGCACATTTATAAGAAAGATTAATATGTAATTTTTCTTTTCCTTTTTTTTTGGTAATGTCTCCAGCTCTTTTGGTATCAGGATTATACAGACTTTACAAAATGAGCTGGGAAATAGTATCTCTATTATATTATCTGCAAGAATTTGTATAACATTAGTAATGATACTTTCTATTTTTTTCTTTTTGATTTTCACCTTTCCTGTTTTACAAAAAGCCCCCTACTTTTACAACTAAGAACTCTAGCTCTGGGTGTTGGCAACGGATCTTTGGGCTGTAAGAAGGAACAAAAATCTGTCTTGCCACATGTTTTTAAAAGGAGTTTGTTGGGCACCTGTCTCGCTCAGTCAGTTAAGTATCTGCCTTTGGTTCAGGCCGTGATCCTGGTGTCCTGGGATCCAGTCCTGAGTCGGGCTCCCTGCTGAGCAGGGAGGCTGATTCTCCCTCTACCTCTCTCCACTGCTTGTGCTCTCTTCTCCCTCAAATTAAATAAAATCCTTTAAAAAATAAACAAAATCTTAAAAAAAGGAATTTGTTTCTCTTTTCTTTTTTTTTTTAAGATTTTACTTATTTATTCATGAGAGACTCAGAGAGAGAGGCAGAGACATAGGCAGAAGGAGAAGCAGGCTCCGTGCAGGGAACCCGATGCTGGACTCGATCACAGGACCCCAGGATCACGACCTGAGCTGAAGACGCTCAACTGCTGAGCCACCCAGTTGTCCCTGTTTCTCTTTTATTTGAAGGGTGTGTGTGTGTGTGTGTGTGTATTTCACATTTAGGTGAAATTCTAACTACTTCTACAAATATGAAAGCAGTCATACACATGCAAACACACACACATACACCCAGATTATTTAAGACCCTCACTTTTGAAAATTATCTCTGAGGGTGTAATAAAGGACTGGAAAACTCTTAATTGTATTATTCAATATCCATAGAAATACAGGTATTAGAAATTATTATGGTAATATATGGAAATTTCAACTAGACAGAGAAACCAGGAAACTTTGGTGAGCACGTTTGGAAAAGAGGAAGGAAATATTTCATCTTTGGAGAAGCAAAGCAATGAAAATGTCTCTGCATTGGGAGTTGGCAGTGCTTGCTTGATCTATTTTAAGGCTATAATTTTACTTGCATGCAAACAAAGAATCGTTAAGTTTTTCTGGTGAATTAAACCAGGAAATTCACTGTAATCATTATAAAATGATGTTCTTTAATCTCTAGCAATGTTTCAGCTTAAATTTTTACTTATTGTAATATTAATATAGCTATATGTGCTTTATTTTGTTTGTTGCTTGCATAATACTCAACTGTTAGAAAAGATTTATAAGAAATATGCCTCAGAGGGGCGCCTGGGGGCTCAGTCAGTTAAGCATCTGCCTTTGGCTCAGGTCATGGTCCCAAGGTTCTGGGATCGAGTCCCACATTGGGCTCCCTGCTCAGTGGCTCTGCCTTGCCTCCTGCTCATGTGCTCTCTCTCTCGCTCTCTCTCTCTCTCAAGTAAGTAAATAAAATCTAAATAAAAAGAAGAAAGAAAGAAATATCCTTGGACTTATTGAGTTAAGTTAAAAATAAGTTCTAAACACTGACAAAATGCCTTTTGACATAAAACAAAGTTCACACTACATTTATGACCAAACAAATTCAAATACAATAAATAGCATATTCTTGGTGTGTGTGTGTGTGTGTGTGCACGCCTGCATGCTCATATTAAGCATACCTATTAGTGTAAAGATGCACACCCAGCTGTTTTTGTTCCTCCTAGGTCATGGAATCTTGGTGATTTTTGTTTCTTTTTGCTTCTTTGTACTTTCTAATTTTCCAAAATTGGAGTCTATTTCTTGTTTTCTTTTGTTTTTAAGCTTTTTTAAAGTATTAAGGAAAAGGGAACAGTATCAAATGCATTAACAGAAACCAAGTTACCTGTGGACTGGGGAGAATTACTGACTTGGGCAATAGTGATGTGTCTGGTATTTTAACAGGAATAGTTTAGTAGAGGCTTTGAAGCTGAAATTAGAATATAATGGACTTCAGAGTGGTAGAAACAGGTATTTTTAAAAATTGTCTGTGAAGGACACGAGAGGGATAATGTATAAAGGATGTGTGACTGAAAAAGCAGGGTCTAATTTTATCTTATTTTTTTAGATTGAGAGAAAGATTAACATGTTTATGGATGAAGGACAAGAAAGGAGATGAAAACAGAAAGGTCAGTTCATTGAGCAAGAGGGAGGAAGACCTCAAGGGCACAGGGAGTGGGCTGGGCTTGTAAAAAGCAGAAACAGGGCAGGAAAAGGTAAAGGTTGCATTCTGTAAGTTCCTTTCAAATTGAGAACTAGGAGAGACCAAGTGCTCTATGCTTTCATGTGAGAGAAAGGAGAGACTAGTTTCAACTTGTTTACTGTTGGCTTTTTTTTTCTGAGAACAGAAATAGGGTCTTCCAAAAGAAAGACTAGTTAAAAGAATTAGAAAAATAACTTAGTCTTTATCTTGGTTTTTTATCTGAATAATTGCGCCATTCCAGTTGCCTTTTGTAAATAGACTCGGGGTTACTAATACTATAATCTTGAGTAAAACAGAAAGCTGAAATGCTTTCTTTCAGCCCTGCCAGCCTAAAGTTGCAACGGGCAGTAATTATTGAATAATTATTATAAGTAATTCTCCTTAGATTACACTCAAGGGCAACCTTTAAAATGATGTATTCATAATACTTAGCTAGTTTCCTTCCTTTCTTCCTTCCTTCCTTCCTTCCTTCCTTCCTTCCTTCCTTCCTTCCTTCCTTCCTTCCTTCCTTCCTTCGAAGCCATGACAAAGACATGGAGCCCTTGGAGGGAAACAAATGTAGGGAAGGAGCAAAAAGATATGCTGAGTATACAAGGCTGGGTATAATATAGTAACTCTCTGATGCCTATGTTTGATATATAATGAAACTAAAAAGTGAGAAAGTGAGAAAGTGACTTAGTAAAGCTGATGCAGCTGAGAAGTAGCAGCTGGGGTTTTACTCTAGAACCCATGTAGTTTATACTATGCCAGCCTGGCTGCAAATCTAAATTTCCTGACTGCTGATCCTAGAACTCAGCCTCTCAGAACTGTGAAGCCAGATGATGAATTCTTCCAAAGAATGGGGAAGCAAGATGGCAAAGTGGGAGAAATTCTAGCTTCCAGTGAAGAAAGCAGGCCTCTAGTCCCCGGCTGGCTACATGCTTTTCTTGGGTAGCTTTCCATCTTCTCTGGATCTGTTTCTGTATCTGAAAAAATCAGAACTTTGATTAGATGACTGTTAAGATTCCTTTCTAGCTCCTAAATGCAGAACCTCACTGTACCTGTTCTTTACCATGAAGGCTCAGCCTGCTTTCCAGTATGCTATATGGTTTCTTTTCTTTTCTTTTTTTTTTTTTTAAGATTTTATTTATTTATTTGAGAGGGAGAGTGACAGAGCACAGAAGGAGTGGAAAAGGGAAAAGCAGACTCCTTGCTGAGCAGGGAGCCCAATGCAGGGCTTGATCTCTGGACCGTAGGATCATGACCTGAGCCGAAGATAGACACTCAACGAACTGAACCACCAAGGCACCCCAGTTATATGGTTTCTAAGAGTCTTCAGGATAGAACGTTTATCCACAGCCATGAAAAGCAAGATAGGACAAGATGCAGTTCATCAGGTCGGAGTTCTGGCTGCAACCAGCCTTAAGTAACCAGCAAGAAATTCCTAACTACCAACTTCTGGTGCCTCTCTGAGTTAGGAATGGCATTGGTGAGCATGCACTCCCTTTCTCATGTAAAGGGATTGTCATTCTGTCACCTCTATTCTATTTTTGGTTTTGTGTTTTGTGGCAATTCTCCTATGAGATTGTAATGTAAATAACATTTTAAGGCAGTTACAAAAGATAGAGTAAGTGTCATGCTCTAAAATACATGAAGCAGCTTTGGAGAAAGCACATATTGTGGGCCATAGATGACGCATGCACATGTGTTAAGTCAGAGATCATCATAAGGGGAAATGATAGCCGGTCACCCCATCCTCACCTTTTACACGTCAGAGGAGGTCTTCACTGCACTCCCAGATGACCCCTAGAAACTCTGCCTGTACTGAGGTGCAGGGACCGGCCACTGCAGCACGCATATAGCAGGGATAAATTACACAGAAGACCCAAGGGTGGGAACAACCCAGTCAACAGGGGGTCTAAGGAGAATTTTTGCCCTCAACATTTAGGTTGGAAAGCTATGTGGGAAAGGGAAAGGGGGAAATGCATTTAACTGTCATAAATAGGTTAGTTCAATAATAGAGCTGAAACCCTATCTATCTATCTATCTATCTATCTATCTATCATCTATGTTTAGTCCCTCAAGGTAACAGAGACCTGTTCACCCACATGGCACATTAGAGGAGATCATAAAACAACAAAACCACCAGATCTGGAGCAGTCTGAATGAAACTGGGATGCAAGAACCTACAAGTATCCAATTCCCCAAAGACCAAAATATCAATTTCAAGAATAGGAGAAAAACATCAGTTGCTAGAAGCAAAGACGAGCCTCCTAGTGAGTGGGTGAGTAGATATACATGCAATGCTAGTTTAATCATTAGGTGATTTCCTTCTGCTGCTTCTCTTTGTTTAGAGTAAGCTTAATAACTTTAATTGGAATTTAATAAATTCCAACAATAAAAATGATAAATTTAGTTGGAAATGTCAGCGTTTATTTAAATACATACATATCAACTTGCCAACTGCGAAGAAAACAACATTAGTCAGACTTACCTATGCTGAGTATTCAACACTGGAAAAAATCTTGAGAGTCTCTCCTAACAGGGGGCAATTTTTAACTAACATCTCTACTGGCATTCTCTAATCATTAGCTTATTTATCCTGCACAACAATTCTATAGTTCCAATTTTATTTATTTATTTTTAAGGAGACCCCATGCCCAGCATGGAGTCGATGTGAGGCTTGAACTCAGGACCCTGAGATTAAGACTCAGATGCTCAACTGACTGAGACTCCCAGGCATCCCTCTGTGGCCCTAATTTTAAACATATGGGGAAACTAAAGCACAGAGAATTTGAGTAATTTGCCCAAGGACACGCAGACAATAAAAGGTACAGCTGGGATTTGAACTCTAGTGTCATGGGTCCAGAATTAGACTCTATACCAGTATTCTATACCACGTTTCCAATGGCATTGTGGGCTTACCATATATGGGACTTAGAAATAAAATAAATGAGCAAAAGAAAAAAAAAAAAAAGAAAGAGAGACAAACCAAGAAGCAGATTCTTAACTATAAGGAACAAACTGATAGCTACAGATGGGAGCCAGGTGGTGGTAGGGTAGATGCAGGTGATGGGGATCAAGGAAGGCATTTGTCATGATTAACTCTGGGTGTTGTATGGTAGTGTTGAATCACTATATTGTACACCTGAAACTAATATAACAGTGTGTTAACTATATTGGAATTAAGATAAGATAGTAAATAAAATACTTATATGCTGAAGCTATTTATGAATGATATCATACTGGAGGGAAAGCAACTATACACTATTGCAACATTAAGACAGGGAATACCATGTAGATTGGAGGTGAGGGAAGAGTTCTCTTGAAGAAAGGCCAAACAAGATAAAGGTCAATTGTGGATACCTGCCAATTGGCTGCAGTCCTGATACTCTTTCAGTCTTTTTCCAAGACCTTCCTGGATCAAGTTTCATTATTGCTTCTGGAGCCCATAAGATAATAGATGTTTTCAGCCATAGGTAGTATAACTTCTCGATGATTCCAATGATTTTCTGATGGCTACCATGGGGGCTTCTACTGTAGCCTGGTGGCGTTCCTCAGAAGCATGAGCATACCCTGGCTCACAGTCTAGTCTTACAAATAGAGCAGAGAATGACCTTACAAATTATACATACGTGTTCAGTTTTTTTCAATCCCTTTCCCTTTGTCAGGTCCTCTTTCTTTTTTTTCAGCTCTCTTTGGGAACTTGAGTTCAATCTGAGAAAGAGACTATGGCTGTGGCTGGCACAGCTACACTGACCACAGACTGCCCTGCAGTCCTCGGTCCGTTCATGTGCTGTTTGGCCAGCAACTGTTTATCCCATCATCCTTGGATGGGCCTGAACCCAGATGCACTGTCTTGGTTTTACCATTTCATGAGCAAAAGAAGGAAGAAGAGATGCTGTCATGTACTCAGTAGTTATCAAGTACTGCCTAGAGCACACAGAGGGTTGAGATAATCTCCCTAGATAATATTAATAAAAGGTTATCAGTTATATCAGTGAACATAGTTTCAGCAGAAAGATAAATGGAAGGCAGACTTCAATGTGGAAGAGTAAAGAGAAGTTAAGGAAATATACAAGGAAAGGAAATGTTGGCATCTAAGGTTGGCTAAGGCAAAAAGGAAAATAAGCTGGTGGCCAGAGAAGGAAGTAGAGCCAAGGGATATTGTTTTTTACTTGATGATTGGGGTGCTATGAATGTGTTAGCAAAAAGGCGGCTAACAGGAGATGAATAGCAATACAATTTTGGAAGAACCTCAAAATGTCATGTGGTTAACCCCCTCTTCTTTAAAGGATCACACACAAACATAATAATGGGTTTCAAAGCTCTTTGTTAACTAGTCAGCTGGCTTTAATTTCATTCTAATCAATTTTCCTAAATTTCCCTTCGCATTATTTGTGTAATGAGGTCAGTTAATGATATGGTTTTGATTTGTATTAGTAGAAAACCCCAAAACCCCTAGCCACTTTTCTCATATCTGTTGTTTTTCTTATGTAAAAGTTTTGCTTAAAAATACATAATAATTCAAAATCAGATAAATTATCTTAAAGGAAGAACAGGGATTAATTTGTGTTTCTGTGTATATATATGTGTGCGTGTGTGTATATATATATATAAATATATATATATATAAATATATATATATAATCAGTCCCAAAGATGTTAACAGGATATTAAAAGTGAAATAGGGGATCCCTGGGTGGCGCAGAGGTTTGGCGCCTGCCTTTGGCCCAGGGCTTGATCCTGGAGACCCGGGATCGAATCCCACATCGGGCTCCCGGTGCATGTAGCCTGCTTCTCCCTCTGCCTGTGTCTCTGACTCTCTATCTCTCTCTCTCTGTGACTATCATAAATAAATAAAAATTTAAAAAAATATTTAAAAAAAATAAAAGTGAAATAAACTGAGTTTAATTTTTTTTTTTTAGTTTATTTTTAATAAGCACTAAGGAATTAGTGGAACTGTTGTTATTTCCAAGAATAGAGATGTTAAAATGTCAAGTTAATTCTTGATTATTCACACAGCTGGAAATAGACTTGAGTCAAAAATCCAAAAGGATAAATTAATCATGCATTTAATACACATTGTTTCTGGAAGGTTTAGTGGAATTTCCATTTATATGTGGAGATTCTGATGTTTGAGAGCATTTAAAGATTTTCCCCCAAAATGAACCTGCATGTAAATATCTACCATTTAGTTAGATTTACTCTGGTGCTGCTGCCAAAAGCCAGGCATATCCAAAGCTACATCTTCCTGATTATTAAAGGAAAGTGATTATCTTGCTAGTTTATACTGGTACTTAAGGTAGGCAATTGCATTAGCTAAAAATGAAGTTGGTTTACTATGTAAAAAGTGTTTAAGTATGTCAATGAAGAATCTACCTAATTAAGTACAGGAAGTGACAACATTGGTCAGAATTTTTAGGTACTAATGAGAATTAACTTTACATTAACACTGGATTCTTGTACACTTTGCAGATTTTTCTATGCTCCCACTAGATCCTAGGCATTTATCTATTACTGCATTATCGATATACGCAGCATGTTCCCCAAGAGCATATTTTTATGTAAGCTACAAAACGGGAGTTACAAGCTGCTATTTGCACATTTTAAAAAAAAATTATTTATTCGTGAGAGACACACACACACACACAGAGACACAGGCAGAGGGAGAAGCAGGCTCCATGCAGGGAGCCCGACATGGGACTCGATCCCGGGTCTCCAGGATCACAGTCTGGGCCGAAGGCGGCGCTAAACCACCGAGCCACCCAGGCTGCCCCCAAGCTGCTATTTGGAACACATAAGAAAAACATTGGACCCGGACCAATGGGTAATAAGGTGAAGTCTTCTAGAGTAAGTGATCTATAAACTGAAATGTGAAGGATTGGCTTGAATTTTAGAGGAGCTTTGGTCATGGTTATGCTGACTGTAGAAAACAGGCAGAAGAGATCATGATACTGGTGTGATAATTGGTAATTCAGAACATCTGGTGTATTATTCGGAGGTTTCAAGCTAATGTGCCCTAGATCTAGTGTTATGATGTGAGTTAACAGATATATTTGAATCTTGATTTACCAACTCTTGATGGGAGAGGGGGCTAGATGCAATCGGGGCCAATTGCCCCTAGACACAATATTAAAAAGAAAATCACAGGCCCAAAATGTCATTCTTAGGCCAAGTCATCACACCAGGGCTTAATACCTAACCCAATTGCCTTTCAAGCTCCCCCTGAAATATAAGTCTTAATCAGTCAGTCAGGAATTTTCTGATCAGCACCAGTAAAGTAATCTGTCATAGGCGCCCTTTCTATTCCTCCAAGGAAGATGACATAATCCATCTTATAAAATCCTCTATCCTTCCCCCTAGGGGAAGGCGACCTTGCTTTTTTGGCTCATATCTTTCTTGCCTCAAAGTCCTTCATACAAGAACCTTCCTTTTTTTTTTTTAAGATTTTTTAAATTTGTTTATGATAGAGAGAGAGGCAGAGACACAGGCAGAGACATAAGCAGGCTCCATGCCGGGAGCCCAATGTGGGACTCGATTCCAGGTCTCCAGGACTGCCCCTGGGCCAAAGGCAGGCGCTAAACCGCTGAGCCACCCAGGGATCCCCAATAACCTTCCATTTTTACAACTCCTTGGGGCTCCCCTCTACTTGCTAGACAAAATGCTGCCTGATTCACGAATTGCTTAGTAAAAGCCAATTAGATCTCCAAATTTCTTCAGTTGAGTTTTTGTTCTTTTTTTTTTTTTTAAGATATATTTATTTATTCACGAGAGACACACAGAGAGAGGCAGAGACATAGGCAGAGGGAGAAGCAGGCTCCAGGCAGGGAGCCCGATGTGGGACTTCATCTCAGATCCTGGGATCACACCCTGAGCCGAAGGTGGATGCTCAACCACTGAGCCACCCAGGCGTCCCAAGTTTTTGTTCAACATAAGCAACCTTGTTGATTTCTCTTCATGTGCAGTATATGTATTATGACTTTGCGTGTGTTATGAAGTAGAAAAGTTTCTTGGAAAGCACCACCTTGAAGCACAGAGCCGGTGTGGCTACCACACGGAGTGAAAATTTGTGAGGGAGGAAAATGAGGATACAAAGCGACCATGGAAAGATCACAAAGGGCCTTGTAAACCATTATAAAGATGATAGGTAGCCATTGAATGGATTTAGGCATAGAACTGACATGAAATTCACATATTTGGAAAACCACTATTAGATGCGGGGACAGAATAAATCAGAAGGAAGGCAGACAAACAGCAAGGGAGATTGGTTAACATATTCTAGCAATTCAGAATTATGGTTACTGGCTTGGGGAAAAGATTAAAGAATGAAGGAATGTAGAACCTGGAAATTAAGTAAATAATTTTACTTAAAAGGTAAGGAGGGCAAAAGGTAAGGGTCAAGGATGGCTTGCAGGCATTTGGTTTAATCAATAAGGTGGATGATAATAAGAACAGCTGATGTTTATTAAACACTGTTTTAATACTCTTATCTATGGGCATGCCACCATCTCAAGAATTGTATCAACTCATTTAATTCTAACAACATTTCTATGAGATAGATACTACATAATAAACCCATCTACAGATGACAGAAGTGGATCCCAAGGACAAATTATCAGTGAAAGATTAGAACCTGGAATTGAGCCCAAGAAGATTGGCTGTAGCATCTGTTTTCTTTACTAGTACTTGGGTGCGTTATACTGTCTCAGGTGCTACTCCCTAAAATTGAGAACACAGCAAATGGAGCTGGTTTTAGTATGAAGTTGAGTTCAATCTTGGACCGAATTATGTCCCTGTTGAAGCTCTAACCTCTGACATGACTGTTTCTGGGGATAGAGATTTTGTGAAGATATTTAAAGTTAAATGAGATCATAAGGGGTAGGGTCCTATCTAATAGGACTGTAGCCTTATAGGAAGAGGAAGGAAAAAACTTTCTCTCCTCACCCTGCCCCAGCCCACCATCATGTGAGGATAGATACATGACCTTCATCAAAAGATGAATGGATAAAGAAGATGTGGTTTATGTATACAATGGAATATTACTTAGCCATTAGAAATGACAAATACCCACCATCTGCTTTGACATGGATGGAACTGGAGGGTATTATGCTGAGTGAAATAAGTCAATCGGAGAAGGACAAACATTATATGGTCTCATTCAGTGGGGAATATAAAAAATAGTGAAAGGGAATAAAGGGGAAAGGAGAAAAAATAAGTGGGAAATATCAGAAAGGGAGACAGAACATGAAAGACTCCTAACTCTGAGAAACGAACTAGGGGTAGTGGAAGGGGAGGTGGGCAGGGGGTGAGGGTGACTGGGTGGCAGGCACTGAGATGGGCACTTGACGGGATGAACGCTGGGTGTTATTCTGTATGTTGACAAATTGAACACCAATAAAAAATAAATTTATTAAAAAAAAGAAAAAAAAAGATACATGACCTTCAGTAAATCAGCAAGAGGGCCTCATCAGAACCCAACCACACTGGCACCCTGATCTGGAGGAGCCTCCACTACTTCTAGCCTCCACAACTGTGAAAAAATAAATTCTGTAATTTAAACCAACCAGTATATAGTATTTTGTTAGGTTTAGAGAAATTGGCCTAATATCACACCTAACATCCCTAGGGGTAGGGGATCAAGATTTAATAGGTCTCCAACTCTTTCATATCACAGCAATTTATCTAGGGCACATTAGCTCAAAAGGTCTAATTTACTAAATGTTCTCAATTGCAGATTACCACACCAGCACCACGGTCTCCACAGTCCCTTTCCACCATCACCGTAACAACTACAAAATAGTTTTCAATAGCTCTGCAAACTAAGGCAGACATACCTGTCCAAGAGGAGTTGCAAGTATGAACCTGTTACTCAGAAGAGCCACTGGAATGGAAATATACATTCGGGAGTTATCAACCTATGGGTAGAAAGTTGAACCATGGAAACTAATGGGATTGACTGACAAGAGTGTCTGTAATAAAGAGAAGAGGGCTGATGATGAATCAGGCCCATAGAGACATCAATGTTTAAGGAACAGACAAAGGAAGACAAGCTAGCAAGAAAAATCTGAGTAAAAGGGGTTAGCAAGGAAAAATAGAGAAAGTACCAAAAGAAAGCAGAGGAGTATGATGTCACAGAGGCCAGGGAAAGAAAGATTCTGGGAGAAAGGAACAGAAGAATGATGTCAAGTTCTACAGAGAGTTACAAGGACTGATAATGATCCATTGGATTTAACTCTAAGAAATCACTGTAATCATTAGTGAGAACATCTATTCTAATAGACTTGTAAAGGCAGAAACAATATAGAAAAGTATGAAGAGTGAGGGGTTGTTGGAAAGTGAAGTGAGAGTAGATAACCCTTTTGAGTAGGTGTTCCGGATGGGAAAGGAAGATGATAGTAGAAGGAGGCCAATGTGGAGTTGAGGGGAATTTTTGTTGTTCTTAAGATAGGAGAGACTCAAGCAACCTTAATGCTGATAGGAAGGGGGAAAATATAGATTTGAGAATACGGGAGGGAGATGGGCTTACTAATAGGTAAAGGCCTTGAGAGATTGGCTGAGATAGAAACGCAAGAGCTCAGGCAGAGATTAACTTTAGGAGCAGGGACACCCCTTCTTTTAAAAGAGGAAAAATAAGAGAATAGTGAGTTTGGAAACAAGTGAATCTTTAGATTGAGAGACAGATGTGGAGAGAGGACTTTTATTTGATGGCTACATTTTATTTTTTATTTTTTAAGATTTTATTTATTTATTCATGAGAGACACACAGAGAGAGGCAGAGACACAGGCAGAGGGAGAAGCAGGCTCCATGCAAAGAGCCCGATGTGGGGCTCGATCCTGGAACCCCAGGATCACGCCCTGAGCCAAAGGCAGGCGCTCAAACACTGAGCCACCCAGGCGTCCCTAATAGCTACATTTTCTTAAGGACTAAGTGTTTTAAGAATAGAGGAGAAATTGGGGAGGCACTGGGTAGAAGTTTACTTTGTTGGTGCAGTGCTGGAAACACTAGATTCTTCTATGTCTGGTGTTTTACGAGGCAGTGGTGGCAGCAGATTGGAATCTAGATTGTTGGGGAGAGGAGAGGTTAGAATGTGAAGCATGGAATCATGGCTGGAGGGGAAGGCTGTGAGTTATTGACAACATTGATAGGTGAAGATAAAGGAGAAGTGTCCTGGAATTATAAACTGTGTGGGCTTTGTAGAACAGATGATGAGGGGTAATTACAGGGCCAGGAAGTAGATTGACAAAACTGAAGACTTTAAGTATTAGCAGTTCTGGATGGTGACAAGCTCCAGATTATGGTCAATAGGAATGGGAATGAGATGTTTTTTACAAATGAAATAAAGACATGAACAAGTTAATAAATAGGTAAAGGTCTTTCAAGTAAGCAGTCAAAATGTAATGTGAAGTTCTCAGATTAACCTCATTATTCTGTTCTTTTCTTTCAGGGGGTGGAGGTGGAGGTGAAAGCAGAGTTTATCAAAGCTACAGAAAGAGCTGATAAAGATACAGATGGAGTGTGTCCAGGAGACTCAGAAAGGGGGAAAAGAGCATAAGTCTTCAACCTCAACAGAGAAATCAGTGACAGTCTTCTAATACAGTCTAGGGTTGCCTCAAAAGGAAATTTCAAAACCAAGATGCATGTACCTATGCCTCTCAAAAACCTCTGTTGATAATAGTTTCCATGTCCTTAGCACTTTGAACTCTTACCTAACACAGCCTACCTCTAGCAGTGAGATAACTTTGGACCCAAAATCGAGGGTGCCATGCAGAAGAAAACTCAATGAACTTTCTGAAGCTGTCTTTCCCCTACCTCAGGTAGGAGCCCAATGCCTTTGAATATTTTCCAATTATTAAAACAAAACTTTACCTCCTATTGCAACCCATAGTTACAAGATAGCAACGCTCCCAGAGCTCCTTTTTATGTATGCCTAGAATATTCATTAACATTAATGGGATGATTATAGTCATATAGAAAAATTAGAGTTGGGGATGCCTGGGTGGCGCAGCGGTATGGTGCCTGCCTTTGGCCCAGGGTGCGCTCCTGGAGACCGGGGATCGAGTCCCACATCAGCTCCCTGCGTGGAGCCTGCTTCTCCCTCTGCCTGTGTCTCTGCCTCTCTCTCTCTCTGTCCATCATGAATAAATAAATAAAATCTTAAAAAAAAAAGAAAGAAAAATTAGAGTCAAAGGAAAGTATATGAAGGAGAAACTGGTTTTTTGAAATTTCATTAAATCAGAATTGTGAACACAGCCTAATGAACCATTCTACCACTACTTTTGAAAGATGGAAAAGATAACTTTAATTTTTTTCCATTTCCAAAATTACCAATCTGCACTCATTTTTCCCTATGCTCTTTCTAGGATTTGTATTGCTCCTGCCTTGGAATGCTGAATATCTCCTGTGTCGGATTTGAAAGATATTATCTCTTAGGTGCCTGGGTGGCTCAGTTGGTTAAGCATCCAACTTTTGATTTCAGCACAGGTCATGATCTCAGGGTCCTACAATTGAGCCCCACATCTGGCTCCATGCTCAGCGGGGAGTCTGCTTGAGATTCTCTCTCTCTCCCTCTTCCTCTGCCCCTCAGCCCTCTTTCTCCCTTTTTCATACACACACAAATAAAGACATAAATCTTAAAAAAGAGAGAGAGAGATGGGCAGCCCCGATGGCCCAGTGGTTTGGCGCTGCCTTCAGCCCGGGGTATGATCCTGGAGATGCCGGGATCGAGTCCCAAGTCGGGCTCCCTGCATGGAGCCTGCTTCTCCCTCTGCCTGTGTCTCTGCCTCTCTCTCTCTCTCTCTGTGTCTGTCATGAATAAATAAATAAAATCTTTTTTAACCTTTCTTTTTTTTTATTTTTTTTTTAATTTATTTATGATAGTCACAGAGAGAGAGAGAGGCAGAGACACAGGCAGAGGGAGAAGCAGGCTCCATGCACCGGGAGCCCGATGTGGGATTCGATCCCGGGTCTCCAGGATCGCGCCCTGGGCCAAAGGCAGGCGCCAAACCGCTGCGCCACCCAGGGATCCCAATAAATAAAATCTTAAAAAAAAAAGAGAGAGAGAGATATCATCTCTAGGACTTCTACAAGGGTCATCATTCCTCCACATAATTAAAGTTTAGGTTTCGTGGGCTGCTGATCTCATGAGCAAGTCACCCAACTATCATTCACTGTTCTTATATGGTGACCATATTTTCCAAATATTATTCAAGATTCACTTAAATTCTATCTCCTTCATGGAGTCTTCTCTGGCCATCCTAACCTGCAGAGAATTCTGTCTCCCATTGCATGAAATACATAGTTCAACATGTATCTGTTGGGTGCCTACTAAGATGCAGGCACTGTCCTAGGTGCTGGTGATACAGTGTTCAATACGATGGTTTATGTAAGCACTAGGGCAAAATGCATAGGATGAAATAAGTACTTAGTACATAAACTTTTTTTTCAGAAGTTTCAAGGTAGAATAAAAGAAATTGCACATTTATTAAATGCTCCCTTCTGTAGATCAGAGCTTTAATCTTCAGAATATTCCTTAAGGCTCCACACATAACAAAACTGGCCAACGGGTTACAGGTAAGTAATGCCTTTACAGGTCATGTGATAAAACAGAAATCAGGTAGCATCTGTTTGATACCAAAGCCAAGCTTTTACCACTTCCCTGAGGCTCCCTCTATTGAGGAGAAAAGACAAGGCTGATTACATTTGCAAACATTTACTGAGTGCTTATTACAAGCCAGGGACTATATTAAGTACTTTGCTTCGGTCATTATTTAATTCTTATACCAATACTGACATGGACACGATTGCTATCCCCGTTTTAAAGATAAAGAAAATGACTGATAAAGGGATTACCTAACTTGTCCAGTACCCTCCAGCATGTAATGGCACAGCCAGTATTTTAACCCATTTTCTTCCGGCTGCAGAACTAAGATCTTATCTATTTTATTTTGTTAATAAAACCTAAAGGTGAGAAAACTAGATTGAACTTCTAGCTCCATCATTATGACTTGACTGAACAGGTGTCATTTTCTTCATAATCTCAATTTCTCAGTTTTTCAAATGAAAAAAAAAGTCTATTTTGATTTTTTGTGTGGCAGTGTGGGGTTCAAATGGGAATGATTTATCAGGTGCTTTATTAATAGTAGATGACAAAGAGAGAGTTACATTTTAGATCAGGATACTGGCCAGGACCTTCTAAAAAGTTATCTATTGCCAAATCTATGCTTCAAGGAGTCACTTTTAAGTTTAGAGTTCATTTTTAATGAATTGTGTCTCACAAGTTTAATAAATGAAAAAAGATTTTTAATGTGGATTGTTTTTAGTAGATAATATGGAAAAGTGTCCAACCAAGAAAGTTAATGTTTAATGTTATTATCCAGAAATTTAGTCTTATGTGTGGTTTTCTATTGATTTTGAGAGATTTGAAAAATTAGAACAGCGTTGCCCACCGTTCTGTGATGTTTCAAGGGACAGTGAGGGTCTCAGCTTCATTAAAAGTAATATATCGAAAAATCTAGAGGACAGCGGTGGTGCAGGAGGCAGCCAGAGAAACAGCTCTGGGTAGGTGCCAAGAAAGAGGTGGACCTGGGGAGTTCTTCCCTCCTGGGGGCCGGGGGATGAGAAGGCATGGCCTCCCAGGATAGGTATCCTGCCTCCTTTTGAAGAATCCAGGGTACTGGGGGCCCTTACCCAGAGAGACTTTTCATACTGACAGCTAGCCCTAGTTGCTCATGCTGTCACAAGAAGGGAACCTTCGTGCCTAAGACCACCAGGCTCTTTGCTGAGCCTGGGAGACAGTGGTCCAGAGGGGCGCAGACTTGTGCCCAAATGTCCCGGTTCCTGACTCTAGGATTCCAGTTCTAGAGACCATTCTTAGGTCTCTCTCACAGTGCCTGCAGTGAAGGCAATGATTAACTAGGGTTTTCTGGCTCTGGAAAAGTCAGGCAATTGTCGTAATTAAGGGCATGGCCTGTGGAGGCTGATGGACGGATGGAAGTCAAGGAACTGGGAGACTACAGCAAAGTGCTTCCAGAAGGTCACCCCAGGTAGGTCTGAGGTCCATCTCATATAGAAGTTGCCAGACATTGCTGACGCAGGGTGGTCAAAACTGGAATGGGCATGCTTTTAGCATAAACTAGTCTTCCGGGGCAGTTAGTCCAGTGCTGATGACTTCTGACCCAGTGCCTCCTCCACTGAACTGCAGCTGCAGAGCATGCCAGGCAGTTCAGATGGCCATGTTTCAGGCAGTTGATAGAGTGAGAGGAATGTGGTGGAGCCATTTCCCTGGGATGTCACTGCCATGTGGGAGCCAGTACAGGGGAGAAGAGGGGGGTAGGGAGTCTCTCTTCGTAAGACTTTGGGCACCTTCTTTTTCTCTTTGGGGTATGATTTCTCCAGTGGTAACTGGAGGGCTTGGCCAGGAGGGCCAGCCCAGGGGTGGGTCACAAAGGTGACTCCAGCCTGGTCCTTGCCTTCAGTGGAGTGGAACAGGAGATTGATGTGCAAACAGAGTTACAATCCTAGGTAACTGGGATGGTGGCAAAAGTCTGTGCCAATGACTGAAGGAGCCCAGACGAGGGGCAAATAATGTCACCTGTGGAGGACACTTGGATGAGATTGGTTTGATAGAACCAGTCTGAACCTTTTTACCACCCCAACTTGGGCCTGGCCTGGCCTGGAGGCAGCTCAAGAAATGTCTTCAGAGGGCAGCCTGGGTGGCTCAGCGGTTTAGCACCACCTTTGGCCCAGGGCATGATCCTGGAGACCTGGGATCGAGTCCCATGTCGGACTCCCTGCGTGGAGCCTGCTTCTCCCTCTGACTGTGTCTCTGTCTCTCTGTTTCTCATGAATAAATAAATAAAATCTTAAAAAAAAAAAAAAAGAAAGAAAGAAATGTCTTCAGAGGTCTCATAGTCTTGCTGAAAGGAAGTATTTCTCCCTCCAAGTTTTTGTTGATTATTAAATTATCATGTGTTGGGTCAGGGTGTGGGAGGGTATTGGGGTGACTAGGGGTCAGGCTGACCTGATGGCCCTGAGCTTTTAAACACACCCATCTCTGCTTTAAACATTTCAAGCTCATCCCGTGTCCTTAGGATAAAGTAGAGATTCTTTAGCAGATCAAGGCCTGTGTGATCTCTTTACAGTCAGAATGAAATTTCTCAATTTTGGTACTATTGGCATTTGGAGTTGGATAATTCTCCATTGGAAGAGGAGGTTGTCTTATGTACTATCAGATGTGAGGCAGCTCCCCTGGCCTCTGCATACCAGATGTCAATAGCACACATACCTCTCTCCAGTTGTGACAACAGAAAATGTCTCCAGGCATTGCCAAAGGTCTGCCCCCTGGGGGGCCAAATCATCCCTGCTTCAGATCCATTGGACTAGAGGAGAAGCAGCTATTCTGAACTTCTTTCATTTCCAGGAATGTACCTTACTCTTTCCTCCTGTAGCCTTTTCTCCCTTCTTTACTTCGTTGATCCTTATTAGCCCTATAGATCTCAGAGTTCTCTCCCCCCAGAAACTCCTCTCTGACTTTCTTAGACTGGGCCAGGTACCCGCTTTGGTCTCCCATAGCCCTTTGGGCTCCTCTATTCCAGCTCTGCATACTTGGGATTGTCACTATGTGGGGACCAGTTTGTCTTCCCCACAAGACTGGGAGTCCCAGGAGGATAGAGTGTTCATCACAGTGTTCCCAGCACTACCCAGCTCAGGGCCAAGTACAAAACAAGAGCTCAGTGTTTGTGGAATGAATGGATCTTGAAACAGAGGTTAGGCTGTGGACTTCCCTGATGTGGATGGTGGATGCCAGCAGTGATTAAGGTGCTGCTGTTAAATTTTGCTTCTTCTAGCCCCTGCCCAGCCCTCAGAGTCCTCTTAACAGATGTTTCTGGGGATTGTACATGAGAGAGACCTGGCACAGAGCAGGATCCTTGGCCCAATCTCATGTCCAGCCAGCTTGCTCCTCCATTAGCCAGATTACCCACCCAGCGGCTCAGACATGGGGCCACACTTTGACCTTCATTCCTTCAACTGTGTATTGAAGCCCTCTACCTCTTAGGCCTGTGTTATGGCTGGAGTACAGTTATGAAAGAACAGAGGCCCTGTCCTCAGGGAGCTCAGTTCTAATAAAAGGCAAAGGTACAGTAGGGGGAGAGGAACAGGAATGAACAATGAACAAGATGAATAAGAAAAATATATAGCAGGTCAGATGGCAATGAGTGCCATGGCAAGAAACAAAGTTGAGGAAGAGGATAGGAAGTGAAGGCCAATGGGTAGAAGGGTTGCAATTTACAAAGGGTGGTCTAGGAAGACTTCTCTGAGAAAGTAACATGTGAACAAGGACCTGAAGGATGTGTGAAATTCACACTAGTACATGGGAAAGAGTATTTGACATTAAAGGAACAGTCAGTGCAAAGGCCCTGAGGTAGGAGAGGCCTGGTGTGGTGAAGGAGCAGCAAGGAGGTCCATATGATTGGAGTAGATGAAGTGAGGGAAAATAAGTAAGATCAGAGAGGCAAAGAGAGGCCAGCTAAGGCCAGCCCTTTGGGGCACAGTGAAAACTCTGCCTTCACTCCAAGGAAAGTGGGAGTCACATAAAAATTACCTCTTATGGAGGTATAACTTGGATACCACGGGCAGTACAGAGTTCAATGGCTTTCAGTTAATCTATGCAGGTGTGCTGTGCAACCATCCCAACCCTGTCTGAGAACACTTCCATCCCCTCAGAAAGTTCTCTTATTCCCTTTGGCAGCACCTTGCCACTCACACCTGGAGCCCCAGGCGACCATTAAAGTGCTTCTTGTCTCTATAGTTTTGCCTTTTCTAAGGATTTCTTCAATATCAGGTGTTTTATTTAATTTGTTTTAAGCTGAGAAAACAAATCCGAAAGCATACTAGAATGCTTTACATTATTACCCTCCCCCAGCATGTTTTGTGTTTGATGTCATGCTTTATATACTTTTATTTTATGGACCTGTTAACAAATTATTTCAGTTATAGTTGTTTTTAGTACTTTTAACTTCCATACTGGAGTTATGTGATTTACCCACCACCAGCACAACATTAAAGTATCGTGAATTTAACCTATATATAGACATTTCCTGGTTAGTAACAGGAAAACATGTGAAAGTGTAAATCTTTTTTTAGATTTATTTATTTATTTATTTATTTATTTATTTATTTATTTATTTATGAAAGACACACAGAGAGAGGTAGAGACATAGGCAGAGGGAGAAGCAGGCTCCTGTGGGGAGCCTGATGTGGGACACGATCCCAGGACACCAGGATCATGACTTGAGCTGAAGGCAGAGGCTCAACCACTGAGCCACCCAGGCATCCTCGAAATTGTAAATCTAATCAGGTGTCCTTTCATTTCAGCTTGAAGAAGTCCTTTTACCATTTCTTAAAAGGCCAATATTGGTGAACTCCTTCAGCCTCTGCTTGTCCAGGAAGCACTCTCCTTCTTTTCGAAAGACAACTATGCCAGATAGGGTATTCTTGGTCTGCAGTTTTCTACGTTCAGCACTTTTGAAGACTTTGGGTTTGTGATTTTGTGATCTCAACTCCTGGTGAAAATGCAGTCCTCACTTCACCTGGGTGTGCGCCTAACGTCTCCTTTCTCTCCATGTGCCAGGGCCATTTCCTTTTCCAAAGAAAGTGACCAGATGCAGCTTAAAGGCAGCAAGCCCTGGGTGCTTCTCATCTTTTCTCTTTGCATCCCAAAGCTCCTTATTTTGCTCCAAAAAGATAACCAGGTCTGGCTTTGACATGAGACCCAAGGAGAAGAGGTTTCTGTAGCTCTAACATCACATCCCTGTACAATCCCCACTGAAGGAGGGTCAGGCATCCCCACTCCTCCTGAGAGTATTCTAGGGCCACATTCCTGAATGTCAGCAGTCCCTGAGAACTGGCCATTTCTTCTTCTTTCACCTCATCCTTTGGATTTCTTTCTCAGAAGACATTCGTGGAGAAATCCTCTGAGGATTTCTTATAAGTGGAACTTGTTTACAGCAACAAATCCACATCTTTTTTAAATACAGCTTTTTAGTACTTACTCTCCATGGGTGAATCTCAAAAATAAATAAAGGCATAAGTCTAAATAATAGCAGTATCATCTTCTAAGTTGGGTTTGTAAACTGAGGCACGAAGAGGCCAAATGAGTCACTAAGTCATAAAATAATGTCACTCACAGTAAGAAAAGTGACTTATTATAGAAGTCACTCACACTAAGAAAAGAAAAACAAAGGATATGATTCTGAGACTTGAAACTCTTATTTTGCATCGCTTCCTACTGTTTAAACTTTTCACCCTATGAAAGCTCTCTCCAATGAAAACAGCCTTAGGTAGGAAATCCCAATGTTTGTAGACTTACTTTGGAAAAGAACTCCTTGTATGTTTGTGTTTGATAACATTGTTGTAGTTACTAAAATATCAACTCCTGTTTGGAAATTTGTAGAATTCCCACTGTGGAGGCAAGGTTATTTGTGTGTGCAAGCTTCTCAGTTCAATATTTTCCTTAATGTTGGGTTGCTATGGAATCATATAAATAATTGAATTTCCTTGATATACAAGATAGTCTAAATTGGTTTTAAATATGATTAAATGTGAATGAATAATATAGTGCCACATTTTTTCTACCTGTGAGCTATTTTACGAAAGAGGAAACAAACATACAATTGAGTACACAAGCACTCATAAGAGAGAATAGAATAAAAATAGTAAAGGGTTAAAAGTGGTCACTTTAGCAAAATTGTCAGATTAAAGGTTATCAATCTGTATTGTACTTATTTCCTTTGACGATATTACTGTTGCCACACTAGACCATGAGTCTGGACAGTAGGAAATTCCGTGACTACTGGTGGCAGACAGGTTGAATAAATAGGCTTTGTTTCCAGATCTAACTACAGATAGCCTAAATTTGAATCCATAACATGGAAGAAATAAAATAAAGCAGAAATTTCAATAATTTACTGAATTCATATCTCAACCATCACCTTTCTATTTATATTTCATGGCATATCAACTCTTTTAAAAGATATTGCAAGACAAATGTCAAACCCTGGTATACAGGATCTATTTTCAAGCAGTTCATAGAATATTCAAAATACAGTCACATCTCACAGCAAGAGGGAGACAACACTGATCAAATTTTCAAATCCAAACAGAATAAGATACCAAGAGTTCTATGAAAACAGCACAAGATTAAGTATTAGTCATAGTTTAAGAAAAATTAATGGACCATATTGTCCAGTAACTTTCAGAATATTGGAGTAGTAAAATTTGTTTATGAAGAATTATCTGCTACCAATTTTGATACTTGATCTAGCAAGAACAACACCAAGAAAGCATCAGGATAAAAGACAGTTTGTTGTTAGGGTTATAAGAAATTTCATATTTGAGTAAAATGAGATGATCAAAACCAAAGCAATTGTAGATTTATGTACATGTTGTATGTTTCATTCAAAGCTGTCTTAGTGTTTTGTGGTTCTGATAGAATTAATTATTTCACTTTAAGATACCGAAGACCAGATCAGTGATTGATTCCTAGTACCTGGCAACAGGTACTTTTAGACATAATGTCAGATCTAGGGAGCACACGATGTAAAAATAAAACCATCTGTGGATTGTTTCTTACACAAAATGAAGAATAATGTCTAGTATTTAGCAGGTAAATATTTAAGCATCCTATTAATAACAATTATAAATCATACCAACTATGAATACATAATACAGGATTTTTAATTTTTCTTTTTTCCACTTGAAGCTTCCACAGAGGGTACAGCACAAAAACCATCAACACTCATACAAGATATATAACTAGAAGGTAAATCTATCCATTTACCCTGAAGGTAGTAACTTTCTACTATCCCCCTTTTAAATAGCAGTATCTATTGCCCATGAGAGGCAGGGGAGTATATTGGCAGAGATCAAGGGATTTGGCGTCAGATAAACTCATATTCAAATCCAACTCTGCAACTTGCCAGCTGAGTTTCCAATAGCCTGTTGTACAAGTCATTTCATCAGTATGACTCAGTTTCTTCATCAGTGAAATGGAAAATGGAGTTGTTGGCAAAATAAATCACCTCTCTTCCATATCTTTTGAAATGATTATATATTTTTTATCCTTTCTGTTGTTGATGTCAGTATCACATTGATTGATTTGTGAATACTGAATCACCCTTGTATCCCAGGAACAAATCCTACTTGATTGTGGTAAATGGTTTTTAATGCATAGTTGGATTCCATTTGCTAATATTTTGTTAAGAATTTCCCCAACAAAACAGGATTTAAAGAGCCTACATGGTCAACTGCTACTCTTGTTGCATTTATGTAAATAATCAGGCCAAGTTATTTTAAAACTAGGCTTACTTTGCAGATAAATCAGTATTAATTTAGCTATCTTCTGTAGAAATTAGAGTGATTATATAGAGAAAACTTATGTTTCAGTAACATATCTGTGTAGTTATTAGATTGGTTTTTTTTTTTTAGGATTTTATTTATTTGAGAGATAGAGAGAGGGAGAGTGTATGCGTGAGCAGGGGAAGGGGAAGAGGGAAAAGTTGAGGGAGAAGCAGACTCTTCACTGAGCAGGGAATGGGATATGGCAGGGCTCAAGGCTCAATCTCCCCCTGCAATCATGACCTGAAAGGAAGACAGATGCTTAATGGACTGAGTCAGCCAGGCACCCCATAGATTCTAATATTGTTCATTTTAAACTGAACTAGATCCTTATTTCTTCTAGTTTTCTCCAGTGTTTGGGTGTGAGTACATTTTTTCATCTTTCTGAGTCGGAATCATTTCAGAACTAAAACTGCCCCTTTTCATAAAAGACAAACTAAATATGAACGACTTGATGTAAACTTAGAGAAATCACTGTAATAGCTCACATATAGATCTGAATGTCTGTTGTCTATTGGCCACTCAAAAAGATGATAAATATTTGAACTATAACAAGGAAAATCTGTAAGATTGTCACTGCTAGCTCTCACTGTATCTGAAAACATTTCCAACCTGACATCTGAAAATTATTTTGTCATGCCCCTCCTTTCCTTCCTAAGACTTTATTTGAACACCACTGATCCTGGCTAACATTTTAGGTTTGAAATGAGAATATGATAAAATTGATATGAGAGTAGATTTTCCCTTCCCTATGTTTTGAGGATGCAGTTTTTTCCACCCATATAAGGATCGATGGTAAGCAACAAGAAGTTGTAATGCACCGCTACAGATACAATCTCCACCCTACTTTTTTGCTCAAGGAATCTGACCTCTGAGGATTGGCTGGGTTGAGCCCATGGGAGATGCTGGCAGCAATTTGAGGAGCATGAGGAAAGGGAAGCTACTGCAATATTCTAGCTTTCCTTCCTGCATTTTAAGATGACTGCATTCTTTTAATGAAGGCCACAGCTTCTCTTGTGTGGCCTGCCCTATGTAGCACTCTCTCTGGGTCCTGATAATGCCTTCCAGCCTTGACCCCTCGCTTCAGACCTAAAGATGGCGACTTCCGGCAGAGTACTACACCAACTGTTTGTGCCTTTCTGAAACATTGCCCACATGTTTGTAAACAGTCCCTTTATGAAGCTCTCCTTACTCACTTCGTGCAGTTTTGTTTTTTTTAACTGGGATCCAGCTAATATCAAATTATGATATTGTGCCCTTTAGTACAATTCCTACAGAGAGTTCAGCTCACACGTGTCAGAGTGAGTATGTGTGTGTTTTGGAGTATGTGTGCATGCACGTAAATGTGTGTGGCCCTGGGTTTGAGATCAACAGTTGACTACTTCATTTTCTAAAAGGGCAGGAGATTCTGAGGCCTGAGGGAAAAGCCAACTGCTCTCAGCCAGACTCTGCCTCGGCAGAGGGTCTTTTGAGCCCAGGCTGCCCCACAGGGAGATCTATAGCTGCCAGTTGCTGGGAGGTCTCAAAATAAGGCTTAGTATTCATGGCCTTTCAACATGCAGGGATTTCAGTACATTGCTGGCTTGAGTCAGTTTTGTCACTGATACCAGCATAATCTTTTATAATCTTTAGAGGAAAAGACTTTATTGAATAAAAGATTAATTACTTCTCTAATAAGTGGGTTAATAAAGTTATACAAGTAATCAGAAAACCATCCAAACCAAAATATCTAAACCAAACAAAAAAGAAAAAAAAAAAAAAAAGGAGCAAGTGTTAAAGTTCTGTTACCGGGCAGTCCGGATGGCTCAGCCGCCTTCAGCCCAGGGCCTGATCCTGGAGACCCTGGATCAAGTCCCACGTTGGGCTCCCCGCATGGAGCCTACTTCTGCCTCTGCCTGTGTCTCTGCCTTTCTCTCCGTGTCTCTCATGAATAAATAAATAAAATATTTTTTAAAAAATAAAAATAAAAAAATAAAAATAAAAAATAAAGTTCTACTACCTAACGTATAGACACCAACAAGGCCAGATGGGAAAACAATGGAAATCTGGATGTAAGCCAGTCTATATTGGCCGATGCCTGGCCAAGTTTTTGCAACTGCAAATATGCAACTGCTATGTCCTTATAGCATTTAATGAGCAGTTATTACATGTCAGCCACTGTCCTAAGCATTTTAGTTGTGTTCATCAGTTCTCACAGCAGAGGAGTAACACTATGTATCACTTCTGCTCTACTATTAGAGAAACTGGACACAGAAGGGGTAAGTAATAAGTGGTAGAAATAAAATTTGAACCCAGGCAGTTTTACTCTCTCCAGAGCCAACATTCTTAATTACTGTACCATGCTGCTTTTTTCACCTAAAAAATCAGATGGCTGGCATAATGATCTCCAAGGTCTCTTAGCTCTAAGTCTTCCCTCTGAGTCTATTTCATTCCCTACACAAAAGGTTAATAATTTCCTTTAACATCAAGAATGCTCTAATTTCTCATACTACAAAACTGTGCCCCTACTCTCTCCCTTGCCTCTGTTGGAGTCATTCCTCATCCTACACGGTAATTTTACTTGTAGTCACTATCAGAAGACTGGAAACCTCCCTTCTCTGGAGTTCAGTTCAGAAAATACCCTGGAACCTCTCTTCCAACTCTGCCTTAAAAACCTTGCCCTTCTCACAGCTAGATGTGATGTGACACCAAATTTCCAACGGAGGCTAAAGATCCGTTAATTACATGATGACATACATGCCTGCCACACTGAGGGTTCAAGTGTAGCTTTTTGGGATCATCCAAATCTTTCCTATTTTCTTCCTCTCTTTTTCTTACAATGTCTTTCCACCTGATCCATTTTTCCATTATCCATTCCCTCACCCCCACCAAACCTTTCCATAGCGACCCATAAGACTCTCAACTCAAGTAAGCAAATTCTCCTTCTCAATCTCAGTTTAATAACTTCTCTTTTGAGGAGATGATCTTTTACCTAAAGCTATCCTGGTAAAAGGAACAGCATACTTTCTGGAGATGCAAAACTAGCCCAATTGATTTTAAGATTCAAGTGTGGTGGGCCATTTTACAGTGAATATACTTCCTCTTTAGGGACTAAATTAAAAATAACTAGCTCATAGATTGAAAGTAATTCAAATACTCCTCTTTCTTGAATAGAAACAGGTTTTATACAAGTGTCCCAGCTGAAATAGCACTTTGGAACTTGGGACTTCCTGGAAAATACAAATGAACAGCCAGATCTTCAGTTTGATCATACTTAAGATAAAGGAAGTGTATTTTAAATGTGAACAGATGGATCTGTTAAAAAAAAAGTTTATGAGAAACGTTATCATAGATTTTAGAATGATTAGTTTACATTCTTCAAGTTTCTTTAGATGTGTAGCCAATGTGGGTTTATATATCTTCCAACTCTGGCAGAAAGAGAAGTACAGCATATGCTGTAATGTCCAAAATCTTGTTCATAATGCAAAGTTCAAGAAATGTGGGGTTTTTTTGCTGAGGCATTTCTATTTTGGAACTGTCAATTATGAATGAATAAAGTAACAAAAATTCTTTGAGATCTATCAAGAACTGCAAGGTCTTTACCTATCTGTATCTTAACCTATAGGAAGTATGAATTCTTTGAGAAGTAATTTAATTTCATTAAAACAATGTGGCTATTCAGAATTTTACTTCATTGACCTAACTTTTCTCCAAAGAATGGTTCAAATTTGTGGAGTATGACATTTAATAATATATTGATCCTACTATGTTAACGAACAGATATTTGGGAGTACCTGTTGTATGTTAGGAATGATGCTCTAGCATAAGAACATGGGAGTGAATAAGCCAAGATGTTGAGGGTCATATCAATGAGAGGCCAATTCCTCTCGTCTGATACTGTGTATTTAAATAACACAGGGAAGTATTTTGTATTGTTTAGTTTAGTTTAGTTTTGTTTTAAATCTGGATTCCCAAGCCAATCAAATCAGATTGGGTGTGGGACGCAGAAAACATTACTTTTAACACTCCTCAGGCAATTCTGATTTGCCTACGAGTTTGAGAACCAACATGCCAAGCAACAACAACAAAAAAAAGATAATCATGGTCCTGTAATGTTCTGTGAAGTGTCACAGTACATTGTAATAACTCGTTTATACATGAAACTCTTTACTAGATGGAAAACTCCAAGCATCATTTCTCAATCATTTGACTTTGACCCACCACCTAGTTCAATGACTAGCATGGAGTAGACACTCCATAAATGTTTTTATTGAATGAGTAAATGGGTGAATGGATTGGCACATGTTCTTACACTCTACTTTCCCTCTTCCTTTGTTTCTTCTTTGTCTAAAGTTCTGAACCCTGCCTGCACATTAAAATCACCTGAGAGCTTTGTAAAGCTCTCCTGGGCCACACCCCAGGCCAGTTAAATCAGAAATTTTGAGGGTGGGGCCCAGGTAGTTTTTTAAAAAAATCCTTAGGCAATTCAAATGCACAGCCAGAGTTGAGAATTATTGACTAATTTTTACTCACTCTTTAAGGCCTTTAAAATCCAGTTTTTTTCAATGAACTTTGATGGTCTCCCCACATTGATCATTCAGTTTCTTAAATTCTGATTGTTCTTAAGAGAGAAAGAAGTAATTTTAGTCTCAGTTATTTTCTTTTTTGCCTCCATGTGTATGCTTTTCTCTGTGAAGCTAGTGTTTGAGGGCAGGATTTATGCTTTCCATAGCTTTGCCTTCCTGGGAGAGGTGAGGACACAGCTAGGCCTGAATTCTAACACCACGTAGGTAGGAACTAAAGGCAGTGATAGGAGTTTGTTGAAATGTCATGTTTCTCCATCCAGACCTGCCACATACTAGTCAATAGAACTTAGGCGATCAACAAATTGCTGTGAAAGTTTCAATGGGTTGTAGTAACCAATTTTCTCAACCATTTCCTAGTTTTAAAAGCTTTGACCTAAACTAGAACTTGAGTCTGACATCACATGGATGACGGCCAGCTCCTTGAAAGGCATAATTCAACTTACTTATCAAAGGAAGATCAACAGGCTGATTTCAGTTTATGAAGGGACAAGGCAAAGAGATTAAAAATTCAGATTGCATTGTTGTCCTGTCTTTCTAACCCTTAACTCATATTGTCCTAGGAGAAGTAAAGGGTGGTGCAAGAATTTGGGAGGCACCTATTAGCACTCACCTTGGGCATGTGAACACCTGATTATTTTCATGACCAGATCATAGAATTCCATAATGCTTATTAAAAATGCTGATTTTTTTTATTAGTCAGCATTACTGTGCTGCTGAGTAGTATGAATTTGGTAACTTAGCAGTTAATGGATATGTGTTTATTAATAACAACAATTTTAGTGATGGATTTTATATACATATTTCAGCTGTATATTTTGTAGGACTCTGATGTTTTGAAATTTCTCTTCCCTATTTTTAAATTTAGAATATCTAACAAATAGGTGGTTTCCCAATCAGGAAAAATGCCCATGCCTTATTAGATGGGCAAAAGGTAGACAAAATGAATATAGGGATTTGGTCAGTCTATGGCTGATGAATGGACAGTATTCAACACTTGAGGGGAAAAAAGTTGGACATTTATAATCAGTTAATTAGCATTCAAAGACTATACTTACCTGAAACTCTTGCTAAATAAATGCCAGAAACGGTGACTTTCATAAACTTCTATGGAGTCTATAAGTTCTCATGAGGACTAAATAAATTATGATTTTTCAAGAAGAATTTAGTGAGACATTTTTTACAGTAAGATACCTGTTTTCCATCCCTAAATGTTGTTCTTAAAGTTAGTTTAATTGTGATAAGTACAAATTCTTGAAAGTAGTTGATGATCATGCGCTTGGAAAAGAAATCTGCAAAACAAGGATATTTGTAAAATACTCAAACCCACATGGGCATATACAGACACACAAAAACACACCCAAAAGAGGAGTTTTAGTTTTTATACTAAAATCCAAATAGAGAAAGGAATATGTAAAAAAGCCTAATTTGGCACTAATTATGCAGAAGTGTTTGAAAGGAAATACTATTTCAAATGCCCTGTATTAAGCTAAATATTTAGTACCCAATATTTTTGCAAACCCACAGCTTGTATATACCAAAGAAAATAACGAAAACACAGAGGTTTCTACTGAGTCATTTGTTTCAGTTTTCTTGAAAGAGACTAACAATGGGAGGTTTTGTTCATGATTAAAGCAATTTAGCAATCTTTTTTATTGGTATTGTACTCATATGGGTTAGGTGGCAAAAGTAGTCAAGAAAAAAAAAAAGATGAAAACCAATTTCCTCATCCTTCTCCTGTATCTACTAGATAATATATCATGAAGAAAATGCAACACGTGCTTTACATTTTTTAAAGCATTTCAACATACATTGTTTTTGAAATTTTCCTTATACTGATCTATGAGACTTCTCTTGTTTTCCCCCATTTACTACAAATAAAGTAAAGGAGACTCAGAAAGCCATTATGATTAAACTTCCACAGACTTTAAACTCAATAGTAATCGATTTTATATTTATTATTTAAACAGATGCTTTAATATATGGGTGAAGGTAACATGTTTTAATTTCCCTTCCATAACAACAAAAACAAATTACTATTTACTTTCAGATCAAAGCCTGGCTACTTTATTATATTATTAATACCTTTCATTTTTGAACAGACTTGTGATGAGCAAAGTCTTTCACCAAGATTTTCAAACACTCCTGAAATGTTTACAAAATATTGGCTGCCTTAGCCCTCTCATGAACTAGTAACTGCTTTAGTCGCTCCTATATTAAACTCTAAGTGACTCTAGCAGATGAGAATAAAGTCCATTTGTGCTTAGTGCCAACTGGTCCCTTCAGTCTCAAGAGTTGGCATGAAGCCAGTAGTATTTCTACACAAAAGTGGTTTCTAATAAGTGTTGGTTCCTAACATCATGGTGGTTGTAAATGCTAATAAACTTCCTACAAGGGAAGTAGAAGTGGAAAGTTTTATTTGTCAAACATTTTATCACTGTTCTTGGTTAGCATGGACCATTACCCAGTTCCCTGAGGCACATATTCCCTGAGAGTTTAGCAGTTAATGAATATAAATAGCAGCAAGCCAGCAATTTTAGAACCATAAATAATTGTTCCTCCGAAAGCTCCGACTAATGGAAAAAAAATAATGAAAAAGAACTATCATAGCAAAAAATTACTTATGAAAGAAGGCCAAAATTGAAGTTCAAAATCTTACTAACTTGTCCCATCCCCCGACACTATATTAATCTATTCAGTTAATTAACAGATGAAGCTTTATAAATGTTAACTTTCAGTAATTGTCTTTTTTCCATCTCTAATATTTATTCCATATGTAATTCTCTAAGTCACACACTATAGTTAACATCATCAACAGGATTATATCCATCAATGATGAGTCATTTTTGTCCAGATTGATATTTCTGTAATCATTCTTTACTGACTTTTGAATTAAAAATATTCAATTAAGAATACAAGTTCATGTAGCAAATCAGAGAAGTGAATTAAAGGAAAGCTAACAATGCTCTCCTTATTCGCTTTCCATCAGTAAATATATTTGACTTAACTATGTTAGGGATTAATATATCAAAGTATCAGAAAGATATTAAAATAGCATGTTAACTCAGAATTTTCTTAATGTTCTAATGGTTTCCAGAGAAAGGGCAGCAATTAGCTTAATATGCAAAACCTGGGATGATATGAATGCCAATCCTTGCAGATTTTTTTAATTTGCTAATTATTCATGGACATTTACCGAGCCATGTGTATCAGATTCTTTTTTCTTTTTTTTTTTTTTATTCTTCATGAGAGACACACAGAAAGAGGCAGACACAGGCATAGGGGGAAGCAGTTTCCCTGTGGGGAGCCCAATGTGGGACTTGATCCCAGGACCCCGGGATGATGATCTGAGCTGAAGGCAGAGGCTCAACCACTGAGCCACCCACATGTCCCTGTGTATCAGATATCTTATATTTGTTATTATAGCATCAGGAAGCAGACTTTTAAATTATGATTACCACAGAAACAAGTTAAAGAAAGGTGATAATATTTTGACAAATATCTCTGCAAAATTGTAGAAAACAAGCTAGAACCTAGTAGTTTTTATTAACATAATCTTTCTTAAAATTTTAGAATGGTTTTAGATGAATATAACAGTTGCAGAGATAGTAATATGTAACATATCCAGTTTCCCCTATTAACATCTTACATAACCATATTACATTTGTAACAACAAATTTCCTGACTGCTATAGAAGACAGACTGATGGATGGGTTGATTCAAGAAGAGGTTAGAATTCAGGAAGGGAGAGAGAAAAGAGAAAGAGGAGAAGAAAATTGAGATATTGGTTTATTTTCACAGTTATGTAATAATATAAGATGTTGATGTAAGTTGGAGATGCTTTTTTTTTCTTTTAAAGATTTTATTTATTCATGAGGGACACAGAGACCTAAGCAGAGGGAGAAGCAGGTTCCCTGTGGGGAGTCTGATGTAGGACTTGATACCAGGACCCCAGGATCATGACCTGAGGCAAAGGCAGATGCTCAACCACTGAGCCACCCAGGTGCCCAGAGATGCTTTACTTAGAGTGCTTAAAATGAAATTGGGGAGGTATTTCGGAATGGAGATAGGGAAAAGTAAGCATTAGCTGATGTTAAAAAAAAAAAAAAAAATCCTAAAACGGGTGAAGAAGAATGAGAGATACAGGCTTTCAATTATGGAATAAATAAGTCACAGGAATCAAGGCACAGTATAAGGCACATAGTCAATGTACTAGCCACACTTGTGGTGAGCATAGCCTAATGCATAAACTTGTCAAATCATTAAGTTGTACACTTGGAACTAATGTAACATGGTGTGCCAACTATACTCAAACAAAAAAATAAATAAATTTTAAACATTAATTTTTTTTAAGATAAAATAAAACATTTTTAATGATGTGGCAAAGAACATCTGGAGGCAGGGTGGAGGAAAAGGGTATTTAGGGAAGGCCTCCTTGAGCTAACAGTTGAGCTAAGACCTGGGTAAGGAAAAATATGGAAGGCGAGCATTCTTATGGTGGGGGGGGGAGCAAGAGCAAAGGTACTGTGGCATAAATCTATGGGTGTTTAAGGAATAGGAAGAGTGTGATTGAGATAATGTGGCTACAGTACCATGAGCAAGATAAAAAAGTAACAAAGATGAGATCAGAAAGGTAGAAGTTTGTCTAGTTTAGCACATTTCATGTTTGGCTATTGTGGACATTGCTGCTATAAGCATTGGGGTGCAGGTGTCCCGGTGTTTCACTGCATCTGTGTCTTTGGGGTAAATCCCAAGCAATGCAATTGCTGGATTGTATTTGTTTTTTAAAAAACCATTATGAGGGGATCCCTGGGTGGCGCAGTGGTTAAGCGCCTGCCTTTGGCCCAGGGCGCGATCCTGGAGACCCGGGATCGAATCCCACGTCGGGCTCCCGGTGCATGGAGCCTGCTTCTCTCTCTGCCTCTCTCTCTCTCTCTCTCTGTGACTATCATAAATAAATAAAAATTAAAAAAAAAATCAAATGACCTACTACAATTACTATTTAATCCTTTGATTATCAATAACATCATTATGTAATTGCTAATTTAATTACTATTATAATAGTCCTACAGCCTATTTTTAGGAATATTTCCACACTAAAAGGAAATAGGAAAAATAATATATAAATCTCTAGAAATAATAAGGAAACCAATTCATAATACTCGATTCCAACAAAAACATTTGGTTTCAATGAAGCCTTGGCCAACCTTTCAGTTAGTAGACTGTAGAATTGAACTATGCACATCTCATTCCCTTTGCTAGCCCCTCTTTCATGAAAACTTTAGGAAAATTACAAGCTATCCATCCATTGATAAGGTATCCTTGAGGTAGGCATGGCTGACTAATGACACTAATTTGCTTAGCTGGCTCTGGGCTGTTCTCCTGCCCCCAGGTAACCGGCACACCTAAATATTCCATTAGAAGCTCATTTTGGATTGTCATAACAAGCATCTCTGAATCGGAAGTAAAGCAAATGAGGTGAAAACTTTAGTCTTTGTCATCCAAGGATGAGTCACTGATACTTACTAGATCTGGCTACTCCCTATTATCCACCCTTTTTTTTTTTTTTTTTTAAACCTGGCAGGGATGGCCTTCTCTGGCACAAATGAGAGGCCATGCAATTAAATTTTATTTGGCAAATATTATCCCTTCTTTTTGCCAGTTACTGTGCAAGGTACAACAGTGATCACACTCAAGTCTTTGCCCTTGAGGCATGTGTGCTTTAGAGGTGATGACGGATAAGTAAAAGGGCAATTTCAAAACCTTGGGATGAGTGTAAAATGACAGGTGAGATACGGCGCACATTGAGGGGTTTTTAACTCAGCTTTGCAGGGTCACAGAGGACTTCCCAAAAAAGGGTAAAATTCTGGGGTGCCTGGCTCAGTGGTTGGGCATCTGCCTTTGGCTCAGGTCATGATCCCGGGGTCCTGGGATAGAGTCCTGCATCAGAATCCCCACAGGGAGCCTGCTTCTCCCTCTACCTATGTCTCTACCTCTCTCTGTGTCTTTCATGAATGAATCAATAAAACCTTCAAAAAAAAAAAAAAAAAGGTACAAATCTAAATGAGACATTTTAATTTAAGTAGACTTAATAACCAGCACAGATTGTCATTGTCCTCGATGGTGCTAACTCTGATGGTTAGCAATCATCACCTTATCTAACCTTTCTTCAACCTCTACATAGTTGTTTACATCCATATCTTTATGCGGCTTTCCTCACTTGGCTTCTGGAATACTGAATTCTCCTAGCTTTCCAGTCTTATTTTACCCAGTTTCCTTTGTTCCTCAGGTGCTCTGAGGAATATTGGTATCCTCCTGGGCTCAGTCTTTAGATAATTTCTCTTTTCTTAATATGTTCAATGCCTTGATTATGCATCTAGTTCATTATCTTAAATTTTGTCCATGTGCTAATGATTTCCAAATTTATATTTCCAGCCCCGAATCCAGAATTGTCTACTGAATAGTCTATTCAGACACTCCACTTAGATTGCTAATAGACATCTCAAACAACCTATTCCAAAATAAACGTCTAACACACCCTCCCCAGATCTGCTCTTTATGTAATCTTTCCCAATCTCAGTTAACAATAACTCCATGTTTCCAGCTACTTAGGACCAAAACCTTGAGGTAATCTCTGCTCCCTCTCTTTTTCTTTCATCTCACATAAATCTGTTAACAAGTCATATTGACTCTTCCTTTAAAATATATCCAAAATGGAATCAATCACTTATTACTAACATCTACAGCAACCCTTGCCCAAACTACCTTCATTGCTCATCTGCATTATTTTAATAGCCTTTTAATTTGCCTGTTTTTATCTTTGCCAATATTCAGTCTATTATCAAAAAAGAAGGCAGATTATATTATGCCTTTATTTAAAACCCACTCCTCTTCCCATGGCTTCCCATTTCATCAAGTGAAAAGGAAAAGGCCTAGAAGGCCTTTGTGTTATGGCCATATTTTACCTCCCTGACCTAATCTCCATCTAGTCTTTTTCCTTTGCTCACTTTGCTCCAGCTTTAGTGATCTCCAGGGTGGGAATCTTTTTGATAAGACTTAATGGTCAATTTGGATAGAATGGATACAGGAGAGATGGAATTAAGAATAATATCCACATATGTGGCTTTGGCCACCAGGGGTATGATTATGCATTCACCAAGGAAGAAAGCATGAATGGAAGACTTGCTTTAGAGTTGATGGGAGGAGAGGTAATGAGCATAGTTTTAAAAATGGTGAATTTGAGTTGCCTCTGATATATCTATGGAGATGCAGTAATCATTTCATATTTGAAATCTCTCAGAGAGATCTGTATTATATATTTATATTTGGGAGTCCTTATATAGTAATTGAAGCCATGAAACTTGATGAGATGACTGGGGAGTGGACCTAGCAATCAATGGAAGTTACAAGTCTTATTTATTTATTTTTTTAAAAGATTTTATTTATTTATTCATGAGAATACACAGAGAGGAGAGAGAGAGGCAGAGACACAGGCAGAGGGAGAAGCAGGCTCCATGCAGGGAGCCTGATGTGGGACTCAATCCCGGGTCTCCAGGATCACGCCCTGGGCTGAAGGCAGCTCTAAACCACTGAGCCACCCAGGCTGCCCTATAAACCCTTTTTAAGCCAAGGGATAGACAGTGCTCCTGGCACCATCAAATAGGACAAAATAAAAACAAAACAAAAAACCTGAAATATATATAAAAAAAAGCAAACTAGTAGAGTGAGACACATCAGGATGCTTTTAGTTGAAAATAACAGAATATCTTACCAAATGTAGCTTACTAAATGCAAACAAACTATCCAGAAGTAGGTAGTTCAGTGGTTCAGTGAGGCCTCCAGAACCCAGATTTTTCCGCCTCTATCCATTCCTCATTCTATTGGCTTTTGTTCTCAGGTATATCTAACAAACCCTCTCCCAGTCCCATTGTTTTAGAAAGCTTAACTTATTTAAACCTCCCTTAACTATCAAGTAGTTAAAGTTATTATCATCCTTCCTGGTTTACAGATAGGAAAGGTCAGCACAGAGACAGTCGGTAATTTGCCCAAGTCCTAAAACAGCATATCGAGGAGCTGGAATTTGAATGCTGGATTCCAGAGTTCGTGCCATCAACCATTGTGTTGCACTGCCTTTCCTCTTACTCCTGAGATGACTATCACAGCTTTAGGCATCACTTCCTCAAGCAAGTCATTCAAGGGTGGAGAGAGTTTGCCAACAGCCCTCCACCAGAGTTCTCTTTCTGCCTTATTTGGCAGAATGAGGTAATGTGTCCTCTCCTAAATCAATCACTGGTAGTAGAAAATGAGATGACTTGCCTCGAATACAGTGTCACCACATCTTTGGGGAAAAATAGGGATTCTGTTTAAAAAAAAAAAAAAAGGTATATGTTGGGGGAGGAGATGCTTATTGAGAAGAAGAGAAAGAGAATGAAACTATTCTTTAAAGTGGAGTAGAAAGGGGAAGAGAGCAATAGATAAATGACATTATAAAGCTGAGAGGAATTTTCTTATTAGAGATGAGACATTGACTTGAGGACACCTAAATGTTGATGGTAAGGAACTGCGATAGGGAAGTGGAGAAGTGAGCTCCCAGTGAAGGATGGAGAGACTGGGACTCATGTACCAGTCAGTGAAGGATATTGATGTGGGTAGTTCTCTCTTCCATTGATCTAAAGGGAAAAAAGGAAAAGTAAAAAAAAGAAAAAAAAGAAAAGAAAAAAGGAAAAGTAGGTAGGTTTAAATATATATATAAGTGTGATATTAGAAATTTGAAGTGGCTCCTATCTAATTATTACCCTTGCATCCAGGTAGCAGAATTCAAGGTGGTGAGACCTTTCCTAGACATGGCCCAGAAAGAAGAACTGTGGCAGCCTATTAAGACTACTCCTAAAAATGAACACAGCATGTACAAGATTGATCCTGGTTGAATGGAACCCCTAAGATCTCAGTGACTACCTTCTCATGAATAATTCCTGAGACATATTCATTTAGAATGTAATATAAAAATAAACGTATTGCTATTTTCACTTGTTTGTATTATGTGCTGTACCTTCCTGATTAGATTTGAATCCTCTCAAATAAGGGATTTCTTTTTGCTGGTTTCTAAGTCAGGACTACATAAATAGTTGATGGCCAATAAGTGTCAACCAATGAGTGACTATGATAATGATGATTTTGGAGTAAAGATAAGATAGACTTCATCATTTTTTGTGTCATGCATGAAGGAATAGAGAAGAAATGCTCATTATTGACACTCCAAATTTTTAACAATTGTGGAAGTTCCCACAAAAAGGTTAGGATTTTATAAATTGATTTTACATGTGCAGTGATTAAGTTCCTGCTGGCCCATAGCCATAGCCCCGTGACTTAGTGAGCTGCCCATTCTAGACAAAAATGGAAAAGGTATTCTGAAAATGCCAGGTCACCTAGGTGCAGCACATATCTCTGAATCACCTCAGTTGCCCATCTGAATCATCATTGACCAAAAGTCAAATTATGCCCAAATAGAAACAATAGTCTCTAAACAACTGGCATAGTGGGACTAAAAGATGGATAAAGCATAAAGTAGAAATTCTCCCTATTTAAAACTCATTATACTTCACAAAATGTCATTGGACAATTAATTGAAACAGGGTCTAACATAGTGTGGACTTCATCTGACTAACAATTGAAGATGAAACTTAATTGTTTTCTTCTACTAACACATATGTCACTTCCAGTTTTAAAGCTGCCAGGAAGCTTGACATTCATTCATTCATGTACTCATTCACTCATGTCATGCTTTGTTGATTCAGCAGACATTTGTTGAACATCAATTTTACACGAGGAACTGGGAATTCAGACAAATATGGATATGAACTTTGTCTTTAAGTTCTTCACGATCCAGTCTGGTTGCCTTACAGTCCAGTGTAAATGATTTCAACTGGACAGTGGCCATTTAATTAATTTCTACTTAAAAGATTCATTGCTCTGGCCTTGTGTGGTTACTAAAATTCTCCAACTTTTCTGATCTTTTAATATTTATCAAAGGCAGCTTTAAAAAAAGCAAATGTAGAAAGTAGGTTTAAAAAAAGGGTGGTACTCTTTCAATAATTGTATAATTAATCAAAAGACATTGACATTCTTTTTATTTTTTTTTATTTTTTATTTTTTGACATTCTTTTTAAAAAAGAAATGTATACATTGAGGCAAATCTCTATAGGATGTCTAATAAACAGTTAAAATATGCAACATAGAAAGCATTAGAAGAATGCTCTCAGCAGAGATTAAAAGCAACTGCACATTGTCTTAATATTCTAACCTATTCCTGGAAGATTCTTTTTTTTACTCTTTTAAATTTAAAGGAAGGTATTTCAATTAACTCACCTAAATCAAATACATTTATTTTGATGTCTTGTTTTCTAAGTGAATTAGTTAATTTGAGTATTTTTTGTACTTCTGAAATTCAAATGACCATTTATATTTTCTGTGGTTACCAGTAAGCATAGCTAATTAGCCATGAATTAGCAAACAATTAGGCAGGGTGATGATGTTTCTCCTGGCTATGTACTTATTTATTTATCCGAAAGTGTAACTACTTTACATTTTTAGCTCATTCATTTGACTAAACATTACTGAGAATAAAATATTTGCAAGGCAGGATGCTAATCCAATTTAAAGAGTAAGAGACGCTTTGTTTTCAACAAGCTTATAATTTAACAGAAGCAATAACATGCAACCATATTGCCACATAGCCCGAATGGAATATACGAGAAGTCATGAGAGAGATTTATTTATTTATCAGCAAGAAAAGAGATCTCTATGGAGAACGAAGCAGGAAACAACAGGCTTTGAAGAAGTGGCCTTTGAGCTTGATCCTGAGGGAAGTAGGTGAAGAGATATCCCAACTGAGGAAAGAGCATAGTGGGAAAAGAAAAAAATACTCCAGGCTGGCAAGGGCATAACATAAGATACAAAATTTGGATGACAGGGTTAAGCTGAAGAATTGATTATCTGAATACTAAGTAATAGAATTTTGGGTCTAGGCAAGAGAAAATGAATAGTAATTGAAGAGAGAAAAGGCTTCAAATTCAGTTAAGGAAAATGAGTAGGGTTTCATGCCAAGAATTTTGTTATTTTTCCACTTTGTAAACAATGTCTTGGCCTTAAAGATATACAGCTGTTCTTATTAGCTAATTATGAATCCATCATCCCTTCCCCCACTTTTCATTCTATAAAGCAATAGACAACTGTACAGGGACTGTCACTAATCACCCAAGAGATGCTGCTACAGGTGTGGTGGGGAGGGGCTGTCATCAGTCTTCTTTTTCTCGCCAGGAATACATTCATACTAAAATTATTCTAAATCATTGCAGTAACTACATGATAGGACTCATCTTAATGATGCAGTACATGAGTCATAGCAACTCATTTCATGATCAGTGCATTTTTTATTGCAAATAACTGATTATTTCCATCAAGAGAGGGTGTTCCACACAACGGTACATCCATATGATGGTCTATTATGCAGCCATTGAAAATAATGACTTAGAGCTATACAAATTGCTATTGGGGGATTACCTCAAAGTGATATGGTAACAAATACTAATAATTAATTACCAAAAGCTTACTATCTGCCATTGTTTTCCATATATTATTTAAAATCCCCAACCAAATTCTAGTGCTATTTATCTCTTTTTAAATTAAGAAACTGAGGCACAGAAAGGTTAAAAAATTTGCTGAGAGTCGCACATGGAGTAAGTGGCAGAACCAGAATCTGGACACAGGCAGTCGAGTCCAACCTCTTAACCACTACCTGCTTAACTCTATATATGCCATTGTCTGAGCTAAAGTTGGATTTGCTAAAATCTCTATGTGACTTGTTACATTTTGTTTATTACCAAATACCACGACTACAGCATTAAACCTAGGCAATCAAATGGCTACTTGCAAAGTGCTATGAATTGTTAGTCCTGGGAAGATAAAATATCTGGATTACTTTTTTTTCCACTTAGTGTATTTTTTGATAAAGCTGTAGAGAGCCATAATGTGGTGGTTAGTCAGGACAAGAGGGTTTCAAATAGTGCTAAGTTAAAGAAACAGCATTTCATTTTCCCCTATTTGTCTCATTTTTGCTTTTTAGATTGTTCTCTCCTTTGCTCTATTCCGTTAGTTGAAATCTAGCAAGTAGGACAATTTTTCTTTTTGTTTTTAGTAAGTAGAAGCGTCATTTCTACCATCTAAACTGGTTATGTTTTTGTAAGTAACATGTCCAGAACTGAACAGATAAGATGCCAAAGGCATTCCAAGTTAAAACTTCTTCCTCCCCTAACCTCTGTCGGGCCTCCTGTTAAGAGCCTGCTGGAAAGTGGGGAAAAAAAGGGAAGAGGGGGCTGGTTCTCTTCCTTTCTGTTTTTCTACCTGGTGTTTCTAGTTTATCTTTGTGCTACTGATTTCTGACTGACTTGCACTGTGCTCAGAGAATATTCTCTAAATAATTTCAATCCTGGGGCAGCCTGCGTGGCTCAGCGGTTTAGCACTGCCTTCAGTCCAGGGCCTGATCCTGGAGACCTGGGATCGAGTCCCACGTCGGGCTCCCTGCATGGAGCCTGCTTCTCCCTATGTCTGTGTCTCTGCCTCTCTCTCTGTTTCTGTGTCTCTCATGAATAAATAAATAAAATTTGAATAAATTAAATAAATAAATAATTTCAATCCTGGAAATTTGTTTAATGGCCCTGGATAAAGTCAATTTTTGCAAATGTTCTTTCTATACGAGAAAAAAATATATATATTCTACAACCAGTAGGTACTGTGTTCTACCTAAAGTCAATTAGTTTGAGTTTCTTAATCAAACTGTTCAAATCTTTGATATCATTTCTACAGTTTTGTCCACTTCTTCTTTTGGTTATTAATACAGATGTGTTAAAGTCATAACTATAATTGTACATTTGCTTTTTTCTCCTTATGCCCCCATAAATTTTGGCTTTATACATTTTTTTGGTAAATTTATTTATTTATTTTAGAGAGAGTGTGCATGAGTAGGGAGAGGGGCAGAGGGAGAGGGAAATAAGTAGACTCCCCACTGAGCAGGGAACATAGAGCCAGATGTGGAGGCTCAATCACAGGACACTGGGATCAAGACCTGAGCCCAAATCAAGAGTGGGACATTAATGGAGTAAGCCACCCTGATGCCCCAATTGCTTTACACGTTTTGATGTTATGTTGTGAGGTGCATTCAAACTTAGAGTTACTCTATCTGCTTCATCTATGGTAAATTTTTGCTTTAAAGTCAGCTTAATTTATTACTACAGCTTTAATGACCTTTTTGGTTTTTTGCAGTTTATCTTCATTTCATCCTTTTACTTCCAGTATTTATGTATCTTTGTGTTTATATTTGTATCGTGTTTGTATTGTAATATATAGTTATATTTTGTATTTTTATCCTATCTGACATTCTCTGTCCTTTAACTGGATTTGCATTTAATGTAATTTTTGATAGATGTGTGATAGACAGAATCTGCTTGACATACTGTTTAAGAAGTCTGCTGGTATATATATCAATATATCTATTCTTCTGTCTCTATCTATATATATAGATCTAGCTCTTTCTGAGAGACCATCCAAATATCTTTTCATCTTCTCATCCTCTCAGCTGCCTTCTCTAGAATTAGAAGACATCTCTAAGAAAAGAGCAGCCCCAAATAGCCCAGCATGCGTATACTCATATCTTTACGGGCTTTCTTCCCTCAAATGTTGGCCATATACATCTTCAATGCCTTGTCAGCTTTCTCATGTTATTAAGCAGATCATTTAACAACATTTTCACCATGCTTTCTCCCTGCTGTCAATGAGAAGATTGATTTGGTTTCCTAGTCCCATTACTGGAAGTGGAAATCTCACCTAGGATTTTCATTTTCCATCTTCCATTACTAGGCTGCCTCTGATTCCTCCAGGGTTGAAGAAGGGATCGACAGGTGGCAGAAATAAGAGGTAGTAAATGTCTTACTAGACTCACACCACTATACGTGGCTACTGGTTTCTTCTGTCTGATGCCAGAGTTTCTTCTGTCTAGAGCATTGTAGTAGGACTTATCATATTGCACCTTGATTCAGGCAATTGTCTTCAACTAATAACGTATGACCCCCTTGTGCATCCAAAGGTTTACTTTAGGATTTTTCTGCTGAGGTTGCCTGTCCCCTTATAAGTGGATTCTGTAATGGGACCCTTTCCAAAACAATTCCAGGATAAAATTCCTATTTCACATTCCACATCTGATCTCTAAAATTATCTGTTACTCTTTAACATTCTCAAGAGGATATATTTCCAAATACCCCTCGGCTCCTTTGCCATGGAGGGTTTTAGCCAGCTTCTATCCTATGAACTTCTTTTTTTTCATGAATAAATCAAATATTATAAGTCTGTGTGGCCCTTTACCATGAGATCCACAGAAAGTTCTTCAAATGATCTTCACAAATTCTTTCTTATTGTGCTTAAAGTGAGAGTAAAGGACCTCCATCTATCTCTTAGCATAGATGGGCCTCATAACACAATAATTCTCCTCAGAGAAACCCTCAATTTCCAGCAACTCCAAGCCACTTCACTTTTCACCATTTCATATCTGAATGGGGGTGAGGAGCTAAGAATAGCAAAACTACTTGATACCATCTTCTCTGAAGTCCTATAAAAGAAGTTAACTTCTCATTTTGAAATTTGGGATTAGTTGGCTCCTATTGCTTGAAATCTTAGCCTAAACATAGACATATCAAGTGCCAATTTAATAGTGCTTTTTAACATTTACCAATTACTACTGTACACCTACTTTACACCAGTTTTTATTCCAGGTACTTCATATATATTTTCTGATAGATTGCTTACAGCTTTGTGAATCTTCACTAATGGTTGATTGAAAATTCAAATTAAGTTAATATGTATCTCTATCTTAAAGTTGGATAAAATAATTAAGAAATAAATATGGAAGGAATGCAAAATGAAGAAACATGGTAAATTAAGAAAGTGTGTTTTATACATTTGGTTTAGAAATGGCATATATTTCAAAACCTCTTCAAACTTTTCCTTAAGCCAAAAGTGAATTTTCTGCTTATAATCTAGTCTGTTGCATAATGGGAAATTAGAGCAAATAGTATTTGTCTTTATTTCCTGTGTTCATGAAATCAAAGTGCCCCATTTTATTTACTTTATATTTCCATTCCCATGAACTCATTGGTTTGATTACTCATTACCACATTCTGCAACCACTTCTTGGTTAATTTCGCAGTTCCAGTATCATCTTCATTCAATTGTCCCTGAATACTGCTACAAGTTTAATTTTTGCAGCACTTCATTGTCATCATATCACTCTTTAATCCAAAAAATGTACTAAGACATCCTACTATAGTTCTATCTTCTGGAAGAGGAAATTAGGGACAAATCCACTAATTCTTGACTAGCTATTTGCAAAAGTGAATGATACCACAGCTAGAAATGCAAGAACAATATCATAAAGAGCAACAAAATGTATCTTATTCTTTATTTTTAGCTCAAGTCTTGGGTCCCAGACCCAATCTCATTCTACTCTAATATAGTTTTGTTCCAGTTAACCTGGACTACCATGAATCTAATCAGTATTTCTCTTGAGCTCTACTACTCGTCCCTTCCTAGTTTTGCAAGAAAAAGAATGGTGACTCTGAATGGGAACCCATGCATAGGTTGCCTACAATTTCACAAGAATTTCATGACACAGAAGTGTAAGATAAATATTTGGGGAATTTTCTTTATAATTCCTTTACTATCCCCACCAAAAGCTTTAGACCTAGCAGAAGCTTATGTTTCTCTAAGCTCCCTCCTGAAGGTCAGAGCATTCATTAACACTTGCAATCCACCACAACAAATTCACAATTTTCATTGTACTTAGAGCAGACCATTCTCAACCCAACATCATTTGCTTGTAACAGAAATACAAGCAGAATGCAGAAGAAATTTAAAAGGATTCATAAATATCTAGGAAATGGTTTTACTGATTGTTCCACCATTCACTCATTCAATAAACATCCTGGGACGGAGCACAAGTTTTACCTTTCAATTTTAGCAGAATTGTTTTTCCAAGAGGTATAAGTAATAGGGCCTAGTAGCAATAAACGATATGCTGAGTAAGTATCTGGAAAGGAGAGTGTACCGAAGGAAAACCTCTTCAGACAATAAAGACTCAATGTGTTTCATTCATTCATTCAATGTGCCCTATTTTGAATGTCAGGGCACATCTGGTATTGAACAGTGAACAATGTATGGCATCTACCCTACTAAGGTGACAGCTGACAGGTCAGGTGACAAGAAGGGAGCCACATGAAAGAATGGCAGAGAAGAAACGAGAGCAGAAAGCAGAAGGAAACAGGTATTTTGCAAAACATAACATTTGAGCTTTAAAGGATGAATAGTTTGGGATTAGTTGGGAATAGGAGAAAGGGCACTGAGTGATGTCATATAAATGCATCATGGATGTATCATAGACCAATAATAAGCTGGAAATTTACATTTTGATTCCAGTAAGATTTTTATTACAGAATTTTTTTTGACTTTAGAGAAAAATTAGGAAAGAAAAATCCCTCACATGCCTGGCCAACAGTCCCAAAGTAAAAATGATCCAAAACAGAATAGAAAGCCAGAAGAGGGGGACTGAGAAAGAAATGGGATCCATTAACAGTAAAATTCTCCTGTTTAAATTATGATTTGGGATATCTTTGATTCCAGCAATGACATTTATTGTACCTGACTTTTATAAATATCCCAAGTCAATCCATACAATAAATAAGCTTCCTTCCACCAACCAACCTTGTTGATAAACCTATTCCTTGCATTTGTAGAGACTTTAAAGGTCACAAGAGTCTCACCTTGCATCAAGACTTAAATAAATAAAATTGCACGGGACTTAGTGGTAGGGGCAAGGAAGTGAGATGCACTTCCTTGGGATGTTTACTAAGATGCACTTCCTTGCCCATGAATTCAGTGTTGCATCTACCATGCCAGACTGAATAAATCAAAATATCATAGGAGGGAAAGTTTGTTCAGAGTCATTAAAACCATTTTCTTTCTACAATCACTGTGCTAAGCTTTAAATTTTCCCAGCACTATTTATAATGAAAAACTGCTAGAGTGGTTTAGCGCCTGCCTTCTGCCTGGGGCATGGTCCTGGAGACCTGGGATCGAGTCCCACATCAGGCTCCCTGCATGGAGCCTGATTCTCCCTCTGCCTGTGTCTCTGCTTCTCTCTCTCTCTCTGTTTGTGTGTCTCTCATGAATAAATAAATAAAATCTTAAAAAAAAAAAAAGAAAAAGAAAAAGAAAAACTGCTAGAGCATGTTGGTAGCCATAAATCGTGAGATCATTAAAAGCACATGATTTTATTAAATAATTTTTTAAAAAACTGTCTCTGAGGATTTGAAATTTTCCACTTTCCATGTTCTCACCATGTTCAAATAAGGATGGAAAAACACAGATTCATTAAGAGGCTCTTCTTGGAGACAATGCATTCTCATTGAAAATATACAAAGTTAGACTTGTCTCATTTGAAGTTAATTTTTGTTCATTATCATTCAACAAGGATTTATTGAGCACTCAACAATATGTTTAAGGATTATATCAAGTGCTAAGGATAAAGCAGTGAAACAAACATAAAACATACCTATATCTCATTTTTGTGACAAAAACAGTCTTGTGGATAATGTCTCAGAAACAGGATGTTTTCAAGATTGTTTCAAGCATAAGACTTTGCTATCTTTCAATGTTGCAGTAGTTTTTTAGCAAAATTAGAGAAAGGGGTTGTCTTTGCCCTCAAGACTCTGACTTTTTAAATTTTTGACAGTATGGTAGATATAAATGGTATAGCATTGGGTTTATAATTTGCATATACCTAATAACTAAAGAGGTAGGGATTTTCATATATTTATTAACCATTTGTATTTCTTCTGTGAAATGTCTGTATATCCATGTGTTTATTGAGCTGTTGGTCTTTTTCTTTTTGATATTTAGGAATTCTTTGTATATTATAGATAGTAATCCTTAGTTATCAGTTATATTCTATATTCTATACAAAAGGCTAGAAGGCTTGATTTTGCCTGTATCCCTTAGTAGATCCACTCTCACAAAAATGATAGATTACTCTCACCTTTACATGCTTAAATCAGGCTTTCCCCCATTCCCCAAATTTCTTGTCATGAATTTGTCACCTACCATGAAGTGACATTCATCCTGTCCTACAGATCCTAATAACATTAAAAAAAAAAAAGATTTTTTGAGAGAGAGAGAGAAAATATGCATATGAGTGCACAGAAGGAGGGAGAGAGGGCAGAAGGATAGGCAAGGGGAGAGGGGGAGAGAGAACCTCAAGCAGACTCTCCACTGAGCATGGAGCCTGATGCAGGGCTCAATCACAGGACCCTGAGATCATGACCTGAGCTGAAACCAAGAGTCTGACACTTAACCAACTGAGCCACCCAGGTCCCCCACCTAATAACACTTCATATATATCATTACATTGATATATCTCTAGCACTTAGAGGAGTATCTGATACACTACAGTTACTTAATAGCTTAGATGAATAAACAAATGAATGGCAATAACTATCCAGGATCTACATCTCCCAATATTAGGGCTGCTTTATTATTCTTTCATACAATAAATATATGGTTGGTATTTACTTGTAATAAGTAATTCAGGGACTGTAAAGGTTAACTAAAAGATGTATTCAAGTCTTGTGGAGGAAATAACACATTAGAAATTATTATTAGAGTAATAAGAATGATAGTAGGATGGATTCATTTGTTTGGTCATATCCTACTTCTTGTAAGGGACCAAATGCATTTTCAGAAAAAGACAAAAACAAAAGCAACTTGGAATAAAAGTGTAAAATTTAAATATAAATTAAAAAATCAAGATCAAGTGAATGTGAATTGAATTAGTGTGTCAAAATCAGAAACCCAGGGACACCTGGGTAGCTTAGCAGTTGAGGTCTGCCTTCAGCTCAGGGCACGATCCTGGGTCCTGGGAGCGAGTCCTGCATCAGGCTCCCTACAAGGAGCCTGCTTCTCCTGCTGCCTATGTCTCTCACTCTCTCTGTGTGTCTCTCATGAATAAACAAATGAAATCTTAAAAAAAAATTAGAAACCCTAATATGTAGTTTAAACATAGATCACACATAGGTGCTTTTTCAGATCTGATTTTAAAGCTACCGGTAACACAATAGAAAGGGATATAGCTTACATTTTAGGTCTTTTGCATTAAATGGAGAAAACATAGTAGCATTTTTAGACTGTGTTTTCCTAGAACTTAGTGCTGAATAAATTTCCCAAATGGCTCTTCATGTTGGAACAATAATGTCCTAGAAAATGGCCTTCCAGTGGCCCTTCAGAATGCAGCCTAACATGAGCTGTGTGGAGTGCTTTCCTGTATAGGTCCTAGGCATGTGCCAAGGGTTTGGGGAAAACTGGGGAGATCTTAACCCATTCTGTCAACTTCTGTCCAAGAAATAGAGAGGTGACAGGAATTCCAGAAAGAGGAATGGATTCAATTTGAAGAAATAGAAAGGGTAGATCAAGTGTCAAAACCATTTCTATGGATTGAAGGTAGAGTATGGCACAAGCCCATTTCTGATAGTGGAAAAACAGAATAATTGTTCAGTATAGGTGAAAACAAGAATGAGAGTTGTATGGACATTGGAGGTTAAAAAGATGATGTGTAAGTTCCTGTAGCAAGTCACCAGGGCAGTGACTTGTCGCTTCAAGGTTTGTTTTGAAGTTTATATTTCATGTATGGGCCTCCACAAGTCTTAAAAATAAAAGCTTTAAAATGTGGAGCCTGCAAGTTTATCCCATTCCCCACTCCTCAGGACTAAGCTGGTTAAGTCAAATGACGGAGAAAAGAGGACACGTACTTCTATTCATTGATTCTATTATGCACCAGGCATTTTTCAAATATTATGATGTTAAATACTCAAAAAACATTTCTGTAAAGTATAATCTCCATTTTGCAAAAAAAAAAAAGGAATTATAAATTAATATTTATTTATGATTACTGTGAGGTATTCAAGTGAGTAAAATAAGGCTTAAAAGATAAGCTACTTGTCTGAAATGACCAGCTTGTGATCTGGTGGAGCCAAGGTTCAAAATCAAGATGTGCTAAACAGATATAACACATGGTTGGATTTTGCATCAATCCATTCTTTTTTTTTAATAAATTTTTTTAAAGATTTTATTTATTTATTCATGAGACACACACAGAGAGAAAGAGAGAGAGAGAGAGAGAGAGGGGGGCAGAGGGAGAAGCAGGCTACATGCAGGGAGCCCAATGCAGGACTCGATCCCAGAAATCCAGGATCACATCCTGGGCCAAAAGCAGATGCTCAACGGCTGAGCCACCCAGGCATCCTTGCATCAATCTATTCTTAATGGTAAACTATACCTGATCTTGTGCCCAACGTCTTATAACTAAATTTCTACTCTGGATAGAAGCTGCCTTCTAATAATGGAAACGTGATCCTAGGACCTCCCCATCCTAGGCCTAAGGCTCTATTTTCTTCTTGGTACCCATACCCCCTACTCAGAGTGGTATGATCCTGAGAGATTGCCCACTAAATGAATTAAAGCCTCACTTTCTGATTTTCCTGGACTAAAAAATTGCTAGACAGCCAAGGTTTTCAAATATAGCATCTCTTAGAATTCCCCCCTCAGTATTCACTCCTTATCAGTTGGGACCTGATGTTTGAAACTGTGTTGCTCTTTTCCTGAAAATCTATATTCTGATATCAGACAGTTTGGGAAACACACTTTGCTTAAAAATTGAACTTTGTATTAATGCTTATAAGATAAGTGCAGTGTCTCCCTGCCACATAACTAACATATACTGCAATAAAATTCACTCTAAACTTCATACAAATGAAGACTGCTATTTTTAGAATTTTCTTCCTATCACCTAAGAAATCTTAAGGAAGGTATATTTTCTGAGACATTAAAAACTCTAAGAAGTTAGAAGCCAGATTAGTGAGCATTTGATACATATTATGAGACTAAATATTTTATAGTCAGTCATAATCCTTTTTAATATGAAATTAAGCCATAATAGCAAAAATACCCATTTTCAGCTTTACTATTCAGTATTATAAGCTTATATCCTTCAACAATGATCTATCAGCATTTTAGTATATGAAGAAAATTTTCTTTTATTCCCCTTAGTGGCCTCTTCCTCTTTGTTTCGTCATTTCTCATTAATTGTACTCTTACATATAATTTTATCTTGAGATTAATGTCCCACTTCAAGTAAGAATGATCATACTTGAAGAAAAAGCCAAGCTGGTTTCCTGCATTATGTTGTCTACAGAGGACAAATTAAATCACAGGAAATTGGTGCCTATCAGCTGAGTCAGATAAATGTTAAAGATCATATTTTCAAGTTTCACAAAAGGTTTCGATCATTCTAAATTTTTACATAAAGCTGTTAGATTCTTGGAGATGGTGGTAACTGATCTGAAAACAGCTTTCATTATAGAGGGCTCAAAAGTTTGAATCTCTATTGCTTATACCCATCAATCTAAAAAATTACAATACTAGTTTAACACACACACAAGAATATACACTTCATTTTTTTAAGAATATACACTTCAAATAGTAAATATAGTTTAAGATTATCAGATGACATCACTTCTGAAAACTTCAAGAAGCCTCTGAGAAATCTAGACCATCTATGACTGCTAATATCTGATCTTTTAAACTAGCATGTCATGAAAGGTGACAACTGTAGGCAACAGATTGCTTCTCTCTTTTCCCTATAAACTTAGTACTAAATTATGCCACTGACTAATTTAAAATGTGTAGTTACCCACTCTCTCCTCAGTTAACTTCCTTCCTCATTCTTTATCTAGAAAAGATGTGCTTCATTTATTTCGGGAACAACTAATATTCCCAGAAAACAAGCATCCATATCTGTCACTAGTTTCATACAAAACAGGAATTTTGTTATCATTTCAAGTTTAAGAATGACCCCTGGACACCCATAGGTTTGTTTTTAGCTCTCTGAAAATAAATGATATATGATTATTTGTAAAAATGTATTTAAATGTTGAATTACCCAACCTATTTCTAAAGTCCTAGAAAATGTTTACTGATGAGGAAACTGAAATAATGTAAAACTACCAGCAACTAATTAAAACATATATACGTGTGCACACACACTCTCTCTCCCTTTTTCTCTCTCTCTCTCTCTCACACTTTTTTATATTAGAATAATTCCTGAATAAAGTGTAAAATAGGAGCTATATTGCTTTGCATGTATTGTTTATCTTAATGGTAATGCTTTAGTGCTTAATTCCCAAGCTAATGAAAGGTAGCCATGAATATATTTTGCAAGATTTACAAACCCATATAATAATATACCTTATGTTCATGTGTCATTTAGTATTACATTCTCTCATTATCACAATAAACTTGATGAGAAATTTTGTAATCATATATTATCTATGTTTACAAATGAGGAAACAACTAAGACTCAGACAAATTAATAGATTTGCCTAAAGCCACAAAGCTACAGTGTCAGGAATGAGACTCCTTCCTGGTCTTCTGCCCAGAGTCTGGGATTGCTTATTCCATAAAGGTTGCTTCTGTTCCCAGTGAAAAGTAGCTTCTCAGACATAATCCTAGAACCCACACATGGTACAGAACTTGAGCAAGTTACCAAGAATAGGGTTTTTTAATTTCGATTGTTATTTATTTGAGAGAGAGGGAGAGAAAGGAGAGGGAGCATAGGCAGGGGGAGGGGCAGAGGGAGAAGTTGACTCCCCACTGAGTAAGGAGTCTTACTCAGGCTTGATCCCAGGACTCTGGAATCATAACCTGAGCTGAAGACAGATGCTTAACGGACTGAGGTGCCCCAAGAATATGTTTTAAAATGAGTGACAGAGGAAATGCTACATAGCATAGGGAAAAAAAAAATGAGCTTTGGACTTTGTCAAGACTTGATTCACATCCTATCTTCTAAACTAGCTAGCTCTGGGACCTTGGACAAATTATTCAACATTTCTGTATCATAGAAATTGCATGGAATTATTGTTAGTAGTAAAGGTAAAGTACCTGCCTCATTATAAACACTTACACAATGGCAGTTGTAAAAAGAGCCAGATACCCCAGCAGAGGTGGAAAAATCTGATTCATCATCCGAGTCACCTGTAGAACATTGGAAGACCATAGATTTCTGGGCCCCAACCCAAAGAGAATCTGAATCTGAATCTGTAGAATCTGAATCTCCATAGATACAGCCTGGGAATCTTTTTACAAGATGTTTTAGGTGATTGTGATGAACAGCTAGATTTGGAAATCCTTGATTAATTTATAGAATATAAACATTTCCTCTTATTCTTGTTTTAGCATTGAAATGATAAAATATAGAGAATTGAGACAGAAACCAGACCAAGCACTTGATAGCAATTTATCACAGCAACACGATGAGATAGAAAATTTTTTAAAGATTTTATTTATTTATTCATGAGAGACACAGAGAGAGAGAGAGAGAGAGAGGCAGAGACATAGGCAGAGGGAGAAGCAGGCTCCATGCAGGGAGCCTGTTGTAGGATTTGATCCTGGGACTCCAGCATCACGCCTTGAGCTGAAGGCAAACGCTCAACTGCTGATCCACACAGGCGTTCCAATGAGATAGAAATTATTTTTCCCTAACTAAAAAAACTGACACTTGGTGAACTGAAAAATAATGGAGCCAAAACTAGAACTTAAGTCTATCCATGTATTTTCACTCCACATATCATGTTTCTACATATTCATGTTGGCTGCAGTTATAACATATGTTGTCACTGAAACTGCTCTCCAAAGTTAATGTGATTATAACAATGACGTACTTCTGAGCCATAAAATTGTTGATTCTAATTAATGCCACATGAGGTGAATAGAGTGGAAATATACAGCATTGTGTAAATCGTTAGATTTTCTTTTTAAGGACCATGATTGTTTACTTATTTCTCAAGACTGGGCTTCTGAATATAGATCATTTGCCTGAAGTGAATCATCTCTTCTAGTGATATTTAGTATAGATGTAGTTTTCAAGTAGAAGCTTCAACAACTTAACCCTTTTCAATAAAACTATATCTTATAGGCTGGAACAGCCCACCTACACAATCACAAAAATGTGTAGTAATTGACACTGTTTCACGTTACATGTTACATCATGTTGCAGATTATCTACCATTTTTGTAGGAAGTTTAACTGTTCCAAGAAGATATTTCTGATGTTAAATTTGAACATGATAGTTTAATGTCTAGAATAGCAATAGTCATTTACCATTCATTCAATTTTTCCTGCAATCATTGGAGGAGTATATATATTATATTAAGAATATAATGATGGGGATCCCTGGGTGGCGCAGCGGTTTGGCGCCTGCCTTTGGCCCGGGGCGCGATCCTGGAGACCCGGGATCAAATCCCACATCAGGCTCCCGGTGCATGGAGCCTGCTTCTCCTTCTGCCTGTGTCTCTGCCTCTCTCTCTCTCTCTCTCTCTCTGTGACCATCATAAATAAATAAAAATTTAAAAAAAAAGAATATAATGATGAATAAAACCATCAAGTCCTCTTTAAAGGTTTCAGTCTAGGTGGAGAGATGATTCTTACTCAACTAATCATATAAATAAGTGTTAAAATGGAACTTTTAGTACCATAAAGAAAAGGTATGCAATAGTACCATGAAGGGTCTGATGGTTCATTTTATGTGTCAACTTGACTGGGCCACAAGATACTCAGGTATTTGATTAAACACAATTTCTGGATATGATATTAAACCCAGAATGGTAAGTTTCTGGAAGAAACTGGCATTAAATTGATGAATGAAGTAAAGCAGATGGCCTTCCCCAGTGTGGGGGCATTTAATCCAGTGTGGGCTTTATGCATCCTTTTGGTTCTGTTTTCTTGGAGAATGCTGACAAATATAAGGGGTTATAATTGGAAGATTTTTTATGAGACAGTGACACTAAATGAGGTCTAAAAGATGAATAAAATTCATTAGGTAAAGAGAGGTAAGAATAATATGCCAGGCAAAAAGAAGAGTCTGTGTAAATGCTCATTTCTATGTAAAAACTAAAAAAAGGTGAGTATGAGTAATAGAGAGGAAGCTGTGGTGGGAGGTAGGTGAGACCAGGTTATACAAACCTTGTCAACTATGTGAAGAATTCTTTCTTTATCCTAAGAGCATCCACAAACATTGAAAAGTTTTATGGAGATGAACTGTCAAATTTGTATTTGAAAAAGATCCTTGGCTGTCAGAGGGAACATAAAGGAGACAAAGGAAGGTATAAGAGAGACAGAAGGTATAAGTGAGCCAGAATAGTGGTGGTAGATTTAGAACAAAAATTACACACACAGAAAAGATATTTAGGGAGTAAAATAATAAAGAAAGCTTTTCTAGCTAAACAGATCATACTATAATTCACTCAAAAGGGAGAAACAAAGACAGGCAGATTTGATGATAAGGAGAGGGCAAAGGACTCTTAAAGCTTTAGTCCCATTTTGGATACACCAGGTCTGAACTGGCATCATAATATTCAAGTGAAATAAGTAGGCTTTTTAAGATTTTATTTACTTATTCATGAGAGACACAGATAGAGAAGCAGAGACACAGGCAGAGGGAGAAGCAGGCTCCCTGTGGGGAACCTGATGCAGGACTCAATCTCAGGACCCCAGCATCATTCCCTGAGCCAATGAGAGATGCTCAACCAACCACTGGAGTCACCCCGGTGTTCTTCAAAAGAGCAATTTGAAAGACAAAAAGATTGGGGTTCTTGGGTGGCTCAGTTGGTTAAACATCTGATTCTGGATTTTGGCTCAGGTTATGATTTCAGGGTTATGAGACCCAGCCCCATGTCAGACTTAGAGCTCAGGGGGTGTCTGCTTGAGATTCTCTCCCTTTCCCTCTGCCCCTCTTCTCCAGGTTTGCATGCACATGTGCACACTCTCTCTCTCTCAAATAAATAAATCTTTAAAAAATACTAAAAGAGAAAAAGATCAACAGCATCTTCTACTGCTATGAGATTAAGTATCATGAGGTCTCAAAAATCTCCAAAGTTGTTCTATTATTTTACTCCATATTGTATAATATATGCCTCTTTTATTACTTTAAATATGTATAGCCCTATATTTAATTTCCAAAATGGTTTATGGAGTAACAAGGCATGAGAAACTTTTGTAAACAAAGGAATTTTGGGATCCTGACAGGTACTAACTAAAATAAAAAGCCGGACTTCCAGATTATTTTTCTCAAATTAGACAATGAACTCACTCACCATGTAATAATAACACATGTACATAATCCTAGAATCCCTGAACTATAAAATATCATATGGGATCAAGAGCATTTTGGAAAGAGATTTCAGAATTTCTCAGTGATAAGTAGATTTGTTAGCTAAAAGTTAAGTGAGAGGTATAAAATTCAGGTAGATCATAAAAACAAAACCTATCTACTTTATATTTACATATTTTTAAATATTTTACTATATTAAATAGTAAATATTTTACTATTTAAGAATATGTAAAACATGTATTTTTTAAAAACATTTAAGGAAGACTAAAAGTAAGAGAACAGGAATGACATGGATGGATATATAGACAGATTTATAGATGAATAGATATGTGAAAAGTGAGTATATTAAAATGGTGTAATTTAGATAATGGGTCCTATGTAAAGACTGGTTAACTTCACTGCATACTTGATAATTCTTATAATAAAATATTAAAAAGTAGGCAAATATCAATAAATCATAAAGTTCAGTCCTATCTACCATACATTCTCTAATCCCAATGTAATAAAATTAAAAATAAATACTAACAGAACTTAAAAATTCCAAACCACTAACAAATATATTTAAATAAGAAAAACTCTCAGAATCAAAATTGCAGAATATTTAGAAGATAACAATAATGTAAATATTACATACAAAAACTCTTGACAAACAAGAAAAAGAACAAATTCAAATAAATTAATATAAATAATCCACTAAGTTTGAAAAAGACTATAAATTGCACGGGGGAGGCAGAAGGAAGAAATCAACATGATAAAGTCAGGAAATACTAACCAGATAAGAGCAAGGGAAAAACTAAATAATAAGCCCATGATCTACTTTTATAAACAAAAACTAATTAACAAATCAACCATTAGCTAACATAGCTAATAAAAGGAAAAATCCCCCAAACAACAATAAGAAATCTAAATGAGAGAAAAAAATCATCACACTTATGTACTAGAAATTGCAATAATAAAAATTAAATTATTTATTCCATTCTATTAAAACATTTGACTATCTGAATTTAAAAAATCTGTTGTGTTCAAAAGTTGTAAAACATATCTGAAATAAAAAAGAAAAGGAAATTCAGTTTGTAATAGAAAAAAATGAGCAAGTGGTCAAAGACTTGCTTCCTAAAATGGTATCAGATAAACACAATTTCACAAAGCACTCAAGTAATTTATACCAGTTATCAGTTACTCAAATAACTTCAGTATTATTTTACTTATTCCAAGGAGAATATTAGAAAACAGGCCTCCTACTTTTCAGGAGCCAGGGCTTCTGGTTTTGTCATTCAACACTATAACCTCTGCATTGACTGAGGCATTCTTCATTCACCAAGCCAGCTACTTCCGCTATAGAAACTGGAAATGCCAGTCACTCATTTTCCCAGCCTCCTGTACAGTTAGAGCTAGAATAAAACCCAGGTTCTGGGGCACCTGGGTGGCTCAGTCTGTTAAGTATCTGCCTTCAGCTCACGTCATGATCCCAGGGTCCTGGACCCAGTACCACCTTGGGCTCTCTGCTCAGCGGGGAGTCTACTTCTCCCTCTCCCTCTGCTCTTACCCTCCACTGCTTGTGTGCACAGTGTCTCTCTCTCTCTCTCAAACAAATAAATAAAATCTTAAAAACAAACAAAACAAAACAAAAACACCTAGTTTCTGCCTGGCAGATGTTCCCAGGTAGACTGTGAGTCAGCCAGTGACCCAGAACCAGAGCCTATACTAAATAAAATCTAACAGCAGAATAAAATGACAGCAGAATTGGTTGTAGCCATTTCTGTTTTCCAGAGATAATGGTGGAAGCAGATCCCTCTGTGGCACCATTGAGATTCCCGTGTTCATCATGTGGGCTGTTCAAGTCACAATGTCTGGTGCTCCCCAGTGGCAGATGTGGTAGTTTCTCTACACTATCCTGGACAGTGTCTTTGGGTCATTGCTCTGGCTATGTAGTCTCCTGGTCTAGTTCTCGGTATTCCAAGATATCCTCTGAGCCTCACAAATGCTTTCATGAATCCCCTTTCTACCACTGTTCAATAAGTTTCCATTTCTTCCAGTTAAGAATCCAGACTGGTGGTGCCTGGGTGGCTCAGTCAGTTAAGCATCTGCCTTCCTATTCAGATTGTGATCCCCGGGGGCCTGGGATTGAGCCCCTTGGTGGACTCCCAGCTCAGCAGGAAGTCTGCTTCTCCCTCTGCCCCCCGCCACCCCACACTCATGCTCTCCCTCTCTCAAATAAGTAAATAAATAAAAATATTTAAAATAAAAAAAAAATCCAGACTGATGCACAATAAGACATTGGTAACAGAAGCTGACAGAAACATCTTTTAAAACTACAGATCTATCTCACATGCAAGTATCAATGTTAATGTAAAAATCATTTAATATAATCTAGAAGCTTATAAAAGGAATAATTCATCATGACTCAGAGGGGTTTTTCCAATGATTTCTCACTGTTAGGAAATCAGCTATAATTGATATAGTTAAAAGGTCAAAGGAAATAAACCATTTAATAATCATCACTAAAGTGATGCCAAAAAGACATGTGATAAAATTAAAGATCCATTACTGATTCAAAATACAATCTTCATAAATCTTGAAGAATATATTTTTAACATAATAAAATATATTTTTTCAAACTTAAATTACATTCATATCTAACAAGGAAACTATATTCATAAGCTCACTAACATCAGGAACAAGATAAGCATGCCTACTACCTTAATTGTTACCATAATAAGAACTGGACAAAGTAACTAGAAAAAAGAAGAGGGGCCCTTGAGTGACTCAGTTGGTTAAGAGTCAGACTCTGGGTTTCACTCAGGTCATCTCCAGGTCCTTGGATTGAGCCCCACTTTAGGCTCTGTGCTCAGCAGGGAGTCAGCTTCAGGATTCTCCCTGTCCCTCTGTGCCTCCCCCAGCTTTCTCTCACTCTCTCTAAAATAAATAAATCTTTAAAAAAAGAAAAAAGGAGTCATAAAAATTGAAGAACAAGTGATAAAGTGTCATTTATTTCAGATGGTAAGTTTGTATGTCTGTAAACTCAAGGGTATCAATTGATTTTCGATTGTAAATAAAAATAACTAAGCTGGCTAAGAACAAATCAATTTGCAATATCAACATCAACAGTTTTCCTACAATGCCTTTCTTTATAACCTGTTAGGAAAATGTGATAAAAGAAAAGGTTTGATTTACAATAGTAACAACAAAAATATCTAGGAATAAACTTAAAAGTGTAGAATTATATGATGAAAACTATAGCCAAAGAGACATAAACAAAATTAAATGCATTGCAATGCATATATTTATTTCGGAAAAGAAGGTTCATTGTTATAGTTGTGTTTGCTCTTCTCAAGTTATTTTACAAATGCAATGAAATCCCAATAAAAATAAAATGTCTTTTGAGGGAACAAGACAACCTTACTATGAAATTTGTATAAAAAATAAAGATGGGAATAGGTAAATATAGAAGTAATGAAGGACTAGTTTTGTTTTATCAGATATTTAAATCCATTATATAATTACAGTAATTACAGCATATGATATTAGCAAATAAAAAAGATCAATGCAATGGAGGCATTCAGAATGAGAGCCAAAGAGAGAAATTTCTTTATGCTAAGGCAGCGTTTGCAATAGTGGAAAATGGCAAACTATCCAATATATGGATATTCTGTCTATCTATTTTGAAATTGTTTGGCTACTTAAGAAAGGAGAAAACAAGTTATTCCTACCCAATTCCTCAAATGTTGATAAATTCTAAATATATCCAACATTTAACATAAATAAATAAAAACTAAAAGTGGTTTTTTCTTTTTCTTTTTCTTTTTCTTTTTTTTTTTTTTTTTTTACTAAAAGTGTTTTATGAAAGCATGAAAGGGTTTTAGTGGAGATGACTTTCTTCACATTCAAACTATAAAAGGCATAGTTTGACAAATATGAGTGCATTAAAATAAAACAGTTCTAAACAATGATAACAACTATGTATACACAAATGTATAATTGCAAATAGCAGTATGTCTGTGTACATTTTATGTGTGTATGCATGTCTGTTTGTATAAGTGCCAATAACTACGTGAGATAAAAACACCCTGAGAGCAAGTCTGGCAGGAGCTCATCCTGAGAAAGCCTGAGCCACTCCTGGTTAAACCTTGAGGAAGATAGAAAGGAAGATGATGAAACTCATTCTCTCTCATTCTCTTTCCAGTCTCTCCTCATGGGGGACATGAACCATCACACATGAGAAGGAGTTAGGAAGAGCTCAAGGAGAGACCGGGTCTATTCAAAAGCCTCCCCTCCAGTCTTGAATGTCTGACGCCTAGCTCCAGGGTCCTGCTGGGTACAAGTAGACAGTGTCTTAGCTCAGGTTCCTCAGGAAACACTGGAGGCTTTCACAAAGGCACTTTTCCAAAGAATGCTCTGAGAAACAGCATCCTTAGGTGGTCAAGGGAGTAGTAGTAAGCAGTGGAGTCATTGAACTAACAGGTGTTAGCCACCAGCCCTCCCAAAAGCTGAGGGATTAAATTTCTCAGAAAAGCCTTGATTTAGAGATGAAGAAATGTAGAAAAAATATTTTCCGAACATATAACTTTTGTCACCTAAGTCTATTGAACAGTCTCAAACTTGCATTTTATTCACTGTTATATCCCTACACATACATGCATGCATACACATATACACATAGATAGATGCATATATAGAAAAATAGATTCAATAGATGACTAGTTAAAAGATGTTGGTTGAATGATTGTATAAATAAATAAACAAACAGGGGAGTCTGAGTGGCTCAATTGGTTAAGTGTCCACCTCTTGGATTTCATTCAGGTCATTATCTCATGGTCGTGAGTTCAAGTCCTGCTTCAAGGTCTACCCTTGATGTGGAAGCTGCTTGAGATTCTCTGCCTCTCCCTATCCCCCTTTCCCCCAATATGCATATATGTGCATGCTCTCTCTCTCAAATAAATAAATAAAACCTTATAAATAAATCAAACAAATAAGACAATTCTTTCAACCAATTGGCAATATCTATCAATATTTTTAATGTATTATATCCTTTAGCTTTTCAATTTTATATCTAGGAATTTTTCCTACAGTTATACTCACATAGATGAAGAAAACATTTGTGATAGGATATTACTTGCAGCAGTTTATAATATTAAAAGACTGAAAATGCTATAAAGTTTACAAATATGTAACTGACTTTAATCACAGAACAACATGATGCAGTGAGTACCATGCAGCTACTCTAAAGGAAGTGATAAGATGTACTGAGGAACTATTTCCAAGGTATATTTTGTAGTGATAGAAGTATGGTGCAAGACAGTGAGGATAGTGTTCTCACGTTTGATAAAAATAAAAAATATACATAGATAAAAATAAAAATCAGGTAAGAATATAATAAAATGGAGTGATGGTCTCCTGTTAAGTTTCTCTTGGTTTATCAAAGGTATTTGTCATATTTTTAATCTTATCTATTAAAGCTGTTTCTTTAACCCTAGTGTTACTTTACCAATCCCAAATGCTCTCAGAGCAGTTATATCATATTTATCTAGAGTCTAATTTGTAATCATTGCTGATTTCAGGCACTCTTTAAATTTAGCACTTTTCTAATTTCAGCTTTACAAATTAATAAATAGATGTCTCAGCATTTCTTACTACATATAAGCTATATTGTTGATCTACGTGAATTTTAAATGCACTCTTTTATTTTCTAATTTGTTTATTTCCTTCTAGTAGAGGCATTATAGGAATTTTTATAGCTGAAATAAACTCTAGAAAACATTTTTGATGTGAGGACTCTGGCCCATAGAGATGAAAAGCATTATCCAAGATTTAGTGCAACTTCGTACCAGAGGCTGCTAGAATGCCACATATCTGAAAGCAAGCAGTCAAGGGTTCTCTTTGGTACAAAACAATCTTTCCGTTAGATTTCATCTGGCATGAGCTTCCTGACCTGCTAAAAATAAATTGTGATTTGGCGAGAGGAAAATATTAATCATCTAGTATAAATTTCTTTTCAGAGATAACATGGCCAAAGTAATCACCCATTGTGTAGTTTATACCTAGGCTAACTAGGTTGATTTTTACAGTGAGAATATAATTAATATAATATAATATAATATAATATAATATAATATAATATAATAAATACTATTATGTCATGAAATAAACATCCTGAGAAAAATTAAGAAAAGTGTTCTTGTAGGACTCTATTAAATAAATCCTTATGTAAATGCTCTACTTTTTTCCCTAAAAGAGTTTACATTTCTGTTTAAGTAGAATGTTTGAAAAAATATATCTGTAAAGCTTTCTCTAAAAACTTAACAAAGCCCAAAGCTTATTTTTAATAAACAAGAAGCTTTTGCCCTTTTCTGTTAGCACATGATAAAGAGCACAAATGCAATCCCTATCAAAATATCAATAACGCTTTTCACAGAACTAGAACAAACAATTCTAAAATATTTATGAAACTACAAAAGACTCTGAATAGCCAAAGCAATCTTGAGAAAGGAAAAAGAAAAAAAAAAAAAGCTGGAGGTATCACAATCCCAAATTTCAAAATATACTACAAAACTGTAGTAATCAAAACAATATGGTACTGGCACAAAAATAGACACATACATCAATGGAACAGAATAGGCAGCCCAGAAATAAACCCACAATTATATGGTCAATTAATCTACAACAAAGGAGGCACAAATATGCAGTGAGAAAAAGACAGTCTCTTCATTAAATGGTGCTGGGAAAACCATGCAGCTCATGCAAAAGAAGGAAACTGGACCACTTTCTTATACCATACGCAAAAACAAATTCAAAAAGGATAAGACCTAAATGTGAGACCTGAAACCATAAATATCCTAGAAGAAGAGATAGTCCATAATTTCTTTGACATCACCTATAGAAACACTTCTCTAGATATGTCTTCTTTGATAAGGAAAACAAAAGCAGGGGCACCTGGGTGGCTCAGTGGTTAAGCATCTGCCTTTGTTTGGCTCAGGTCATGATCCTGGAGTCCTGGGATCAAGTCCTGAATCGGGCTCCTAGCAGGGAGCCTGCTTCTCCCTCTGCCTATGCCTCTGCTTCTCTCTGTGTCTCTCATGAATAAATAAATAAAATCTTTAGAAAAAAAGGAAAACAAAAGCAAAAATAGACCATTGAGACTTCATCAAAATAAAACTCCTGCACAGCAAAGGAAAAAAAAAAAATCAATGAAATTAAATGGTATCCTATGGAATGGGAGAAGGTATTTGCAAATGACATATCTGGTAAGTAGTTAGTATCCAAAATATGCAAAGAACTTGTAAAAGTCAACACCCAAAAACCAAACAATCCAATTGAAAAACGAGCAGAAGACATTAATAGACATTTTTCCAAAGAAGACATATGGATGTACCCCTATATTTATTGCAACATTATCTACAATAGCCAAGATATGGAAGCAGCCCAAGTGTCCATTAGTAGACGAATAGATAAAGAAGGTGTTGTGTGAATCTGTATAAAATGTATATATACTTATATATATTTATATAAATTGTTATTATAATCATGATATAAATTATTTTGCTTATTATATATTGATAATATATTGTATTTATATATAATTTTTAATATATATTACTCAGCCATAAAAAAAGAATAAAATCTCTTGCCATTTACAATAATACGGATGGATCTAGAGGGAATAATGCTAAGTGAAAAGAGTCAGTCAACAATAGCGAAACTGTGGAAGGAGCCTCGGTGTCCATCGAAAGATGAATGGATAAAGAAGCTGTGGTCTATGTACACAATGCAATACTACCCAGCCATTAGAAACGACAAATACCCACCATTTGCTTCAACGTGGATGGAACTGGAGGGTATTATGCTGAGTGAAATAAGTCAATCGGAGAAGGACAAACATTATATGGTCTCATTCATTTGGGGAATATAAAAAATAGTGAAAGGGAATAAAGGGGAAAGGAGAAAAAATGAGTGGGAAATATCAGAAAGGGAGATAGAACATGAAAGACTCCTAACTCTGGGAAATAAACTAGGGGTGGTGGAAGGGGAGGAGGGCGGGGGGGGGGTGAATGTGTGACGGGCACTGAGGGGGGCACTTGATGGGATGAGCACTGGGTGTTATTCTGTATGTTGGCAAATTGAACACCAATAAAAAGTAAATTTATTATAAAAAAAAAGAAGAGTCAGTCAAAGACAAATACCATATGATTTCACCCAGATGTGGAATTTAAGAAACAAAATAAACAAACAAAAAATAGGCAAATCAGAAAAGAGATTCTTAACACTAGAAAACAAACCAATGGTTACCAGAAGGGAGGTGGGTGGGGGGGATGGGTGAAATAGGTGAAGGGGATTAAGAGTACACTTACAGTGATGATACTGAGTAATGTATAGAATTGTTGAATCATTATACTGTACACCTGAAATTAATATAACACTGCATGTTAATTATATTAGAATTTAAAAAATTCCAGTGTGTATATGTGTATCAAACGAGTGGAACAATTTGAGCCCTTGCAGCCCAATAAAGATGCAATTGCACCCACCCTCCAAAGAAAGAAAAAAAATTGCCTGTATCTATGAACAAAATGAAGTATTCTTAGTATCTAACAGAACACAGTCTACTGTATCACACTCTTTTGACACTTAAATTTTAAATAAAATTTGTAAAATACTTGTTTTTATAAAAGTGATATACATTTGTTTAAAAATGTAAACAAAAAAATAAATAAAAAAATAAAAATGTAAACAAAAGATTAGCAAAAAGATAAAACTTAAGATTATCTTCGGTAGCAACACTAAGAAATAGTTACTCCCAAACAAACATTAAGTGCTCATTATCTACCAGATAGGACACAGTCTCACAGACCTCATCTCCTAAGAGCTCCTTCACTCCCTGCCTACCAGGCATATTGGCCTTCTTGTTCCTTGAACATTCCTAACAGTGACCATTTTCTCTCCATTACAGATATGTGTGTAAAGATATAAAAAGATTTATTTGCATTTAAAATCTCTCTTCATTACAGATATGTTTGCAAAAATGTACATAGTATTCATTTCATTACTAATTATTAATTTTTCAGTTATTTCTGAATTTTATTTGCATTTCTTTGTTTCTTAGTGCAGACTATATGTTCTTATGATTATTGCCTTATGACTTTCTTATGGGATTACTAACCAAGTCTTATGATTAGTTTCTTATTATTTTCTTATGATTACTAAGCAATTGTCTATTGAATTAGTTGATCGTGGCTTTTGCCTGTATACCAATTGGCATGTTCAGATTTTTTTATTCATTTGTAAGTGTTCTTTATTTAATAATATTACAATTATTTGACAAATAAAATTTCCATAATCTTTCTTTTACTTATTTTTTGTTGTATTTAAAAAATACATAAGTATTTAAAATGATTTTATCAGGGACACCTGGGTGGCTCAGTGGTTGATCGTCTTCCTTCAGCTCAAGGTGTGATCCTGGATCCCACATTAGGCTCCTCTTAGGGAGCCTGCATCTCCCTCTGCCTATGTCTCTGCCTCTCTCTCTCTCTGTCTCTCATGAATAAATAAAATCTTTAAAAAATAAAAAATAAATAATTTTATCTAGTCAACATTTTTTTATATAACTATTGGTTTGATCATCTCATATTGTTTTTTTTTTTTTTTTTTGAAAGAGAGCAAGCATGAGTGAGGCAAGGCAGAGGGAGAAGAAGAAGCAGACTCCTCACTGAACAGGGAGTCCAATGAGGGGTTCGGCTCGATCCCAGGACACTTGGATCATGACCTGAGCTGAAAGCAAATGCTTAACCAACTGAGCCACCCAGGCACTCTGATCATCACTTGTTATCATATTCTTATTCCTTTGTTCAAAAACTATTTTGAGCCTTGATGTCCATCAACAGATGAATGGATAAAGAAGATATGGCATATACGTGTATATATTTATATACAATGGAATATTACTCAGCCATTAGAAAGGATGGTTACCCACCATTTGCTTTGATAGATGGAACTGGAGGGTATTATGTTGAGTGAAGTAAGTCAATCAGAGAAGGACAATCATCATATGGTTTCAATCATACGGGGAATATAAGAAATAGTGAAAGGGATTATAAGGTAAAGGAGGGAAAATGAGTGGGAAAAATTAGAGAAGGTGACAAGACATGAGAGACTCCTAACTGGGAAACAAAGGGTAGTGTGGAAGGGGAAGTGGGTGGGAGGATGGGGTAACGGGGTGACGGGCACTGAGGAGGGCATTTGATGGGTTGAGCACTGGGTGTTATACTATATGTTGGCAAATCGAACTTTAATAATATATATATATATATATATATATATATATATATATATAAAACAACAAAACAAAATTATTTTGAGAACAGACCATGTATTGGGTACATGTATTTGGTGTTAGAGATCACAGGAGTGAACTGAAGAAACAAGGATGATACTCTCACAATGAGTATATTTGAGAGAGGAAGACAATAAGCAACTAAGTAAATTTTAAAAATTAGATTGTAAAAAGTAAGATGAAGAAAAACAAGAATATATAATGGAGAAAGTAACTGGGGTTACATTATTTGAGCTGATAGCTGAGAATCAAAAAGAAAAAAAAAAAAAACTCAGAAAAACCACTCTGGGTAAATAATAGCAAATCCAAAGGCCTTTCAGCAACAAAAAGATGTGATTAAGACACACAAAACCCGTGTGACTGGGTCATAGTGAGGGAGAAAGTTTATAGGCCATTGTAAAGAGTTTAGATTTTATTTCAAGAGTAATGAGAAGCTATTAGACCTAACAGATGGGACATGATGGTTATTACCGCTTTTAAGACCATATGTTTTAAAACAAAGATTAGTAAAAGTGATGTATGTTCAGCCCAACTGCGTATGTGTAGTTATTGGAACTCATTTAGCAAAAAATCCATAGGTAGGGCAAACTCAAGGGTAAATTGACCAGGACTCTATCTCAGTAATGCCATCAAGGACCCAGGTATTTCTTAACCTGCCATTCTTATACCATTGATATATTGACTTGTACAAGACGGCCAAAGCAGCTCCAGGATTCACACAGCTAGATGTTGCCCACAGCGTCTGCCATAACCACTGCATTTTAAAGAGCCTTAAAGACGTAGATTCCTTTGACTTGGATATTCCAACTTTAGGAAATGACTACAAGATGAAGTAAAAGTCATCTGATTTTTAAAGTCTATTTCACAAAAGATAGATTCACCCATTTATTCAATAAAAGATTTAAGCACTGTTCCACACACTTGGAATCAACAGTGAGAAAAGCACCTATATTTGTAAACTTTACATATTTGGTGGGGAAGAAAAACAGTAAACAAAGTATCTAAGTAAAATAGGTAGCATGTAAAACGTTGATTAATACAAATACATAATTACTCTGGGTGGGTTGTAAGCCCGTTAACTCCAATGAAGAATATGAAAGGAAAATAGCTTTTTGTTGATGATCTGTTTGTTTGTTTGTTTGTTTTTTTAAGGCTTAAAATGTATTTTAAAAGTTGATGCTGCATTACTACTCCATTTCTCAGAAAAACTCCAAAGGTATCAAGGACAAATCAAACATGGTACACAAATAAAAAAAAAAATGCACGGCATAACTACCTAAGATGGGCAAGGCTAAGAGCTACCGTCTGGCCTCCAGCATACAGCAACCCTGTTCCCAAGATTGTACTAGGCCTATCAAAAGCTGTGAATAGCATCATAGACATAAAAAGGCCTTTCCTGGGTTGTCCTTACCCAGAAAAAAAGATGGAGGCAACCTAACACAAGATTTTTTTTAAGATACACTAAAATGAAAATCTCTAAGAGAAAGGTCTTCCTTGGGACATGAAGGGGTAATATACAGGATATAACAGAATCATATGTATGTTGTCTGTGATCTTTGTGGACATTTGCCTGAATTCCCACCTGTGAGCGAATGGAATGGGGCTAAGGTCATTGGGGGATGTTTGTTTTTGTGGTGTATGTAGCAGTGTCTGTGGTGTTGGAGGATATAAGAATGAGAAAGCAAAAAGAACAGGATGGACAAGAATGGAATGATCAAGATTAATGGGGCTCTAACTGGATCCATTTTGCCATGGTTCCACGCCCACCCCCCACCCCAAGGCCCTTAAGAATCACATGAGACTTCAGGAATGCACCACACCAAATCAATTAGTTAAAGGATATACCACACAGAACTGATTTGTTAAATATCGCCCCTCCCTTGCCTTCAGCCTCCAGTAAACGCCCTCGAAGTAGTACAGGCCAGAAAGACCTCACTATTGGGAGGAATCAGTAACACTTTTCCAGGGCAGAATTCTGGGTAGTCCAAAAAAGGTCCTGCCTTTAAGAGTTTTGGGGAAACTAGACATTGACATTTTTATTAGTATCGGCGACGTTTGTTTGGAGCAAATTCAGCTCCAGGCGCTGCATGGTTGAATGCAGGAGGGGTTCCACCAATTGCCCCAATTCCTTCCATTGTAGCAGCCTGGCCAAAGCGTTCAGTTGTTGGTGGGGTCAATCCCAAGGTTCCATCTGGCATCATAGTGGCAGGTCCTGGAGGAGCTGGGGTACCAGCTGGCACTAGAGCAGGGGGCATGGCACCTCTATTGTTTATGCCCATAGCACCGCCCATAGCCATCTGGCCCATCCGTGTCTCTTGCTCTCTTGCATTAGGGAATGTTCCCTTGAATCCCTCCTGCTGCCACCGCATCTCTTCCTCTCCACGCCTGCGCTCTTCCTCTTGTCTGAGCTCCAGTTGCTTTCATTTTTGCACTTCTTGGTTGTACAGCTCCTAAGTTCTTCTTGACGTCTGGGCGGCTGCTCTCGCTCCTTGTGAAATTGCTGGTTCTTTATTATTATTTTTTTAAAAGATTTATTTATAAAAAAAAAAAAAAGATTTATTTATTTATTTATTCATGATAGAGAGACAGAGAGAAGCACAGACACGTGCAGGGAGCCCGACGCGGGACTTGATCCTGCGACTCCAGGATCGCGCCCTGGGCCAAAGGCAGGCCCTAAACCGCTGAGCCACCCAGGGATCTTCAGTTGCTGGTTCTTTATAACCAGTTTCTCTGGAAGTCCCTCTTCATCATCCAACTGGGCCATGGGCTCCACAGTCACAGGCCGAGGAAATGTGGTTAGCAGGCAGGAGCCTTCCCTGCACCTGTCCAGAGCTTTCCCAGCAGCTGGCTTCCCTGAGAATTCAACAATGCCTTTTCCTGAGGGCCTTCCTCGATCATCCACGATGACTACAGCCCTCTCCACCTGGCCAAACGCGGAAAAGGCTTCCTCCAGCACTTCATTGCAAACATACTGAGGAAGGTTTCGGACTGTAAGGGATGCACTATGGTAGGCAAAGCACACACGCAGCTGCTTTCCACGAAGTGGCATGTTGTCCAGTTCTACTTCGGCAATCTCCACCAAGGTTTGGGTTTCCAAATAGATAAAGCCAAAGCCCTTATCCTTATGAATGAAGACTTCACCTGCTTTCCTGTATTTCTCAAATAGTTTCCTCATCTCTCCAGTGATATCAGGAGGAAGATTGCCCACAAAGAGCCGGCTATGTTGGGTGAAGGTCTTCTCTCCTGATTTCCTAAAATTCTTCAGGTCAATGGTCAAGCCTTCATTTTGGCTACTGGCTTGTTGCCCATTTGCAGGTATTGGTGGCGGTGGTGGCTGCTGCTGTTGCTGCTGGTGGTGCTGCTGGTGGTGATGCTGATGATGCTTCCTTGGAGTATGGTTTTGCTTCTCCAAGTTAAAGGTTTTATTACTCTGCGTTTTTGCACCCCGCTACTGACTCTTCTCTCCTCAGAGTAACGGCGACCCTGTTTGGTTTTTAGTATGGTCAAATGTAAAGATCCAGTTGGAAAAGTGGGTTTGAAATTTGGATTTGATTCTGAGGTACAGATACAACTTTAGAAGCAGGAAACTCAAGCTCCAGTTGAAGCAATTGAAAAGGAACCAAATATCTAAGACAAGAGAATATAGATTTTCAACAAAGGGAGAAAGAGGCCTTTTGTGAATGCTATCTCTGGATAGGAAAGGAATGAGAGAAGGAACAAATTCTTCAGATATTTGCAAGGGAATCGTTGTCCCTAGGGTAGAGTAAGATCTTAGTTAAGAAATGAGCATCTGACATTATTCATCCTGCAACATTCAACCTGGAAGATGTTTATCAATGATAATGAATAGTCAGTAAACAAATATGCACTGCTTCCAGCAAAACAGTCTTGTGGCTCCTGTGGTGGAGATTGTTTTCTTCTATCCCTAAAAATGAAGTGAAACATCTGTGAGGGGAATAGAATTCATAGGTTAACAAATTAAAAAAAGAAAACAGCTAAAATCAAAAGCCCTGATTTATAGACTGAGGTTCCTTTTTTTAATTAATAAACTTTAATATTTAGAGCAGTTTAAGGTCACAGCAAAATTGAGTGGAAAGCACAGAGTTTCTACATCCCCCATCTTCACACGCACACACACACACACACACACAACCTGCTCTACTATCAACCCCCAACCCAGCCAGAGTAGTACATTTGTTACAGTTGATGAACCAACATTGAGATGTCCTTATCATTCAAAGCCCATGGTTTACGTTAGGGTTCATTTTTGATGTTGGAGGTTCTTTGGATTTTGACAAATGTGAAATGAATGACACATATATGCCAGTGCAGTATCATATAGAATAGTTTCACTGCCCTAAAAATCCTCCATGCTCTGCTTATTCATCCCTACCCTTCCCTTAACTCCTAGCAACCATTACTCTTTTACTGTTTCCATAATTTTGCCTTTTCTAGAATATCATATACTTGGACTTATACAGTATCATAAGTATTTCAGATTATAGTATTCTGTTAATATCCTTTTAATTGCCATGAGATATGTCATAATGTTCCCTTTTTCATTTCTAAAATTCGTCATTTGTGTCTTCTCTCTTTTTTCTTAGCCTAGCTAGAGACATGGATTTTACTGATTTTTAAAACAACCAGAATTTGGTTTCATTGACTTTCTCTGTTGATTTCCAATTTTCAATTTCATTGAAATTGGAATTTCATTTCTGCTCTAATATACATTATTCCTTTTATTCTGTTTACTTGGATTTAACTTGCTCTTCTTTTTAGGGTTCCTAAAGTAGAAACTTAAATTATTAATTTTAGATTTTCCTTCTTTTGTAATATATGCATTCAATGTTTAAGCACTGCTTTTGCCGAAACTCACAAGTTTTAAATTGTATTTTCATCTTCCTTTAGTTCAAAATATTTTAAAATTTCTCTTAGTATTTCTATTTGACTTCTGTGTTATTTCGAAGCATATTGTGTAATCTCCAAGTATTTGGGGATTTTCCAGTTATCTGTTATTGATTTCTGGTTTAATTCCATTGTAGTGTGACAGCATACATTTCTTTATTGTTCTAAATTTGTTAAGGTATTTCTTTTTATTTTATTTTATTTTATTTTATTTTATTTTATTTTATTTTATTTTATTATTTTAGAGAGAGCGTGTGAGAAAGAGCACGAGCAGGGGAGAGGGGCAGATGGAGGAGAAATAGTCTTGTCGCTGAGCAGGCAGCCAGCCAGGTGGGTTTCTTGTAAAAATCATATAGTTTGGTCTTTTATGACCCACCCTGATAATCTCTTTTTTGTTGTTTAAAATAATTATTGATGTAGCTAGATTAATATCTACCATTTTATTTTACTGTTTTCTATTTGTTGTTTTTTGTTTTGTGTTCCTATATTTGTGTCCCACTCTTTTTTCTGCTAATTGTGATTTTAATTGAGAATTTCATAGGATTCTATTTCTTTTTAATGCATCAATTACACCTCTTAAAACATTTTTTAGTGGTTGCCCTAGAATTTGCCATATACATTTACAACTAATCCAACTCTATTTTCAAATAACGTTATACCATTTCATGGGTAGTACAAGTACTTTATAGTAACAAAATATTGCTAATTTCTCCCCCTGGTCACTTGTATCATTGCTGTCATTTATTTCACTTACACATAAGCTATAATCTTCAAATACATTTTTGTTATTATTTTGAACAAACTTATCTGTTAGATCAACAAAGAATAAGAAAAATAAAAATTTTGATTTTACTGTCACCTATTCCCTAATGCTCTTCCTTTCTTTAGGTAGATTCGAGTTTCTGAGTTATCATCATTTTCCTCTTCTCTGGAGAATATCTTTTAACACTCTTCTTGCAAGGCAGACCTACTGGATACAAATTTCATTCAATTTTTGTTTGTCTGAGAAATTTTTTCTTCTTGACTTTTGAAGGATAATTTCCAAGGGTACAGAATTCTAGATTTTTTTATTTTTTTGTTTGTTTGTTCCATACTTTAAATATTTTCCTGTGTTCCCTTCTATTTACATGGTTTCCAAGGAGAAGTAGAAAGTAATTCTTACCTTTGTTCCTCTAAAGTAAGGTGTTTTTTTTCCTTTACCTTCTTTCAAGATTTTTTTCTTTTTTATTTCCTGCAATTTGAATACGATATGCCTAGATGTTTTTTTTTTGTTTGTTTGTTTGTTTGTTTTTGGCTCTTGCTACTTAGTGTTCTCCGAGTTTTCTGGATCGGTGGCTTGGTATCTGACATGAATTTCAGGAAAATTTCAATCAATATTGCTTCAAATATTGCTTCTGTTTCTTTCTTTCTTCTCCTTCTTATATTCCCATTATGCATATATTAAAGTTTTTGCAGCTGTCTCACAGCTCTTGGATATTCTGGCGGGGTCGGGGGGGAGGTCCAGTATTTTTTTTCTTTGCTTTTCAATTTTGAAAACTTTTATAACATATCCCAAAGCTCAGAGATTCTTTGCTCAGCCATGTCCAGTCTACTAATAAGCCCATCAAAGATATCCTTCATTTCTGTTGCAGTATTTTTGATCTCTAGCATTTCTTTTTGATTCTTTCTTAGAATTTCGTTCTCTCTGCTTATATTTTCTGTTTCTGCATATTATCTCCTTTTTTTTTTTTTTTTTTTTTTTAACAAGCCACCTTAGCGTGTTCATTATAGTTGTTCAAAGTAAGAGTTTGTTACTTCCAATATCTCTATTATATCTGTGTCTGGTCAGATGCTTGTCCTGTCACTTAAAACTGTATTTTTTGCCTTTCATTATGCCTCGTAATTTTTTGTTGAGAGCTGGACATGGTGTATGGGTTGAAAGGAACTCTCGTATAGGACCCTGGCAATGTGGTGGTGAGGTATGAGGTGAGGAGAAGGTTCTATAATCCTGTGATTAGGACTCAGTCTTTTAGTGAGCCTAAGCCCTTGAACTGAGAATGTCACACTGCTTTTCAGTCCCCCAGTCCCATGTCTTATAGATGGGGCTAAGGGCTCCAAGCTGGAGTTGAGTAAGTAGGCAGGATGGAAGGCTAGAGGGGATGGAGGTGGGTATTTCCTTTCCCCTAGGTTAGTTTCATTCTGATACAATCCCAAAAGTTGAGGCTCTGGTTCTGGTGAAATAGTTTCTCTTGAATGCAGGCCTTATTGAAAAGAACAGAATGCTCTGGCATATTTCAAGATGGTTACTTTTCCCCTTTCCCTATCAATCTCTCAAGGGTCCTCAAGGGTTTTTTTTCCTTCTGATATTTGCTGTGTGAGAACCTGGTAGAGCTTCAGGAGGTGAAACTCATAAAAGCATGGGCTCCTTTCCCTGAGGTTTTTAACTCTCAGACTTCTCCACATTGAGCATCCAGACTTTGTCAATTATACCTTGAATTTTCCAGTCCCAGTACTGGTTTCAATGGAGGTTTCTGCATCTGAGTTTCTGCTCTGCTAAGCTGTGCTTCTCCGTATGGCCTATCTCTCAAATTTGGGGGGCAGGGGAAGCATTTTATCCTATCACCTCACTGCCCTAAGAGATCTAAGAAGAGTACTGAGCTTTCAGTTTGTTCAGATTTTTACTTGTTATTAGGATAAAGTGGTAAGTTTCAAGCTCCTTATGTACTGGTGAAGAGATTGGAAGTCCCAATCCTGATATTTAATAGGTGAGTGTGTTCTCACTATGCCCACTGTTCGACCTGCTTACACACCCCTGCACTTCCTTATTCCCTTTTGAGATTCCCAACTCTAATACAAGGACTGGTTCAGTCTACCTTGGCTCATCTGAGTAGTTATGACATGCAACCGTGAAAAATGAAGAAAAAGAAAAGTCAGGGGTGAGGGTTAATTGACAGAAAGAAGACCAGCTTTTCATAAAACTCAGAAATGGTTATTATCTGGTATTTCTTCATGGGTTTATGTGACAATATTTTTTTAATTAAAAAAATATTCTTTATGGCCTTAAAACTTCTATTTTATATAGCCAGGAATGGCCTTTTGTAAGTAGCATTTCTGTCCTTTACGGAACAGATAGACTCTGTGGCATACCTTTGCTAAAGAAGCTCATAAGAATAACCCTAAAGCAGGATGGCAAAATTTCTCTTCAAGCCAGCATGCCATGAATGAAAAGATGTGGGGCAACTTCCACTCCCTCTGAATGAATCACTAAATCAACCAAAGTGGAAGGGAGGGTCATGGAAAGAGCCTCCATGCCGGAGATAGTAGATCAGAGCATTCTTGCATGTCTGAGTGGTAAAACCCTGTTCAACAATAAAAATATGTGTCTCAAAAACGTTAGTTCATTTAGGGGGCACTTGGGTTAACAGTCTGCCTTCAGCTCAGGTCATCATTCTGGAGTCCTGGGATCCAGCCCCACTCAGCTGGCTCCCTGCTCAGCAGGGAATCTGCTTCTCCCTTACCCTCTGTCCACCCACTCCCCTGCTTTCTTCCTTTCTCTTTCTCTCAAATGAATAAAAAAATATCGTTTTAAAAAATGTTACCCATTCAGAATTTGGGGTATTAAGACTTTTTTTAAATTTTCTTTTAACTCATATAATGGCTTATTCAATTAATAAATATTTAATTCCTTTTCCGTATACTCAGGAGTTAAATCTAAAATAAGTACTGCACATGTAGACTTTTGTGACTATTATGACATCAGACACAGAAATCTACCTACCAATCTCCACAGCATCACAAAGAAAAAGAAGTTGATAGAAATTCAAGCAGCAGAAGGGGGCAGTAAAACTCAACAGAATACTCTGGCAGATTTTTAATATGCTTTCTTATTTTTTCTTCATAGAGAGAATTTCCCAATACATTTTGGAGACTAACTTAAAAAAAGTCTGATATATATATATATATATATATATATATATATATATATATATATATAAAATATACACAGAACACTAAATATACACAAAAGTGAGAGCTATGATTTTACATAATCAAAACCTTATTTTTTATTGTGTGATATATCATAGTACTTTTCCACATAAAACAGGTTTAGCTGTTTGGATTTGGTTTGGGACATTTCATTATCCCCTCATGACCAGGAATCCCAAATGTACTATCCACTCTATGTCATGGTCTCAGACTTGTCAAAATTACTTAATAAATGATATCCTAATGGTTTTTCCTCAAGCCCATACTTGGACTTCTTTCTAAACTGTGTCCATCCTTCAAGTGTCATTTTCTCTTTGAACTCTCTTCTGACTGTAGAGGTACATGGAAATCTCTCCATTCTATCATGCCACTGAAGTTACAGGTTAAACCAAGCAGTTGAACCACATAGATTTTTTTCATTGAACTTCCACTGTGAGCGAGAGTTCAATTTCTTTACATTCCAAGTAGTCTAAATGTGATTATTCTCTAGACTGTTTTGTCCTCATCTTTGAATTCAGTCTCCACATTAAGATCTAATAAGGAGGATATCGATGATGAGGACTTCAACACGAATTCAGGATTGCAATGTAAAACTTTAGTATACTACCAGAGTCAGAGTATGGACTCCTACATGACACCTAAAAATTAAGCTCAAATGAGTGGCCCTAAATATCACTCTAAAATTTGAATACATACAACCTACTCATTTAATAGAAAATGGAATTATTAAAAAATTATGCTCTTAGTTAAAATTTCACGTAGGATTTAATACAATAAATGGGAGTGTCACAAATCGAATGATTAAATATGACTAGAGGAGGAAAAAGGCTTCATGGATGAGATGGAATTTTAGTCATTTGTGTCTCATGTAAAAATCAGATATTGTGTACCTTAAGCAAAATGGTAAGAAAAAAAAAATTCCAAGTGAGTCTCTTTTTCAAGACTCCTACAGACTGAAGTATCCGGTGTCGTTTTACTTTAGGTTCTATGCTGTTATTTCTATTAGTGCTAAGAATGTATGGCTTAACTGAACTTGTTATTCTCCACTTTGCTGCTGGTCACTAACTTTCCTCTCTCTCTCTCTCTCTCTCTCTCTCTCTCTCTCTCATTTCGCCCTTACATCACCAACCAAAAGATATTAAATAAAAGCAAAGGACGATGAAATTTTAAATTGTCAAAATCATCCGTCTTTTCCACCCATTCTACTCACTTCCTCATCAAAGTATGTTCCAAAATGAGAATAGAAAATTTGCACTCTTAAGCCCAATTGAAAAAAGTAAATGCAATGTTGTATTTTGATCCACCGTCACAGTCCTCCTCGTCTCTGAAAAGTGGGCAGAAAGACAAAAAAAGCAAACTTAAAAAAAAAACAAAAAAAACTAGTTTCTTCTCCGTGTATCTCCTGTGAAGGGCTGGTGGCCAAAGTGGTGAAAGAAATGCACGAAAGCAGATGTGCTGAGCTTTTAGCATCCCGGCAGATCCCTCATCACAAGAGGGGAAACACGGTAGCTCAAGCTCGGACGGACTGTTGGCAGGATCGCCGCTTAGGAGCAGTCCTGGGGCGAGGAACCAACAGCTTACAGATGTGCACACTGACTCCAGCTATTCTATTTCATTCAGCCAAAATTTTTAGAAAATCGTAATGTATGGATGGATGTGCTACACGTACACTAGGTGACGGGTCGCCACGAACATCATGACATGTTTGACATACATGACGTAACCCGTGTCAGCCTTTCCTGGCCCCGTCTGTCCAGACTGTGACTCCTCGGGCCCGCAAAGACCTGGGCATGAGACGCGGGGGTGGCCGCGCGCGGGGAGATTCCCTGCGTCCTGGGACCTCCGGCCGCTCGGATTCCGGGAGAGGAGGCCCCGGATTCTCCCTCCCGGCAGGGGGACCCGCCGCGGCGCCCGCGCGCTCTCCGAAGCTCCCGGTCAAAGACTGCGGAGAAAGGGAATCCGGCGCCAATCGCCCTCCGGAACCGAGGGGGGCAATTCGCTTTGCACCCCCTTGGGGAAGTCCGGGGCAGCTTCTCGGGTTTCCGATTTTCTCATTTGCGTGGAGTCAAAAAAAAAAAAAAAAATCCTTACGCAATTATTAAGTAGACAGGGGGAGGGGAGAGTGATGGGGGGGAGGGGGAGGGGGGTGGAAAGAAACAGTCATGCGTCACGTGGGCTTAGTTATCATGCATAAAAGGAAGGTTCCGTCCGTTAGCGACTAGTTGTCAAACAACTTGCAGCGAGCGTCTGGAGCACGCTCGGGAACTCCGCACAGCGCCTGCCTCCTCCAGCGCCGCAGCCCCGAGCCCAGGACGCGAACGCCTCCGCCTCCGCCGCCGCCTCCGCCACCGCCCGCGCTCCGCCCGCGCTCCGCCCGCGCCCCGCCCGCCGCCGCGATGCTGGCCCGCGCCCTGGTGCTCTGCGCCGCCCTGGCGGTCGTCCGCGCAGGTGGGTACCTGGCTCCCCGCCGCGGGGACTCCTCGGCTGGGTGATCGCCGCGGAGCTTCCGCTCGGACCGCCCGGACCCGCTCGGGGCTTTGATGATGTTTGACCTGGTAAAGGGCTTGGACCGTTTGGGGCCCCAAGGACTGGGTGTCTCTCCGAGCTTTGCCACCTGCTCTGCTCAGCCTGAGCCAGTCACTTAGCGGGTGTGGGTCTCCCTTGTCATCCGCTAATACGTAGGACTGAGTAGGGATACTAATTTGCCGATGGTCATTATGATAAGGCTCGGGATCAATCAATATAGGAGATGTTCTGCTCTTGGGGAGTGGGAGGAACTGGTTTACGTACCCTAGTTGGTGCTTTCCTGACCCAGGAAAGCCCAGGTTACTTTTTGAAGATAAGCAAAACATTTTAACAATAAGCTGTTTTTACTCTGAAATTTCTCCCACATTTTGATTAATTGTACTAGATACCTCCACTTGACTTTTGAGGGTGCTACTTCTGTGAGGTCCTTAAAAATGCTAATTTGAACATCTCCAAAGTTACTAAAGACAGCTTGGCAACATCGCTTCCCTGGTTGAACGTTGTTGGCCTTATTGAATTTAGATTTCTTGAATTTATTTATGTAAAGTTGATCCATACAATTCAATGTTAAATGAAGATTAAAGAATGAATCATTTACTGTCCTTACTTTTTTTTGTAGCAAATCCTTGCTGTTCCCACCCATGTCAAAACCAAGGTATTTGTATGAGCACAGGATTTGACCAGTATAAGTGTGACTGTACCCGAACAGGATTCTACGGCGAAAACTGCTCAACACGTAAGTGTGCCCTTGGGGGTGCCCTCATTTGGACTGGGGATATGTCCAGTTACCAATTTGCATACTAGTGTCTCATAATGGGTCCTATTAATCTTTCCCTCTTCTGTTTTTGCAGCGGAATTTCTGACAAGAATAAAATTATACCTGAAACCCACTCCAAATACAGTACACTACATACTTACCCACTTCAAGGGAGTCTGGAACATTGTCAATAACATCCCCTTCCTGCGAAATACAATTATGAAATATGTGTTGACATGTAAGTACAAGTCTCTTTCTAAGGTTTTCAATTTCCTCAAAGAAAAATGTTCTTTATAAGACTTTACATTATTAAACCTTTTAAGATTTTATTTATTTGAGAGAATGAACCTGAGTGGGGGGAGGGGTGGAGGGAGAAGCAGACTCCCTGCCGAGCAGGGAGCCAGACAAGGGACTCAATCCAAGGACCCTGGGATCATGACCTGAGCCAAGGGCAGATGCTTAACTGATGGAGCTACCCAGCCGCCCCTTTGCCCTCTATCTTAATGGCCCAAAATATTGACATTTCGGTCCCATTCAGTTTGTAAAGTTCTGTCTCAAAGTCAGAATTCTACTTACAATCCTGTATACCTCTTCTAAATTCACTGCTCTTACCAATCTGAAAGAAGCGTGGTCCAGTTGTTAATTGAATATCCATGGACCACTGGTTTACAATAGGTTATCTTTGATGGAATTAAATTCGGTCTTTAGTGCCACTTTGCACGTTGTACAATAAAAGTGAACATTGATATGTCTTGCGTATAGGAACAAATAAAACAATATTTTTTTTCTTAAATTTCAGCCCGGTCACATTTGATTGAGAGTCCACCAACTTATAATGTGAACTACGGCTATAAAAGCTGGGAAGCCTTTTCTAACCTCTCCTATTATACCAGAGCTCTTCCCCCTGTACCTGATGACTGTCCAACACCCATGGGTGTGAAAGGTGAGTACGGGGAGGCAGTTAGACATGTATTCATTGCAATAGGGATTGGGTTGCTACCTAGAAAATTCAGCCCTGAACTATCATTTATTTGTTAATAAAAGCATATTTTTTGCTTGAGGATATCTGTGAATCTCTAAACTATTAAACTATCCTATGAAAGTGGACATTTTGGTATAATATCTTCACATTTTCAAATTCTTTCACTAAAACCAAATTAATACTAGTTAAAGTAAAACTATTCAATGTTTCCCTATATCTTAGAACTTCCATTTGTATTATAATCCTATTTACACAGATGAATACAGTTCACACCTTTATTTCTCCTGTAAGTGAAGAAAGCCCCAGACTAAATTGACATTCACTGCTTGCTTGAACTTGTAAATGAATTCTTATCTTAGCTTTCTCATTCTTCAGGCAAGAAAGAGCTTCCTGATTCAAAAGAGATTGTGGAAAAGTTTCTTCTGCGAAGAAAGTTCATTCCTGATCCCCAAGGCACCAATATGATGTTTGCATTCTTTGCCCAGCACTTTACCCATCAATTTTTCAAGACAGATCATAAGCGAGGACCAGCTTTCACCAAAGGATTGGGCCATGGGGTAAGAAATTCAAATTATAGCAAAAGTCATACTGAGTACTGATATGAAGGAGATATATATACACACCAAATCACTCCCTTGTTAAAAAATTCCATCTATAAAAACCTTAGTGGAATTTCCATTTTAATTCACTTGTTTAGTAAAAATACTCAAGCACACACACGCATATATACAGACATTATTATTTGTAATTTGAATCTTACATTTTTACTTTAAAATATTAGCACTGCAAAAAGTTGCATCTTCGAAAAAGCTATTTGTACTCTGGTTATGCTGCTTTAAATATTGAGATTTTTGCAGCATTATTACACAGTTCCAACTTACCAGTAAGAATTTTATATCAATAATATATTTTCTGATGCTTATTAAAGGAAATACCATATAGTGAAGCATATTATATACTTATAACTCTACACAAGACATAGGTTTGTAGTGTCAGAGGACAAACTAATTTACTATTTAGTGGTTGTGAGAGAAATGTGTTTTATCAAATTATGTATTATTTAATGATGAATTACATTATAGAAACTTTATAGAACTTCAACAGCAACAAATTAAAATTTTTCCATAATCTTCCAGGTGGACTTAAATCATGTTTATGGGGAAACTTTGGATAGACAACATAAACTGCGCCTTTTCAAGGATGGAAAAATGAAATATCAGGTTTGTTCCATTGGAATATTAAGAATTGACTCACAACTAACCCATATTTAAAAACTTCCCCTGATTAAAATTTAATGTTTGTACTACTGTTGTTTCTTAGGTAATTGATGGAGAGGTGTATCCTCCTACCGTCAAAGATACTCAGGTCGAGATGATCTACCCACCTCATGTTCCTGAACACCTGCAGTTTGCTGTGGGCCAGGAGGTCTTTGGTCTGGTGCCTGGTCTGATGATGTATGCCACCATTTGGCTGCGGGAGCATAACAGAGTGTGTGATGTGCTTAAACAGGAGCACCCAGAATGGGATGATGAGCGGTTATTCCAGACGAGCAGGCTAATACTTATAGGTAAGCAAGAAGAGAAAATAATTTCAATAAAACCCTCTCCCCCAGAGAAAGCTGGCATGTTACTTTTTATCCGTTTTAAGTAATTCTGGGAGAATGTAGTGAATGGAAAATCACATGCTCCATATTTCAGTCTTTGAGCGTGACTGAGGGTATTAATACTTTTCTGTTTTGTTGGTAAACCAGGACAAAATAGAAGTGAAAGAATAGCAGATTAACAAGATTGCATTTCAGTTGCTTGATCAGAGAATTAATGCTCTAATTTTTTTGTTGTTGTTGTGTAAATAGGAGAAACCATTAAGATTGTGATTGAAGACTATGTACAACACTTGAGTGGCTATCACTTCAAGCTGAAGTTTGACCCAGAGCTGCTTTTCAACCAACAATTCCAGTACCAAAACCGCATTGCTGCTGAGTTTAACACACTCTACCACTGGCATCCCCTCCTGCCTGACACCTTGCAAATAGATGACCAGGAGTACAATTTTCAACAGTTTATCTACAACAACTCTATATTATTGGAACATGGCCTTACCCAGTTTGTGGAATCATTCAGCAGGCAAATTGCTGGCAGGGTAAGCCTTGTTATTGAAAAAACAAAGGACTAATCAGAATTTCTGCCACCAAAGTGATCTTTCTGAACTCTTACTGAAAGTTTAATATTTTGCTAGCCAATTATTCTCTTAAAAAGCCCAATTTTTGCAAGTCTAAACTTGTAGTCTCCAGCTATCAAATAGCGATATGTAGTCATAGCTTAATATTTTTGAAAACTATTCTATAATCATAGAATCTGTAGATTATAGAAATATTTCTAACTTAGTTTGGGTCTCAGCTGGGAGCATTAGTCTTCCCTCCTTTGTACCCAAGGAATGAATGCTTTTAAAGTAGAGATCATCATAAAGATGCCTAAGACCTTATTCTACAATTTAATTCATTTCCCATAGGTTGCCGGTGGCAGGAATGTTCCAGCTGCAGTACAACAAGTAGCAAAAGCTTCGATTGACCAGAGCAGACAGATGAAATACCAGTCTCTTAATGAGTATCGCAAACGCTTTAGGCTGAAGCCCTATACATCATTCGAAGAACTTACAGGTGAGAGAAACTTCTTAAGAATCAAGGGTCAAATGGAAACAAGTTGAAAGGGAATTGAGCAAAGGGTTAAAACTTTTTTTTGGGTAAAGTTTTTTATACATTAGTTGAATATCTGTTTTTGTCACCTTCACAGGAGAGAAGGAAATGGCTGCGGGGTTGGAGGCCCTTTATGGTGATATTGATGCCATGGAGCTGTATCCTGCCCTCTTGGTAGAAAAGCCTCGTCCAGATGCCATCTTTGGTGAGACCATGGTAGAAATGGGAGCACCATTCTCCTTGAAAGGACTTATGGGTAATCCCATCTGTTCACCTGACTACTGGAAGCCTAGCACCTTTGGTGGAGAAGTAGGCTTTAAAATCATCAACACTGCCTCAATCCAGTCTCTCATCTGCAATAACGTGAAGGGCTGTCCATTCACTGCATTCTCTGTTCAAGACGGACAACTCACCAAAACAGTCACCATTAATGCAAGCTCTTCGCACTCCGGTCTAGATGACATCAATCCCACAGTCCTACTGAAAGAACGGTCAACTGAACTATAGAAGCCTGTTAATCCTATTTATTTATTTATATGGACGATTCCTTTTAACTTAATTATTTAATATTTATGTTAAACTCCTTATGTTACTTAACATCTGTTAAGGAGAAAGGGGTCATACTTGTGAAGATTTTCATGTCACTATTTTAAAGATGTCTTCAGGTTAAAGAGGAAAACAGTTTTCTGTTTTATAAATGAGTTTGACATCCTTTTACTTGAATTTCAGTTTATATTATTATTATGAACAAAAGCGAAGATGTTGGATATTTAAATGCTGTTCCAGGATGACAAAATGCTGCAAGTTTTTTTCGACACTATCGGGATTTCTAGTGTATCTTCCCTGGTGCATTAGAAGCAACTACCTGCACACTTTCTTTTCTTCTGTTAGCCACTGTGCTGGTAGAAACTCTCTTCTGATCAGTTTACTTTCTTGTTTCCTTGATTTTTAAGATCTGAGTATACCTTTCTTTGGACTCTGTCTATACTTTCTTACCTGAACTTGTGTAAGTTTTCAGGAAAACCTCAACTCAGGACTACTAGTAATTTAGCTCCTCTTAAGAGGAATGAAAGGAAAAAAAAAACAGCCCTTAAAGGACTCTATACACAACAGTATACACTTATTTTAAGTGAAAGGCAGCGATCTTTTTGTAAATTAATTTTAAATTGTAACAGAAGGCTTCAATGAGGCTAATGACTGACAAAGAACTGTAGGGGGTTCTTGATGGAAGGAAGTCGTATTTCTATTAAGAATATCCTTTCTCATTTAAAAGCAAAGTCAAATTCTGAATAGTTCCCGGGAAGATAATGTTTCTTTTCCACATCTCATTGTCAGCTGACATTTGCTGGTACTGTATACTTAATTTATTGAGGATTATTATTTGTTTTGTTAGGATGTTATTATAAACTAGGTTTAAGCTGCAATCATTTTTTTTTTTTGCATTATGTGAGAATCAGTATATCTTCTTTGAGATTAACTCTGAATTATTATGTAAACACTAAGAGAAATTATTTGAGATCTGTGAGTAAATTTTCAGGAACCCAACTCTGGTATATTGAAATATGGCAAGTTGGAATTGAAATATAGATTTCCCTATATACCAGCCCACAGAGAACACTGTGTCTCATTAACCTGCATGTACCATAAGATCTTTACAGTTTTGAGGGACCTATGGATCCTTCATTAAGTCATTCAGCTATAACTTATTGAGGACACAGGTGCAAATATCACTGTGGGTTTTAATATTTTTTGTGGATTCTAATATTTTTAAATCATGCACTGATTACAGATAACATCAGTATTTGTAAATGAGAAAGCATGTCTTTAGGTAGAGAAAGAAAATGAAATTTTATTAAAGGAAATAACTCAGGGGAATTTTTAAGATTTTATGTTTAAAAAGTTAAGAAATAGTCAATATTAGAAGGGCTTATGTAAAAACCTTTTTAACTTCACTGAAAGAAATTTTGTTATTAATATCAATGCCGACTGAATTCGGAGTATAATATATGAATGTTTTGGTGCCTCAGACAAATGTGTATTTAAATTAACTTATGTAAGATGTAAGTGTTAACAAATGCCTGTTTATTTTTATACTATCTAAGAATGAAAAATCTCTTCTAAAATAAATTTTTGACTGTTTCCATATATCTTTGTCATGATGTATGATTTCTCTGAAGCATCTATTCCAAACCAGACTAGCTGTTAATGAAATGATTCTGCCCTCCATCAGAGGTATCCTAGGATCAGTTATCCCTTGTTCACTATAACACTGTATTGGAAAATGTGTGCTTTGTGCTATCAGATAGCAACAATTGTGTTTTGATTGCCTAATCTAGAAGGAAAAAAAACAAGTACAAAGTACACAGAAGGCAAAGAATAAGACAATGTCTTATTTTGAAGGTACAAAATAAAGGTACAAAATTAAGGTACAAAATTAAGAAGTTCAAAGAGATGTTCCATTCAGTTGATACCTGGCTCATGGACTTCTGTTTTCCCAATCATGGTAATTTGATAATATCAATATCCACATGGACCACCTATTTAACATCCTACCCGGCTTTTCTCTTCCTTGACCTTCTTCATTCCTGTGATGGCTTCTTCCACCTTATTTTCTATGACTATACATATCTTGATCTTATCATCAGTTGCTATACCATTACCAAAATCTTGATTTCAAGCATCTTCCTTGACTCCCCTTCTAACTCACCTATCTTAGTACTCACACTTTAACATGTTACTCCCTCTCTAGTTCCACTGAGCCTACTGATCCATTGGCCTCATCACTATTCATTACCCTCATTTATCTCATTTCCTTACAATCACTCGTCTACTTTCTCTCCATTGCACTTAACAGGCTTGATTTCATTTCTGCCATCCTTATCTGCTTATTTGACTTCTTAGTAGCATTCAGCACAAATGTCTGTAGTTTCTTTCAGTAAAGATTTTTTTCCCCTTGGCTTCTTGGTTTGATACTTTCCTGGTCTTCACCTTCACACTTAAAAAATCTCATCCTCCACTGTATCTATAAATTGTAGTATCTTAATTCCCTGCTTTTTATCCGCCCTCTTCCAGGTTAATCTCATCTAAGAACTTGAAACATTAATTATCACTCCCAAACATTTCTCCAGAACAATCTCAAACTGTCAATTGACAACTTATCCACTCAAATCCATACATTTAATGTCCTATTTTACAATCTCTGCCCTCTTTGTACCAATCCAAAATAATCATCCAAAGGACACCACCATGCTGTTCTCAAGCAAAAAACCCCACTTTCCTTCACACCCATAGTCAATCCCACAGCAATCTTGTTGATTATAACTACAAACAAATTCTACACCTCTCACCTTTTCTCTAACTCCAATACTACTAACCTAGTTGATACAGTTCTCTCTCAACTGGCCTTCCTTCTATTCTTGCCTCATTCCAAACCATTCTCCTTATAATGATGAGAGTGATCATTTTCAAACATACATCAGATATGCTCCTCTCCTGGTTGAAATCTTCCAATGACTTCCTATTACACAATGGATAAACCTAAACTCCTCATCCTATCTTAAAGTGTCTCAGTAATCAGACAGACCCCTGCCTATCTGATCTCATCTACCATAATGTCCTACCTTTGTTTTCTGTGCTCCAACCACATCTGCTTTCTTCTGATTTGTTCACCATCAGGGGTTCTCAAGCTGCTGCCTCTGTTTAGAATGCTCCTTCTTCTGATTTCCACATGGCTAGAACCTTCTCAATGTCCAAATCTTGGCTCAGATGTCTGCTTCTCAGAAAGGCCTTCTCCAATCACCAAACTAACTACTCTTTAAGCTCTTTCATCTTCTTTTTGGTGTTTGTTTCTGTTATTATCTTGATTTGTATGTTTATTATCTGTGTCCCCTCAGTAGAATTTCATGTCTATGAAAGCAAGGACCTTGTTTGCATTATTTACTGCTCTCAGAACAGTGTCTGGTACTTAAAGGGCATTACAAAATATTCAGTAGGTGAACAAGAATAAACTTCATGAAAAAAGTAAAATATATGGTGATTCTTAAAGAAAGAGTAAGCTCTTAGAAGACAGAGATATCCACTCTGGAAAAAATATTTGGACAGTTTTTCTAAAACTAAAAATTCCCTTATCATGTATATTAGTTTTCTATTGATGTTATGACAAATCACTACAAATTTACTGGCTTCATACAACACAAATTTATTATCTACAGTCCTAGAGGTCAGAAATAAGACAGATCCAATGTGTTAAAATCAAGGTGTCAGTAGCGTTGTGTTTCTTCTGGAAGCTCTAGAGAGAATCTGTCTCTCACCTTTTCTGGCTTCAAGAGGCTAACTGCATTACTTGGTTCATGGTCCCTTTCTTTATCTTCAAAGCAGCAGGATAGCACCTTCTAATATCTCTGACTCTGATCCTCTTGCCTCCCTCTCATCAGGACCTTTTTTTATTACTTTGGGCCAATAAAAATAATCTGGGAAAATCTCCCTTCCTCAAGATTCATAATTTTTTTCACATACACAAAGTCCCCTGGGCCCTGCATGTAAGGCAACTTATTCACAGGTTCTAGAGATTAGAGTCTAGAAATCTTTGGAGGACCATTATTTTACCTACCACATTATACAAGCCAGCAATTGTACTCTCAGGCATTTATCCCAGAAGAATAACTATGTTCACATAAAAATTTGTGTATGAAAGTTCATAACAACTTTATTCATAATTGCCCCAAACTGGAAATAATTCAATATCCTTCAAAAGGTTAACTGTTAAACAGACTGTGGCAAACTGTGGTAGAGCCACACCATGCAGTACTATGTAGTGAAACAAACACAACTAATGATACATGCAATAACTTGAATGGAACTCAAAGGAATTATGCTGAGTGAAAAAAAAAAAAAAGCCAGTCTCACAAGGTTATCTATTATCATATATATAATATATCTATTATATATATGATCTGATATTGTGCTGATTGAATATTTTTGCAACTTGATTGAGGTGGTAGTTACACAAAGCTACAGATGTGACATAATTGCATAAAACTATGCACATACACTCACACAAATGCATGTATAAATGGTGAAATCAGGGTAAGTCTGTGGGTTGTACTGAGGTAAATTTCCTGATTTTGATATTGGATTATAATTATGTAAGATGTCAACATTAGAGGAGGTGGTATGAAGGTTGCATGGTATCTCCCTATACATTTCTTTGCAACTTCCTGCAAATTCATAGTTATTTAAAAATAAAAAGTTTTTTTTTTTTAAAAGGAAGAGATGCAATGCCATTCTTGTTGGCAAGAATAAGTTTACAGGCCACTTTTGTAATTTGATTTCCTTGACTTTTATCCAAACTGCCACAATAGACTGTCTTAGAGTGGATACCTAACCAAGCTGGGAAAATAAAATTCTCTCGAAAAAAAATTCAGAATTAGGATGGAGATTCTAGTTCAGTCTGACAACTGCATAGTTGACAATGGTAGCAATGCAATCTAATGGATAAACCAACAAAAGTCTTTTCAAAAAATGATATGAGAACAATGAGATTAACGAAGTTTACTTCCTAAAATTAGAAAAGTTGCTCATCAAAAGACTATGCTGGGAAAATGAATAGACATGCCACAGATCAGAAAATAGTCATGACACACACATTTAACAAGGACTGGAATATAGAACATATAAATAACTCTAAATAGTTTAAAAAATTAAGTAGAATAAGCAGAAGACATAAGCAGAAACTGACTGAGAAAGATATATGAATATCCAGTAAGTATATGAAAATATGTTGAACATCATTAGTCATCAGGGAAATGCAAACTAAAACCATGGTAAGCTATACTAGACACTTATTAGATTGATTAAAATTTAAAAGATTAAGTGTAATGGTTAATTTTATATGTCAACTTGGCTAAGATACGATGCCCATTCGTCTGGTCAAACACCAGTCTAGATGTTCCTGTGAAAGAATTTTTAGATATAATTAACATTGAAATAAGTAGACTTTGTGTAAAGCATATTATTCTCCATACTATGGCGAACCTCATGCAATCAGTTGAGGGCCTTACAAAGCAAAGACTGACATTACCCAAAAGAGAATTCTCCTTAAGAGTGCAACACAGGAATTCTACTTGGATTTCCAGACTGTTGCCCTGAAGAATTTAGACTTGACATCAATTTCTACCTGAATTTCCAGCTTGCTGACCTGCCCTGAAGATTTCAGGTATCCCAGCCTCCACAATCCCTTAAAATCTGTCTCTGTTTCTGTCCCTGTCTCTCTTATTTGTAAAACTGAATCCCTGATGTTCTCTCACTTTCCTTCTCAATTTTGCAAGTAATAGGGAGATTGAGAAAGAGAGAGAGAAAAAGAGAGAAAAAGAACCAATATGTATCATTGATTACCAAATGTTCACAAAGACTGGAATAAATGAAGCTCTCATAATTGCTGATGGGAGTGTAAAACATTATACCCACTTTGGAAACCAATCTGGCAGTTTTACATAAACACAAATGTACCCTATAATCTAGCAATCCACTTCTAGCTTTTATGTAAGAGAAATGAATAAAAGTGCACACAAAATACTTGCACAGGAATGTCCATAGCCACTTTACTCATAATACAAAAAAAAAAAGGAAAATAATGCAAATTTCCATCAGCAAGAGATGGGATAAGGTAAAACAGGTGGTGGTATCTCCACATAATGGAATGCTATTCATTAGTAGAAAGTAATGAACTACTGATACTTTTGATAACATGGATGAATCTCAAAAACATGTAGAGGGGAAAAAAGGCACAAAAGAATACATATTGTGTGACTCTAATTAAATAAAGTCCTATAAGGAACTATCTAAAAGGAAAGTAATCAAGAATCATAGCTGAGGGAAAGGGAGTAGCAAAGATTACCTGAGAAGGTGCATAAATAACAAAGCTTTCTGTAGCAGTAGAGTGGTATGAGTGACACAGGTATATCTGTCCTAAAAAGTCATTGAACTGTCCATATAATCATGTGCATTTTGACAAATACAACTTATATCCCAATATAACTTATATCCCAGCAATAAAAAAGTGAAAATATGCTGGGACTGAATAGATAATTCCCAACAATATTTTTGGGGTCTATGTTTATTTTCTGCATATATTTGTTATCTATTATATACTCATCATCTTATTGTAAATGCTACTTTTATTCTATATGACAATCCCATGGAGAAAATATTGTTACTATCATTTCACTAAGATAAAAACAAGCTTAGAACCATTCCATAACTTACCCAAGCACCCACAGAGCTCAAATGTGTTTAATTTCAAAGCTCTTTCAATTATGAGGCACAGCGTGGACAACAGTGGTCCTCTATTAATATTTCAGTTACACAAATAGTTCCCTGGCTGAAAAAAATCATGTTTTCATCATGTATTCTTCTTTTCTTGAGAAATATTACAATTGTATAACCATATAACTGTACTAACGATCATTAAATAAAGAGATGACATGACTTCCTTCAGTCACTGGAAACATCGGTTTTTAAAACTTTTCCTAACAAGAGACTCACTAAACCCTCAAACCACTCCCTTTTATTTTGTCTTTAGACATAGGAAAAAAATAGCTAACAAGGGAAGTCAATGAAATGCAAATCTCATATATTTGAATGCAGCTATTATCATATCTTTCAGTTTTCTTATCAGGAGAAATAATGATATTCCTTTTCTCTTTTTCTTTTTGAGGTTACATTATTTAAATGTGACTGCTTTGTATCCATTTACCTTCCCTAACACAACTTAAAGGAACAAATTAAAACACACACACACAGAATTATGTCCTCAGTGTGTGCCTTCTTCCAAAAAAGTTTAGTTCCATAACTTAAAGCGGGGTCCTACCTAATTTTTCTCTCCCTCCTCCTAAAAACATGTGGACTAATATCTGGACTTTATGGTCCTGGATGTACTAACATCACATTATATTATATAACACTAAATATCCATTTCAGATTGGATTTATTAATTTCCAGCTTATGTATTACATATTTCATACTATCTACATGATCACTTTAGTAATCAAGAAACAGTTACTTTCAAAATTGACTTTCTGATGTTCCCTCATTTTCCTCCGTTCCATATAGATAGATGATAGATGATAGATAGATAGATAGATAGATAGATAGATAGATAATAGATAGATATCTTTGACAGGTGTTAGAACTAATTTAATAATGTTTTAAGAACATAATATCACAGACTTAGAGAGCTCAGAGCTGCTTTATTTCCTATAGCTTTCAACAAAGCTGAGGGTAAAAAACAAACAAAAAAAAGATATGAAATCACAATTGTCCCCCAACCTCACCTCCAATTCCAATGTACTATCAAGGACTCAAACTTTGGTCGCATTTAGCCACAGTCTGGCTATGAAGGAGAGGAGAGTCGCTTAAGATAAACAGTAAACAGTTTGGTAAATCATTCTGCTTTTTAAGCCAGACATAAATCACTACTTTCAAGGATCCTCAATAAACACAACTGTCAATCAAAAGTGATCAGATTGCTTTCATTCTAATAATTAATTTGAATGCCTAAATTAGGTAAAATTTATTTTAGCATGCTATGGAAACCCAGAAAAAGAAATGGTCACACTGTCTATGAGCTGAAGCCACAGGGAAAAAAATTCAGGGAAAAGATCGTTATTTGATAAAGATCACAGGGAGAGTTATCGTCAGTTTACTTCTCTGTTTCTTTCCTAGATGTCTCCTCACTAAAGTCAAATGGAAGAAGCTTAAGATTTGAGTTGGTCTGGTGCCATAGCCTCTATGGCTTCTTTGGCTTCCCCTGCGTCTGTGCCTTTTTGAGAGTGAACCCTGGCCAGAGAACACTCACTTGTTCTTTCATGTTCCCAATTGTATCTAATAGGTGATGTGGAAGCAGCATAGCGTGACTTTCTCTGGCTATTACTCAATACCTGTGCATGATGACAACATTCATAAAGCACAGGGTGGGATATATTTTACATGCTCTTGAAGTAGTGTTTTCCACTTACATATTACTGGGAAAGAAGCAAGGAAGAAAGGCCAAGAGGCAAACAATCTTTCTCTGTAAGCAAAACACAGTTGGAGGTGATGCAAAGCAAAAGAATGTTTCTTTAGCCCATACCCGGAAGCCTACCATTTAAAATGTAAATTTTCTGTAATATTGTCATGGTATATTTTATTTAGACTTGTCTTAGCACTATTGGGTAATAGGGTAATAGTCTAAATATTGAGTTACTGAAATGCCGTTTAAATTGGAGGAAGCCTGCTTCAAAGAATGAGAGCCTTCAAATGGTAGAAACAGAATAACTGTATTAAAGCTCCCAACTTTGGGGAATTTAACACCAAATTGATGCAGCGCTCCCTTTTCTCATATTAATTCTCTTTATTATTTACAAGGTTATATATATCATAAATATTCTCAAGTAACTTGAGGCTGTAGCATTGACTTTCTGTGACATGGAGAACTAGAAATCCCTCTGGATTTCATTTTCTTCAATTATACTATGAGAAGTTTTAGAGAAGGCTACATAATTCCTTGTCTCACACCTGACTCCGAAATTAACTTAATATCTACGTATTCTGGGCACCTGGGTGGCCCAGTGGTTGAGCATCTGCCTTTAGCTCAGGTCGTGATCCCAGGGTCCTGGGATCGAGTCCCACATCAGGTTCTCCACAGGGAAACTGCTTCTCCCTCTGCCTATGTCTCTGCCTCTCTGTGTCTCTCATGAATAAATAAATAAAATCTTTAAAAAATATATCTACGTATCCCGTGGTAACAATATAGTTCTTTGTTTTTCAGATGGTTTAATGGGCATAAGAGACTGGGGATAAGAAGCTCAAAAAGATTCACCCTGTCATAGTGTTATAGGAAACATTACACAGTGTTTTTTATCTTGGTAGTTGTGGTAGACAGAATCATGTACCCCACCTCCTCAAAGTTGTCCAAGTCCTAATTACTGGAATCTGCCCTACATTGCATAACAAAGACTGCAGAGGAATAAAGGTTGTTAATCATCTGACCTTAAAGTAAAGACCATCTTGGATTATCCAATGTAATCATAAGAGTCCTTGTGGGTATGTGAAAGAAGGAGGCAGAACAGTCAGTGTCAAAGTGATGCAATGTGAGAAACACTCAAGGAGCTATTACTGGCCTTGAAGATGGAAAGAACCTAGGAAGCATAAGAGGCAAGAAAAGTTATTCTCCCATAGAGCTTCCAGAGAGGAAGGCTCACCTTGATTTTAGCCCAATGTGACCATTTAGGACTTCCAAACTATAGGCTTATAAGATAATAAATTTATTAATGAGTTACAAACAAAATAAATTTGTTAATAAATTGCTACTAAATTTAGTGTTTATTATCTTATAAGCCCATTTTTTCTTTTTTAAAAAAATATTTTATTTATTCATGAGAGACAGACAGAGGGACAGAGACATAGGCAGAGGGAGAAGCAGGAAGCCTGATGCAGGATTTGATCCCAGGACCCCGGGATCACACCCTGAGCCAAAGGCAGACACTCAACCACTGAGCCACCCAGATGTCCCCAACTTAATGATTTTTCAACTTTATGATGGTGCATTCAGTAAACATTGTACTTCAAATTTTGAATTTTGAACTTTTCCTGAGTGATGCTCTCTTGTGATGCTGGGCAGCAGTAGTGAGCTGCAGCTCCCAGACGTAACCTCATTTTATTTTAAGTCGAGGAAGATATGTACAACAAATTGTATAGTGCAGGGGCGCCTGGGTGGCTCAGTCAGTTACAAGTCTGTCTTTGGCTCAGGTCATAATCCTAGAGCCCTGGGATGGAGCCCTGCACCAAGCTCTCTGCTTAGTGGGGAGCCTGCTTCTCCCTCTCCTGGTTCCCCTGCAATGAGCTCGCTCTCTCTCTCTCTCTCTGTCAAATAAATAAATAAATAAAATCTTAAAAAAAAATCATATAGTGCATTTTGAGCTCAGTCTCTTTCTAGTATATGTTAATGTTTTGGTCTTTTTTGGACCTGTTTGTGGCATCCCACATAGACTGGCAGGGTGTGTGCTTCTTGTTTCAAGGGCCTTATTACTTATTTGTCTTAGGTCTTATCTCACACATTTGCTTTAAGTATAGTCTTTAAGTTCATGTAATCATCATTGAATTTCTTCAGAGATTTTCCTCCTTTTTTGAATTTTCTCTGCAAATACTGGCTGTGGAGTTGATTAACTATCTTCCTTACCTGTATGCTCACTCTCTGCTATATCTGTCAGGATCAACTCTAGTCTATTGTGTATAAATTGGAGGAGATTTTTAAAAAAGAATGTATAATTTCTTTCTTGGAATTAAAATTGAAAATGAAAGTTTCTATGTTTATTGCAGCACTATTTTTAAAAAATATTTTATTTATTTATTCATGAGAGATGCAGAGAGAGAGGGACAGAGACATAGGCCTCGGGAAAAGCAGGCTCCCTGTGGGAAGCCTGATGTAGGACTTGATCCCAGGACCCTGGGATCACACCCTGAGCCAAAGGTAGATGCTCAACCACTGAGCCACCCAGGCATCCCTATTGCAGCACTATTTATAATAGCTAAGGTATGGAGGCAACTCAGGTGTCCATCGATAGATGAAGCAATAAAGAAGATGTGTACATATACACAATGGAGCCATAAAAAGGAGAACTTGCCATTTGTGACAACATGACTGGACCTAGAGGATATTATGCTAAGTGAAATAAATCTGACAGAGAAAGACAAATATCATATGATTTCACTTATGTGGAATCTAAAAACTGGGGCCCCATGCCACTGCCTGCTTTTCTTCTGACTCTCCTCCATAATCAGGGTTGTGGGATCAAGCCCCCTGTTGGGCTCTGCACTCAGCATGGATTCTGCTTATCCCTCTCCCTCTGCTCTTTTCTCCCACCCCTTTGCATGCTCTCTCTCTCTTTCTCTCAAAATAAGTGTGTACATACACATGTATGTATGTGTGTGTGTGTGTTACATATGAAAATCAGTCTGCATTTTCATCAATTTGGGGGACCAGCAGTCAGTAGAATTGAAAGAATTCTGGTAGCAAACAGTCTTCTCTAGATATTTTCTTAAAGCAGTTAATTCAACCTATTTAAGCCATATGGGTTCCTGGACCCCATTAGGCAGAATGCTGGTGTCCACAAAATACTGAGTGAATATTGAAGGACTATGAAATCAGAAAAAGTGAACTTTAGGACGGAAGGGAGGGATATACTACCAGGATTACTTTTACTGCATTTAGGAGAGGGAAAAAACAGTCCTAAAACCTGCACTAATTATGGGCACTGATCACAAACATAGGACCACCCATGGGAAACTGAATATAAATTTGTTTTCATTATAACTCGTGTTTCGTGGGTTTTTTTGTTTTGTTTTGTTTTTTTGGAGGGGCTGCAGTGTGAACAGTTTACGTAAAGGGTGGGTGTGGAAATATTTATAAAGGAACATAAATAAAATGAGTTCTTACGTAACTTCCTCTGAATGAATCTTGCTAATGTTTTCTTGGCTTCTAAGCAATCTTTATCAAACTAGGAAGTGGTCAGCCAGACCTGGGGGAGACAAGACAATCAGTGGGTATGTAAACAACTGTATGTAAATCAGTAGGGGACTTATACAATTTCTTCTTCTTTTTTTTTCCCAAGGAAAACGTAAGTTTGCTTTATTTCAAAACAGTAACTTCTTCCATTGGAGCAGTGGCCAAAATTCAATACTGATACAAATATAAGTTCCTTAGGAGGTCAGAATATGTAATTCAGGCAAATTTTCTGAATTTTTTTAAAGGCAGAATTTTCAAATCATCAATTAGAAACAATGTAATCAACATATGTAAAATAAGTCACAGTTCAAGTTTAAGCTGAATAACATCTGCTAATATTGAGAACATTGCACATATTTTCAATGACTTAGATGTCTACCTATCTCCACTTCTTTTTACTAGATTTAAATAAATCCAAGTATTTACTCATGGTAGGAGATTCTGGCATTAACTATAGCTGAGTTTAACAGAAATACAGAAAACCATAAAGATTTATCAAACATTCACAAATGATCACTTAACAGCAATTCCTCAGAAGCTCTCAATGAGAAAGGCTGTTCCCCAAATAGCACCTAAGGTTTGCTGTATAATGTAATTCAACAGAACAGCACTCCGACCAATGATAAACAACTTACAGGAAATTATTTCGCCTATTCAATGTTTCACTATAGCTACTATATTCCACCAATATTAAAAATTTTAAAACCCTATTATGCTGCCATTTCCCATTAAGTAATTTTGCAATGAGTCATCTTTATGATGCCATTTATTCAACTGGAAAAAAATTTTTTCTCAGTGCTGAACAGCACTAAAGTGAAAGCAGCTTTCAGTCTTGGCTTTCCTTTAAACGAAAGCATTATGGAATTTTCAGCAGTAAACATTATCTGGTTCCTACTTGAACCCCATTTCCCAAGGAAATGAGATAGAGAATCTAAGGTAAAAGCCTTATTCAAGGCAAAAAGGTTCCAATCCTAAATATTTCACTCCAACAACCTGTGTTTCATCACTGAGTAGTAAATGATTACTGACAACTAATGATGGTAACAGTATTACCCTCACTGATGTCATTATTAAATTTTACATACTGTGTTATACCCAAATATATGCATAAGACATTTGTCCAGATAAATTAGTGTTAGGAATTAAAAACTCACAACTACAAATGTCCTTTCTTCTGAAATCTATATAAATGTTTTCAAGCCTAGAAACCTAAACATTATGACTACACATTAGAAACATGTTACCTCTGAATACACGTTATGGAAAACTTCAGAACTAATCTCATAAAATAAGAGAAACCCCACAAACTTAGGGTGCTTTTGTTATTGCTGAATCTAATTAGACTTAAAAGGATACCACTGAATACTAAATTCAGGTATTTACTAAATACTGTTGATTTCTACTAGCCAAACAGCCCTAACCAACCAACAGCTGGAACAAGGATAGTTTTTCTCGGCTCACTGTCTATTAGGAAGTTGAAACATTTTCAATTAAAGCCTTCATTTTTCCTGTAGACTTCAGCATGTGTGGCCCAAACAACACTATTTCTGAGGTGACCTCAGATGCAGGTTTTGGAATTCCTTTTTCAAATTCACCTTGACTTATCGCTTCGATGTCGATAAGCAAATTTCTTTTTCAGAGCCTCTGCTATGAGGGCAGCAGGGTAGCCCTCATAGCATCCACCGGTTTGGGCTTTATATCCTGTTCTGACCTTTTTTTACTGACTGCAGTTTTACACTATTCATATCTTTAAGGATCTCTAGCATTTTTGGCATATCAGATTTCTTTGGACTGCTCTTAACCAGAGTCTTTCCAGCACAAGCTTTTTTCTCTCTTCGCTCTTTTATTAAGTCAACAGAAGACACACTTTGGTGGAGCCCTGATGGGGGGAGGGGTGGGGGTGGTGAGGGAGGCCGGGAGACAGAGGGTGGTGCTGCAGCCACAGATGTGGTAGGTTCTAAATCACCTGCAGTGAGATTTTGCTGTTCTTGCAGGGTCACAATTTTGGCAATCTGTGCTCTGAGAGCAGCAAAGTTCATTTTCAAGGGCACGGATCTTCTGCAATGCTTCCTCATTTGCTAGTGCGGTCTTCTGTTGAGGCTCTTCTGGAGACAGACTTGGTAAGGAAAACTGTCTGCTTGGCTGCTTCTCAAAGAAAGGAATGTCATCCTGAAGGGGTTGCCTTGGTCTGACGTCTGTCCTTCGTCTCGTTGAACACTCTCCTTCTTCTTTAGCTACCCATCCAACATCAGCAAAGGACACCACTGCCTCTTCTCCTGGATGGCTGGGGCTCTGTTGTAGGTAAGCTGAAACCAAACTCTTGGACCAATATTAAAAATTGGTCTTGGACACTGGATCAGAGATAAGTTAGTACCAATTTTTCTTACGATACTTCGAGATGAACCATATGGCTTCCCAGACCAGAGTACCGATTGCATGCTTACTCCAACCTGTTGAAAAACCATCCTAATTAGTCGCTTAATCCAGCCAAGCATTTAGATGGCAAAGTGTCTCCAAATTTGCATTTCAAGTACTTCAGGCATATATAGCAGCACATGGTCCAATAAGCACACTCTGCCTCGTGGCAGCCAGGTGCCTTCTTGAGCTGCTCCAGCTTCCAGCTTGGCTCTCCCAGGGAGGTACTGACTTATACAATTTCTTAGACTTGAAAGGTTTCTTATCACATCTCAGCCTCTCCCGACCTTTTCATTTTCCTTTACCCTGAATTCATTGAGGCAATTAGGTATGCACACAAATTAAGAGTTTGAAACACTCAAGAGCAGTTTAGTAAGAAAGTAGAGATTTTCAACCCTACATAAAATGTCTGCCATGTAGATGAAGCTAAGCAGAGGAGAAATATAGTAATAATGCTTTGTTAAAAATATGATTCTTCCTAGATTGATCCTAAAATTGCCATTTATAAATTGCCCACTTTAATTACGGGTGAGTACAGTGGGGTACTTCAGTGAATAAAGTAGCAAATCCTAGAGGTGTGGTCCACCAATTCCCTAGTCCACATTATCTTTGGACAATCCTTAATGAGACTTTGAGGATTTTAATACATTGTTCGGAGTCTTGCACATCTGCCCCCTTCCCCTGCCAAAACTCTTGCCCACTTTTTAGATTACAAGGGCTGTGTAGATAACCCATTCAATGGTCCATGATTTTCAGTACTACTCCATTTCACTCACCATCTTCTTTCCTAGGCAACCGTTATCATTGTTTAGCTCTGTACTAGCTCATAAAATTTAACCCATGGTCTTTTCCACTAACTTCTGTACTTTTCTTTCCCACCTTAACTTATACTTCATTACATTCCTACCACATGCAAGCCTAATTCCTTATTCCTCAATTTTATTTCAGTCAGTCAATCTTGAGTTTTCTTTCTTTCTGATCACACATTCTTATCACCCAGAGTTAACTTTTCCCAATATTTTGGTATATAATATCAAATATCTTAACTTGAACAGAAATTTTATTTCTTTTTTATGAACTCAAACCCATGAATTCTTTATTGCTTATAATTTTAAATCTTTTAAAAATATATTTTATTTATTTACTCATGAGAGACACACAGAGAGAGGCAGAGACATAGGCAGAGGGAGAAGCAGGCTCCATGTAGGGAGCCTGATGTGGGACTCGATCCCAGAACCCCGGGATCACACCCTGAGCCAAAGGCAGACGTTCAACCGCTGAGCCACCCAGGCATCCCTATAATTTTAAATTTTGATGAAAACTCCCTCACTATAAACTCTACATCCTATCCTATACAAAGCTAATTATATAGCTTTTCATTTCACAATTGGGCCTTCAGTACAATCAGGAATTGACTGAGAGAAAACTCTTTAATAAGCCAATAGCTGAGAAGCAGCAGAGAGTGAGGTGGCACAGGCTAGGCAGATTAACAGGACATCAGTTGGCTCACTCCCCACCCTCTGCAACCATCCTTCCTTTAGCAAAACCCCTACCTTAATTTCAGATGAGAAATTTTTACTTTCTTAAAACAAAAGATAATTCTATAAAATGAACCAATCATCAAATGAAAAGAATTTATAGAAATGAAACACCTGATGCTGACAATAATGAATTCAGTATGTGTAGAAAACTGAACTCAAGAAATTTTTCTGGAAAGTAGAATAAAAGACATGTGAGGAAAATGGGAAATAAAAGATGAAAGAATCAGAGAAATCCAGGAGATCTAATTTCTAATAAATAGGAGGTTTGCAAAGAGAAAAACAACAACAATATAGGAAATTTTGCTTTACACATTTTAAATTATACATAAAATGTCTGACAGTATAAAGAAGTTAATGAGTACCAACCTAAAAAGTGAGAACAGACCCAAACCATAGTGTTATGAAATTTGGGAATTTCATAGTGATGAAGTGATGAAGAATGAAGTAATGAAGAAGAGAACGTAAAGGTTTCCAGAGATAAGGTGAAAAGTTAAGTCATAATTAAAATCAAACAAAATTGGGGCACCTGAGTAGCTCAGTTGGTTAGGCATCTGGCCCTTGGTTTCAGCTCTGGTCATGATCTCAGGATTGTGAGATTGAGCCCTTCATTGGGCTTCATGCTCTAAGCTCCTGAGCTCCATGCTCATCACTAAGTCTGCTTGAGAGTCTCTCTTTTCTCTCCCTCTGCCAACCACCACCACCCCCCCTGCTGTCCCCACTGCTCATTCTCTCTAAATAAATAATTTTTAGAAGAAAAAAATCAGATTGCTTTAGGCTTCTCAGAAAGAGCATTAGACACCAGGAATCAGTGGAAACGTACCTGTTAACTTCCAAGAGAAGACTATTTCCAAGATGAAATTCTATAGTAGCCAAAGATTGGATTGGATTAGCCTCCAATCTAATGTGAGGCTAAATAAGGGTTTTTCAGACATGCAAGAACCAAAAAAACCAAGCGAAAAAAATGGCTCTGTTAAGTACTCCTTTATCAGAAGCTATTAGACAATTACTATAGTAAAATAAGAACATAAAACAAGAAAGAAGAATATAATGGGTCTTATTAAACTAGATATCCATTATAGCAAAATGACAAAATTCAGTTTTGCTTTGATGATAAAGCTTAAAGAGCCAGGATGAGACACTCAGCAGGCCTAGAAGCAACTGCTTGAATTGGAACAAGGTAACAAAGGGCTTGGGGGGTTGTCTCCAGAAAAAAAATGGAATTGAGAGATTATATGACAGGTTGGATATTTTGAAAAATAATATCGATAGCAATTTATTTAGAGACAGTAAAAATTTAATAAATATAATGGAATATTAACAAAAACGAAGCACAGATATTAGAAAAAAATCTAAACAAATGAAAAAGCTAAGTAAGTTTGAAAGAAAACCTAAATTTGGGACAAACAAGAAAAGCTAATTAAGCCCTCAATGCTATCCTTCATTTAATCATCAAAGTGATCTTAATTATGTTTCCTCTTCTACAAAACCAGTGGTTCTCCAACCTGTGTATCTGTGTGTGCATGACCAATTTGAGAAAAGGAAAATGTTTAGCAATGTTAATTTAAGAATAAAAAGAGGGGTGCCTGGGTGGTTCAGTGGTTGAGCGTCTGCCTTTGGCTCAGGTCATGATCCCGGTGTCCCAGGATTGAGTCCTGCATTGGGCTTCCTGGATGGAGCCTGCTTCTCCCTCTGCCTATGTCTCTGCCTCTCTCTCTGTGTGTGTCTCTTATAAATAAATACATACATACATACATACATACATACATACTCAAGGAACTCTGAATAATTCGGCATTAATTACAAATCAATTGTTAGCACATTGTCTCAATGGATGTCAAATTACATTCATGTATCCAATCAAAGAATAGTACTGAGACCTCACTACTATGTGCCAGAGGATATGGGGGATCATGACCAAAGCAATAGAGTCCTTGCTTTTACAGAGTTTTACAGTTCAGTGAATGAAAACAGACCATCGACAAATAAACAAATAGGTAGCGACAAGTACTACAAAGGAAATAGAACATAAATTTGGGGAAGTTATTTTATTTAGGGAGTACAGTAAAAGCCTCAATGATTTGGTGAATAGAGACTTGAAAGAAGTTGAGAATGTCATGTGGGTATTTGAGAGAAAGGTGTTTCAGAAAGAGGAAACAGAGTGTACATTCTGAAATAGGAGTACTTGGAGTGTTTGAGAAACAGCAAAAGCCCAGGTGGTTGGAGTGGAATAGGCAAAAAGGAAACTAGTAGAAGATGAAGTCAGAAATGAAGCCATAGATTTGATCTAGGGCCTCGTAGGACATGGTGATGACTCTGGATTGATTCTGAATGTGACGGGAGAGTCTCTGGGGACTTTGAATAGAGGTGTGACAAACCCTGATCACACACTGTGGATTTATCTACTTTTTAAAATTCTTACAAATCACAGAATTTTAAAATTCTTACAAATCTCTGACATCTCTTCTGTCTGTTTCTGCTTACTTTGTAAAGAGAGGATCTTAATGTTTGTTGATTTAATAGGGCAAGTTTGAGAGGAGAGAAAGAATAGTAGATGGAAATCTTCAGTCCAGATGGAGGACCATTTTGTCTTCATGCACAAACAGCCCAAAATAGAGAAGACTGATTTTCTTTCAGAAACTTATTGCGATTGAGAGAGTCTATCCATTTACAAGTCTTTGACTTTATATTGCAAGTGCAATATATATATATATATATATATATATATATTAATATATCTTATGTAAATATGCAAACAGAATATTCATTCCATCTTTCCACCCCTGCTTTAGGTTATATTACAAAGCACTCCTGAGTTGACTGACAATGAAGAGTGTTACACCCAAATTATTTTTTTCTCACCAAGTACTAGTTTTTCCATGTAGCAAGAAAGATGATTGATGACATTTCCTGATTACATACTTCCATCTCCAAGACCCAGAAGAGAAATCTTCTCTAGTTCCAATAAAAAGCTCCCAAATGAAAGTCTCAGGTTGGCTTGACCAGGATCACATGTTCATTTTGGCCCAATCACTGCAGCTGGAGGAATGAATGAGTCACTCTAAGAGGCCAAGTACAAATCAGGTACCCAACCCAGCCCTGGGGAGAAGGTTCTATGATGGATAGCTGAGCAGGGAGGGCAGGGAAAATGAGACAGATAAAATATGTAAGCATCTACTATATATGGTAAACAAAGTTTTTGACAATCTGAAGACTGTCTATGTCTATAGCCTTATCTCCTTTCACTCTAGGATTATATTATACTCCAGAAATTGATGGAATGTACTTTGAGATAAAGCAGATCTAAGTTTGCATCAGAAATTTGCAATTTACTATTTATGGCTTTAGGTAATTTTTGTAACCTCCCTAAGCCTTAGGTTCATAATTTGTTAAATGTGGCAAATACTTGCGCCAAAGGAAATGATGCAAGAAAAACACTTGGCATGGGGTTTTCTAGGTACCAGTTGTGAGATTTTAGGAAATTGATAAATAGCATCCTTCTTTTCCTCTTAAATTTGTTTAATTTAAAGAGATGCTAAAGAATCATAAAATGGAAATACTTTTAAAAACATGTCAAGTCATTTTTATGCTTAAAACCCTCAGAGATTTCCCACTTCACCTAGAGTAAAAGCCAAAGTCCTTATAGGTCTACACAACCCTAAATTCATCCTCCCCAAGCTCTAGTTTCTGTTACCTCTCTCCCTCATTTCCTATGGCTTCCCCTGTGCTCACTTTACACAGCCACACTGGCTTCATTACTCTTTAAACTTCTAAGAAATCTCCTACCTCAGATCCTTTGTCCTTGCTTTTCCCACTTTTGGCCAAGAGCACTGTAGGCCCATGCATACACATGGCTTCCTCCTCACTTAAAGAAGAAAATAGACATAGTCTCTGTCCTCACTGCGCTCATAGTCTAGTGAGTAGATGAGCATTAAATGCATAAACAAATATGACATGAGTACAAAGTGTGGTAAGTGTTACGTTAGAAAAAACCTATACTCTTACTCCAACAGAGAATAATGGAGCAGAATTGAAGAATTTAGAATCATAAACAAAGGAAAAGCCCTATAAGGAAAGGTCATTTAAGCTGGGAATGGTATGCAAATAACACAGTCAGAAAGTACAGACTTTGTCTAAGACCATTATCCAGCCTGGTAGAGATAGAACAATAATGAAGCATGACCTGAGAGCCAGGTAGACAAGTCATTAGGATCTGCAATGTTCAATCACACCCAGGCACTGGCTGATGCAAGTTTAGGAGCAGAAAATTCAGTAAATGAGGGACTCCAATACAGAAAGAACCAGTCTAATAGGATCAGAGTATAACCAAGAGCAAGATTCATTCAATGCTCTACTGAGAGCTATTCACTGGGCCTTCTCATAATCTTACAGAGAATGTTCTTAGAATAGAGTGGGGCCCTTTCTTTACCTTTCAATCAGAATGCAAATAAGTAAAGATGATATTATTTTAGAAGTGATCTTAGTTCTTTTCAAACTGACTTGTAAACTCTTTTAAAAATAATTCTAGACACAGGAAGTTGCATAAGTAGTACATACAGTCCTGTGCAACCTTTGCCTAACACCCCCTAATGGTGACGTCTTATATAAATATCTTACATACATAATATCAAAACCGGAAATTGACATTGGTACAATACTGCTGTGATGGTTAATTTTATGTGCCAACTTGATTGGGTCACAGGATGCCCAGATAGCCAGTTCAAAAGTATTTCTGAGCATGTCTGTTTTAGTGTTTCTGGAGGAGATTAGTATTTGAATCAGCACACTGAGTAAAACAGATGATCCTCTCCAACAGAAGTGAGCATTATCTAATTCCTTAAAGGCCAGAATGAAACAAAAAAGTGGAGGAAGGGGGAATTTATCCTCCTTCTTCCTGACTGCATAGTGGAGACAAGGTCCTCATGCCCTCAGTGCTCCTGGTTTTCAGGCCTTCAGATTCGGACTAAAATTGACAGCATTGGTTCCTTTGGTTCTCAGGCCTTCAAACTACACCATTGGCTTTCCTAGGTCTCCAGCATGTATATATTCTGACTCTTTTTCTGAAGAATCCTGACTAAAAATACAACTGCTAATTAGATTACATACCTTATTCAGCTTTCACTAGTTTCTCAATGCACTCATTTGCCTGTGTATATTGATGCGTGTGTGTTTACTTCTATGTAATTTTGATACCATAAACAAATTAATATAGCCACTATTAAAATCAACATATAGAACTACTCATACAACTCAATGTCAAAAAAACCCAATTTGATTAAAAATGTGCTGATGATCTGAATAGATATTTTTCCAAAGAAGACATACAAATGACCGTTGACATATAAGTGTATGAAAATGTGCTCGATAACACTATTCATTAGGGAAATGCAAATCAAACTCACAAAGAGATATAACCTCACACTTGTTAGAATGGCTCTTATCAAAAAGATAAGAAATAACAAGTGTTGGTAAGGATGTGATGAAAAAAGAAACTTTGTGCACTATTGATGGGAATGTAGATTGGTGAAGCATTACGGAAAACAATATGAAGGTTCCTTAAAAAATTAAAAATAAAAACGTCATATGATCCAGAAATTCCATTTCTGGATACTTATCCAGAGGGGGAAAAAAATACTAACTCAAAAAGGTATTTGTAATCCCATGTTCATTGAAGCATTATTTACAATGGCCAAGACATGGGAGCAACCTAAGTGTCTATTGATGGATAAATGAATAAAGAAAATGGAATATACACACACACCCCAACGATGGAATATTATTCAGCCACAAAACAAGAAGGAAAAATCTGTCATTGGCAACAACATGGATGAACCTTGAGACCATTATACTAAGTGAAATAAGTCAGAGAAAGACAAGTAACATATTATCTCATTTATATATGGAATCTAAAAACAAAACAAAAACAAAAACCACAGACCTCATAGATACAGAGAACAGATAGGTGGCTGCCAGAGGCAGGTGGCCCCCAGAGGCAGGGGACAGAATATTGGCAAAATGGGTGAAGGGAGTCAAAAGATACAGACTCCACTATTAAATAAACAAGTGACTAAAAAATAAACAAACAAATGACTGTAGTTAATGCTGTACTGTATATTTGAAAGTTGCTAAGAGAGTAGCACTTAAAAGTTCTCATCACAAGAAAAAAATTTCTAACTATATGTGGTGATGAAAAATAATAAGATAAAACTATCCCAAAGTTTGTAGGAATTCTTTTTTTAAAGATTTTATTTAAAAAAACAAAATAAAATATTTTATTTATTTATTCATAAAAGACAGAGAGAGAGAGAGAGAGACATAGGGAAAAGGAGAAGCAGGCTCCCTGTGGGGAGTCCAATGTGGAACTCAATTCTAGGACCCAGGTATCATGCCCTAAGCCAAAGGCAGATGCTCAACCCCTGAGCCACCAAGAGGCCTCCATCTTGTAGGAATTCTTTATGCTCCTCTTTTATAGTCATACCTCCCCAACCCCGTCCCTGCCCTTTAATTTTTTCTCTACCTTCATAGTTTTGTCATGTGGAAAATGTTATGTAAATGGAATCATATAGTATATGGCCTTTTAAGACTGGCTTTTTTCAACTAAGTGTGATGCCCTTGAGATCCATCCAAATTGTTGCATGTATCAATAGTTCATTCATTTTCATTGCTAAGCAGTATCCCATTGCATGGATATACCAGTGTTTGCTTAACCATTCACCCACTGAAAGACATTTCAGTTGCTGCATTTCAAATTTTTTTAAGTAAATCATTTCTAAACTTCAAGTCTTTCACTTTTGTGAATAACTTTCAATCCTCAAGAGTGATAGATTCATTAAGAGTTTTTGAGCAAAGGGGAGCCTGGGTGGTGCACGTAGTTCAGCACCTGGCTCTTGGTTTGGGCTCAGGTTATGATCTCAGGGTGGTGAGATAGAGCCCTGAATTGGGCTCCAAGCTTAGGAGTCTGCTTAAGTTTCTCTCTTCTTTTGCCCCTCCGACCTCTAATTAATTAATTAATTAATTAATTAATTAATCCTTTTTAAAAAAGTTTGTGAGCAAGATAAATGCAGTCAGAAGTGGAAGCATCACTTGGGATGTCACTCTGAATACATAGGACTTTACAGGGATGACTTTAAATTCTCTAAGCACTAGTTAGTCGATAGCTTAATCCTAAACTGTGTCAAGTCTCAGGATGCTGTGCAGGGAGTGGACCAGAGAGGGTGGGCATGAGGCAAAGAGGGCTAATCCAACTGAAATATTACATAGGACTAAAAAAAGGTATGACGGGGGAAACGTGTGCATATGAGCAGAGTCTCATCTTTCCTGTTTTCACAGGAAACAGGAAAGATGACAACATGGGAGCCATTTACACTTCTCATTTCCCTCAAATGATCAGTGGCTGGACTGTCACTGCCTTTCAATGCCGCACCCCTTTAAACCTGCACTTTATGCCCAGTAATAGCCATTTATGCCCAGTAATAACCATTTCATGGTTGATTTTGATTGATTTTGCATGATTTTGCAAAGCCATGTATGGGAAGAAAACAAACAAATGAACAAAGGAAATGCTCTGTGTTATAAAAAAATTCAGAAGAATGTGTTCTCTCTTAACTCAATGAAGTTTCTGTATATTTGAAGTTAACTTTAGCTCAACTTGGGTAAATAACTGACCCCCAACTAGACCTAAAGTTGCTAAACTTGCAGAGAGTATTCATATCTTATCATTCTGAAGGCAATGAAACAGGCCAAAAAAATTCCCTGAGGGGTGCCTGGATGGCTCAGTCAGTTAAGTGTCTGACTCTTGAGCTTGGCTCAGGTGTTGATCTCAGGGTTGTGAGTTCAAGCCCCAGCATGGAGGTCACTTTAAAAAAAAAAAAAAAAAAAGATCCCTGAATTGCCATTTTCACTATTTTATTAAAATATTGTTCTTCCAACTACTGATTAATATCTCTGATGAACATAGATGCAAAAATCCCCAACAAAATATTAACAAATGGAATGCAATATATATTGAAAAATCATTCACCACAAAATCAAGTAGGATTTATTTCCAGGATGCAAGGGTGGCTCAATATTGCAAATCAATGTGATATACCCCATCAATAAGAGAAGGAATAAGAATCATATGATCATTTCAATAGATGTAGAGAAAACATTTGACAAAATACATCTATTCATGGTTAAAGCTCTCAACAAACATACCTCAACATAATAAATGCCACATATAAGGAATTCACAGCTAACATCATCCTCAATGGTGAAAAACTGAGAGCTTTCCTTTTAAGATAAGGAAAAGACAAGGATGTCCACTTTTATTCAACATAGTGTTGGAAATCCTGGCCACAATAATCAGGTGAGAAAAAGAAATAAAAGACATTCCCATTAGTAAGGAAGAAGTAAAACTTCTTTGCAGATGACATGATGCTATATATAGAAAAGCCTAAAGATTCCACCAAAAACTACTAGAACTGATAAATGAATTCAGTAAAGCTGGAGGGTATAAAATCAATGTACAGAAATCCCTTGCATTTCTTTATATACTAATAATAAATAATATAATGAGAAATCAAGAAATAATCCCCAAACAATATGGTACCAGCACAAAAAGACACATAGATCAATAAAACAGGAGCAAAGCCCAGAAACAAACCCACAATTATATGATAAATTAATCTTCAATAAAAGATGCAAGAATATGCAATGAGAGAGGCACCTGGCTGGCTCATGCAACTCTTGATCTCGGGATTGTAAGTTTGAGCCCCATGTTGGGTGTAGAGATAACTTAAAAATAAAATAAGATGAAATCAGAGAGTGAGACAGACCATAAAAGACTCTTAACTATAAACAAACTGAGGGGGTCACCTGGGTGGCTCAGTGGTTGAGCATCTGCCTTTGGCTCAGGTCATGATCATGGGGTCCTGGGATCGAGTCCCACATCAGGGTCCCCACTGGGAGGATGCTTCTCCCTCTGCCTGTGTCTCTGCCTCTCTCTTTGGGTCCTTAATGAATAAATAAATAAAATCTTAAAAAAAAAAAAAAAGGAAACAAACGGAGTGTTGCTGGAAGGGAAATAGGTGGAGGATGGGGTAACTGGGTGATAGGGCATTTGATGTAATGAGCACTGGCTGATAATGCAACTGATGAATCACTAAACTCTTTCTCGGAAACTAACAAAAATAAAAATAAATAAAATTGGAACCATATCTAAAAGCATAAAAAATAATAAAATGGTTTTAAAATCTGAAAATAAAAAGAATATGCAATGAGAAAAAGTCTCTTCAACAAATGGTATTGGGAAAACTGGAAAGATACATGCAAAAGAAGGAAACTGGACTGCTTTCTTACACCATACATAAAAATAAGCTCAAAATAAATTAAAGACCCAAAAGTGAGCCCTGAAACCATAAAAATCCTAGAAGGGAGCACAAGCAGTAATTTCTCTGACACTGGCTGTAGCCACATTTTCCTAGATATGTCTCCTGTGGCAAGGGAAATAAAAGCAAAAATAAACCATTGAGATTATATTGAAATAAAAGGCTTCTGCACAATGAAGGGAACAATCAACAAAACTAAAAGACAACCTACTGAATAGGAGAAGATATTTGCAAATGACATATCTGATAAAGGGTTAATAGCCAAAATATATAAAGAACCTACACAACTTAACATCAAAAACCCAAACAATTCAATTAAAAAATGGGCAGAAGACATGAATAGACATTTCTCCAAAAAAGACATACAGATGACCAACAAAACACATGAAATGATGCTCAGCATCACTCATCATGAGAGAAATCCAAATCAAAACTGCAATGCGATATCACCTCATACCTGTCAGAATAGCTAAAATTAAAACAACATCAAGAAACAAGCATTGGCAGGGATGTGGACAAAAGGAACCTTCACGGGTGCCTGTGTGTCTCAGTCAGTTAAGAGTCTGCCTTTGGCTCGGGTTATGATCCCAGGGTCCTGGGATTGAGCCCCACATCAAGCCCCAAATTAGGCTCCCTGCTCAGGGGAGAGCCTGCTTCTCCCTTTCCCTCTGCTGCTCTCCCTGCTTGTCCATTCTCTCTCTCCCTCTGTCAACTAAATAAATAAATTCCTTTAAAAAGTGTGTGTGTGGGGGGGGGACCCAATGCACTGTTGGTGGGAATGCAAACTGTTGCACCCACTGTGGAAAATGGTATGGAGTTTCCTCAAAACATTAAAAATAGAACTATCCTATGATATAGTAATGACACTACAGGGTATTTACCCAAAGAACACAAAAACATTAATTTGAAAGGTTACACCCCTATGTTTATTGCAGCATTATTTATAATAGCCAAACTATGGAAGCAGCCCAAGTATCCACTGATAGGTGAAGGGATAAACATTATGTGTGTGTGTATATGGTGGGTAGAGAGATGGGTGAAATAGGTGATGGGGATTAAGAATACACTTATGATGAGCACTGAATAATGTATAGAGTTGTTTTTTTTTTAAGATTTTATTTGTTTATTCATGAGAGACACAGAGATAGAGGCAGAGGGAGAAGCAAGCTCCCTGTGAGGACCCCAATGCGGGACTAGATCCCAGGACCCCAGGATTATACTCTAAGCCAAAGGCAGATGCTCAACCATTGAGCCAATGTATAGAATCATTGACTCACTATATTGTACACCTGAAACTAATACAACACTGTATGTTCAGTATACTGGAATTAAAATTTAAATAGTGGAAAAGAATATATTGTTCTTGCAAAATATTCTATGGGAAAGAGGTTTCATGAAGCTCTAGATGAACAAAAATTATTTTAGACACAGTCCCTGCATTCAATAGGCTCACAACAGGAGAAAACTAATATTGGATGCATAAAACATTGAGCATATACATAAGCTCTTATTCCAGCAATTAGAAATAAATATTTCTTGGTTCCATGACATTCTCTTCTTCAATAAATTTTCCTTTACCTTAGTGGCCCACTTCCATAATTATCACTTAAAGTCCTTGTGCTCTGTGACCATATCCCTTCTATCCTTCAAGATTGCTTCTGTGAGTACCTGGAACTCTTTGGGTTCTCCAGTCTTTTGAATCTCTGCTGTACTCCTTTTCTTCCACTCCCTTCTGTCTTTTGTCTTTCTTTTTCTAGAATAAATATAATGGTTGGCCACCTGAATAATTCTCTTGCCCAAACCTCAACTTTCTTGTTCCTCTCCATCCCCCCTTTTGGAAGAAACTAAATATCCACTTTCTCTACACTTTCTTCACATTTTCCCTACACTAACTTTACACTCTTTTCATACTTTCTGTACACCTACTCCTCATACTCATATACCAGAATTTAAATGAAAAAAGGCACACAAATCTCTATCAAAATACCATGGACTTTCTTCAGAAAGTTGAAACAAATAATTTTAAGATTTATGTGGAATCAGAAAAGACCCCAAATACCCAGGGGAATATTGAAAAAGAAAATCAGAGCCGGGGGCATCACAATGCCAGATTTCAAGTCATACTACAAAGCTGTGGTCATCAAGACAGTGTGGTATTGGCACCAAAACAGACACATAGATCAATGGAACAGAATAGAGAAACCAAAAATGGGCCTTCAACTCTATGGTCAACTAATATTTGACAAAGCAGGAAAGACTAACCACTGGAAAAAGGACAGTCTCTTCAATAAATGGTGCTGGGAAAATTGGACAGCCGAGAATGCAGAAGAATGAAACTAGACCATTCTCTTTCACCATACACAAAGATAAACTCAAAATGGATGAAAGATCTAAATGTGAGACAAGAATCCATCAAAATCCTAGAGGAGAACACAGGCAACACCCTTTTTGAACTTGGCCACAGCAACTTCTTGCAAGACACATCTATGAAGGCAAGGGAAACAAAAACAAAAATGAATTATTGGGACTTAATCAGGATCAAAAGCTTCTGCACAGCAAAAGAAACAGTCAACAAAACTAAAAGACAACCTACAGAATGGGAGAAGATGTTTGCAAATGACATATCAGATAAAGGACTAGTATCCAAGATCTATAAAGAACTTATTAAACTCAACAGCAAAGAACAAACAATCCAATCATGAAATGGGCAAAAGACATGAACAGAAATCTCACAGAGGAAGACATAGACATAGCCAACAAGCACATGAGAAAATGCTCCGCATCACTGGCCATCAGGGAAATATAAATCAAAACCACAATGAGATACCACCTCACACCAGTGAGAATCGAGAAAATTAACAAGGCAGGAAACCACAAATGTTGAAGAGGATGTGGAGAAAGGGGAACCCTCTTGCACTGTTGGTAGGAATGTGAACTGGTGCAGCTACTCTGGAAAACTGTGTGGAGGTTCCTCAAAGAGTTAAAAATAGACCTGCCCTACGACCCAGCAATTGCACTGTTGGGGATTTACCCCAAAGATACCGATGCAATGAAACGCCAGGGCACCTGCACCCCAATGTTTATAGCAGCAATGTCCACAATAGCCAAACTGTGGAAGGAGCCTTGGTGTCCATCGAAAGATGAATGGATAAAGAAGATGTGGTCTATGTATACAATGGAATATTACTCAGCCATTAGAAATGACAAATACCCACCATTTGCTTCAACGTGGATGGACCTGGAGGGTATTATGCTGAGTGAAATAAGTCAGTCAGAGAAGGACAAACATTATAAGGTCTCATTCATTCGGGGAATATAAAAAATAGTGAAAGGGAATGAAGGGGAAAGGAGAGAAACTGAGTGGGAAATATCAGTGAGGGTGACAACAGGAGAGACTCCTAACTCTGGAAAACGAACAAGGGGTGGTAGAAAGGGGGATGGGCAGGGGGATGGGGTGACTGGGTGATGGGCACTGAGGGGGGCACCTGATGGGATGAGCACTGGGTGTTATGCTATATGTTGGCAAATCGAACTCCCATAAAAAATATATGAAAGAAAGAAAGAAAGAAAGAAAGAAAGAAAGAAAGAAAGAAAGAAAGAAAGAAAGAGAAAAGAGGTACACAGGAGAGAAAGCTGATACCCCTACAAATTTATGATTACTAAATTCAAAGGTGCCTTCAGTATTTCTGGTAACCACATTGTGTTTCTCTGACCACCTTTCTCTCTCCTTTAGAAGAGGACTTTTCTACACCTCTCTCCTCAAACTTCTGCTATAGACCCATTCTCCCCCTTCCTTCCTGAAAATGGCCTACCTTCATCTTAACAGAGAAGAGAGAGGTCAGTATCGGTAAACTCCAACAAGTTCCTGCACCTAGAAAATGTCTCTGCACCTGGATCTTCACTCCTATTTCAGCAGTTGTGCCCCACCTCCTATTCAAGGCTTAGCTTCAATCTCAGTTCCCACTCTCCTTTGAGCCCCATACCATCCATTATCTCTCCTTTCTCTGGTCCTTTGCCTCTGCATGTGTATCAGTCCTTCTCACCAGTGTTTAAACATGCATGTCCATCTCAGAACAGAACTCTTCCCTTACTCACTCCCTACTTTTCAGTTACTATTCTCCTTCTTCCTTTCCCTAATTTATCATGAAAATGTTATTTTTTACTATAATAACTATAGGTTTTGTCCCACAGCTGTCCACTAGTGCCATCCTCCCAACCTATCTTTTTTTCTAATAAAAGACCATGTTTGCAGCCACAGAAGTCCCAGGCTTGGCCAACTGTGGTCACTCTCTGGCTTCAGCAATTGGTGATTGGCCCTGTGACCAGTATAACCCAGGGGCCAATAAAGTAATCAGAAACCACATTGGATACTTCAAAGACAGAAAGGAACCCACTCAGAGAACTCTTCCCATAAGCATGGAAAGGCTGAAAGAACAAAAACTCTTGGTCTGCAGAAGCAAAGAGGGGTGAGGAGTAGAAACACAGGAGTTCACAAGAGGAAATCTTGTAGACCTGGTGCTCCAGGATGTAGGGGGAAGATCTCCAACTGGGGTGTGGACTTTCAGGATGTGGCTGACCATATCCTGACTGGCCCACTAGGTAACATGAAGCAGAACAATGGTTAGCTCCAACTACTGAGGGAATACATCTTGGTAGCTATTGGTAAGGAACACAGTGAAGCAAGTGTTGGGGGTTCAGAAAGAAGCTGGAAGCTGGAGCCACTTTCCCCAGTTGCTGGAGTGATGAGATGGCAATTAATAAAAGGAGAAGAAATTCCTTTCTTCCCACCTATTGCCTTCTAATGTTCCTCTAGACTTCCCATTCATAGAAACTGATAAGAAACTAGCCTGCAAAGGAATCTGAGAAATGCAGTTTCCAGAGTCCCAGCTCCCATACTTCAAAGCAACTTATCAGTCTAGAGTTCGTAAAAATGTGGCATATGACCTAAACTGAAATTGGCTTGTAAATCCAAATCAATAGGAACTTCTTTTTCCTCTCAACGCCTCGGGCGATGAGGATTGATCTCAGAGTGTAGGCAGCACGTGGAAAAGCCTGACCGAAGATAACAGTGGAATGAATCAAGTAGGAGCATGTGAGTCCTAGCACTATCACTGCCTAGCTTCTAAGTCTCTGAAATTCTAAGATGTAGTGGAAAAGGGGTGTAAGCACCATCAATTCCCATCCAGGATAAGGGAAGACTGACCTACAAATAAATTTTAGAGTTTCTTTTAATAACAGAAGTTACTTTTTTATTATGTCAAATATGCTTTTCAATGTAATGGTTACTCCAACAGCTTTGATGGGGGCTGGAAAAGGAAAAGCAAGGAAGGGAGACAGAGAAACTCTTGTCAAGGAGGGATGAGAGATCAAAACAATGTTTTAGAAGTCAAAGGTGGAGAGTCTTTCAAGAGCTAAACAGTAATGTTCAATGTCATTGAATGAATTACCCAAAGAGGGATTAATTAGGCTAACACTCCTTATGACTAGTGGAGTACCGTGCTCAATTTTAATCATCTTTGTATAAATTCTTTCTAGTTTCCTGATTCAAATTGAGGGCAAGATTCTTGGTTTATAGTTTGCAGAATTCCCTTTCTTCCCCTCTATGAAAAATCAAAGAACTAAGTTCAAGAGGGAGTACCTTAATTTATACTATCACCCAGAGAATGCACAGAAAAAAAGAACATGGCTCAGCCCCTTTTTTGAAGAAGTTTACAGTCTAGCCAGGGAGACACTTATTTAAATTGAGGAGCTCTGAATCTTCAGCCAACTTCAGAATTTGTGAATTTTATTCTTTAAAGCAGACATATTGCTTTATTATCTTTTAAAAATCCAAACATACTTGCTAGGTCATTTTTTAAAATTTTATATCTGTACATTCATTCCCTAAGGCTGCCATAATAAAATGTAACATGCTGAGCAGCTTAAACACAAATTTATTTTCTCACAGTTCTGGAGGTTGGAATTCTAAAATCAAGGTGCCAGCAGGTTTGGTTTCTCCTGAGGCCTCTCTCTTTGGCTCGCAGATGGTTGCCTTTTCCCTGAGTTCTTCCCCTGATCTTTCCTCTGTGCATGTACATGTCTGTGTCCTAATCTCCTTTTTTTTTTTTTATAAGAATACTAGTCATATTAGATTAGGGCCCACCCCTATGACCTAATTTTACCTTAATTACCTCTATATGGTCCGAGTTCTAAATACAGTCGCATTCTGAGGTACTAGGGGTTAGGATTTCAACATATGAATGTGAAGGCAACACAATTTAGCCCATAACACCCTGAACACCAATTCTACACAATGTGGTGATTTGTACAGTCATATTAAGATGATTCATAAGAGCAGTGGATATCCCAACTGGAAGAAGATAGTTTTCTAATCCAATAAAAAACTTATGGGTTTTTTTAATCATATTACTTCAAACCAAACTATTAAAAATTATCTGGGAGGAAATATCATCTACCTAATAAATACTACTGCTTATAATAGTGTTCCCTTAACTTTTAGCCAAGCTCCCAGTTGACATGAATCTTCTCTGCTTGGATTAGTTCTCCTGCTTTTCATGGCAACAGTTGGATGTGATGCCTGCTGTTCTCATTCCAGTAGAGACTCTTTAAAGAAAAGCCCTTGGGAGTGTGTATACTGTTTACTTTTTCAGCCCTGCATGGCAACAGGATTTCGTGTCTCCCTCATTTTAAAAGCTCTTTTCCACGCCCCTCACAAGGCCCTCTAGGAGAAAAACATTTTCCACATATTCTGCTTATGTATCTTAGTAGCTGATTATACCTGTATGTTTGTTTCCAAAATACTACCCGTTACAACTTGCACAACTTGGAAGCTTGCATATCGGTTCATTATGCAAAAGTCTACATTTACACAAAAATTGTCTCCCTTTTCCTCCAGGCATCAAGTCGCAGAGCCCTGCCCTTTCACGCCATTCATCCGGTCTGAAAGGGTAGGGCAACGGCAGAAACCATACTCATACATCATTGCCCTAACTGAAGAACTGGCTGGTCTTCACACTCTCCAAGGGAAATTCTGTGTCTTCTGTTAAAAAGCAGGGAGGGAAGCCCTACATCTCCTACTCCAAGAAATTCCTTTGGAGAACTGGATGATGCTATAACCTGCCACATAGGATGAGACCATGCCTAGAAACAGCGAAAGCCAAACAAATACGCAAGCAACATCCTCTTTATTAATGGCAGACCATTACCTTAATTAACATCAAAAGTGAATGTGCAGATATTAACTGAATCTGTGAAATCTATTCTTATTTATTCTCAATGTGATAAATGTAGTATTTTAGAATTTAGACAGAGGACAGAGGAAAAGTGTTTCCTCCCCATTCCCAGAGAAACTAGGAGACACCCTTTGCCCTAATAATGTCAACTATGTAACAGATTTTCCGACCATGATGCCTTGGCTCACGAGTATACCCTGGAGCATTCATAGGTGTGTCCAAATATTGATCTTCTCCGCCCTCAGGTTATCTGGATCCCTGGGTAGATAATGCAGGCATACAGGCGCCTCTGTTTCCTCCTTTGTCCCTTGAAATAATTATGATGTTCAGTTTATAATGTCAGTTATGATATAATAGGTAAAAAGCCCTGTTGTGACTGACCATATTTTCTCTTTTTTTCCCCCCTTGTATGTCAGGAATATCTGAAACAAATATGAAATTCAACTACATAAATTATTATAGAGTTAGGATATTTTCATTTTCTTTTATCCCTTTGCTCCAATTTACTATTTTGCATGTCTTTAATGAGGATAAATCCTTTTGGAAAAAAAATCATAATAAAAATTTCTACTAGTGGTATTAGAAAAGTTGAAATATAAAAGGTAACCATACAAACATCGTCCTGGTTGCTTTATGTTATTCATCAATTCATGATCATCCTAACAAGAAAAATGACCTTTGATGAAAATCCTACACTAGACTGCAATTAAGCACATATTTTCATATCTAATTCTCAGTTGTTTCTTTCTTCCACATGGTCATTTATTATATTGCTAAAAAAGTATATTTAATGGCTCTTAATATTCAATTGATATGTGCAGTGCATCACTGAATGAAAAAATACGTGATGATATACAGTGGCGGAGGCAAAGGAACATGTAGGGAGCTTCTAAGATGAAGAACTTGAAACTTATAACTAAAGTTTCTTTTTAAAAAATCTATAATTCTCTTCTACCATATTCCACCTTCAAAGAATTTCTCCTTTTCATCAATTTATTATTGCATTACTGATCAAGATCTTGATATATCAAAGAAATAATTCTTAGAAATAGTGTTACCATAGTCCAGAGTATCAAAATATGTAACGACTTCTTTCCCCTATGACTCCTTTCCCTTATTACAGCTTTATTTCCCCCCAATAACACCGAGACACTATAAATCTGCCTAATGTCTATAAAACTCCAATCAAGGGGGATCCCTGGGTGGCACAGCGGTTTAGCACCTGCCTTTGGCCCAGGGCATGATCCTGGAGACCTGGGATCGAATCCCACGTTGGGCTCCCGGTGCATGGAGCCTGCTTCTCCCTCTGCCTGTGTCTCTGCCCCTCTCTCTCCTCCCTGTGCATTCTCATGAATAAATAAATAAAATCTTTAAAAAAATAAAAATAAATAATAAATAAATAAATAAAAGGAATCCATAGGCTTTAATAGGAAGCAGAATTAGAGGCAAAATTTAAATTCAACAATTTATAACTTTAATTAGGACATAAGTCTAAATAAAAGAATATTGCATTTCCAAATAAAGGTAGATGCCTGTATCAGTATTTTATTTTAATGAATATAGCTTATCAAAAATTTCCACAAAATCATATTTGTTTTTTAGTCCCTTTTCAAATTGTGTTTGTATTGTTGCTGAGAACATAAATCTCAAAACAAGATTTATAAAGTCATCATTTCCTTTCAAATGCTCATGATCAACATAATACTGAACAGTAATGTCATTTTGGACATTGGGAAAATTACCTAACTTTTCTAGCGCTTAGTTTTCTACTCTATGTAATGGAAATGATAATAGTATCTACTTCATAGAGTTCTTTTGAGAATTTAGTAAAATTGGAAATATAAGACAATGAGTACAGAGTCTGGCATACACTAAATATTCAATAAATGTTAGTGCTAACGTTATTATGATAATGATCTTTACCATCATTATTATGTCACAATCCTCTCTTCTGACCTTATAGTTAGGTCAGAAGACCTAATCATCTCAGATTCCAGTTTCTTCCAATATTTTCTGTAATTCAGCCATGGAGACTCTCAGTAATATCCAGATGATGATGATGATGATGATGATGATGATGATGATGACAATAACTATATGACAATGTGGACAATAAAGACAAAGTCCCAGAACAGCTTGTTATGAATGATCATGTGAGTTTGGAGGATTCTTGTATTATAGCCAGAAAACCCAGGAATGTTTCAACCTAGGCTTTGTTTCTTTTCACATGATATCCACATAGAAGAAATATTCATAAGAATCCAGGGGAAATGGCAAATAAGTTACCAGTTTATTATTAGCTTGTTCTGTACTTAAATTCCAAAGCAGAGATCTCTGGTTAGCTGTGTTAATGAATGTAACCTGGTGAAAAGGATTGCTTTAAGTGCTTTTTTTTCACTAGTTTAAGTATAAATCCATATTTTAGGGTCTTACTAACTTCAGGTTGACCATTTGGTACAAAAGACTAAAAAGATGAGAATGCTTGTGGATGCCAAGAAGGGCAAAGAGAGTAGGATGACTAGGATTACCTTTGGAGAAGACCCTTCAACACTTTCTCTGGCTCTTGCTTCATGGTACAAGAGGAAGGAGGGAGATTCACAATTAAATGCAGGACCTTATATACCATACCCCCATCTACAACTAAATGTGGTCCAACAATGTTTAGGATTTGGCTCCAATTAGATTAATATTCCTTTGGAAAGTTAATATTTCCTTAGAAGAAGGAAAAAGAAATCCTTCTCTACTCTTTTTCCCAAATGGTGATTCAAGAACCTTTTGAGCCTATAATAAAAAGAAATGGAATGTAGCTCTATAACACATCAAAAAATAATAATTGCTAAAAAAAGTCTGAAAAATAATAATGAATAATGAAATTTTGAGTTCTTGCCTTTAAGCACTCTAAAAAATTATGTTTTTAGTACCTAGCCTAGAAAGGCCTAACATTTCTGAAACTATATCTCTTCTTGAATAGAAATGAATAGATTTTTAAAAAAATCTTGTTTATCAGTTTAGCTCTCAACTAATCAATGAAATGCAGTTATTAATCACCAATGAATATATATATACACACACAAAGATGGAAGACCTCCTCTATGACAGCATCAAATGCAAAAGAAAAGGACAAAAATCAAATGTTTTTTGTAAAATCAGCATAACTAGAAGCTTATGCAGATAACAAACAACCAAATGATAAATATCCTCCAAGGCACTTTGTGCTCTTACAATCTTCTGGCCAATTAATTACCTTACTATTATATCATAAATGATTCTTAAACATACCTATAATTGGAAATTTCATTCTAATATTTTTTTTCTGTTTTGAATATTGAATACATTTTCAAAACCTCTACAGACTGCAAGGCAAAATGACCCAAGATTTTCTTTACTTAACCACAGATCGTAAGAAGAGAAAAGAGAAGCTTTCTGACCGTTTTTGAGTTGGTCCTTGGTAGGGTTGAATCACAGCAGTTTGTGAATGTTTCACAGATTCCTGAAAACATCAGTTACACTTCAATTGTTCAGATCTAAACTACTTTTATATTATAAAAGAGAAATAAAATTGGCTTAGACTTCCTTATCCATTCATCCATTCAAGATCTGACTCTCAGGAAGATACAATCTATGAAGCAGAGAGTTATTATATAATGAGGCAATTAATACAATATAGATGTAAAAGAAGGTATTTGGGAGTAGAGAAGAGGGAGCAAGTCACTCTGCCTGGGGGAAGGGGAAGGAGGTGTGGGAAGGATTCAAGGAGAAGATGGAAAAACTGTTTTCAGTATGACTAAGAGAACCAGGTGGACAAAGGCAGGGTACGAGGTGTGGCAGAGGTAGAGGAAAGGACATTCTAGGTGGAAGGAAAATCTTCATACATGCATGGAGACATGGCAAAATATATATGTTTGGGGAGTTGAGAATCCTTTTTTGCCAAGAAATCACAAGAGAAATGAAAAAATATAAGGAAGAGAATGCTGGTAAATGATGCTAGAAAATTAAGCAATGAACATGTGGTGAAAATAAGGCACAGTCAGGAGTTTGAAATTGATTCTCTGATGATTTCTGAAGGGGAATTAGTGATAGTTTATTTGAAGAATGTATTTTAAAAGAAATATTAGTAGAGGCCATTGTAAAAATTAGCATGCAACTGAACTTTGGCAATGGAAATAGAGAGAAGGAGATGTTTAGGAGATTAAACACACACACACACAGGTTAGAGGAACAGATTTGATGCTGAGGATGGAGGAGAAGGAATAATCTAAAATGAAGCCCTAATATGCTAATTAACAAATTATAGAAATACAGGAAAGATCTAATTAGTGGAGAAATCTGTGAGCCCAACTTTTCATATACTGAGTTAGAGGTGCTTCTGGGACAACCAGGTAAAGCTATTCCATTGTTATTTAGGTAGAATCTGTGGCCAAGAGAGGTTTGGGCACGAGATAAAGATTTGCAAATCACTGCCACTCAGTTGGCAGTCTAGGCTATGGAATTGGAAAAGACTGCCCAGAGAGAAATTGTGGAGAGAAGAGAAGTGACTCACTCTCATTGCATAATAACTGAGTCATCAGATGATATATCAGGTCTGATTACTTACTGATTGTAATTTTAAAAGACCTGGGTAGGGCTGGATTGTCCCAAAAGGCAAAGAACAATCTCCTTAGTGCCCCTCTGGCAAGGGTGGAGAAGATAGGAGAGGAGCTGTTGTAGTTGAAGCAGGAGTAGGATTGGGAGCACAGAGAGCCTCCCCTCTCCCAATTCTGTCTTGCCCACAATGCACCCAGGGCTTTAGAGAACATACCATTAACTATATTGTAATATCTGAGAAGCTTTCCGTTTATCCTTTTGATTGAATTTCTACCAGGTACATGTGTACACACGTGCATGTGTGTATGTGTACATATGTGTATATGCGTGTGAATGTGTTCATGTGTGTTTTCCATAGACACAATACAGGAACTGGCAAACGGAATCCATTGATTAAACAATACACCATCCAATGTCATCTACTTTCTACCTAGGAAAGTATTCAGTTATCATCTCTTGTTGAAGCCATCCCTAGAGCTCCAATTCTTCCTGGAGGACTCTGTATCGCCTTTTTGGATTTGCTTCACTGGCTCATCATCTATATTGCCTTTCTGTCCCATTACACGCAAAATCATTCATTCTTTCAACAAATATTTAATTTCAATCTACTTTATATTCCTATTCTTAAAACAGGGCCTAGTACAGATGGAGTTTATAAATTATTTAAAAAATTGAAGAATACTATTACTGTTATTGGTATTATTTTTATAGTAGTAACTATTATTTATTGAAAGGAGACCAGGAAAAAAAAAAAAGAAAGGAGACCAGGATCCTTAACAATTTATTGAGTACTTTTCATATATTCTGGGTTTTGTGCTAAATGTTTTATATGGGGGAATCCCTGGGTAGCTCAGCGTTTTGGCGCCTGCCTTTGGTCCAGGGCGCAATCCTGGAGTCCCGGGATCGAGTCCCGCGTCAGGCTCCCGGCATGGAGCCTGCTTCTCCCTCTGCGCCTCTCTCTCTCTCTCTCTCTCTCTCTCTCATCCTCACTCTCTCTCTCATGAATAAATAAATAAAATCTTTAAAAAATGTTTTGTATGTGTTATCTCCTTTTACTCCTCATGATAATCCTACAGTATAGACATTATTATTCTTAAGGGATGACTCCACTCTCCATCTCTGCCACTGTAATTTCAGCTACATCTAACACAGTATGCACTCCCTTCCTGAGTAAGAGGGTTTGCTATTTGCAACTTTTCATCCCTTGGCATCTAGGAGTGCCACTCTGTTATGGGTTGAATACTTAAAAAAAAAAAAAAAAAAAGGCTGGAAAAGGTGTCCTATTTCTCACCCACAGCATTCCTTCCACATCTGCACTGAGTTCCATTTCTTCTTGCCCTCAAAAACCATCTTCCATTAGTTTTCCTACTTTATTTTAACTTCTCATTTCCTTCTTACCCCTTCCACTGAATCCTTAAATATTCTCAGCTCTCTCTTACCTTAAAAAAGCAAGAAAAATAATATATGTCTTCTTTTCCCCAAATGTACTTTAAGCTAATACCTACATCTAGCCTATAGTTTTATGGGCAAAGTTACTGCTATAGTTGTCTATACTCCCTGGCTCCTGATTCTCATCCTTCTTCAGCTCACTGAGTAGGGGCTCTCCTACTCCTATCACTCAATCAAACACCATCACCACCAAGGTTATGCCTTTTTTCTTAACTCATTTTATGCTTTGCTGTGGTTTCTTGGAAACAGCCTTTTTAGGGAAATTTATCACTAAAAATAACTTGCAAGACTGATTCAAAACATGCTGAACAACTGGAGGTGGGGCTGCCTTAAAATAGCAATAGCATACCAGTTTTACTGAATATCCCCAAAAAGGCTAGACAATATTAATTGCCCCTAATGAGGGAGGGTTAAAAATAAAATATTATAATTAGAAAAAGAAGTATTTTTAATCTATAAGATACTACTTGTCAGGTTTAATCTGATCCGTAGTGAAATGGAATAGAGAGGCCAGGCAAAAGTTGGTCGAAACAGGCTTTTAATTTTTTTTTTTTAATTTATTTATGATAGTCACAGAGAGAGAGAGAGAGAGGCGCAGAGACACAGGCAGAGGGAGAAGCAGGCTCCATGCACCGGGAGCCCGACGTGGGATTCGATCCCGGGTCTCCATGATCGCGCCCTGGGCCAAAGGCAGGCGCCAAACCGCTGCGCCACCCAGGGATCCCGAAACAGGCTTTTAATGGGATGCACTGCTCCGGGGCCGCAGGGGAGGGAGGGTGGGGGGGCGAGGGGAGGGAGTCGCACCCAGGCAGACCGCAGGGGGGTCTGTAAAGACTTTTCGTTGGGAAGGTGGGGGCAGGACGGCCTTCCGATTAGGGCAAGGATTACAGGTCTTGTAAGCTAAATTAGGGTAGGGTGGCAAGGAGGCATTATTGGGAGGTTGCTGGCCTGGAGTCGGCCGTTTTGAGGTCCTCAGTCTCGCCAGCCCAACACTACTCAAGGCATCTATAAAGTGACTATGAAATGATTTTATAAGCAGTTGTAGAAGAGCAATAAGTGAATTCACCATCAGAAAAATAACTGAAAATAACTGCAGCCAAGTTCAGAGACCTACAGTCACAGCACTGGGACTTAATTGGTATGAATATTATTTATTGACCTTGACTATGTTAAGGGTTTGCATTTAGATTTTAATATCTCTATGTCACTAGGAAACAGAAAAACTAAAAAACTAAGGAACAAGACTTTTCTGAACAACAATGCCATGCTGGGCAAGCCGGTAAGAGATTTGTAGAAGCTCAGTTGGAGAAAAGACACAAATTCAAAAGAAGTTTGATTAGAATTTAAGTCTTGGAATGGCTACAGAGGAGGGAAAGGAGAGGAGGGAGGGGGTTTAATGGAGAAGGCTTTGAGAGATAGGTGTTTTAGGGAAGAATGATAACTAAAACCTTTCCAAATTTGCGACTCTTAAATGGTGTCATCCTGAAAAGAAAAAAAAAATATATATATATCTAATATAATTTGCTTACACTATTCTTTGAACTTTATTGCTTAAACTTTGACTATATAAAACCCAAATATGAATTATCTGAAAGTAATGTAACTTGTTCAGAAATAAAGTGAATTCATTAGTTTCTTTATTAATAAAAAATTTAACCAATCCATATACTGTTGGTAGGTATTTACCAGTCCTCAGATCCAATCTAAATGGCTCTGTCCTCTACAAAGCTTTATATCTCAGGCCATATCACTATTAATGGCATTAAAGTAGCCAATGACAAAATCCAGAGACTTCAGATATGTTCCTTTATTTTAAATTACAGAGAAGCATCCCTGATTTATCAAAAATAGTTACAAGTGAGGAAAGCAGAAAGAATTTGAACCGACAGTTTTGACATAGGAACAAGAATTTTTTTTTTTTAATTTTTATTTATTTATGATAGAGAGAGAGAGGCAGAGACACAGACAGAGGGAGAAGCAGGCTCCATGCACCGGGAGCCCGATGTGGGATTCGATCCGGGGTCTCCAGGATCGCGCCCTGGGCCAAAGGCAGGCGCCAAACTGCTGCGCCACCCAGGGATCCCAGGAACAAGAATTTTATATTGTATTTTGATAAAGCCTTAAAAGTAACCCACTACTTAAAAAAATCATTCAATAATATATGCCACAAACAACTTCATCTCTAACCACCTCTAAAGCCCATTCTTGAATTTCACCACTAAGACACAGGTTAAATTAGTGAAATGAAATGAGACTTGGGAAGAGGGTAGGGTCTGGAATAGGTAGGGGAGCAGATGAAGCTATACTTGGGAATGGGAGGAGAGACCAGGTGTGGCTCAGGTAAAACTCAGGGACGACGGAGGTCAGAGAAGGACCATGGGGTCACGGAGGGGTAGGCTAACATGAATACTAATCCATATTGAAATCATTACCCACATGGTCCAGTTGGGAACAGTGTTATATTCATAGAAGAGCAGTAAAATAAGAATCCTGATGTTTATTTATGTTTTTTCTCAAAATTTAAGGGAATTCCAGATTCTGCATAATGCTGTCCAGATGTAGATTGGGTGAGAACTTTCTCTAGTGTACATGAAAAGCACAGAGCCTAAGAACAGTCATATGTTATTAATTTTCAGCTAGATACCCATACATTACAGGGTAATTTAAAAATATCTAAATTTTGTGGTTGCCAAATCAGCATGAAAATCTATGTCCATGATAACTAAATAATAGCCATGTTGAAATATCACTACTCATGAGAAGAGGATAAGGGTAAATATCCATTAAAAAACTGGAATGAATTTGTCTCTTTATGCCACATGGTAATGAAAGCTGTAGTTAAGAAGATGCAAAACCACTGATATAGAAAGTGGGCTATAGAGATGTTTTATCCTGGGGTGCCCAGGTGGCTCTGTTGATTAAGCGTCAGACTCTTGCTCTTAGGGTTGTGAGCCCAAGCCCAGGATTCAGCTCCATGCTGGGCAAGGAACCTACATAAAAAATAAAAATAAATAAAGATGTTTTATCCTGTCAAAGCATTTTCTTGTGTCCTAAATTTGCTTATGTGATCAATCTTAAATATAAATCTGGATTCACTACTCTCTTATTTTGGGTACTCTCTTATTAAGAAGTAGCATTACTCCAAATTCATTATCAAATTACATATTAAACAGCTTTGCAGAAGTGATAAGCAACTCAAAAGTCTTAGTGGCTCAATGACAAACATTAAATTTTCCTCATATTATATATCAGTGATTGTGAGTCATCTGCTATAGCTCTTTCCACATATCTGCCTCTGAGAGCACCCAGGATTAAGGAGCAGTCCTTTAAAAAAAAAAGATTTTATTTATTTATTCATGAGAGACACAGAGAGAGAAAGAGAGAGACAGAGACAGAGACAGAGAGACAGAGAGAGGCAGAGACACAGGCAGAGGGAGAAGCAGGCTCCATGCAGGGAGCCCTACGTGGAACTCAATCTCAGGTCTCCAGGATCACACCCTGGGCTGAAGGCAGCACTAAACCACTGAGCCACCTGGACTGCCCAAGGAGCAGTCCTTATTTGGGACATGCATTTTTGTAGCAGAAAGTTGGACACATGTAAATGTTCTTAAAGCTTCTGCTTGAATGAAGTAAATATCTCATCTGCTCATCTGTCATTGGCCAAAGCAAGTCACACGAACAAGCCCAACATAATGGACTGGGCATATAAACTCATCCTATAGAAGGCACTATAAGTCACATAGCAATGATGGGTTATATCATCCTTTTATAAGAAAGGGAACTACACAACTAGGATTGATAACACAGAGACTTTATACTGTAAGCTTTGGGGAGTTAACTGAACTGAGGTTTCTATAAGGATAGCAGCAGATTCTGATTTTTGTTAGATTAATCACCATAGCAAAGTTTGAAAGGAAAGAATGCTTCTGTGACAAGATAAAACATTTTCACAGCTACTGTCTACTTCAGTAGCTCTGGGTTTTTTTGTTTTGTTTTTTTTTTTTAATTTTTATTTATTTATGACAGTCACACAGAGAGAGAGAGAGAGAGAGGCAGAGACACAGGCAGAGGGAGAAGCAGGCTCCATACACCGGGAGCCCGATGTGGGACTTGATCCTGGGTCTCCAGGATCCCGCCCTGGGCCAAAGGCAGGCGCTAAACCGCTGCACCACCCAGGGATCCCTAGCTCTGGGTTTTGTTGGTGAGCATTCAGGATCACTCATTCATGCCTTTCTATTCCTCTGGAAGTATACTGTGAAAGGTCACCCATAATATCTATCATCCATCCATATTTTAACTGCACCTTCTTCAGCATTTGACACTTTGAACACATTCTCTTTAAATCCCCTCACCACCTGGATTTAAAGACATAATCTTTCCTGCTTCTTATCCAGCCCCTCCTATTTATGTTAAGGGTGCTTCTTCCTTCGCTTGCAAAGTGGTGTGGTTCTTTTGAGTACCATTCTTGGCCACCATTGTCTTTCTTATTTTATGCTCAATCTGTATTCTCTCATACACAACTTTAACTGTCTCCAAAGTTAAAATAATTTCACAGTGTGATTCTAACTCTGATCTTGCTCCTGACCTTCATGAAATTCATGATTCCCTCCTAGGCATTTTTCCAAAAAGTCTATGTTTCCATGAGCCTCCAGAACTACATAGTCATGTACTTCTATCTGAAATATCTTTCCCCTTTACAGCTTAACCCTTATTTATATTTTTATATTCAACTCAAATATTCACTCTCTAGACAGCTCTCCCCCACTCCCCTTTGTGTGTTGACTGCCTTTTCAAAAAGAGTCCTTTGCATGGCTCCGTCATGGCACTCAACACACTATCATCATTGCTTATTTGTTTGTTTCTCTCCCTTTTAGAAACTCAGATCCTTTAAGGAAAAGACAGTTATTTGTTTTTGTATACATAGCAACAACTGCATGTCTAGCACCTACCAGGTACTCAAAAATGTTTTAAAATGATTGAATTGATATAGAATGAGTGGTTAGTGAGAGATAGAATTCCTTTGAATCCGGAAATAAGTTTGGAGACTGAGAATCAAGGAATCTTATCTATGATATATTTTTAGAAAAGTTCAAGTCTACAGTGTCTGCTACAAAGGTGATATAATCTAGGACACCTTATGAGAATTTTTTTAAATGTGAAGCTTCATAACCTAAAGGGTAATTTTATTCAAGTTTTATAAATGATCTTCTTACAACCAGATATCCATGTGTTTTAATTGTTCATGTTTTCATTTGAGTTTATGATCATGTTGTGAAGTGGAACTATTTTAATTATTTCTGGCTTTATCAGACAGGCATTTATTCAGAGGATCAGGGCCACTAGGGACCCATCTGTGTGTGTGTGTGTGTGTGTATGTGTGTGTCTATCTATCGATCTATTGATCTATCGATCTATCGATCTCTCTATGGATTTGTTATAGAGATTTGACCTTACACAATTGTGGGAGCTGCTTAAAAAGCAGTCTCTTTAAGTCTGTTGTCTTTCCATCCAGTGCTGGAGCTTAAAATCTATGAGATAGGCAGTCAGGAAGAGAAAATGGTTGCAAAGTCAGGGAGACCAAGAATAAACTGGAACCCATAAGCACGAGCTGGAATCTGCAAGGTTGGACTGAAACTGATGTCAGTTTTTGTTCCTCTGCCCTTAGTGCTATGTGTATTCTGGAATGTCAGGGGGTGGGGGGGGGGGGCTTCACCATGAGGCTAAACAAATACATTTGTCCCAGGAGTCAGAGAAGTTATAGGAGGGAAGTGCAAGAGTTGTAGGCCCAGCTCCTGGCTTACGCGAAGTGGGTGAGCCAGCCTATAAGTGACAATGTATGTGAGCCACAAAATAATTGCTGCTTCATGTCTGCCTTCCAAATCTTGCACAAGAATATCCTTTGTGGTTTACCCTAACCACAGACTTTCAAGAAAGGTCATTCTGGGAAATGTAGTTCAGGCTAGCCAAGTTGACACATTGCAAAGCCACCACACTGGCTTATGAAAATTAAGTTATATGTGTATGCCAAATGACATCACAGCCTAGTGTATTTATTGAATATTTTCTTGTTCTAGTCTTTGGCCATTAACTCACTGAATTATCACAACCCAATGCTGTAGGGACTGTCACCGTTCCCATTTTCCAGATGTGAGGAAACTAAATCACAAAATGGTTAAGTAACTCGCCTGAAGTCATTGAGCCAGTAAGTAGTAGCAGAAGCAGGATTTAAACTACCTGGGAAATACAACTCTAGAGCCTCTGCTCTTGCCCATTATGCTCTATCACCCTGTGCAACACTGTGAGAAAAGTTCTGGAAGAATTGAGTCGACAGATGGCATAATGTAGTCTAAGCCTGGAAAGTGTGAAAGCACCTGGGCCGTAGCAGTCAGCACTGATTTTCCACTGTGCAAAACACAACATTGTTTGCTTGATTAAATTAATGCTTTAAATTTTGCTTGAATTTACTTTTTATGGATTTAATATTTTGGTTTCATGTTGTATGAAAGCTATGGTGACGTATAAGGAATTTATATATTATTTATATTTGCATGTATAATTTTTATGATGAAAAGAATTAAAATCAATATGGCTCTCAAATAGCAAATGCTTTAACTCATCTTGAGGTGAGCTGGGCTATTTCTGAGAAAGAAAGGAAATGTAAATAGCCAACATCTCTGAGTTATCACTAATAAATTAAAGATGAAAAAATGCACTAAAAATAAACAAGTGAATCACTACTTAAGTCCACAGAGAAATGCTTTTTAAAAACCCTCAATTCCAGGGTTCCTGGGTGGCATAATCGGTTAAAGTGCCTGACTCAGCTTTCAGCTCAGGTTGTGACCTCAGGGTCCTGATTTTGGGGTTGAGGGGATTGAGCTGCACATCCTCTCTGTGCTCAGTGCGGGGTTTGCTTTAGATCTCTCTCCCTCTGACCCTCCCCCTTCTAAAAAATAAATCTTTAAAAAAAAAAAATCTCAATCACTACTAAATGAGAGATGCTTTTGACAGATGATACTGTTTGTGAATTAAATGTACATGCAGTTCTCCTTGTCCAATCACAAAAAGCCAGATTTTCACAACAAAAATACTTCCTCTTTGTCTGTGGGGCAGATTCTTAAAATGTTCCAAATGTGCTCTAGCAGGCAAAAGCAATGGGAATCAAGGTACGTCAGGATGATTATGGTTGTCTGGTTGGGAGCCTTCTGAGACTGTCCTTGTGCAATTTTCTGTGTAATTCAGCATTTGAAAATTAAAACGCATTTGGAGTTTTCTGTGACCATGGCTTTGCATTGCACAATTCCTGAACTGCTTTCAATCACTTAACCACTTCCCCCTTACACGGATTGCCTACATTTCCTTTACAGCGCATCATGCGCTAGAAGTGTCTTAGTCTATAATGTGTGTCTCACCTGCAAAACACTGGAATCATACTTGGCACTGAGTCAGCTAACAGACTTACAGTGGCTTTATCCTGAAAATCTAATTTGTATGTAATTCTGAAACTACCAATCTCTAAAAATACACTCAGCTTTAGATAAGGTATATTTTCCTAAAAGTGCTTTTTTTTTTCTTAAGATTTATTTATGTATTTGAGAGAAAGAGAGAGAGTGTGCAGAGAAGGGGCAGAGGGAGAGAATGTCTAAGCAGACTCCCACTGAGCAGGGAACCTGAGGGGGACTGGATCTTGCAAGCCATGAGCTCCGGACCTGAGCCCAATCCAAGAGTTGATGCTTCACTAAGCCACCCAGGCGCTCCCCAAAACTAGTTTATTAAATGCCTTGCCTGCAGATCAACTGCCTGCCCTGGCCCTGGAGCATCTCTGTCTGTGTTGGATGCTTCCTGCCCTAAATACAGGCCCTGCCAAGCCCATCTCTGCCTTGCCCGCTATTTGGAATCCTCTCTCATCTTTTATAGAATCCCTTATAGTTTTGATAAGACCTAGCACACAGAGTGCTTACTATGTGCCAGACACCCTTTTAAGCATATACTAATTTTTAAATGATGCAAAAGAGTGGTAAAATAATTTCTAGAAGATTATGTAGCCATTAAAAATAAGGAGATATAGGGGCACCTGGGTGGCTCAATTGGTTAAGTATCTGCCTTCGTCTTAGGTTGTTATCTCAGAATCCTGGAAAAGTGCCCATTCAGGTTCCCTGCTCAGCAGGCAGTCTGCTTTTCCCTCTCCCTTTTCACTCCCCCCACCCCCATTCATGCTCTCTGTATCTCTCTCAAATAAATAAATAAAATTTAAAAAAATAAATAAGGAGGCATAATAATATGAAACCTTATTGATGATATAATATTAAGTGGAAAATCAAGTTGCAGAACAAAACGTTAACATGATCACCTATGTTAAAACTATACATTAGATATATAAATAATAGTTCTTGTTCTTTCCCTCTCTCTCTCTACACATACACACACACATGCAGCTTAAAGTTTTAGAAAGCATATATTTATATATCTGTATAGTTTAAATTTTTCAATGAACATTTAAAAACAAAATAAATAGGAAAATGACTATATAAAAATAAACTATGATTTTAACAAACATACCAGAACTGGCGATTTTTTTAAAAGATTTTATTTATTTATTCATGACAGACACAGAGAGGCAGAGACACACGCAGAGGGGGAAGCAGTCTCCATGCAGGGAGCCTGATGCTGAACTCGATCCCAGGACTCCGGGATCACGCCCTGAGCCAAAGGCAGATGCTCAACCACTAAGCCACCCAGGTTCCTTAGAACTGGCAATTTAAGTAAATTAGTGTTATATTCATGAAAGGAGAGAAACTTGGCTAGATATTAACCTTATTTTAATCATGATTAAAAAAAAATTTTTGATATCCACTGTTAAGAACTGCCAACTAAACCAACATTGTGTTTTTCTGAATATCCCCCTATGAGAACATAGATTTCTAATTTGGGGATTTTTTTTTTTATTTTTTTTTATATTTTATTGGTGTTTAATTTACTAACATACAGAATAACACCCAGTGCCCGTCACCCATTCACTCCCACCCCCCGCCCTCCTCCCCTTCTACCACCCCTAGTTCGTTTCCCAGAGTTAGCAGTCTTTACGTTCTGTCTCCCTTTCTGATATTTCCCACACATTTCTTCTCCCTTCCCTTATTTTCCCTTTCACTATTATTTATATTCCCTAATTTGGGGATTTTTTTTAACCACACAGTGGCATTTGTCATTGTGGCTGATGAATGAAATTGCTAATGATCCTGGGTAATGCCGATTTTAGTCAAAACTGTGCAGACTTCTCTCTCATTCAGAGCACTGTAATTTTTTAAAGGATGTTTTATGGGTAACCATTCACTCCTTTTATAAGGCATAGAGACCTCAAAGTGTTTTCAAAGTCTATTTCAAAATAATAAGCTTAATTACACTCTGTGGGGAGAAATCTGCATATTTACCAAAATTTTCACTGCAAAGTTTCCATTATTTTAGTTAGCTGCCAACTGGACTAAATCTTTAAAACTTTTTAATAATTTCATCAGTGGTAGAAGTTACTAGGTAAATGCTTTACTTATCACCTGAGATTTTTCTTCCTCCTGCTTTTAATAGTACACCTGTCATTTCATCTCTATAAGTAACTTTTGAATGTAAAGTATTTCACATATTTTATAACTTATTCTTGCATTTGAATGAAAATAACCTTTTACTATTTTTGCCTATAATTACCATCGCGATGAATAGCAGTAACCACCAAGTTGCTTAAATAAAAAACATGAAGTCCTCCTAGAGCTTTTCTCTTTCTTGGATTTCCCAAATCCATTATCTTTGAGCCCTGTCAACTCTTTTTATTAAGTGCTCCTTAAATATTACTTTAGAGCTTTTTCACTTCTTATATAGATTCCTATCATAGTCTCACTGGACCTCTGCATTTAGTTTTATCTCTTCTAACATCACTTCCTCAGTGTCATCACAACAAACTTTCTAAGGCACATATCAGTAAACCCCCATCAACTTCAAGATAAAACACAAACCTAAGGCTGTACAAAATCTGACCCCTGGTTACCTATCTTCCCAGTCTTATCTTTTCTCCAAATTCCACAGGCATCCTAAGATCTGGCCACAGACAACAACCTATAGTTTTGTGAACATGCCGTACTCCCTTCCTACACCTTTCCATTATTTTCCCTTTATCCTTTCTCAGCTTAATTATTTCTTCTTTGAAAACATCTGTTTCACTTCTACCAAGATTTATCTTATTTGGAACCTCCTTAACTCCATTACTCAGAACTAAAATAGGTAAGCTTCCTTTAGGAACCCGTAGATCTTTCCATGCCTTATTACATTTGTTATACCAGGACTTTTGTTTGTAAGTTCTGAAACTAAACCCAAAACATTTAAAAATAGAGAAGGGGGAACTAAAGAGAATGCATTAAGTTAAAGCCAGTGGAGGGTGTCTGGGGGGTTCATTTGGTAATTAAGTGCCTGACTTCAGCCAGGGTCATGATCCCGGGGTCCTGGGTCCGCCCTGCTTTGGGCTCCCTGCTCAGCAGGGAGTCTGCTTCTCCCTCACCCTCTGCTCCTCCCTTCTGCTTGTGTACTCTCTCTCTCTCTCAGGTAAATAAATAAATAAAATATTTTTAAAAACAGCAAAACGTTAAAGCCAGTGGAAAGACCAAGAGGTAAATTTTAAAGCATAGCTGAATATAGTGGCCTAACCAATGTCTTCAGGAGTCCACATATTTTCCTCCATTTTTATCTTTATTTTTCCCTATATTATTGGCCTTAATCTCAAGTAGGCTACCACTACATGGTGACAAAGAAGGTCACCAGCTGCTTTCTTAAAATTTCCATCAAAAGTACTCATTGAACTAACTTCGGCCATTTACCTGTTTGACTGAACACTCACATTACTCAGGACAATGAGATAGCCTGACTGACCAGGCCTAGGTCATATACTCACTCTTGGTGCTGGGGTATGAGATAGAGTCAGTGCTTCCTAACTATGAACTGACAATAAGAGAAATAGTCCACCAGAAAGGTGCTGAACATAGAAGGATACATAAATCTACTATAACCCTTATCATAATATATTATTATAGTCTGTTTGTCTGCTCACTAATTTGTGAGCCTTTTCAAGGTATAGATTAGATTGTTTTCTTTTCTTTAAAAAAAAAAAAAGATTGTATTTATGTATTCATGAAAGACACAGAGAGAGAGAGAGAGGCAGAGACACAGGCAGAGGGAGAAGCAGGCTCCATGCAGGAAGCCCGATGTGGGACTCGATTCTGGAACTCTGGGATTACACCCTGGGCGGAAGGCAGGTGCTAAACTGCTGAGCCCTCCAGGCGTCCCAAGATTATATTGTTTTCAACTATGTAACCCAATCACTAAGTATACTCATATTAGTGTTCTTGTGAGAACTTCATGAGATAATGTATTTATAGCATTTATAATACTATTCAACCATAAAAAAGAATGAAAAATTGCCCTTTATGACAAAATGGATGGACTAGAGGGTGTTACGCTAAGTGAAATAAATCACATAGAAAAAGACAAATACTATACAATCTCACGTGTGGAATCTAAAAAATAAATAAACTAAGTGGTTTATTTTTTTTTAAGATTTTATTATTTTTTCATAAGAGAGAGACACACACACACACACACACACACACACACACACATACACAGACACACAGACACAGCCAGAGGGAGAAGCAGGCTCCGTGCAGGGAGCCTGATGTGGGACTCCATCCCGGGTCTCCAGGATCAGGCCCTGGGCTGAAGGTGGCGCTAAACTGCTGAGCCACTCGGGCTGCCCTGGATCCTTCTTTTTAAGAACAGTGAGTTTTCTCAGAACCCTTCCTTTCCCAAACCAATTATTGCCAATTACTGTGGCATATCCTTGGTCAGAACTGGATCAGAGTGAGACCACTTCAATTCTCAATGGATTAAGCAAGATGTTTTCAAAGGAGGACAATGTGCTCTCTAACATTTTTGGGGCCCTGTCAATATTAAGGCAGGGGTGGGGGTGGTGAGGGAGCATACAGCTCTAGTGCTGACAAAAAGTGAAGTCTACATTTTGCAGGTGTTTCCAAAGTAATATGCACTCATTGTTGCAATCTAATACATCTGTAGTGTCTATAGTAACATTACTATTCTCCCCTATTGGCCCCTTATTTTATCCTCTAGTTAGCAGTTTGGTATGCTTCTTATTTGCTCATACAGAAACAAGACCATGCTGGTGAGTTGGCTCCCCCAAATTGAAACATGCTATATATATTCTATAACATTTTCTTTCTAATAGGTGCATATCCCTTCTATAATATACTGTGCCAGTTATAAACTGTATTGCTTTTCAGGTCATAGACCACTCTTTGCCCTGTTTCCTGATCCTGAAGCCGTCTTTAAACATTTCTTTTTTGATAGCTGGCTCAGTTTTTAGGGTCTCTCAATAGAGGGTGCTGGAGAGACACCTCAAGTCCAAGGTAGGAAGAAGGATTTCTCTTCCTGCTTCCTAAGTGTGGTTTTGGCATGGCAGCCAGTTGATGGCCCTGGAAAAGGCCTAGTAATGCCTTGTATCAGCAGCTCACCTCGTGGACACTCTGACAAGTTTTTCTGCCATGCTGAAGGTTGGTCTGGGGACCATCTGTAGTGTCCCTAGCAAGTTTCTTGTCACAAGCACACTGTGTTCCCATGGCAGCCTCACCCTCACTGGAGGTATGAATCTTCAGTCTTGGCCAGAGGGAGAAGAGCTCTTCTAGTTTCTTCCTTCCTTCTTCAACTCTCCTTCAGCCCAAGGAATAATAAATGCTTTAAGCGTTTGCTACTTTTCTACTTCTTAAGAGTTTTCTTTCCCTCTTTTAGTAGTTAACCAATTTTATAGCTTAGCAATTCTTCATATCAAATTTTCTCCGTTCAAATTACTGTTGTGATTCCTTTCTTCTCACTGGATTCTGACCGATACAGATGAATATACTATCATTTGTGGTTTTGCTTGCATATCTTGCTTTTGTCTTTATTATTTAATAAATATTTACTGAGAACCTACTGTGTGCCACATACTAGTTTAAACAAAAGGAATATTGTAATAAACAAAACTAATAAAGTCCTTACTTCATGAAATTATAGTCTAGAGCAAAGATTCAGATAATAAAAATAAACATAAAAAAAAAGATAGTGATAAATGCTGTAAAGAAAATAGGAATATTTAAGAGACTAGAGAGTAAAAATAAATCAGAGGATAGAGAACAACCAGGTCACATACATTATTCATTAATTTAACAAATTATATTGAATTGTTACCCTATGTCAACCCTGTCCTATGAGCTAGAAATACAAAGAAATGATTGAACATGACCCCTTCCTTCTTAGAACTCATGGTTTTGAGCATATTACCCTGGCCCTTTAAAGATACCACCTAGGAGACAGTTCTCCCAAACAAAAATATTTTGTAAGCCAGGAAGTTAAAATCCCAAACCATACTAGGGAGTACTTACTCTGCGAAGAAAAAGACGAATGGCATTTTTTCAGGTACGTAAGTAAATATAAGGCAGGAAAACATGTTTATACACATACTGCCTATATTGCTTTATCATTTTCAGCATGATGATAAACCGCCCATAGAGATTACCAACTCTGATCTCTTCACACATTACAGTCAGATGCCAACATCTTTCAGAAAATTTGAGAATCCCCTGTATCATCTTCAATCTTCTTTATTCTTCCAGGAATAAATTAATAATAAACTATTGCTTCATGAAGTGACCTCACACAACAACTCCTTGAACTCTGTATACATTAACACAACCAGAATGATGTGAGATTAGGGGAAATCCCATATACTTTCTGTGGCTCATCATTTCCTTAACCTTGCCAACTTTTTTTTTTTTTTACCTTCATAAACACTATGATATAATTATAATGTTCAGCCATTGTTTAGCTTCCTAATCTGGATATGAAGATGGATAGATTTACCAGGAAAATGGAAAAGTTGGTTTCAGGCTGTATTCCTTAAAGTTTGGTCATGAAATAAGGATCAAATATTACTATTCAGAAGCATGGCTGCCTTATTGTAGAGAGTAGAAATTTTCTTTGTGTTCATATATGCAACTACTACATTTCCACTTTAATTAAAGCAGATGCTATATGAACATTTTTCAGGCTGAAAACATTTTCCCTGAAAAACAGGGAAGTCCAAATATGAGGAAATAGGGTTTCATAACTTAACTGAAAAGTTCAGAGATAAAAACTTATCTGGCAAAAAAATTACATTAAAGATGGAAATGAAAATTAAAACTGCTAGTCTAGTTAAAGGATTATTTTTAATCAGTGAAAAATAATTTCAATCCCTCATCTTTAAAATGAGACAAGTAATACCTTCCAGCTCCAGTTGTTAAAGGACCATATATGAGAGTGAATATGAAGCACCCAGGGCAGTTCCAGCACTCTACAGGGACTCAACTAAAGTCTGTTCCTTTCCTTTCCTCCTTTCTTAATATCTCCAAGAAATATCCTTGGAATACACTCTCCTTGACTGGCTAGAACAAAATAATATCAACCATGCTGTTAATGATTCCAAGCTTTTTCAAAATGTTTTTCTCCATGTGCTTCACTTTAACCAGTGAATATTTCTAAGCACCTACTACATGCAAGATCCCTCCAGGTCCTAGAGAATATGGCTCTGAATATACCTGACACAGCCTTTGAGTCTCATGAGAAAGACAAGTACCCATCAAACAATTATGCAAGTAATTAATTATAATCATCCCTATTTCATACCTTTCTCCTTAAACTCTTCTCATTGAGTAATGTATGATATGCTTGGCTTATTTACCTAGCTTATTGTCTCTTTCCCACTATAATGCCTGTTTTATAACCTACTAAATTCACCAAGATTAGTGTTTGACATATAAGACATTCAATGAATATTTGTTGAAAGAAATGCATGAATTATAATTTTAACAAAAACTTTGAAAAAAGTTAAGGAAACTATATGAGCCTTTAACACAAGGGTTGACCTAGTGTTTTATACCAAGGCTTAAAAAAAGAAGTTTCATTGTATGTAAAAGAGAAATAAGGGACTGGTCATATAGAAATTTAAGGGCCTAACTGATGTCTTCTGAGAAACCATAAAGTGCTAAAGTTGAGGTTAGAACACAGGAAGAGAAGAATCAGACCTATAAATACAGAGAACAAATTGATGGTTGCCAGAGGGAAGAGGATAAAGGGATGCACAAATATGTAAAGGGGAGAGGGAGATACAGACTTCCAGTTATGGAATGAACAAGTCACAGGAAGAAAAGGCACAGCGTAGAGAATATAGTCAACGATATTATAATACTATTATACGGTGACAGACGGTAGCCACACCTGTGTATACGGTGCAAGTATAGATTATAGTGTATAGTATAGTATATAGAATGTAGTATGATGCATAGACATGCTGAATCCACTATGCTGTACACTTGAACCTAATGTAACATTATCTGTCAACTGTACTCAAAAACAAACAGACAGGATCCCTGGGTGGCTCAGCAGTTTGGCGTCTGCCTTCGGCCCAGGGTGTGGTCCTGGGGTCCTGGGATTGAGTTCCACATTGGGCTACCTGTGTGGGGCCTGCTTCTCTCTCTGCCCGTGTCTCTGCCTCTCTCTCTCTCTGTGTCTTTCATAAATAAAGAAAATCTTAAAAAAAAAAAAAAAAAACAGATACAGACTGAGTGAAAAATTTTGTAACTTAGCACTGGTGTAAAGAACTAAGATTAATATAAGAAAAGATATAAATAATTCATTAAACCTTCAGGGGAAAATACAAATCCTGCATGTTAGTTTGAAAGGATCATAACCTCTAATGAAGTGAGTAGTAAAAGAAAGGGTAGTCAGGCAAGCCCATTTGACCATTATTTTAATTAATTTTAATTAAAAATTTCTTTTTCACAGGCTAAACACATATTTGATTAAATTTAATTCTTTTCTTGCAACTTCTCAGATATCTATGCTGGAGAAAAGACACATATTTAGCCTGTAGAAGTCCAATCTAGGCAGATAGTTTCTCAAGCTGTGTGTATTAACGCCTAAGAGTCGAAAATCAGTTTTTATAAGGCTGGTCTTAAAACAAAAATGAATGCTAAACAACATATATGACTGTATCTAATCTATGTGATCTCAAGTGCCTAAAGGAAACCTTAGACAAATGGGAATGTGCAACTTTCTCTAAAAGTCCTGTGATCAAAATGTTCAGAAACACACTTTCTTCTTGATGTTCCCAAAGGGAGATTTTCACATATAACAAGATACTCTCTTACTGGGAATTTTATTACATTCTGACACTAGCCTGTGTCCATGTAGTTAATCAAAAACAATATAATTTTTTGAAATATGAGAATACTATAATGTAATTTGCCTTTTTTTTTTTTTTTTTTTTGAGAGAGAGAGAGAGAGAGAAAAGATAGAGGGAGAATGAGAATCTTAAGCAGGCTCCACGCCAAGCATGGAGCCCAATCTCATAACCCTGAGATATGATCTGAGCCAAAATCAAGAGTCAGACAATCAACGGAGCCACCCAGGTGCCCGTATAATGTAAGGTTCCTTTTTAATAAATACACTTTGCTGAGAACATTTTATTGTGTAATGCATCAAGGCTAATTTATCATTTAACCCTTTATGATAAATATGTTGGACAGAGTTCTATAATTTCATCATAAACACAGCATATATTTTTAAAGATTTATTTATTTATTTCAGTGAGAGAGAGTGTGTGAAGAATGCAGGGGGGAGGGACAGAGAAAGAGGGAGAGAGAAACTCAAGTAGACTCTGCGCCAAGCCCAGAACCCATGTGAGGCTTGATCCCATGACCCTGAGATCAGACATGAGTCAAAACCAAGAGTTAGAGGCTCAATCAACTGCACCACCCAGGCACCCTACGACATGTCTTTTGTCAAAGATAAGGAGAGATTACTAATTCTTATCTTTGTTTACTTCTCTAAATCAACTTTGGGATCACATCAGCTGATCTTGGAAATAACAAGATCCAAGCCTGGCACCATGGATATGGCAAGCAGAAAACTAGTTGACACCAAGAATTACTCCTGGTGCAAATGGTCAAAGTTAAAAAGTTTTGTATGGGGGTGCCTTGGTGACTCAGTCCATTGAGTGTTCAACTTGTGATTTCAGGTCAGGTCATGATCTCAGGGTCATGAAATCCAGCCCCCTTTGGGCTTTGCACTCAATGTGGGGTCTGCTTGTCCCTCTCTCTCCCTCTCTGCCCCCTCCCCCTCTTGTACACTCTCTCAGTCATACATGCTCTCTCTTTCATAAATTAATTAGTTAATTCTTAAAAAATAAAGTTTTAGGGACACATGGCTAGGAAGCCAGAGAAAATGAGATTAAATCAAGGAACTTCAATTAGTTTTGAAGGGATAGAATGCATGTGTGTTGGGAAAAGTGACAAGGTATGAAATTGGAATAAGCAAGTACATATCATATTATTAAAGTTTTTTGTTTTTGTTTGTTTGTTTCTGTTTTTTGTATGCCAGACATATATTACAAAGGGAATGAGGAGCTAGGAGCTATTGAAAAATCTTGATCCGGAAATTTAATATGAACAATACAGTGGAAAGAATCTAGAAGCATTGTGGTGTGAACATTGAGCTAGGAGTAGTGGAGAGAGGAGTGATTATATATGAATGGTGTCATTGGACTAGAGGAAGCTAATAAATAAGGCATTTGGTAATGAGAACCCAAATTAAGACAATCATATAAGAAGCAAAAAGTTGGAGCATATCTGGGAAAAAGTTAGATATGCAAATACATGATTATTTTTATCAGAATCTATATACACTGTTCCTTTTATTTTTAAAGAAATGTGCTAATGTGCCATGCAACCTTTATCCCCTTTCTTTATTGTATTCCCAAAGTCTTCATTCCTCTCTGTCATTCTCCATGCATTTTTTTTCACATTCCTGGTTTCTAATTCTTCCCAGAAAGGTACACACCACTTCAAACACCATGATGTCGAGAAAACTATACTGTATTTATGAGCTGGAGTTCTTTGTTGCTAAGTATAGAAACCATCTCTGAGGGAAAAGTAAGGAATCAAGACTCTGGGGTTAAAATAAGGAAAGAGGGTCAAAGTCCTATGGATAATTAGTAGGGTTTTAAACTAAGCAATGGAAATGTATTGTAAAGCCAGTGGGAGATCACAAAGTCTATAGGAAAGCTACTTGGAAACCAAAGCAAATCTTTGAGGCTAAAAGCTAAGAAATATAGAAAATTCTAGTTTAGAACATTAAGGCATCAGCAACAGAATGAAAAAAATCAAACTCTGTCATGTTGTTCAAGATCAAATTACAAAGTAAGCATCTATTATTTTTTAAGATTTTATTTATTTATTTGAGACAGAGAAAGAGAGAGAGTGAGCACAGGCAGGGGGATAGAGAGAAACAGACTTCTTGCTGAGCATGGAGCATGATGTAGGGCTCGAGCCCAGGACACTGGGATCATGAACTGACCTGAAGGCAGACACTTAACCAACTGAGCCAACCAGGCACCCCTGAGGTAAGTATCTAATGGCACTATTGGTGTGAAATAATATCCTGTTATTAAGGATAAAATTCTAAAAATCCCAGCACCTAGAACACAGCCCAGACAGAGTGAAGTCCTCTGCAAGTACTTGTTCAATGTTGAAAAGATGCTCAACCTTTGGTTAGGCACAGTAAAACTGATTAATGTCCAGTCATATTATATCAAGGGGGAGATTAATTCTCTAAAAGCAAATCTCTTGTTAGAAATAGAACAAGATATTGAGCAGCCAAAAAACAATAAATACTCACCATACCTAAAAAATGCTGGGGCACCTGAGTGGCCCAGACAGTTAATTGTACAATTTCAGCCCTCCTCATGGTCTCAGGGTGGTGGAATGGAGCCCCCTGTTGGGCTCTGCATTCAGCTGGAGTCTCCTTGTTCCTTTCCCTCCTCCTCTACTTCTCTATTCTCCTCCATGCTTGCTTGCATACATACTCTCTCAAATAAATGAATAAATAAATAAATAAATAAATAAATAAATAAATAAATAAATAAGATATATTTGAAAAAATGCTGGGGCACCTGGGTGGTTCAGTTGGTTGAGCATCAGACTCTTGGTTTTGGCTCAGGTCATGATCTCAGGGTCATGACATCCAGCTCTGGGGACTCTGGGTTTAGCGCAGTCTGTTTGAGATTCTCTTCTTCTCCCTCCCCTTCTATCTTACCTCCTGCTTGCACATGCTAGCTCTCACCCTCTCTAAAATAAATAAATAAATAAATAAATAAATAAATAAATAAATAAATAAATAAAATCTTTTTTAAAATGTCAAGAATTCAGTGGTTTCATTATATTCAGAGTACTCAGGAAATTCTGTAACTAATGTTAGGAAATCCAGTAGCACTAAATAAATAAAATGTTTTTGAAAATAAATAAAATAGAATGCTGAGATCAAATTACCTTTTAACAATAAAATTGATATGTTGATCCATGATTTCTTCCCCCAATACTTCCTTATTTGTTGATTTTTCCCTATTTTGTGCAAAGTTAAGGTGGCTTCTGAGACACCTTATTTGTACATCCTGCTTTTATTCCTGGTTGCAATTGTTCATTTACTCCTTTTATTTCCTATTCATCTTTGGAAAGCAAAGGAAGAGATTATTTTCTAATCCGATGATAATCTTCCTCATGTCATTCTTCTCTATTTCTTCCTGATCATAATCTTCCTCTATTTCCTTGCTTCATTCTGGAATTCATCTCCTCTCCCCCAGTCTAACCCAGCCTGGGTTTATTAACCTTCAGAGTATGGTGTAATACTAAACGCTTCCTCAACTGAGTCATGTAAATAAGAGTAACTTCTACTATTAAAGTTTAACAATTTGCTCTTTTGAAAACTTTGCTTGTTGCTGGGTCCACACAAAATGGAAAGAAATAGAATACTGTGAATAGTAAAATTCTCTTTTTTACAAAAATAAAAATGCATTATATTATTTAAATGTATTATTTGTGTGGTGTTGGTACAATAGCCATAAGATTTATCCAGAGCCTTGCAATGACTGATAATTATAATGTTATCTCTAACTTGCTGAAAAGCAACATGAAATGAAATAAGAAAACTCATAATAATATTCATAGTTCAGGATTTTCTCAGAAAAAGCTCCCAGTGAATAATGCTTAGATGCAGATACTACAGGATGAACTTCTGGCTATAAAGAAACAGGGCAGAGTGAAAGCGACACAGTTCTAGTTTAATAGTGGAAGTGTCTCCCAAGTAATGCCCTTGAATGATGTGGAGAATCTATTACTTCCAGTAAATAGGAATGATCATGCATCTTATCTCAGAGCAGCGGAAAGTAAAATGTGTAGCAACATTGAAATTTTGACATACTTAAGACATATTGAATGACTTGTCTGACTGCAGTATAGCGAAGTCATGAAGGGATAGATGAATGTGGCTTAAATTCCTGCTCTTCTATTTATCAACTGCATGGCCCTGGGTAAACTTTCACCTTTTAATCCTCAGTATCTAACATGGATGTAACAGTGCTTTCTTTTCGGAGTTGCTGAAGGAATTAATCAGGCAATATATGCAAAGGTCTTTAGAAGTTACTGACACATAAGGAACTCTTAATATGTGAACTATTTGTTTTAAGAATACTATATAGGGACACCCAAGGGACAATGTGATTGAACACTAAAGGCTCTCAATGACCTGGTAAATGAGAAGTTAAAGCCTGCAGTACTGCAACACTGAAATAAAGTACATCAACATGAGCAATTTATTTTTTATTAGAGTGTAATTTTCTTAGAATTTTCAGAAAATACATCAATTGTCTGGGTCTCTCCTGATTCAGGAAAAGGGAAAGTGGTAAAGGTCTCTTTTTTGTTGTTGCTTAAATTGATTCTATGAAGATAATTATACACAGCAGTTTTAAAAATAGAGCAAGTGGAGCATTTCTCCGGATTAAACAAAGAGAAAAAGGCCATAAAAATAGCAATGAAATAGTATTTGTCCACCTCTGTCTCTTGGTCACAAATTCAGGGGCTCTAGATTCTCTCAACTTGTGCTTGGAAGCATCCAAGTTTGTCACATTTGTGCTTCACAATTAGCACACAGGCCACTGTGGAGGCCGAGAAAATTAAGGCCATTCCGCTTGAAGTTCAGCGTTAGCACAAGTCCAGCCATCCCAGGCCCCGGTGAATAAGAGCTGAACTTTACCTTACTTCAGTTACAGGAAGAAAACAGCTTACAGCTTAACGTCCTAGAAAGCCCCTATTAAAATGAGAACAGAGCCCAAGCCGAGGGCAGGAAGCCCCTATTAGAATAAGAACAGAGCTCAATGCCCTTGAAGGCCCCATATCAAAATGTAAACAGAACTTGAGAAATTCCTCCACCCCTTCTGAAGATTCCCTAGACCAGCCTATAAAAAACTAAGCTGAAACCCACCTCGGGGTCCAAGTTTCTGCTCCGCTGTGCCGGGTATACTTGGACCCAAGCTCGAGCTTGTAATAAACCCTCGTGTGTTTGCATCGGTGTGGGCTCCTTGGTGGTTTCTCGGATTCGCAATCTTGGGCACAACAGCCACAAAGTTTTTTCTTCCTCTACTCCTTGGTTTCTGTTGTTTCTGACTGTTTACTTTCTCTCCTGCATCTTCTCTTTTCCAGGTGCTGTGTCTAGTCCATAAGTCAACCTGCTCCAAAAGCAAACTTGAGTGGAGAAATTTCCCTTAGTCCACAGCTTTGCTAGGCTCTTTCTCCATAGGATGCAAAGAAATGTTTCCTGCCCTCTCAATTTCTTAAATATATCTCTTATTTTTATCATCTCTTTCTTTAAGGCTCTGGCACAGGTGTCTGGAAACAAGGGTAGAATAAAGGCACAAGCTCAGAAACACATCCCTAGCTTTACACAGAATTATCTTTCCATTATGACACTGACCCTCTGATGTGGAACTGACTCACCGTTCTCTGAGAATGAGTTCTGTTCCTGATGGTCCCTCAATTATTTATGCAAATAGACTCCTTTGGGTATTTCCACCCCAGTCTCATATACAATGCAAGGATGGGTTTCTTGGGGGATCCTATGGGGAACCCAGGAGATGAGCTCCACACACTAAGATTTTTTTTGCTTCACAGATATGAGAAAATTATCTATAGAATGTTCTAATACCAGCATAGGATGCCTACTGTGTCTTTCTCAACCACTGTGCAATTTCAGTTTTCATCTTGCTTGACCTCACTGTTGTGAGGTCATCTCATTGAAATTTTGTTTTCTCTTATCTTTGTGAAAGTCATTCTCTCTTGGTTTTCTTTCTGCTTCATTCCTCAGTTGAGGGTGATGATTTCCATGTTTCTACTTCTTATCCTCATCATTTTTATAACAAAGAGAATATTTATCACTATACATCTGGCTGCCAATTTTGTATGTAAACCGGATTCAACGGGAATTGTCTCAGTCAAGAGTCTCCTTCAACTTTCACCTTTGAATAGCTCTACAAAACTGCTTCATTGTTCTCCCTCTTCTCATCTTGCCTACCCCCTTCCTCTCTCCCTCCCTCTTTCCTTGTTTTCCCTCTCACTTTTCCTGTTTCTATGTGACAGAAACTCACTAAACAGTGTGCTTTAAAGCACTAATCCCATGAAATATACCAGGGCATAATTGTTCCATAGCTAATTATGTCTTTAAAGATCAATTTACAGGGCACCTGGGTGGCTCAGTGCTTTAGCGTCTGCCTTTGGCTCAGGTCATGATCACAGAGTCCTGGGATCTGTTCGCCTTGGGCTCCCAGCAGGGATCCTGCTTCTCCCCATGCCTATGTCTCTGCCTGTCTCTCTGTGTCCCTCATGAGTAAATAATAAAATCTTTAAAAAATAAAAATCAGTTTACTACAGCCTTTCCTGGAGAATTACAATACATATTTATGTTCCAAGGGTTTTAGAGAAATAATTCTCTATAAACACCAGGAAATTGTTCACATTCTAAACTTATTCCTTTCTAATGATTTTTTTAACTTACTGTTTTTCTAGCTACCACTTTATTTATGTTATCTTTATAACTATTTCGGTTGAGCCACAAATCCTTTGATGCTCTTCAGTCTCTGGATATTCCCCATACTTGGGATGAGTAGGGGGCTTGGGCTCACTAAGCAATTTCCAACAGGCCTGGAAGTTTAAGTGTTCACTCATGGGCAAGGTCAGTGTTATCATGTTTAATTAACTCGTTGTCAGACTCTTTGATAAATCCTACCTTATTTAAAGTTCTGGGTACTTTTCCATCTGTGTCTTATTTCTGAGGCAACTATGATTTTGGAGAAACATGATGTAATTTAACAAAAGAATAGTAAGCTAGTTTTCAGGCTTAAGGGTTAAAAATGTTTGTTGCTAGGTTTGTAAGAATACTAAGTTTACTTCTGTTTTGGGCAAAGACTTTATTGTCCAAACTTTGAAATTTTATTCAGTCTTTATTATGCTGATTTCTTCTAATGAACAAAAAGAAATTCATGGCATAAATTATTTTTTATAGAATAAGTCAGGGACAACAGAATCATTCTGATTTCTCATTAAACTCCTAATTCTGATGGGAATTTCCAAGTCTACACTGTCCCTAAAATGCTTTATTCTTTAAAACTTTTTTGAAGAGTTAACATGGAAGGTGATCCCTGTTAAAAAATTAGGTATAGAGTGTATTTCAACATATATTAAATCATCATGTTATAACGTATGCTGACACAATGCCAATAGTGTCATAGTAAACTAAGAATTAATGTATTTTGCATAAAAAGGAAAATGGACTTTAGGCAAGACAGCTATGGTTGCAAGACAATTTTATAGTTAGGTTGGTAGCTTCTCCTTTATTGATGTTTAGGTCTAAAATGTTACTTGTGAGTCATTGAGTATAGAGTAGTATACTAGAGTGACCCTAAGAATATTCCTTGTCAGGTGTTTTCTAATCTGTCATTAATAAAATGGAGTCATGGGGCCATCCCACAATGTAATTATGTCATTATGACAAAGTTAAAGGGAAATATTCGAGGATTAAAGATTGGAAAATACCAAATACCTCCATTGTGATGGAAAAATCCCATGTAGCTGAAAAATAAATAAAGGATCTATCCAAACAGGAGTCACAAATAAGTCATCAGCATAAGTATAAATCATGCCCATGCAGATATTGTAAGACAAAAGGACCCATGTAAGAATGCAGGGAAGAATTCTAAATATGAATATATGTGCAATCAATAAAGAAAAAAGATTTTTGCTCTAATCTATATACATGTGGCTCTGTAATAAAAGTATAAAATTAATTGCGAAAAAAAGTTTTAGAATAAATCTTAAGGTTCCTATAAAGTCCTGTGACTTCCTAATACATTTGGAAATATGACGTAATGGTTAGGTTTTATCTAGCTCCTGTATTTATTTTATGACAACTTTGATCCAGCTTTATTCTTTTTTGAAACTGAGAATTATTTGGCTAAACATCAGGAATTAATTTAAACTTCATCTACATCTGAATCTAGCAACTTTTTGTATTCAAATTATTTATAATCTAGGTGTTATAGGGGAGGGGAATGAATGGGAAAGAAATTTACCTTTATTTATACATTCAAATATATATAAGCAAATATTTTTGGTTCTCTACCTTACTCTCTACCAGTCAATATTCTTGACACTATGGAAATATACAGATGAACAAGAGGAACAAGTTCCCTTTTCTCACAGAGCTCAATTTCTATTGAGCAGACCAAGCAGTTAAACATGCAAACTAGTACCAAATTTAAGCAAGATGATAAGAACTAAGAAAGAAACAAATAGGAAGTGTAATACATGCAATATCTGTAAGAGGTGATGTTTGAATTGATGCACAGCTACAGTCATGTGAAAAATCCTGCCTAAACAGATACTATTTGTAGGGAAGAAAATGCTAAGACCTCAAGAAGGAAAAGAATTTGAGTCTATTTTAGAAACAGAAGAGAGACCAGGGTAACTATTACCAAGGGCAAAAAGGAAAGAGGTGTGAAATGAGCCTTCCAAGAAGGCAGAGACAGGTTTTTGTAAGGAGTTTGCATTTTATTGCAGATGCAATGGTAAACTATTGAACTTCCTGGTTAGTCTCTGTGGTTAATATCACAAAACTAAATCATAAGTATTTCAAGATGTCAGATAACACTTATAAAGATTATGAGTTATTTTGTGGAAGATTTTTTTCATCATAAAATCTAACATTTATCTTTCTTACTGTCCTTGTTAAAGAGATGAGGAGATCTTATTATGAAGTTAAGTATAATTATTATTTTAAAGGATATCATTTGGAAAGGTAATAGTTTCCATTTGAAATTATTAATCTCATAGATCATGAATAAGGAGCAATCTATGTGGAGGAAGTGGTTATGGGGTAGGAGGTGAAAAGGTTTAAGAAGCTAATTCATTTTTATTGTGTTGAGTTCAACTGAGGAAGCCTTTCTGCAAAGGGTTAATAATTTTCATTATTTTATATCTGCTTCAAAATGAATTAGATACTAATTTCAATAAATTTGGCAACTATAGAAAGGTACAAAGAAGAAAATAATAACTCATAATAACATTACTTTCCAGTCTTTCTTAATTACTATAATATATATTTGACAAATTAAAATTTTGTAGGACATGAAATTTTACAACCTAATTATTTTCATGTAACATTATATTTTTGGTAATTTTAATTGTTAATTAATATTCTTTGACAACACTATTTTAATATTTGTATAATAATTATTCTTATGGTTCTACAGCAATTCACTTACTCATTTATCTGTTTTGATTTATTTTTTCTTCTTTAACCTAGAAGAGGTTTATGAGAAATTGTTACTCATAGCACTTTTCTTATTTTATTTTATTTTTTTAAAGATTTATTTATTTATTATTTATGATAGACAGAAAGAGAGAGGCAGGGACACAGGACGAGGGAGTAGCAGGCTCCATGCAGGGAGCCCGACACGGGACTTGATCCCAGGACTCCAGAATAGCACCCTGGGCCAAAGGCAGGCGCCAAACCGCTGAGCCACCAGGGATCCCCCCACATTTTTTTATTTTAAAATTTGTCCCACTATGTCAGAAGACAAGGGCTAAATCCTTGGCCAACAGAAATATAGGAATTCTTTTAGTTCTGTTACTAAGCATCACAGTGACTAATAACACAATCTCAATAATGACAACAAAAATTACTAATGGCCCAAATATTGGTATATATTTTATATGTGTATGTCAGGAAAATATTTTTTCTGAGGTATTCTTCTCCTTACTTCATATCTAGTGTGGCTTTAGAGGTTATTTCTAATGTGGAATGAAGTGGGCAATGTACATTCATTGATTTCAAACTCAAAGTAAAATTCTCAACCACTAAGAAGATTCCTATATTTCTGCTTGCCAAGCGTTGGTCCTATGTGTTCTAATGTAAAGGAACACATTTTTTTTTTCTTAGCATAAGCAGGGTGGGGGGGTGGGAGGGGTGCAGGGCAGAGAGGGGCAGAGAGAGAGGGAAAGAGACTCTCTACACTGAGTGTAGAGCCCAATGTGGGGCTTGATCCCATGACCCTGAGATCATGATCTGAGCCAAAACCAAGAGTCAGACACTTAACTGACTAAGTCTCCTGGGTGCCTCTTATGACAGTACTTTATATCAGGATGTGTCCCATTACCAGGTGCCCCAGTGGCTCAGATTAGGATACATTCACAGACGAATAAATCATTTTTAAAAATCATATGATCTTAAAAAAAAGAATAAAGACCCATGTTTGTACCATACTACATATCTCTATAGTGCATAATAATAATTGTGGGGAATTGGGAAATACAAACACAGAATCACTGCTTTTTTTTTTTTTTTAAGATTTTATTTATATATTCATGAGAGACACACAGAGAGAGAAGCAGAGACACAGGCAGAGGGAGAAGCAGGCTCCATCAAGGGAGCCCAACGTGGGACTTGATCCCGGGTCTCCAAGATCACGCCCTGGGCCGAAGGCAGTGCTAAACTGCTGAGCCACCCGGGCTGCCCAGAATCACTGCTTTTAAGATGGTCTTTAGCTACAAAGACAGGTTATTTAGCTTTTTGCTTACAGTTTATCAAATGAATTTTTTTTTTCATCAAATGAATTTTAAAAAAGACAAAATAACAAGTTTTTGTGATGGATAAGTAACATCTAAAAATACGTTCGTGGTCATCATCAACATGAAAAGTCCTGGGCAGCCTGGGTGGCTCAGCAGTTTAGCATTGCCTTCAGCCCAGGGTGTGATCCTGGAGACCCAGGATTGAGTCCCACATTGGGCTTCCTGCATGGAGCCTGCTTCTCCTTCTGCCTGTGTCTTTGCCTCTCTCTCTCTCTCTCTGTGTGTCTCTCATGAATAAATCAATAAAATCTTTAAAAAAAAAAAAGAAAAAGAAAAAGTCCTTTAATATGCATTTTAACCAAAATATCTAAAACTGCCAAATAATAGAAGTAGTAGTAGGATTAACAGTATTGGTACTAATAGTAGTGTTAATTGTCATAGTTACTATTTATTCTGAGTTTACCATGAATTTATCAGGCTAGTGCTTTATTGCTAATACTTACAATTACTGTCCAAGACAGATACTATGATCTCTGCTTTACAGAAAATACAGTTTAAGTTCAGAAAGGCTAAGTGAGCCATTCAAGATCACATAGAAAGCAATGGAGTGAAGACTCAACCCTGGCCTCTCTGGCTCTCTATTTTAGATCAATGTTGCTTGGACCCAGGGAACTTACTTGGTTCTGGTCCTGACGATATCATTTCTCTTTAGGCAACTCTCTGGCTGTTTTCATAGCTATAAAACAGTAATGCCCCATTTACATCCCATGTATTTCATGTTAGATTAAAGCAGAAAATTCACTTCAAAAATTATGTAAATTTTCTTCCAAGATTCTAGACTGGTATTTTTTTTAAAGATTTATTTATTTATTCATGAGAGAGAGAGAGAGAGAGAGAGAGAGGCAGAGACACAGGAGGAGGGAGAAGCAGGCTCCATGCAGGGAGCCTGATGCAGGACTCAATCTGGGACTCCAGGATCATGCCCTGGGACAAAGGCAGGCGCCAAACCTCTAGACTGGTATTGAAGAACATGTTTATTAAGTAACAGAATGTCTAAGGAAAGGTATAAAAATGTTTCTTGAAAGAAAAAATGTTTTATAGAAAGTGGTATTATTATATAAAAATATCAAGCAATGTTTATGAGAAGCACCAACATGGTACTGCTTTTGTTAATCATTTCCTTAAGTTTTGGAATCTTACTTGGTTGTACTAATCCCCAGATAATGAGGAACATTGTCTAAAGAGAAACAACAGTTAAAATAGATATTAGATTCTATTTTCAGTGGGGTAAGTCACTGAGCCAGAAAGAAGGAAATTAGAAATGGAATGCAGCATAAGTTTATTATAATACAACATAAGGATTTATTAGCAACAAGGGTCATAATCAATTTAAAATAACAGCCACAGAGAGAGAGAGAGGCAGAAACATAGGCAGAGGGAGAGGCAGGCTCCCCATCGGGAGCCCAAGGCAGAACTCTATCTCAGGACCCCGTGATCACTACCTGAGCCAAAGGCAGACACTCAACCACTGAGCCACCCAGGTGCCCCTTAAATTTATGTAACTTATCCAGGTTTGCTGTTCTGATCCATGACTTTAGCAGATTTTAGACTAAGTAACATATCAATCTTATTGGAAATAAATTAACCAAACCTCTCACACACATATAAACTTAACAATATCTGAGAGTTTAGTCTGGGTAAGAGAAGTAGGTAAAAATACAATTCTATTTTAGGGAAAATGGAAAAAACAAGCACTAACAAATGTCTGTTCTCCTCTGTGTAAAAAGGACTATAAATTAAAAAGTTTACAAGAAGATACAGTTACAATCATAATAATTCTCTTAGGAAGTTTTGCCTTCCTCTCTTCAAAACCACTAGTGAATTGAAGGAATAATTGTTACCTTTTATCATGTCTACAACAAACAGTATGAAAATTAGACAAATAAAGCTACAATAATCATGAGAGTGTCATCTTCAAAGTAATACCTTATACATCAACAGAACAGAATAGAAAGCCCAGAATAGACCCACATAAATAGTCTCGACTAATCTTTGACAAAGGAGCAAAGGTTATATATAATATAATAGAGCAAAGAGAGATTCTTCAACAGATGGTGGTGGGACAGCTGGACATCCACATTCAGAAAAGTGGATCTAGATACAGACCTTACACTCTTCACAAAAATTAACTCAGAATGGATTATATCTAAATGTAAAACACAAAACTATAAAACTCCTAGAAAACAAGAGGAAGAAAAACCTAGATGACCTTGGGTATGGTGATACCTTTTCAGATGCAACACCAAAAATACAATCCATGAAAGAAATATTTAATAAGATGGACTTTATTAAAATTAAAAACTTCTGCTCTGTAATGGACAATATCAAGGAATCGAAGATAAACCACAGACGGGGATAATATATATGCAAAAGACACATCTGGTAAAAGACTCTTATCCAAAAGACGCAAAGAACTTTCAAAATTCAACAATAAGAGAAAAAACTAATTAAAAAATGGGCCAAACATCAGGGAAATAGAAGTGAAAACCACAATGAGATACCACCTCACACCAGTCAGAATGGCTAAAATGAACAAGGCAGGAAATGACAGATACTGGCAAGGATGCAGAGAAAGGGAAAACCTTATACACTGTTAATGGGAATGCAAGCTGGTGCAGCCACTCTAGAAAACAGCATGCAGTTTCCTCAAAAAGTTGAAAATAGAGTTACCCTATGAGCTAACAATTGCACTACTGAGTATTTACCCCAAAGATTCAAATGTAGTGATCCAAAGGAGCACCTGTACCCCTATATTTATAGCAGGAATGTCCACAATAGCTAACTATGGAAAGAGCCCAGATATCCATCGACAGATGAAGAGATAAAGAAGATATGGTATAAACACATACAATGGGGGCAGCCCAGGTAGCTCAGCAGTTTAGTGACACCTTAAGCCTCAGCCCAGGGCCTGATCCTGGAGACCAGGTATTGAGTCCCATGTCGGGCTCCCTGCAGGGAGCCTGCTTCTCCCTCTTCCTGTGTCTCTGCCTCAGTCTCTCTCTCTATGTCTCTCATGGATAAATAAAATCTTTAAAATAAATAAATAAATACATATATACATACATTGGAATATTAGCCATCAAAAATGAAATCTTAAAAAAAAAATGAAATCTTGCCATTTGCAACAACGTGGATGGAACTAGAAGGTATGCTAAATGAAATAAGTCAATCAGAGAAAGACAATTAGCATATGTTCTCACTTACATGTGGAATTTAAGAAACAAAACCGAGGATCATAGGGGAAGAGAGGAAAAAATAAAACAAGATGAAATCAGAGAGGGAGACAAACCATAATCACAGGAAACAAACAGGGTTGCTGGAGGGGAGACAGCTGGGGGGTTGAGGTAACTGGGTGATGAACATTAAGGAGGGGTCAGGATGTAATGAGCACTGGGTGTTATATAAGACTGATGAATCACTGACCTCTACCTCTGAAACCAATAGTACATTATATGTCAATTAATTTAATTTAAATTTTTAAAAATGGGCCAAAGACTTGACCTGAAACCTCACCAAAGGAGACATACATAATATGTACAATATGTAATTTGTGTATTTTTATATACATACAAAATATGTAACAATTTATTATATACATACACAAGCATATGAAAAGATGGGCCACATCATATGTCATCAGAACAACACAAATTAAAACAACAAACTATCAGTACACACTTATTAGAATGGCCAAAATCTGTAATACTATAACAATAGCACATGACGGTGAGGATGTGAACCAACAGGAATTCTCATACATTGTCAGTGGGGATGCAAAATGATACAGCCACTTTTGAAGATAATTTGGAAGTTTCTTACAAAACCAAACCATATTTTTACTGTATGATCCAGCATTCATGCTCCTTTGAATTAGTCCAAAAGAGCTGAAAACTTATGTCCATACAAAAACCTGCACACACGTGTACCTTATGAGCTTATAGTAACCCTATTCATAGTTGCCAAAACTTGGAAGTAATTAAGATGTCCTTCAGTAGTATATTCAGACAATGGGAGATTATTCGGTACTAAAAAGAAATGAGCTATCAAGCCATGGAAATTCATGAAGGAAACTTAAATGCATATTAGTAAGTGAAAGAAGCAATCTGAAAGGTTACATACCATATGATTCCTACTGTATGATAATATGAAAAAGACAAAACTATGAACACAGTAAAAAGTCAGTTGGTTGCCTGGGGTGGTAGTGGGGAAACGAATAGTGGGGAAAGATAAATAGGCAGAGCACAGAGGATTTTTAACAGAGTGAAAATACCCTGCGGGATCCCTGGGTGGCCCAGCAGTTGAGCACCTGCCTTCACCCCAGGGTGTGACCCTGGAGACCCTGGATCAAGTCCTGCATCGGGCACCCTGCATGGAGCCTGCTTCTCCTTCTGCCTGTGTCTCTGTCTCTCTCTCTCTGTGTCTCTCATGATTAAATAAATAACATCTTAAAAAAAAAATACCCTGTAGGGTATAATGATAGATAATGTTACATACATTTGTCCAAACCCATAGAATGTATATCACAGTGAATCCTAAGGTAAACTATAGACATTGAGTGATTATGATGTGTCATTGTAGATTCATCCTTGTTTAAAAAAGAAAAAGGAGAAAATAAAAGAAAAAGAAAAGAAAAAAGAAAGTAGCACCTTGGTGAATGATATTGATAATGAGGAGGCTATGCACATGTGTGGGCAGGGGGACATATGGGAAACCTCTACTTTCCTCTCAGTTTTGTTGTAAACCTAAAACTGCTCTAAAAATATTGTTTTAAAAAGAAAGCAAGTTTTCAGTTTGAAAAGGCAAAGTGCCAAGGAAGGTAAATGAAGAAAAACCCATACCTAAGTAATCAGACAAGCACTCCTTGATCTTCCCCTCTAAATCCGTAAGCTTTCCTGCCTCTGTGCCATCTTTTCCTTCTTCCAACACTGTAATGAAGGAGAATACAACCATTCCCGTCTCAAAAACTTATCTCTCACTTGTACCCTGGTCTGAGAACTCACATCTGTTTAAGGTCTTCCTCTATTTAGCCCCTTTCCCTCCAGCTGTATCGCTTCCATCAACAGGCAATTATGTTTTAGAATTCTTACCCTAAGGCAACAATAAAATCCTCCTATTACATGCATTCTATCTTAGATCCTCATTTCTCAGCTCTATTTGAGAATTTTCCTCTGTTGTCAACTTTTAAAAACAAGAGATAATACTTTTTCACCTATTTCTCAATCTTTCCAGTATTTTTTTAATTGTTTACTTATATTGCATCCAGTTCCTTTCTTCTCATTCACTTCTCACCCTACTTCTCTCTGGATTCCACCTCCAGAAGTCCACTGGCGCTGCTTTTGTTAAGGGAGGGTACCAGGGGCCAGATACAAATTCGATGGATTTGGTGTTCACCTTATGCAGCCTCTCATTAGAGCTTAACATAGTTGATCACTCTTAGCAACTTACATGCTCTTGCTTTTTTCCCCTTAACTCATTGGCTTTTACTTCTCAGTCTCTTTTGCTGATTCCTCCATTCTTACCAATGTCCCAGTCGACTTCTTCAGATTTTTCACTCTTCCTTCTGTCTTCCCTTTCTGTGCTCTCCATAGTTTTTCTCATAGTTCCCTTGGTGTAACTACTACAGATGTGTTGGCAATTTCCATATCTATAGTTCTGGTGCAGACAACACCTTTAAGCTCTACAGTTGTACATTCAATTTTTTCCCTGACACCTCAACTTACATATCTTACCAGCATTTGAAATTTAAAATGCTCAAGCCATGAAATAAAACTTGGTTCTCACAATTTACCCAGTTTCTCACACCAAAAAACCCTAGGAGTCCTAATTGGTTTCTTACTATATCAAATCAATCAGCAAACCCCATTGATTCTTTCTCTAAGGTATGCCTCTCATGAATGATGAGAGACATAAAGTGGGGTTTATGTGAAAAATATTTCCTGACTCCTCAAGGGGTTCTAGAATTGACATTCTGTCTTCTCTTGCATTTGATGTGTAGTTAATAAGCCATCTTATGAACATGAAGGAATATGGGTCTTAAACTGAAGCTTGACATTCAGGAAGGCAGAGGAAAGAAAGGGTTATATCAGGCCTTTAGTGACGTCACTAAACTGCTATCCTTAATGATGTCACTAAACTGCTGAAACAAACCAACAGTGAAGCTAACTTTACCTTTAGACTTTCTAATTATGTGAATCTCTTTTACTGACACATTTTTCTGCTACTTGCAACTGAGCTAAATATCACACCACATTTTATTGTATAAATAATGTCACTAACAACAGGCCTGCCTAATCTCTCAGTTGAAGTATTTTTTTCTCAGTGAAAGTTTCTCTTGTACAACTCTATTTAAGCCTATAGTCCATTGCTTTAATTATTAGTTTGCTCCCTCAGGAGACTGAACACCTAAAAGGAGAGGGGTTCATGTTATTTGCTGCTCTACAAGTTGAGCGTGTTCATAAACAGCCTACCATCCATCCCCAAAACACTTTTATAAAATCCAATTTCTCAACCTCAGTACTATAGAGCCAGATACATCTTCATCATAGAGGGCTATCCTGTGCAATGTATAATATTTAGCAGCATCCTTGGCCTGTATTTATTAGATGCCAGTAACATAACCCCCCTCCATCATGTGTGACAAAAAAATGTGTCTAGGAATTGATAAATATTCCCTTGGAAGTAAAATTGTCCAATTGAGAACTACTGACCTAATATAGTGACTAAAAGTGTGAATTTTTTTTAAAGATTTTATTTATTTATTCATGAGAGACACAAAGAGAGAAAGAGCGAGAGAGGCAGAGACACAGTCAGAGGGAGAAGCAGGCTCCATGCAGAGAGCCCGATGTGGGACTCGATCCTGGGACTTGATCCTGGGACTCCAGGATCACGCCCCAGGCTGAAGGCAGGCACTAAACCCACTGAGCCACTCAGGGATCCCATGAATTTTTTTCTTTTAAGAGAAAACAAGACAGTATGAGCAGGGGGTAGGGGCAGGGGAAAAGAGAGAGAGAGATTCTTAAACAAGCTCCAGGTTCAGTATGGAGCCCAATGGAGGGCTTGATCCCACAACCCTGTGATCATAATCTGAGCTGAAATCAAGAGTTGGACACTTGGGATGCCTGGGTGGATCTGCCTTTGGCCCCGGGTGTGATCCCAGAGTTCCAGGATCGAGTCCCACATCGAGCTACGTGTGGGGAGCCTGCTTCTCTCTCTGCTTAGTCTCTGCCTTCTCTCTGTGTCTCTCATGAATAAATAAATTAATAAATAAAATCTTAAAACAAGAAAAAAGAAAGAAAAGAGTTGGACACTTAACCAACAGAGCCACTCAGGCATCCCAAGAGTACAAACTTTATTACAAACATCTTCTTGGGCTTTTAAACTAATGGCAAGTTATAGAAGCAATTCTTACAGGATCATATTATATCCATCCTTGAATATAGACAGAAAGGGCTAAAATTTCCACAAAGGGCAAAATATATTGGTTTCATGAAAACTATTGGTTTGGTATGTAATATAGGAGAGTGAGGGTAAACTCCACCTTTACCGGGTACAGGATATGATCTCACGCACCAAACCTGCTTTTCTCATAAGCCAATCCCCCTCCAGAAACTTCCCATTCCAAAGGGATGGGTCACTTTCATCACTGAAAAAGGAAGGACCAAGAGGAGAACATTTCTTGTATGTAAGGAATATCATATGAGGCGCCTATAACAGAGCTTCGCACCAAACCTCTTTCATCACTTCCTTATTTCTTACATATACCCAGTCTAATCCCTAAATGGTTTCTCTCCATTTAGAGTGAGATCTTTCAAACTGTTACTAATTATAAACTTCTTCAGAAGCAAAGTGTTTACACTGAGAGTGAACGTGCAGGTACTTGAGCCCACACAACCTCCTTGGCCTCAGGGCAAGCACTTCTACCTGAACCGCCTTCTCTAATAGACAGGATGATGAAAACGGAAGCTGCAGAACTGAGTGAGCCAAGCAAAAAAACCTTGTTTGGATGATTAAGTGTTCTGTAATACACAAAGAATTCAGAAGAATGGTGCAAAGTGATTGCACCTCACCATGATCTGACATAATAATCCCTAACTTTATGTCCAAACATACTTTTATTTATACCAATCACTACTTGAATACATCATTTTGGTAAATGTGAAAACTAATTTCTGAAGGTGAAATTTGTAACTTATAATTATACATTTTGACTTTTCTTTTTCCTTATCTCTTAGATTGAAGCAAACAATTTTTACTTTTGAATCTAAATGAGTTTTATTCATATTGATTTTCATATATATTTATTTAAAAGTTTGCAAGACTTCAGTTGTAAGTCTTGATTCCAAGAACAAAGAAATTGATGAAATCCATTATAATTATATATAATGTTAATAATTAAGGTCATTGATGTAACTAAGAAAGATAATATATGATATGGTTCATTTCCTCAGGTACTCCAGGAAATAATATAATTTTAACAATTGATCTAGCCATGGATGGAATGTCTATATTTCCTCTATTAGAAAAGAGATTTTTACATTAAAAAATTAAGTCATGACCATAAAATAATTCTTCTGGAACCTGGAATGGAAGACTTTAATGGGTATTTTTATTATTTGCTTTGTAGATTATAATACTCTTTAGGATTAGCTTGGGGATGGATGCCAAGTCTAAGATTGTGTGTGTATGTGTGTGTGTTTATTTTCCTAGATTTCTATGAATACTAGTTAACAGAACCAATATATTGGTTGAATAGTTAACAGAACCAAAATATTGGTTGAATAGTTAACAGAACCAAAATATTAACTGACATAATAATTTCTCACTATTCTGATTCCATAGCCTAATGCATGTGGAACCACTTGTCTCTATCTCTATATCCTAATAGCTATCCTATCTACTAAATTCCTATAATACACTAAGCATGCATATATTATGCCAATAAATTACCTTCCCCCCAAAAGAACTCTGAAAGAAAACTATTATTTCTATTTTAGGGATGAGGAAACTGAGTTTAGGGAATTCAGGAACTCACCCAAAGTCACACAGCTTGCAAGAAACAAATCATGTTCCTTCTATGAAGAAAAGCAATCACTACCTTATCCATCAAATAGGAGTCATAAGACAGAAGGGATCACCTGGGTCTTTCTGTTCCACTAAAAGAGGAGTCTTATTGAATATGTAGGTAACAGGCACAAAGCTGGAAGTGAAAGCTAGCAAAACTTCAAATGAATTTAGCAAGCTAAAAGAACAGATATCCCAAATCAGCAAGATGAAATTATTATAAGGATGGATGTAGTGGCCTAGACTTATCTTTAAAAAAAATCCATAAGGAATGGATGATGGGTTTGGGGAGAATTCTCTCTCAATAATCACTCAAGCAGCTTACAACTGTCACTTTGTCAAATATCTTAGGCCATTGGAGCCACATGGTGTTCATAGCATTCCCTTGATCTATTAACCTAGTAACCCTAGCAGAAATAAAACTGATTTGTTTAGCATGATTTGTTCTTTTGGAACTCATGCTGGATTCTCACTAGAAACTACATGACTCAAGTTTTCCTAAACTATCTATTTAATAATATATTCTAGAAAATTTTCCTAAGGATTGGTGTGAAGTTTACTAGTTAGAAATCCCTGAGCTCTATCATTTTCTTCTTTTGAAAAATATCAGAACAACTCTTCTTTGGACTTCTGCTATCTTTACGCAATTTTTCAAAGACAACTAACTGAGAGCTTTATGTTCATGTATCCAAGTACTTTCAGAAACCAAGTTACAATCTGGACCTGTAGTCCACAGTTTAAAGTTAATGGTTATAGGTTACGAAAGGAAAAAGATGTTTTCTTTCTGTCACCTAATTTTGGTTCCCCATCTCTGCCTAATTATTATTATTCTGAAAGGAAGGGAGGGAGAGAGGGAGTAAGGGAGAGAAAGAGGGGGGAGAAGGGAAGGAAAATGAAAGAAAAAAGAATGAGAAGGAGGAGAAGGAGAGAAGGGAGTCAAGGAATAAAAAAAGAAAAAAAATTTTTTTGTTTAACCTCATTTTGCAATTCTCCATTGATTATAAACTTTAAGATACCATAAACCAAGTCTCCCAAGCTTCACATTATTCATAGATTTCTCAACCAGTTCTTTCTTGTCATAATTAAACCAGAGAAAGAGTTTCTCTTACCACTTCCATTTAAAACTTTAAATTTTCAAAAGAACAGGTCAAGAATTTTTATAAATTAATCATAAGGACAGAAGATATCAGATTAGTGGAAATCACATATAAATACTATATCTTGGGATCCCTGGGTGGCGTAGCGGTTTAGCGCCTGCCTTTGGCCCAGGGCGCGATCCTGGAGACCCAGGATCGAATCCCACGTCGGGCTCCTGGTGTATGGAGCCTGCTTCTCCCTCTGCCTGTGTCTCTGCCTCTCTCTCTCTCACTGTGTGCCTATCATAAGTAAATAAAAAAAAATTTAAAAAAAATACTATATCTTGTTTATATACAACACTACATAGCAGTGAAAGTGCTTAATGCAATGAATCTGTTTCAAAATCATCTTAAAAATAGCTAACTTACTCAACTAGTTTTTTTATTTCTAAGAACACAGGCCCAGAGCCAAGAAACTAAGAAGTTCTGGTGCTAACAGGAAAGTTAGAAAAGCTATTCAGAGAGAAAACATTTGTGAGTAGGTGGTACAAACTTTCCCTTAAAATGTATCTGGTTTTGTTTGTACTTATAGTGAAGTATTTTCCCATCTTGTCACAAGATTATTTTAGAGCATCTGTTTAAAGGCAACATTGATTTTAACACATCATCTGAGAGTCTCATATTTGGTGTATGAATGTACCAGAATAGTTGGCCATTTAAAAATATAGTCATGGGGTGCCTGACTGGCTCACCCAGTACAGCATGTGAATCTTGAGCGTGGGGTCATAGATTCAAGTCCCATATTGGGTATAGAGATTGCTTAAAAATAAAAAAAAATAAAAAATCTGAAAATACAGTCAATGTGTATTTAAAACCTGAAATGCAACATAAAGGTACTGTTTGGAAAAATATAGTAGTATTTCTTCTTTTCTGTGTAGCCACTCTAATTTCTTCGGTTCTTCCTTGTCCTCAGCCACATCTCCCATTCTCTATTATCATATCCTGTCAATTCTCATTTTAATAAGTGCTTCTAAATTCCATTTCCAGTCTTCTTTTCTCACCCAAGATTTAGGTCTCTAAAACCAATCTCCTCCTCACTCCACTCTTTCAATAAGCAAGAAACAAGGAAGAAAAGTCCTACTGTTTCTAAACCTGGAAAGATTTCCTGTGCTGTACCTTCTGGCCCACTACCATACATTTAGTCCTCTCATAACCTGTCACAAAGATAATAAAAATAGCCTTTCATTGGTCTCATGCTAAGCAGATTTTTCCCACTCTTGTCTCATATCCACACTGCTGTATCTAATAACTTTCTGATTTTAATCCTCATTGGATCTACGTTGCCTTCAAAACAAAACTGTTACTCATTGGCATTGGAATTCACAGTTGGTCCCCCTTGATATCCTGAGCCTCATACAACGCCCCTCTATGCTCCTACCCCTGGATAAACCATGAATACAACCTCACCTGAATATGCCATGCTCTTTCACTTTTGATTATTCATTTTACTGGGCCTGGAAATTTGTTCTTCTCTTCTCTACATATATCTTCTGGTTCTTCAAGCCCACTGCAAGTATCACTTCCTGTATGATTTGATTTTCTTACTCAGAAAGAATAAACCTCTACTTCCCTTTGCCTGGAGCACTCTTTATAGAACTTATAGAATATTAATTTCAATATGGTTAGAAAAGCACTATGATAGAGATAGATAAGTCACATAGTGTGGCAAGAAGAAAGGAAAAATCAACTCTTGATCTTTTCACTTCTGTAGACTGTGAGTTCACTGAAGGCAGCCACTTGGTTTTATTTGTTATCCATTCAGTTAGACTTTAATGAGAAACAATGAGTGTTCAGTATACTTTTCTTTAACAGTTTCTCTCTTAAAAAAAGTTAATTATTAACCTTTATCAATGTTTTAACATTGAATTTCATGTACTTGTATTTTCCTTCAATTGTCTAATGTGTTCAAGCCTAGTCTTCCCAATAGGAAGACAGTAAATCCCTAGAGGTGAGGCATTCAAAAGATTCATAGCCTGAACTAAACAATAATCTTACACTAAATAAACTACCTTTAACCTCAAAGTTAGTTTCCTGAATTAAAGTTTTTATCATTTATGCATAAAAATACCAAAACTTGATGTAATCTTTTACGTGGTTATTGCTCAGTCTACTCGGAATGTGATTTGAATATGTTAATAATTTGGGGAATTTTTTCCAAGATGATACATAAGGCAGATGAATATCACAGAGTTGACACAACAAATTGAAATAGATCTCATTTAAAGTTACAGTGGAATTTATAAGTTATATGGCTTTCATTAGTTATGCGATAATTAAGAATAAAGCAGAAAAAGCAGCCAGTAATCTTTACCATTTTAGAGTTTCCAATGGTATCATAATTTATACCAATATTAACAATCTGAATAAAATCCTAGCATACTGTATATGGTTCTTATTCATTTTTTTAATAATGTAAAGCTAGGCAAATTCTCTTCTTTATGAACTTTAAGATTTTAATCTTTTTTTAAAAATCTTTTTTAAAATCACTGAAAATACTTTAAAATGATGCCTGAGTAGGATTGGGGGCCTTTCAGTTTCCTTGATATAAGTTTATGAGAAATATTGTTTTCAATAACTAGAATTTTTTATTTAACTTTGGCTGAAAACAAACTTACCAGTTTCCATGCCATCTAACATTTCTAACTAGAGTCATTTGTAATTTCAAGTGTCTGATTATATAATTACATTGTCTAATATCTAAAAATAAGGTTTTGATCCATTGTAAGAAAAACATTCCAAACTATAAGAAAAAAATATGTGCAAAGTTGTTCATTACATCATGATATATACTACAAGGTTTCATAGGGCTTCAATTTCTAAAAGTAAATCTAATAAAGACTGAATCTAATATTACAGAGTTTGAATGAGTATAGCAAAGTAAAAAAAAATGCTGGTGTGAATTAAATTTTTAAAAGCAGAATATAAAGGTGTTTGTTTATTATGATTACAAACATGTTTAAAAAATTATCTAGAGGTAGATTGCTGGGAAACCATAAGGAAGAAATTCCAAAATGTCAGTGATAGTTGTGTTTAATTTATAGATTTGGGGAGATATTTTTTCTCCCTTTCTTTATTTCCCAAGGTCTATAAGGTTGTTTCATGATTATTTTAAACTTCTAATTTAAAATAATATTTGCAATAATATGTATTCAGTAAACTATTCTAGCAAGAAATCTACTTGAAACCTAAATTTGCCAATTAGTTTATTACTTTTAAATACTTAAAGTGATCTAAAATTGTGTTATGTGTGCAGTATTTATAAAGATACAGATACTGTCAACTCACACAGGTTTTTATTTTATTGGGAAAAAAAAAGTAGACCATCATCATGCCTATTCTGCTTGTTCTCACATTTCCCATTCTACTTGTTCTTCATTTTTAATGTATTTTCTTAAGTTCATCTTCAATTCATCACAGATATAGATGGGTGGATGGATCAAGACCTGGCAAATGGAAAGGATCCAGCTTACCTCTAGAATCTTCTCAATGCATGGCTATACTGATTATTTAAAAAAAATCATCTTTAAAGGGCAGTTAGATGTGTTTCACAGTGTCAAACATTTAAATTCATTTTCCTCCAAGCAGATCTATTAAATGACTTTTATTGTCCTTATTTTATATATGAGAAAACCAAGTTTTCTTGGTTCACAACATTTAGTAGGTAACTCACATGAAGCTTCTGACTTTGGTAAGTTGCTGTGTGTGTTTTTAATGGTAGCTGTTGTCCTCTGTTCTACAGATCCTCATTCTATCTTCTCTATATAAGTCCCCTGGTTTTCTGCCAAGGTTTAGCTGCAGAAAATGAGGGAAATACTCTACTTAAACAGAATGTCAACCAGTCATCCTGTTTTCTACCTCAACTTCACCCCCCACTTTCACAGGTACCTGGGGCGAGTAACTTCCAAGCCTATCAGGATCTACAGTGGGAAAAAAAAAAAAAGATTTCTTCCTGAATCTCTCATTATTTGTTTCAGATTCAGATTTCTTAAGTCTACTAAGTTACCAGATATTTCAATATTTTAGTTTTTAAAATACTGAGCTCCTGCTGCTGGTCCTTCTTCTCCTTTTTTTCTCTCTCAATATTTTATTTAGAAATATAGTATACATACCTAAAAGCAAATAAAACATATATATACATCTAGGGTAGGCAATACAATGGTCCCCAAAGACATTCATGTCCTAATCACCAATACCTTTAAATATATGCTCTTAAATGGAAAAAATATAGATCTGATTAATAATCATGAGGGATGCCTGGGTGGCTCAGTCAGCTACATGTCCAACTGTTGGTTTCAGCTCAGGTCATGAGATGGAGCCCCTAGTCCAGCCCCGTGCTGAGCATGCAGGCTACTTGAGACTCTCCCTTCTTCCTCTGCCCCTCTCCCCACCCTTTGCTCATATACGCTCTCTCTAAAAAAAAAAGGGGGGGGGGTGCCTACGTATCTCAGTTGGTTAAGCATCTGACTCTTGATTTCATCTCGGTCATGATATCTCAGATTGAGTCCCAGGTTGGGCTCTGCACTCAGTGTGGGGTCTGCTTAAGATTCTCTCTCCCTCTCCCTCTGTCCTTCCGCTCCTGCTTCCTCTTTCTCTTTCTCTGAAAAGAAGCTTGATATGGATTACCTAATTGGCCCAATATATCCACAAGGGTTATTACAGGTGGTCACAGAGAGGATATGACTGACCATTGACCTGTGAGAAGGATTCCAGAAATCAGAGGCTCCTCACTCTCTCACCTGTCCTTGGAATGTGCATCCTGCTTACCTTCCCACTTCCAGTAGCTGCCCCAGGACAGCTCTGAGATAGTGATTTGGTATTGAGACCATCTGGATGACATATATGAGTGAACCCAGTTAAAGTCTGTATGTAAACATTAAAGATTCAATGGGCAGGCACGGAGATCTACTTGTCTTGTGGCCACCAAAGTCAAGACTTGTATATAAGTTCCCATGCTTATTAAAACTTTCACCTACCAATCTGAAATGCCCTGCTTCTTTCCTTGGTCTTTCCCTGCTTTCTGATTATGGGGGCCAATTTCAGATAATAGTCAGGAAGCTACTTAGGAGGTTGTGAACCAAAAAGGTAGTTAAAGGGAAAAAGGAACATCACAATGATGTTATGTGAGAAGCTGCTGCTGCTTTGAAAATGGAGTAAAAGACTAGGAGCCGAGGAATGCCAGTGGCCTCTAGAGGCTGGAAAGGGGGAGGAAACAAATCTCCCCCTGGAGCCTCCAAAAAGTAACATAGTGCTGTTGAGTCCTTAATTTTTGCTTAGTGAGACCTATGTTGGACTTCTAACCCATAGAACTATAAGAAAATATGCGGGGTTTTTTTTCTTATGGTTTAATTAATTTATTTAAAGAGCACATGCAAGCGTGGAGGAGAGTAGACGGAGAAGGAGTGAGATAATCTGAAGCATACTGTTGAATGTGAAGCCCAACACAGGGATCATAGAGGGGCTTGATCTCATGGTCCTGCGATTATGACCCTGAGATCATGACCTGAACCAAAATCAAGAAATCCAGAGTCTGATGCTTTAACTGACTGAGCCACCTAGGTGCTTCATAAATTTGTGTTGTTTTAAATCACTATGTTGTGAAAGTAGCATTAGTAAACAAGCATAGCATAATATAAAAAATAATTAAAAGTTAATATCCATGTAACCATCATCAAAAAAATAAAACATCACTAGCCCCTTAGCAGCAACTGTCCCTTTTTCTCTGCCATCTGTCCTTTTCTCCAATATATTCCCTTTGTACTAACTTTCTTGATATTTATGTTATACTATGCCTTGTTTTTCTTTGTATTTTTACAACCTATGAATGCATACAAAAATATAGTTTAGTTTTCCCTGATATTTTTCATATAATAAAGATGTATGCGTTGTGTATTCTTTTAGTTCAATGTTATTTCTATATGATCCCACAACCTTGAGATCCTGACTCTAATAAACCAACTGTAAAGGTTAATTGGTGGATACTCTGGAAAGTATGAATATGAACTGGGTATTAGATATTATTAAGGAATTTATTAATCTTACTAGATATGATCATCACAAAGGATTCAGTTTAAAAAATAAAAGGGTCTTTAGGGGCGCCTGGGGCGCCTGGGTGGCTCAGTCAGTTGGGTGTCTGACTCTTGATTTTATCTCAGGTTATGATCTCAAGGTTGTGGGGTCAGGCCCCACATGGAGCCTGCTTGCAATTCTCTTTATCCCTCTCCCTCTGCCCTTTTCCCCATTCTCTCTCTCTCTCTCTCTCTCTCAAAAAGAAGGTCTTTATGAGGGCACTTGGCTGACTCGATTAGAGGAGCATGCAATTCTTGATCTCGGGGTTGTGAGTTTGAACCCCACACTGGGTGTAGAGATTACATAAATAAATAAATATTTTTTAAAATTAAAAAATAAAAGACACATCCACACAAAAAGATCTTGATCATTAAGGATACATATTGAAATATTTATAAGTAACACAACATAACGTCTATGGTTAGCTATAAAATACTATCTATTCCAGCACAAAGAAAATAAAGGCGTGGGACAGATGAAGGCAGATTGTCAAATTGTTAATTGCTGGAGCTAAATGATCTGTATTAAGGAATTTACCAATCTATTTCTATATGATTGAAAATTTTGTGCATGATTTAAGAGACCTATAATAAAATGCTTTTTAAAATCTAGCATTAATCAATAACTCTAATCTCTTACCAGAAAATAACTTGTGAGATTCTATTAGTTTCTAATTAATGCGATAAAAGATCACCACAAATTTACCACTTAGAACAACACAAACCTATTATCTTACAGTTTTGAGATCAGAAGTCCTAAAATCAAGAAGTCTGCACATCATCAAGGATGTATTCCCTTTGGAGGCTCTAGAAAAGAACTCATTGCCTTATTTCTTATAGTTTCTGGAGGTCACCTGCATTCCTTTGTTTATGGTCTCTCTCCATCTTCAAAGATCTACCCATCTCTCTCTCTCTGTCACTTTCTCTTTCTCTCTCTCTCTCTCTCCCCGTCTTTTTATCTCCCTTCTCTCTCTCCTCTCTCATCTCCTTTTATGACTAAGAACTTCCTGCCTCCTCTTCTAACCATTGTGATTATATTGGGCCCATCCAAATAATCCAAGATAAGCTTCCTGTCTCAAGATCCTTAACTTAGTCACATCTGTGAAGTCCATTTTGCCATGTAAGATATCATATTCTCAAGTTTAGAGAATTAGGATGTGGACATCTTTGAGAGGCCATTATTTGGCCTAGCATAGGAACTTGTGTACTACAGTTGATTTATTTTAATTCTACATATTTTTCAACACCCAAAAAAGAGAGAGGGAAGAAGATACACAATTGAGGTGAAAGAAGTTCAGAGTTAAGGGGAAAATTGCCTTTCTTCATCATATATTTTATTTAGGCATTTATAATTTGTGTTTAAGGATGTATTTCACAATTTGGTTTCCTTCTAGATTTAACATCTATAAAAGGCCGTAGCTAAAAACAGAAATACATATAGAAAAATTTTTAAAGAAAATGAAAATTATCCATAATTTTATTATAATTTATAATAATAATTTATTCTATAATTTTTATTAGGATTTTTGTTATAAACATAACAAACTTAGGAGAATTAATTTTTAGCCTTTTATTTTCACTTTTTTTTAATGGTGAAATTATAGGGGTGCTTGGGTGGCTCAGTCAGTTAAGCATCTGCCTTTTTGGCTCAGGTCATGATCTCAATCAAGGTCCTGGGATCAAGTTCCATGGAGGGCTCCCTGCTCAGCAGGGAGACAGCTTCTCACTCTGCCTCTCCCTCACCCCTGTTTGTGTTCTCTCTCTCTTTCAAGTAAATAAATAAAATATTTTTAAAAAATTAAAAATAAATAGTGAGAGTATATATTATATAAATATTTGGATCTTTTTGTCCTTACATAATCCTATGTAATGAACATTTACTTCTGCCATGGAATATTTTCAAAAATGTCATTAATAGTTTTCTGTTATTCTATTGTTGGGATATGACATAACTTATAAAGCCATCTACCTATTTTGAATGTATTTATTGTCTTAGAAGTGATTGTTGAAATAGCATTATTGATTCAAGAAATATAAACTTTTTTTTAATATAAACATTTTTTAATGGTCTTTAAGTATAGCAAGAAATTGCCCTTTTGAAATCTTTGGGCTTTTCTGATTATAATTTTAAAACAGACCCAGAAAGTAACCAGTTATTGCCTATTATTTTCTTATAATTCAGTTATATTAGCAGCCATCTAACTTGTTTTGTGTATTCTACTTCCCACATTTTTATTTATTTTTCTCTCTCCCTTTCATCCCCCAAGCATATTCATAAACATCAACATAACTAGTATGAGGATAAATGACAAATAGGCTTCTTAGATAATCAAGACTTACTCTTTCTTACCTCTTGTAATGGATAAAAGGGATTTAGAATAATGAATAGATGGATCAGTTCATTAATCATTATTATAATATAATCAAATGTTAAAAGGCTTAGGTAAAGGTACTAAATCCAGAAAAAAAATAAAAAGAAACTTTTATGAAATTAAACATGTTATTTTTATCTTTTAGCAATGCTCTTTATTTTTGCTTTCCTAGATTTCTTTTTGACCTCACTCTGTCTATATAACAAATACTCAAATACATATTCAGAATTAGTCCTAAGGAATTTATAGTGGTCAAAGATTTCAGACTTGCAATACCATAAAAATCTAAGGATTACTAAGAAAGGTAGCATAGGCCAGTGACGAGAGCTAGGATTTCTGAGTCAGAAGTTGAATTTATTACTAAGAGCTGAATGACCTCAAAGGAATCATTTTAAGTCCACAGTGTTAGAATTTGTCAATTTATAAAATGGGGATAATAGAGGATAGATATATCTAACATGAATATAATGATAACATTATAATTTATTTCAATTATATTCACATGTACTTACTGAGTGGCCTTTCATATCTAGATATGAAAGCATTATTCTAGAGATGCCAAGGTGGCTCAGTGGTTGAGCGTTTGCCTTCCGCTCAGGGAGTGGTCCCGGAGTTCCAGGATTGAGTCCCACATCATGTTCCCTTTGAGGAGCCTACTTCTCCCTCTGCCTCTCTCTCTCTCTCTGTCTCTCATGAATAAATGAAATATTTTTTAAAAAAGAAAAAGAAAGCACTATTCTAGATACAATAACAAAGTTTGCATGGTCCTAACTTCATGGAATTCGTAAGAGTCTAATAACAATTATGACTCAAAAAAAGAATGATGAATGTTACAAAAGGAACTATCAGGGCTGCTGTGTAAGCTGTAGAGCAAGGGAATTAAATGATGGAGGGACTCTCCTGGCTAAGGCCAGAGAAAGGGAATAACAAAAAGAACTAGTATCTTTATGAGTTGATAATCTGGCTGCTTACGGGAATAAAAACAGAAAGCAGAACATAATTTATTGACTTTCAGATTGTTTAAGAAGATTAGCTGCCAACATTTAAGAACTTCAAGGTTATAGAAAAAATAAAGAAATTTCCAGATTTCTTTTAAAATGAGAGAATCTAACACATGACCAGCAACCAGCTGAACCAAGGAGCATCTACTTTCATTTATGTACACTCCAATTTCTCATAGATACCACCTTCCGTACTGTTTTACAGCTGACCTATTTTACTTTACATTAATCTGCCTCTGCCTATATTTGGGTTTTCAATATCTGATCTAGAAAGAAGACTGTACACTGAAGAACAGAAGTAAATCCTGTGTACTTGGAGCACAGGGACAAAAAGGAATCAGACTGGGAGCCTGAAGCTGCAGTGGATAAATTTGTGCCAGACTGGAGCAGGCCTGGTATGGTCAATGCATAAAACTGAAGAGTCCTGGGGGCCTGGGTAGCTTATCCGGTTAAGCACTGGATGTCAGCTCAGGTTCTGATTCCAGGGTCCTATGATGGAGCCCCATATGAAGCCCCCACATCCAGCCCCCCACAGAACCCTGCACAGAGGTCCCTGCTCAGCGAGAAGTCGGCTTGTCCCTCTCCCTCTGCCCCTTTCCCTACTGGTGTGCACGCGTGTGTAATAGCTCACTCTCTCTCTCTCTCTCTCCTTCTCAAATAAATAAATAAAATCTTTCTTAAAAACCCTGGAGTCTTGAGCAGGGAAATTACATGCTCATACTGGAGTTTTTTAAAAAGTTCTCTGGATGCAGAGCGAAAAAGGGATGTAAAAGTGCCTTGAAAGTTGAAGACTAGAAAGTATCAATTTGGATTATTTTTGTCAAGTTTCAGATGAAAATCAAGGATGAATTTCAAATTTTGTGCAGACTGATTCTAGTCTGATTTAAAAAAAAAAAAAGTCATGACTCCTTAGCTTTTTCTAAAGACAATAAAATAAAAGTTAGTCATACCTTGAAAAAAAAAAAAAAACATTACCAAAATTATCCTAACATGAAGGGGAAAAAAAACTTGCATAAAAAGTGAAAAACCAGATGATAAAACCTGAGTGATAAAAGAAAACTTTCCCGTACGTTACAGAAAAGTCTTCCCCTTACTCAATACAGTACATCCTAGTATTATTCAAATAAACTTAAACTCATACAGACACACTGAAAAAGTTATAACTCAGAATGACCCATGGGGCTTATTTCCTGTTAGAACTCTATCCCTTATTCTGTTCTAAAATTTTATTTGAATACATTTCAGCAATGATTCATTTTGTCAGTCTGCCAGAAATCTTTCCTACTGAGCGAGTGGCATGTACTTCACGTACTTTAGCAGGAACACAATTGAGAGTTTACTCAGAATGCTTCCAAATATCTTACTTGCCAATTAAAAAATAAGTCATACTATTTTTTTTATTGGTAATATCCCTCTCTGAGACTAAATATCATATGACAAACAGTGAAAATTAAAACAGCAGGGGAGCTTATCTAGGGATGACCTTGACCTACATTTTGGGGATCAAGTCTCCTTCAGTGAGGCCCACTGCCTGGAATCTATGCAGAACCTGTGTCTGGTGTTCAGCATAAGCCACCACCTTCCAGATCCATCCTGTGCCAGTGGGTACCATGGCATGTCTGATAGTATGACACACACTCCTTTTCTTGGTAATTTTGTGCCCTAATATATTAGCAAGATTTCACTCAAGACCATTATTTCATTATTATATTCTCACCTACTCCTTCATCCTCATCTCCACCTGAGGCTTAAGTTAGAAGTCTATGAATTGCTGAAGTAAAGCAATAATGATAATAGCTAAAATTTATTGAGTCATTGTGTATCTGAGAATGTTCTAGGTGTTCTGTACTATCAATTCATTTAATCCTCACAACCCCCCATCAGATAGGTAGGGAAGTTATCCTTTTTACAAAGAAGGAAACTGGGTTATATATGGTAAAGTCATAGCTTGAACCTTTGCTATTAACCACCACACTCTAGCTCTAGAGCTCATACTTTCAACCTCTTTTTTACATTCTGCTGTACTCTGATTCACCTTTTTTCTGTAATATTTAGCACTGTATTGGATGTGCTCTTTTCTGGAAGGCTTCTAAGCTTCTCATGGTCATATTCTATCAGTCTACAAGTCCCATCAGATATAGCTGGATTGCAGTGGCCCCAACTTAGGTTCAAGCTGGGATCCCTACTCTCCCCAACTCCTAGGTCACAGCCACATACAGATGCTCCTTTGTCCTTCTTTCATCTCCATCAAGTCCAAGTGATAACTTGATTTTTTTGCTTCTACTTACTGCCCTTTTGGAGACAGCATTTCTTCCAGTTGAGAATGAGCAAATAAAGAATCCTCTCTCTTCACCGAGTCAGAAGCAAGAAACAGGAGGAAACCTTCTCCACACAAAATATCTTATGGAAGCTTGGCTAGCAAAAGGACCATGTATTCCTAAGATCCAGATATCCCACCTGAAACTATTGTCCCCCTAGAGAGAGAGGGACAAATCTAGAGAGTCATTTCTTGAACTGCCCTCTCCTTAACTCTCTCACTTCCGTACAAGCAGCACATTTAAATTGTTGTCGAGTCCATCTGTTTCTCTCCATATTCATCCTCAGTAATTTTATAAAGGCAAATTTATCTCTCATCTGAATCACTGAAAATGTGTAACCTGGTTTCCCAGACTGCCCTGCCTCTGCCATTCCATTTTGCTCTTCGCACTCTAGCTAAAGAATCTTTGCAAAATGTAAACCTAATCCGTTTATTCCCATGCTCGGAGTCCTTCAATGACTCACCATTCTCTTGAAATAAATAAAAGATTTCAAACGTTGCTTTCAATTATCTAGCCTTAGTTTATATTTCCAAACTCATCTTTTATCATCTGTCCCAACCATGGCCCTACGTTCTCTTCCATTCCATCACTTATAACCCTTCTTTGTTTTGGTAAGGTAATATATTTTTTTCTTGCCTACTGGTGTTTACACATCTTTTCTCCCACGCTTCTCACTGCTCATTCTCCTTTGTCAGACTAGCTTATCCATGTTTTGTGTGCTTCTATATTTCCCTGTACTTTCTTGCTATGTTCATGGCCAGTTGCATTTTCATTGCTATTGTTTGTGTAGTTTGTATCTCTGGCTAAACTGTAAGCTATACAGGAACAGGAACTATTATATTTTTATTACTATTGTGTCCCCAGCACCAATTACAATGCCTGGCAAATAATGGGCACTTGGTAATCATTTATTGAATGAATGAGCACATGAGTAATCTGCTACATTACAAGTTAAACAGGTTTCCATGGATCTGTTTGAAAGCTAAACTTCCGAATTTACTTCTGGAATAGTTTGCTAATAATTTGGTTTTTTGATCCATTTTATCCATTTGTTCCTTTAGATATAGAATATATTTTTACATAATCAACTCTTCCTTTCATTATTAATGACTACTTCTAAATTTCCTATATTTATTATTTAACTAGGAATATTGAATAAAACCATGGTCCAATATAGAGAAGTAAGAAATGGCAATAAGAACTAGAAAGACTGGAAAATAGAAAAATAAAATGATATTCATAAAGTGTTATCAAATTACCTGGTATTTATTGAGTGCCTAATAAGTACAAAGCTTGGCACTTAGGAGGCATTCCAAAAATAAAGGTTGACTTTCTTAAAGAATGAAGCAACTGTTCAGAGTAATTTTATCCCAATGTCCCTGATAGAGAAGGTTGTTGATAGCAGTGCAGATACCTCCCTGCCTACAAATCAAGACTAAGCATTCACTTTATAATTTTTGTTTCTGGTTCTCATGTAGAATAAGTATTCTGTGGGACATCCCTCCTACAGAATTACAAGCTGTGGCTAGGACAGGTGTCTGAGGTATTGTGAGTTTTACAGAAGTTCTGGAAGTTCCCTTAGTGTCTTTCTGGCAGGAGGAGTAGTTGTGGATAGACTTAGCTGTGGCCAGAGCTGGGAGATAGGAGTAGCAGGCAGCCAAGTGGGGCTGGATTGCCCTGAGAATCTGAAGGCTAATCCCAGCAGCAGCACTGCTACTGGGATACTGAGCCTTCGGCCAGCACTGAAGTATTGAGTTGAGTCTTAATTCTCAGGTGATCTAGGGTTATTAGAGGGAACTAAAATGATCCTTAGCTGTGGGAACCCCATGGGTATCAGCAGAAGCACAATGCAAATCCTCTGTGTTGGACTGCTGCCTAATTTAGATCCAGTGAAATGCCGCATAGTAAGTAAGATAAGGCAATTTGATAAAAATTAAAGGTTACCAAAAAATCAGGAGGTAGCACTATTACAGTCACTAAAAACAATAAAGAACAGATTTAGACACCTAAAACTTCCTGTACAGAATTATAAGAGGATACTTATAAGTTTTGAGCAAACATATGAAATGTTTAAAGAAATAAAGGATTCCATTATAAAGATAACCAACTAAAAGGGGAAGTGAAATATATAAAAATGAAAATATAGCTGTTGAAATTTTTAAAACTCAATCAATACTTAACCAGTAAACACATCAGCAGAGAAAATTAATGATGATAGATCTTAAGAAATTACACAGAATGCATCACAAAGAGACAAGGATACAGGAGATATGAAAGACATGTGGAGGACAGAAAGAGAAGGTTAACACAGACCTAGACAGAGTTCCAGAATAAGATAATAGAAAGGAGAGGCAAAATTTAAACACATAGTGTTTGTAATTCTTGAGATATAATAAAAGCATGAATCTCTGTAGAATCCCAATACATTCCAAGTAGACTAAATTTTTTAAAAATCTTGAAAAAATGAGATCACGTACAAAGGAATAGCAGTTGGAATGATAGCAACAGCAGCAACGTAAATTAGAGAGATGAGATAATTTCTTCAAATTGTTGAGAGACAAAACTATCTTTTAAGAATGTGCAACATAGGGGCACCTGGGTGGCTCAGTCAGTTAAGCATTGATGGATGGAGCCCTGCATTGGGCTCCCTGCTTAGCAGGGAGTCTGCATCTCCCTCTCCCTCTGCCTTTTCTCCCTGCTCATTCTCTCTCTCGCTTTCTCCCTCTCACTCTCTTTCTCACAAATAAATAAAATCTCTTTTTAAAATGTGTAACATAAAGAAATGCTTATATTAACCAAAACTAAGATTCTTTATTATTGAGAAATCTACCCTGAAACAAATAAAGCAGTAAATGTGTATGTAATAAATCAAAGCAAATATTGACTGTATAATTTAGAAAGAGCAATGTTGAATTTATGGAACTAAAGAAAGGATAAGGATAAAACCCTGGACAAAGTTAGCACAGTAGGAGGAATAAAATTAAAGGGTATTGAGGTTTTTATATTTGAAGAGGGGTTGATATTAATTAATTCTGATTTCTTTTTCTTTTCTTCTTTTTTCTCTCTTTTTTAAAAGATTTTATTTATTTATGAGAGATAGAGAGAGAGAGAGAGAGGCAGAGACACAGGCAGAGGGAGAAGCAGGCTCCATGCAGGGAGCCCGATGTGGGACTCGATCCCGGGACTCCAGGGTCACACCCTGGGTCAAAGGCAGGCGCTAAACCACTGACCCACTCAGGGATCCCTCTTCTTTTTTTTTTTAAGTAGGCTCCATGCCCAGCATGGAGTCCATATGGGGCTTGAATTCACAACTGTGAGATCGAGACCTGAGCTGAGATCAAGCAAGAATCAGATGCTTAACCAAATGAGCTACTAAGGCATTCCTTAATTCTGATTTCTGATAATTTTCTAGGCTCATAAAAATTATTCAGGAGGATCTAAGCCAGTGTGCACTGAGAGACTGTAGTTTGGTACACACAGGGAGCTCTTGGCTCTAGGGCTGGAGATCTGGCTGCCACCATTTTATTTCCTCCTTTCACCTGGGAGAGATGCAGCCTTTAGGGAGCAAAGAAGACAACAACTTTACACAGGGCCCAGCCACCTGGCAAGGGGCAAGGCATCTCCTACCAAGGCACAGACCTCTGAGTATCAGTGCAATAGGCCCCTCCCCCAGAACAGTTAAAAGAACAGGAGACGAACAAGTTTACTGACCAAGCAGTACTGGAAAGCTCCAGGACTGAGGGAAAATAGTATATACAACTCAAGGTTTTTTCCTTATGATTCGTTTATCTTTCAGGTAAAAAAAATTCCAATAGTTTTTCGTTTTTCCTGTTTAACTACAATATTTTATCAATTCTTCATTTTTAAGTTTTTTCCCTGTTGACTTTCATATCTTTATAATTACACATCATAGATATATCCTTTATTTTTGGATTTCTTTCAATATATTCAATTTAATTTTTGTAGATATATAAGTTATGGGAGTTTTTGGTCTTGTTTAGTTTTACAATTTTGGAATTTAGTACCTTCTAACATATGGACCAATATACACTCAGAAACAAGTGGAGCACCATATTGGTGCACTCTGTGAGATTATATATTCTCTCTTCCTTCCCATTCCACCCCTCTCTTTTATCTTGTTTTTTGTTTCTGTGGTGGTTGTTGTTGTGTCTCTATATAAATTTTGCCGGTTTATATAAATTTTAAATTTAGCACCTTCTACCATACAGAACAAAATACACTCAGAACCAAGAGGGTCACCCTCTTAGACCATTCTGTGAGACTATATTCTATCTCCCCCACCACATCCTCCCCATTTTTTTTTTTTTTAATTTTTACTGTTGCTTTAAATTTGTTTTTTGCTTTCATGGTTTCTTTTCTTTTTCTTTTCTTTTTTATTTTTTTTTCTTTTCTTTTTCTTTTCTTTTCTTTTACTTTTCTTTTCTGGTCCCTGACATCTTCAGAATTGTCTAGGGTGTATTTTACTTAGGTAATGGTTGATATTTTTGACTCTGCTCGTTCATATGGCCATTCTACACTGGACAAAATGACTAGAAGGAAGAATTCACCACAAAAGAAAGAACCAGAAGTAATACTCTCTGTCACAGATCTAATGGATATGGATTTAAGTAGCATGTCAGAGATACAATTCAGGGGTACAATTATAAAATTACTGGTGGCTCTTGAAAAAAGTATAAAGGACTCTAAAGATTCTCTTACTATGGAATTGAGATCTAACCAGGCCAAAATTAAAAATCTAACTGAGATGCAGTCTAACCTGGATGTTCTAACTGCCAGGGTTAATGAGGTAGAAGAGAGCATGAGTAACATAGAAGACAAGTTGATGGAAAGGAAGGAAGCTGAGGAAAAAAGAGAAAAACAATTAAGAACCCACTAGGAGAGGCTTTGGGAAATAAATGATAGTTTGAGAAGGAATGATATTTGTCTTATTGGGAATCCAGAAGGTGTGAAGAGAGAGAGGACCACAAAATATATTTGAGCAAATCATAGCTGAGAATTTCTCTAATCTGGGGAAGGAAACAGGCATTCATACCCAAGAGATAGAGAGGACCACGCCCCAAAATCAACAAAAACTGATCAACACCCTGACATTTAATAGTGAAGCTTGCAAATTTCAGAGATAAGGGGAAAATTCTAAACGCAGCTTAAGACAAGAGATTCCTAATTTATATGGGGAGAAATATCAGAGACCTGGCAGGCCAGAAAGGGCTGGCATGATATAGTCAGTGTACTAAACAAGAAAAACATGCAGCCAAGAATATTTTATCCAGCAAGGCTGTCAGTGAAACCAGGAGCTGGTTCTTTGAAAGTATTAACAAGATAGATAAACCTCTAGCCATACTTATCAAAAAGAGAAAAGACTCAAATTAATAAAATCATGAACAAAAGAAGAGAGATCACAACTCATACCAAAAAAATACAAACGATTTTAAAAACTTATTATAAACAACTGTATGCCAACAAATTAGGCAATCTGGAAGAAATGGACACATTTCTGGAAACCTACAAATTACCAACACTGAAACAGGAAGAAATAGAAAACCTGAACAGGCCAATAACCATCAAGGAAATTAAAGTAGTCACCAAAAACCTCCCAAGAAACAAAAGTCCAGGGCCAGATGGCTTCCCAGGGGAATTCTACCAAATATTTAAAGAAATAATACCTATTCTACTAAAGCCATTTCAAAGGATAGAAATGGAGGGAATACTTCCAAACTCGTTCTATGAGGCCAACATTACCTTTATCCCAAAACCAGACAAAGACCCCACCAAAAAGGAGAATTACAGACCAATATCCCCAATGAACTTGGATGCAAAAATTCTCACCAAGATACTAGCCAATAGGATCCAACAGTACATTAAGAGGATTATTCACCACAACCAAGTGGGATTTACCCCTGGGATGCAAGGGTCATTCAACATTCGTAAAACAATCAATGTGATGGATCATATCAATAAAAGATAAGGCAAGAACCATATGATCTCTCAATAGATGCAGAGAAAGCATCTGACAAAACATTTGCTTTATTCCTGACTAAAATTCTTCAAAGTGTAGGGATAGAGGGAACATTTCTCAGTATCATAAAAGCCATTTATGAAAAGCCCATAGTGAATATCATTCTCAATGGAGAAAAATTGAGAGCCTTTTCCCTAAGATCAGGAATATGACAGGGATGTCCACTCTCACCACTGTTGGTGAGTACTAGTACTAGTAGTCCTACATAGTACTAATAGTCAACATAGTACTAGTAGTCCTAGCCTCAGCAATCAGACAACAAAAAGAAATAAAAGGCATTCAAATTGGCAGAGAAGAAGTCAAACTCTCCCTCTTCGCAGATGACATGGTACTGTATATAGAAAACCCAAAGACTCCACCCCAAGATTGCTAGAACTCATACAGCAATTCAGCAATGCAACGGCACACAAAATCAATGCCTAGAAATCAGTGGCATTTATATACACTAACAATGAGACTGAAAAAGGGGAAATTAAGGAATCAATCCCATTTACAATTGCACCCAAAACCATAAGATACAAGAAATAAACCTAACCAAAGAGGTAAAGGATCTATCCTCTAAAAACTACAGAACATATATGAAAGAAATCAAGGAAGACATAAAGAGATGGGAAAACTTTACAAGCTCATGGATTGGAAGAATAAATATTGCGAAAATGTCTATGCTACCCAGAGCAATTTATACATTCAATGCAATCCCTATCAAAATAACATGGACTTTCTTCAGAGTTGGAACAAATAATCTTAAGATTTGCATGGAACCAGAAAAGACTCTGAATAGTCAGAGGAATCCTGAAAAAGAAAACTAAAGCTGGGGACATCACAAAGCCTGAACCTCAAATTGTATTACAAAGCTGTGATCATCAAGACAGTATAGTATTTTTTTAAAGATTTTATTTATTTATTCATGAGAGACACAGAGAGAGAGAGAGAGAGAGAGAGAGGCAGAGGCACAGGCAGAGGGAGAAGCAGGCTCCATGCAGGGAGCCTGATGTGGGACTTGATCCTGGGTCCCCAGGGTCAGGCCCTGGGCTGAAGGTGGCACTAAACCACTGAGCCACCCAGGCTGCCCAAGACAGTATGGTATTAACACAAAAACAGACACATAGATCAAAGGAACAGAATAGAGAACCCAGAAATAGGCACTCAACTCTATAGTCAGCTAATATTTGACAAAGCAGGAAAGACTATCCACTGGAAAAGGACAGTCTCTTCAATAAATGGTTGGGAAATTTGGACAGCCACATGCAGAGGAATGAAAATGGACCATTCTCTTACACAATATACAAAGATAAACTCAAAATGGTTGGAAGATCTAAATGTGAGACAAGAATCCATCAAAATACTAGAGGAGAACAGAGACAACAACCTTTTTGAACTTGGCCAAAGCAACTTCTTGCAAGACACATCTATGAAGGCAAGAGAAACAAAAGCAAAATGAACTACTGGGACTTCATCAAGATAAAAAGCTTTTGCATAACAAAGAAAAGAATCAACAAAACTAAAAGACAACCTACAGAATAGGAGAAGATACTTGCAAGTGACACATCAGATAAAGGGCTAGTATCCAAGATCTATAAAGAATTTACCAAACTAAAAAGCCAAGAAACAAACAATCCAGTCATGAAATGGTCAGAAGACATGAACAGAAATTTCTCCAAAGAAGACATGCACATGGCCAATAAGCACATGAAAAAATGCTCCATGTCACTTGCCATCAGGGAAAAAGAAATCAAAACCATAATAAGATATTACCTTACACCAGTGAGAATGGCTAAAATTAACATGACAGGAAACAACAAATGCTGGTAAGAATACAGAGAAAGGGGAACCCTCTTGCACTGTTGGTGAGAATGTAAGCTGGTACAGCCACTCTAGAAAACAGTGTGGAGGTCCCCCAAGAAGTTAAAATAGAGCTACCCTATGACTCAGCAATTGCATTACTGGGTATTTACCCCAAACATACAAATGTAGTGAAATGACAGGACACCTGAGCAATGTTTATAGCAGCAATGTTCACAATAGCCAATTGTGGAAGGAGCCATGATGTCCTTCAACAGATGAATGGATAAAGAAGATGAGGTCTATGTATACAATGGAATATTAGCCATCAGAAAAGATGAATGCCTACATTTGCTTCAACATGGATGGAACTGGAGGCTATGAGGCTGAGTGAAATAAGTCAATCGGAGAAAGACAATTATCATATGGTTTCACACATGTGTGGAATATAAGAAATAGTGAAAGGAGCTCTAAGGGAAAGGAGGGAAACTGAATGGGGAAAGATTAGAAAGAAAGATAAACCATGAAAGAATCCTAACTCTGGAAATCAAACAAAGGGTTGCAGAAGGGGAGGAGAATGAGGGATGGGGTAACTGGATGACAAGCACTAAGGAGGGCACTTCATGGGATGAGCACTGGGTGTTATACTATACGTTGGCAAATTGAATTTAAGTAAAATATTTTAAAAATCACAATTATAAATTTGTTTTCTATTTCATTAATATTTTACTGATGTTTTTCCTTCTTTTTATCACCTTAGAGTTTAATTTGCTGATCTTTTTTCTAATCATTAGCATTATTGGCCCAATGACTGATGAAGACAATCTATAACCAATTACAAAAGTTTAAAGTTCATTCTTGCAATCTTGAATAAGACAAGGATAACCATTTTCACAATTTCTATTCAACATTGTACTGGAAATCATAATCAGTGCAATAAACATGAAAAATAAATGAAAAGCATAAGGATTAAAAAGGAAGAAATAAAACTGGTATTATTTACAGATATTATTGTTTATGTAGAACATCTAAAAGAATTTGTGGAGCAGTGCCTGAGTGGCTCAGTCAGTTAAGTGTCTGACTCTTGCTTTTGGCTCAGGTCATGATCTCATCAATTGTGAGATGCTTTCTTTCTCTCTCAAATAAAGTAATAAATCTTTTAAAAAAGAATTTGTGGAAAAATCATGAGAATAAGAGAATCTAGAAAGGCAACTAGACATGAAAACTATATGATTTTTATGATATACATAAAAATCATTTGAACTTTTATACAGTAGGAACCAACTACTGCAAAATTAAATTTTTTAAAAATTTTTATTTATTTATGATAGTCACACACAGAGAGAGAGAGAGAGAGGCAGAGACATAGGCAGAGGGAGAAGCAGGCTCCATGCACTGGGAGCCCGACGTGGGATTCGATCCCGGGTCTCCAGAATTGCGCCCTGGGCCAAAGGCAGGCGCCAAACCACTGCGCCACCCAGGGATCCCCTGCAAAATTAAATTTTAAATAGATATGACTTTCAACAGCATTAAAACAATCATCAAAATACTTAATTTCAGAATATATAAAAAGTACTCCTACAAATCAATGAAAACAAGGTAGACAACCCAACTGTAAAGTAGGTAAAAGAACAGAATACACACTTAGCTAAAGAAGAAATTTAAATGATCAACAAATATAGAAAAATATATGTAATCTTTTTATAGCAATAAGCATTTTAAAACCACAATGAAATACTACTATACAATCTCCAGACTGGCAAAAATGTACTGATAATACTACATTTTTTAAAAGATTTTATTTATTTATTTGACAGAGAGAGATAGCACAAGCAGAGGGAGAGGGAGAAGCAGAAAGCCAGAGCTGGGACTCAGTCTCAGGACCCTGGAATCATAAGCCAAAAGCAGATACTTAACCGACTGAGCCACTCAGGCACCCCCTAATAACACTACATTAAAGATGTAGAGTCACAAGGACCCTTATACACAACAGATGCGAGTATAAATTGGATCAACTAGTTTGGAAAATTGTTTTCCATTATCCACTAAAGTTCCTTGGGTATAATAATTCTGTTCTTAGGCAGAAATTCAAGGATAGGCTACATTAGCATCTACATGCAATAATGTCCTTAGTCCATCATTCGCAGTTTTCAAACACTGGAACCAGCCCAAATGGCCATGAATACTTAAGTAGATAAACACATTGTGAGATAATCATATAATGGAATGCTGTACAAGAAAGAAAATGAATGAACCAACCATATAATTGGAACTACATACAAAAATATGAACGGATTTCAAAAACAAAGCTGAGGGAAAGAAGCAAACCAGAAGAGAAAAACTTGCTGTATTGTTGCATTTACATAAATTTCAAAAAGTAAATCCAAACTCCTTGTTTTGGATATATATATATATATATACAACCAATAATGCAAAGAAACTATTATTATAAATTAAGGATAAAGATTACTTCTAAATAAGAGGAAGGAATTTATAATTGGAATGAAATAGACAAGTTTCTGGGGGTGCTTCTTATGGTTTTTAATCTGAGTTGCACACAGGTATTTGTTTTGTAACTATTTACTAAATAGTACCTATAATTTGTACACATTTCCATATGTGTTATACTTCATATCTTCAAACTGAGTCTAAGAAAATACTGTACAGGGGCATGCGGGTGGCTCAGTTGGTTTAGCACCTGTCTCTTGATTTTGGTTCAGGTCATGGTCTCAGGCTCATGAGATTGAGCCCCCAGTCAGGCTCTGTGCTCCGCAGAGTCAGCTGGAGATTTTTCTCTCCCTCTTCCTTTGTCCCTCTCCCACCTTAGGTAAATCAATCAATCAATCTTTAAATAAATAAATAAATCTTTTAAAAATTATTGTACAAGTTAGGTTTTAAGTATGGGTAGTAAATTTTTTAGTATAACCATTAAAAGAATAGAAATTAATGCAAAAATGCCAAGTCAGTTCAGAAGAAAAATAATGGCCCTAGAAAAATAAAAATAAATCAGTCAAGGGGCGCCTAGGTGGCTCAGTCAGTTTTAGCATCTGCCTTCAGCTCAAGTCGTGATCCCAGGTTCCTAGGATGAAGCCGTCATCTCCCTCTCTCTCTCTCTATCCCCCCACTCGTGTTCATTCTGTCTCTCTAGGGCTCTCTCTCTCAAATAAATAAATAAAATCTTTTTTTAAAAAAAATAGTCAAAAATAAAAAGATAAGAATACTGAAGAGAGGCTCCTGGTCAGTGCATCCCGTCGAGGCTCGTGGGCCCGCGCCCAGGAGTCGCTGCCGCCAACGCCCGGCGGGCGCCCGGGGAGGAGGCGGTGGCCCAGGGGCCACAAGAGCGCAGGTGACAGGTGCGGCCTCGCGGGGAGGCCCACGCTGCGCGGGGCCGTTCATGAAGCAGGTCGGCCACCAGCGTGGACCCCCAGAGAACAAAAGGACAAGATAATAAAGTACATAATGGTTCTTTGCAGGGCAGCCCGGGGTGGCTCAGTGGCTCAGCACCTGCCTCCAGCCCAGGGCCTGATCCTGGAGCCCCGGGATCGAGTCCCGCATCGGGCTCTCTGCATGGAGCCTGCTTCTCCCTCCGCCTGTGTCTCTGCCTCTCTCTCTCTCTGTGTGTCTCTCATGAATAAATAAATAAAATCTTAAAAAAAAAAAAAAAAGGTTCTTTGCATCAGAAGGATACAGTCCATGACAATGACCACAATGACCTTGAGCCCCACCCTTCTGGACAGTCAAATCAGAGTAACAGCTGTCCCCCCACGGCGGATCCTCACCTGTCGGGCTATTGCCCACGGCCGTCGGATGTCCTCACTCCGTCGACGAGGCACCTGGTCTACCGGAGGGGGCCCTCTGCTCCCACAGCTCACCACTTAGGGACAGCTCGGGAACGGAGACCATCATTTGATGCATGATGCTGTTGGGCAGCCCGGGGTCTGGGGAACAACACCTATCAGCACAGGTTCAATTTCCTCCCTGAAAACCCTGCCTTCTCAGGCTGGGGGACGAGCGGGGCTCGGGGGAGCAGCTGAGCTGGGCGTATGGGAGCAGCCGCCCTCACCCGCCAAGCCCCCGGGTGGCCCCGTTGTGGACGGGAGACAGGCCTTCACGGCACCTCTCGACAAGGCCCCCGGGATGAACAGCTGGAGCCGTGCATGGTGGCTCTGAAGATGGGGACGTCACCCCCTCTGCCGTCAAGACTGTGGGGTCGGTCGCCAGCTGGGTGGCGACGACGGGGGTCCCTTCTGGCAACGGTGGCGCGATCGTCCACATGCCGGTTTCGGAGCCAACCTCGTGGGCTGCCATCGCCAGCGAGCCCGCCAAACCGCAGCCGAAAATGAAAGCAAGAAGCGGGCCTGTGCCTGGGGCCGCCCTGCCCCTCCACGCATAAAGCATCATTAACATGGACGTCGGCACGTGGGACAACCAGCGGCCCGTGCCCACGGCTCCCGCCGCCGCGGCCGCCCCACCGCCCCAGCCAACTCTGCAGCCTCTTCCCGCTCAGCGCCCCCCGCCCCCCGCCCCCAGCTTTGGCCCAACCCAGTATCCAAGGCCTCCGCGGCCACCCCAAAGCCGCTGGGCCGCCCCTCGCCGGAGACACGCGGCATCCGGGCAGAGCCGAGGCACCGGCCGAGACGGCAACTCGCCTGCAGATACCCGGCCGCCTTCTGCCCCCGCCGTGGAGCCCCACCCGCTTCCCGAAAAGCTGAAAGCTGCCCACAGCTGCGACCCTAAAGAGTTTGATTGGAATCTGAAAAGTGGACGCGTGGGGCAGCCCGGGGGGCCCAGAGATTTAGCACTGCCTTGGGCCCAGGGTGTGACCCTGGAGACCCGGGATCGAGTTCCGCGGCGGGCTCCCTGCATGGGGCCTGCTTCTCCCTCTGCCTGGGTCTCTGCCTCTGTCTCTCTCTGTCATGAATGAACGAATGAATGAATGAATGAATGAGAGAAAGAAGAGAGAGATGAAAGAGAGAGGAAAGAGAGAGAAAGAAGGAAAATGAAAGAAAAGAAAGAAGAAAGAAAGAAGAAAGAAAGAAAGAAAGAGAAAGAAAGAAAGAAAGAAAGAAAGAAAAGAAAGAGAAAGAAGAAGAAAGAAAGAAAGAAAGAAAGAAAGAAGAAAGAAAGAGAAAGAAAGAAAGAAAGAGAAAGAAAGAAAGAAAGAAAGAAAAGAAAGAGAAAGAAGAAGAAAGAAAGAAAGAAAGAAAGAAAGAAAGAAAGAAAGAAGAAAGAAAGAGAAAGAAGAAAGAAAGAGAAAGAAAGAAAGAAAGAGAAAGAAAGAAAGAAAGAAAAGAAAGAAAGAAGAAGAAAGAAAGAAAGAAAGAAAGAGAAAGAAGAAGAAAGAAAGAAAGAAAGAAAGAAAGAAAGAAAGAAAGAAAGAAAGAAAGAAAGAAAAAGAGAAAGATGCGTGTTCATAATACAAAGCTACTCCGAGGCCGGCAACACGGCTCCATTAAGAACTCCACCTGGGGGCAGCCCCGATGGCCCAAGGGGCCCTTAGAAAAAGCAAAGCAGGTGCTGAAAATGCTGGTTTCCTGCAAGCACACAACCTCCATCTTTGAGGGCTTTTCTCTCTGGGAGAAGTGCCAGGAGGAGGAGGAGGAGGTGCGCAAGGAACCGCGGAATCGAAACCACCCATAAGGACCAACCACTTTCCTCCACGTGCTGACGTTTGAAAAGGTTTAAGAGAACACGGGCTTGGTGCGGTTGTCTCGGGCAGGGCCCCACTCCTTGCATCTTTACGCTCTTTGTATTTTATTTTTTCCCAGATGGATCTGCGTTCATTTGTATTTTTCTGCGAATTCTAGGATTACAGAGCTCACTGATAAAGAAGTGTGTGTTGTCCGCTCATCAGTCAGATGTCACGAGAAACCCAAGTACCCTCACGACAGAACAGAAAACCTAATACATCCCGAAGCTTCTCTTGTGGTTGTTTGGCAGAAGTTATGTTCTTACTCACAGTCACTGTCATTTAACATCTTTTTTTTTTTTTTTAAGATTTTATTTATTTATTCATGAGAGACACAGAGGAGAGAGAGAGAGAGAGGCAGAGACACAGGCAGAGGGAGAAGCAGGCTCCATGCAGGGAGCCCAACGCGGGACTCGATCCCAGGTCTCCAGGGTCACACCCTGGGCCCAAGGCAGGCACTAAACCGCTGAGCCAACGGGGCTGCCCCATTTAACATCGTTATAGGGGACTTATTTCTCACCCTTTTACTGCTTTATAGCGACAGGAGAAACCATGACTTCTTTCGTCATTTACTGTATTCTGTTTAAATACTTTTCAAAATGCTGAAATCAGTGGGTTAAATGATCACCTCGTTCGGCTCGTTTGTCATCTGTCTAAAATACTTGTCTGTCCATTTGATGTTTCTACTAGACAGAAAGAGAGATTTGAGGTTTTCAGATTCGGGAGCATGCTGTGTTGGTGCAGAGCGTCAGGCACCATGTGGCCACCGCGTCCCTTGCCCCTCCTCGACCCAGCGGGGCAGATGCAGGGAGGCTGGCGGAGGCCTGGGCTCAGCGGTCAGCCGTGCTCACCTGCCTGCAGATCACCCTACATACCCTTCCCTTGCGAGTCCCAGTGCCATTCTGAGTTGTTTGCCCGCGATGCTGAGCTTCACACGGAGGGTCTGCTCCTACAGATGGTGCCACGATTGTTACTTCTACCATGTGCCTCGGATTTCATGTTCCTGTCGAATGGGTTAAAAAAAAAAAAAAAAATTTAGAAACTGAATCTGCTGTCCTGTGTTGTGGAATGGGGGGCCTGGAGGAACTCACTGCCACCCGGAGTCTGAATCTCAGCATGAAAATGGTGCTCACGCCTGTTGCTCTGGCACAGTCTGCACGCACCTATTGTAGGGAATCTTACTGTTCAGAGAGCAAAACTATTCTGAAAACTATTTACTCCAAAAGACCCTCTGAGTTAAAGTGCAAGCTGTATTAGACTTGTATTGAGAACGTGTCACTCTCTGAACTGTTACTGCTTGTATGGAGCCAGGGACAACATTGGATAACTTTCCCTCTGGAGAATACAAGCCTTAATAAACAATACTATTTAGCAAAAAAAAAAAAAAAAAAAGGAATACTGAAGAGAGAAGCAGAGAGAAAACAAGACAAATAGTTTGTTTAAAAATAAGCACGATAGTAGAATTAGGCCCAACTATATGACAATCAAAATAAACATAAAGGAACTTATATGGATATCATCAGTTAAAACCAGACATGGTAAGATTGGATTAACAACAAAAATTTTAAAACTAGCTCTATGTTGTATATAAGAAAGAAAGTGAAAGTAAAAGGATAAAAAATGTACGTGGGCAATGTTAATCATAAGAGAACTGAGATAGCATTTTAATAAAAGATAAAGTAGGCTGTAAAATAAGAAATGTTATATGGGATAATCAGAACAGCAGTGAAACTTCATGCAGGGTGAAAAAGTTTCTTTTTTCTACAAGTCAATGTAACAGACACAGTATCTTCAGATTCTCTTTCTCTTTCTCTAGTTAAGATGACTACTGTAATTTAAAAAGGCCACTGAGATTATATATGCCAAGCATGTCACACTACCTGTGATTCATTCTACACTCTTACATTGCCCTTCTGAAAATAGCTCTTAGAAATTCATTCTTCTCATAAAGGAATAGAATTCCAAGAAGTGAAATGAAACATAAAGAATCCAAGCAAAACATGTTCACAAAACACTCAACAATGGACTATTATACCTTGATTGTCTCTTAAAAGCAAAATGAAAAGTCCAGATTAGCTTTTCTTGCAATTATATGCCTTAGAAATCCTATCATTTTTTTCCCAGAAGTATTTCTGTTATACAGCATGATAAAACTCCATGTTATTATTCGTGATATGTAGAAAATAGCACCACCATACATTGAGACTCCCTCAAAATCTTCATTTTTCTCTTAATGTAAGTATGGTGAATATTTAGTAAGAAAAAATTAGTTACCCTAGATAATAGGATATCATGAATTACTTTTTCAAAATATAAAAGGAATAATTCAACTAAAACTAAGACAAAAAAGTACAAGAATAGATACCTAATGAGCCAAAGTTATATCCTATGAATCAATAAATAATACTTTTAAGACCCCTAAATCAATAATGATACATCAAAAAATACAAATAAGCTCAATAAAATCTCAACTATAGCTAAAGCAATAAATAAAATGGACAGTTAAGAAGAGTGAAATATTAAGCTAGAGGCATTTATACATATCACACTGCTGACCTAATCTAATGTTGAGATTATATAACCCCAAGATGAATTAATTTATGTTCCTGAAAATTCACATTTAGTAAGAAAATATCATGGCTGGAAAGAGACTAGATGTCAAGCCAGAACAATCCTGGGTCCTCAGTTTTTATGTGAAAGTTTTGTGCAACTGTGAGACTATCAAGTGTTCAAACCAGGATATTCAGCCTCTGCTTTTAATGGATACTTCTATTTTTTATAGTAAACAAATGGTTCTAATTATCTCCATTCATCAGAAAAATTTCAGGAATTAAGATTGCTATTGTTATGAATTCTCAAATTAGAAAACATGTACTCCAAAATGGGGAGCCTCCTGCCAATGTTTCTGGAAAAACTATATGCTCACACTGTCTTAGAGTTTATAACCATTCATTCCCTCCTTTCACTCTCATCTCTGTTCCAGTCATGCACATATATTAGTAATAGTTCAATAGCATTTTACACTTTTTACTTAGGGCATATTTTGCTGTGGGCCTCAATCACAGCTGGCAGCTTTTCAAGTCACCTGGTAAATGGCCAAAGCAGGACACACAGAATGGGTATATGCTTCTTCCAAGGCATGCCAATAATTAGGCCTCTTTCTTAGTGGTACAAGGTCAAAAGCACAGCAAGTTGTTTTTCCCTTTGGTGGGAATATCTGGGCATCTCCCAAATGGATTTTTAGTGTTACAGCAGATTCCGACATCAAAATTGTCTGATCTTTCTTTTTTCAAGGGAATCTGATAGTGTAAACAATTAGGTTAGGGAATTGGCTAAGGGACGTGATCATGACTTTTTCTTTTCATGGCTTAAGTAAGACTTCTGTTTACTGGACCAGGAGTTTTTGTTTTGTTTTATGTGATTGTTCCACTCCCAGTTTTTTCCTAGGGAACTCATTCATAATCAAGTAGTCATACCCAGATAGCTCTTCCAGACAGGCCAGTCTGGTGATGGAGCCAGTCCCACTGCCTATTATGGTCTTGCCTTGTCTTTGCCACTCCCACGGTGGTGCTCATTTCCAATGTAATATTTCGTGGCAGCATTTCTGGCCTACAGAGAATAGCTATTTTAAACAGATGTTTAAAAACAGATATTTTAAAGATATTCATACTTTCTTCAATATATATTTCATGGGTTTGTTGAAGAGACTATTACCTAGGCCCTCTAGAACTGGACATTTCTATAATTTCTAAAATAAGATATTTCTAACACTTAACATCCAACTTTCTTTATTGAACACATTTTTAAGTGCATTTTTGTATGTATGTTAACCAAGGTAAAAAAAAAATGTTAGAATCAACTCAGCTAGTCTACTTCATAAAGAATATCTGGTATATGAACCATATTGACAAGTTCAGTGAAACTGAAATCATGCTGCTTTCTCCTCAGTCAAGCATCTACAAAATCTATTCTCACATATATTTCCCACTTTAGGGTTAATATACATTGGCATGTTCCTGCCTCCCATTATTTTGTTGTGTAAAATTTTACTTTCCAATATTGATTTTAGATTCTGAGAGGTATAATTCTAATTAATGGTCTATGGATGAAAAGATGTGGGGCATAAGGAAGAATGTTGACTTCTTTCTCAATGTGAACTCTCTCAGATGAAGGTATGCAGGTATCTACGATACGAGCATGAAAGAAAACAGCTTTTCAGACAATAGAGAAGAGTCACTTCTCAAGAAAAACTTTGGAGGTTCAAATTACTCTGATGCCTCTAGATCACTTTTTCCCAAATGGATGCCTAACTTTCATGTAAGAAATCTAGCAAAGTTCTGATAGTAGTAATTGATATCCACCAATTATTTCTAGTTCTCATATTAGGAAAAACTACACTTCATTTCCTTCTTGAAGTAATGAAAGGCCATATGACTTCCTTTGGCCAAATATGTATGAGCAGAAGTGATATCTCCCCTTCCCTTCCGAAAGCTTTAAGAGCTGCTTCACAATTTGTCACACTTTCTTTCCTTCCCTCTGCCACAATCACCAGCAACCACTCCAGGCTCCTGCATCAGCCTGGTTCTGGAGTAAGGGGGATGCACAGCACAACTGACAAACAAACCTGCAATAGATTTCTAGGACAAGTGACTCTCATTGTTCTAAGCCATTGAGACTGTGGAGTTGTTTTGTTATCATAACCTAGTCTTTCCTGACTCTGAATTCAACTACTAATTAAACACTGAGCTTGATTCTCGGCTATCTCAATCCAATAGGTACAAGATATAAGAGATTTTTCAACATGTTCATATACAGCCCCTGAGTTTACATCCACTTTTTCAAGCTAGTACTTTAACGTTATGAGTCTGTGATTCCTTTGTCATTATTTATCCAGTGCCATCAAGAGCCTCCTTACCCTGCCATCCTTGAATTTCTCACATTCTTATATTGTTCCATGAAAGAAACTATTCCAAGCCCCCAAACTTTATATTTTATGGAGATTTGTTTTTCCCTATGACTATAGGTCATAGCTTAAATAGCTATTTCACTAAAGGGAACCATATTTGATATCTCACTCTTCCCTGAGGATCTGTGTCCTGAGATTCCTTATCACTTATATTTCTTGGCTGAAAGCAACAGACACTGACTCTGGCTAACTTTAAAAAGGGAAGTTTATTGAAAGGCTATTGGAAAGGTCATACAGATAAGACAGGAAGGGTACTAAACTTGACATGGGAAAGAAACCAAGGGAGGTCTAGAAAACAAGGAATGAAAAATCAGAAGGAAGCAATTACCCTAAAGCGAAAATAACTGTTGCTCCCCTGAAAGATGTCTGGCTATTCTCTCTGTCCTTACATCACTTGCTCAGACTTCAAAGTCTTAGAAGAAAGTTTCCAATTAAGAGAGCTTAGATCACAAGCTCACCCACCAGCAGTTCCAGGGAAGGGGGAAGGAATGGTCTGGCCTTTCAAGTTTCATTGTTAGAGGCACAGGTCTGAAATTCCCTCCCAACATGATTATACACAGTGGAAGAAGGTAAATCCTCAAAGAAATCGGGTTCTACTAGGGAAAAAAAAAATGGATACCACACAATGACAATACCAAAAAGGATTGTTAAACACTAGAGAAATGAGAAAAAGGAGAGGATAATATGGTCTTTAATGAAAGAAAGGTTTATGCTTCATTGTGTTACTAGGAACTCAAGGAGTCTTCACTTAAATGCATGTTTTTTTCCTTGCAGGATCATGCAGCTGAAGGCACTTTGGAATGATACAAACCTTAATTCAAATCAGAGCCTGTCATTTACTAGATATTTTGGGGGGTTCCTTAATTTCTTTTAATATATATATATATATATATATATATATATATATATATATATAGAGAGAGAGAGAGAGAGAGAGAGAGAGAGAGACTTATTTTAAGAAATTGGTAATCATTTTAAGAAATGTGCAGTTACAGAGCCTGGCAAGTCCAAAAACTTCAGGGTGGGCCAGCAGGCTAGAAACCCAAAGAAGAGCCAATACAACAAATCAAGTCTAAAAGCTGAAGACTCGGGAAGAAACAAGTGTGTTGCAGTTCAAGCATGAAAGCCATATAATACAGAATCTCTTTTGCTCTGAGGTTAGTCTTTTGTTCTAGTTAGGCCTTCAACTGATTGGGAGAGGCCCACCCACATTATAGAGAGCAATCTGCTTTATTTAAAGTCCACCAATTTAAATGTTAATCTTATCTAAAAACATCCTCACATAAACACCCAGAATAATGTATGACCTATATGTATAGCCTATATGTATATATAGGCACTGTGGTCCAGCCAAATTGGCATATAAAATTAACCATCATACCCTGAGAGATGCGATTACTCAGGAAAATAGTCTTCCTTCTTTCTCTGCATTCAGTAAGGCACTTTTTAAAGCTGTTAAAACCAATTGAGCAAAGGATGTCTGAGATTGTTCATATGGGACTTATGGGGAAGGCAGATGTGAGCCAGAAAACAGTAGAACTCAGAGGCTAAGTACTCAAGCTTTAAAAGAGGTTCACCCTCATCTTCTGCTGTGACAAGAGAAATGTATAATCAGACTCTAATCTCCCCCCTCCAATGATAACCTTCACCAACACCAATTCCTATCAGCAAATCTTGAACCTGACCAAAATAAGCTGATCATCTGCAAACTTGTGACTGTCCACTCCTAGAACAATGCCAAATAGCACTTTACCCCACTATAGGGCAGATATGTGGACACGGATAGGCAAAATGTTTACTTCCAAAATTCAAATGCATGAGGATGACATAGATAAGAAAAATAAGACTTCTGCAAGGACCTCTCAGATGATAGAATAAATAAAGAAGACCAATGGCTATATGTAGAATGGCACATACCTGGAGGTGAATAAATGCTCAAAATCAAGATTCTCATGAAACACATTCCCATAATGAAGGCAGACAGGATTCACAAGAGTCTCTTCAATGACCATGCTGAAGCTATCTGTGTTATGAAGAACAACTACAGACCAAGAAGGGAAAGATCATCCTGACTCTGTCCACGAAAGGAGAAACTAAGAAATAAATTTCCTGTTTCACTGTATATAGTAGCCTCATCAATAATAGATGATCCCCCAAAACCCAAGCCTCAATTTGGGGAAAAATGGTTAAAGAAAAGAAACAGAATATCTGAGGAATTTAATAAGTAATCCAAATAATATCACTAAGTGAAAATCAATGTAATATTTCAATTTAATTATACAAAATTGCTATTACTTGATCACATTTAACCTACCAAAATGGCAAGAGTGTTAAGATCCAAAGTGAAGTCAAGGTACCATCAGTAAACAGGCAGACTCTGCCCCACTAGTTATTATATCATCACTCTAAGTCCAAAGAAATATAGCTGTTAATTTTTTTAAGATTTTATTTATTTATTCATGAGACACACACACACACACACACACACACACAGAGGCAGAGACACAGGCAGAGGGAGAAGCAGGCTCCATGCGGGGAGCCCAATGTGGGACTTGATCCCTGGTCTCCAGGATCACACCCCAGGCTGAAGGCGGCACTAAACCGCTGGGCCACTGGGGCTGCCCCATAGCTGTTAATTTTAAGAGGGAAGCAGACTTGGAAATGTGTTTTTTAAAAATATTTTATTTATTTATTCATGAGAGACACACAGAAAGAGGCAAACATAGGCAGAGGGAGAAGCAGGCTCCTCACTGAGAGCCTGATGCAGGGCTCGATACCAGGATCCCGGGATCACAATCTGAGCCGAAGGCAGACACTCAACCACTGAGCCACCGAGGTGCCCCAGAATTGTTAATACTGACAATTCAGTATTGTAAAATCAGGGCCTTGAGGTCAATAGAACAGCTAGTAAAAATGGTACCTTTATAAGGTATAACACATAATACACACATTCGTACAAAAGAAAGAACCTTTTCTTTTGCAAATGAAAAGCTGTTTTAGCTAAGCAAGGACTGGACTCCGTGGGCAAGGATTGAGGCTTGGGGGAGAAAAATACATACACATGTGTATATACATGTATATGTACAGGTGTGTTTGTGTCTGTGTAGATGTAGGGGTATGTTTGTTTATGTTCATAGATGTATTATGTGTGTGCACATGTGTATAGGGTAGCTATGTATGCATATCTATGTGTGTATAAATGTCGGTTTAGGTATAGGTATGTGCGAGGTAAATAGTCATGATACTTACATTATTACAAAGAAAACTTAGACCTCATCACCTCATCACTATAGGTCTAGGTGTTACGCTAAGGTCTCCCAGGGACATACAAGGCAGTTGCAGAACTGACTTTCTCCCTTACAGATGGGAAATAGACTGAGTCTAAACCAAGTCCATCTTTCTCCTTTCACCTTCTCCTTGCCATTTCTTTATTTTCTCTTTTCCTGTCCTTTCCTGGTATATGGAAGTAGGGAAAACCTTTGATATGGGAGATATTGACGGCCCTAAGGGGAAAAGTTGTTCCTGCTCCAAGTAACTAATGAGTTTTGCATCTTCTCCCTTGGCTTGTGGCTTCTTCTGGAAACTGATGCGCTAATTCCTCACAATACATGAATCCTGATGAGATTTACCAGTTTAACTGCTTTACCAGGTTTTTTGGTGTATGTGTGCTTTGCCACACAGCTTTCACTTTTTCTCAGTTGTATATATTTCTTTTAAATAAGGAAGCTCGATATGTAAATTGTTGAATTAATCAAGTACAAAACCAAAAGGCTTGAATCTAAGGAATTCTTAAGAACAGCATCATCTGTTTCTCCAAAGCACTTATTATCTAAGCTTACTACTTCACAAAGATCTTTTAAGCTTTGCAAATATCACTCACAGACCAAAAGATTAGATTCAGGAAAGTAGAGAATGGCCAAAGTCCAAGAAAATACCCTTGATCTGGATAACTCTACAATGTTTTGGAAGCAGTACAAAGAAAAATGCATAATACTAATATTGGACTACAATGCCCAGATTATAAGTCTGATTATCACCTTAATCATCTCATTTTCAATTCAGATTATTAAGGAATATTTAACAATAAAGATTTTGGATTTATTTGAAATAGAAAAAATTCAGAAGAGGCAAACTTCTATTTAACTCAACAAGTATTTAGCATCAACTATATACCAACTGCTGTGAGGAAAAGAAAAATAGTATAAGAAAGTAAAGCTTCAGAGTGAGTTCAAAACACTTTCTGGGAAGTGGAAATTCCAATTTTGGTAGCAGCCCTATGAAGCCTTGGTTCACAAAGTTTTACTAAAGCTAGACATTCCTGCATACTTAACTCATGGCTTTGGAGACTGCTTTAAAAAAAATACCTATGCCAGGAACATGAACACACCTACGAAATTAACAAGGGAAGTAGCCATCAAAGAAGCCTTGTGGACCCCTGCCTGGGTTCTGCAAATATTGGAAAAACAACCACCTTGAGTTCAGGGAGGGCAGAGATGAGTATTCCCTGAACAAGTCTGTCTCAACATGCAGGCGTTCCAGCCCCCAACCTGCTCTCACAGCTCTCCTTCCTGTGGTCATCATCATCCTAGATCCTGGATCACTCAGCCAACACTGCCTCCTTGAAAATCAGTTACTTCTTTGGCAACTAGGCTAGTAGTTCTTGATTTTACTTCTACAAGTTTCAGAACATGAGAAACTAGTAGATGCTTTCCCTTCTGATTCCAGAAGTTCCCATCACAGCACACAATTCTATATGAATGGGCATGCATTACTGGAAATGCCCTGTTGTCCAATCAATAAAATTATGTTGTTCTCCCTGAGTAAATAGAACAAAAGGAACTAAAGATTTGACTCTTATCCTTGAGAAAAATAGAACAAAAGGAACTAAAGATTTGACTCTTATCCTCTTATCTTACATATAAAGGAGAAAAATACATATATATATATATATATATATATGTCTATATACATATAAATATGAAAGAACTCAAGGATAATTAGAGAAACAAGAAATGATAACATTGTGTTGAATAAAACATGCTGTAAAGGCGGTAAAGGAATCATCAAAATGGTATGAAATGAATATGAGAAAGCTTCCTGAGGGAAAGAAAGTGCATTCAAGGTAAAGGAAATGAAATGGACAAGACAACATGGAAACAGAATTCATTAAGTTTTAGGAAATCTTAATTTTTATATTTTAGACAAGCATATAGCAGTTCTAGAATAAAACAAACTCTGGAAGAGGATGTTTATTTATAATCATATTTTTTTAAAGATTTTATTTATTTATTCATGAGAGACACACAGAGAGAGGCAGAGACATAGACAGAGGGAGAAGCAGACTCCCTGTGGGAGCCTGATGTGGGATTCGATCCCAGGACCCTGGTATCATAACTTGAGCCAAAGGCAGATGCTCAACTACTGAGCCATCCAGGTGTGCTATAATCCTCTTTGATTTGCTGGAGAGAATTCTGATTTTGATTCTGAGTAGAATTTTTGGTTATGAATTCTAGATTTTAAATGAAATATTGGTAAAAGTCTAAACTCAAATGTTTGAGAGGCTAAACTTACAACACTTAATTTGGAGTATGCCTTTTGATTTAAAGTGACATTTTACTTCTCTCTCCTCTTTTTAATAGTAACTTAAAAATCCAACAAATATTTACATTATACGTTTTAGAAAAAATAAATGGTTATGCCAGGAGCACAAATTTTATCTTTCTATATGAATGAATGCTATAATGCTTAGAACAAAGTGAATTTGCATAGCCATGAGGATTAGATAAATCTTCATTTTTAGAAATGTCCAAAAATGAAATAGGCAAAAATTTAGAAGAGCCAAATGAATTTTAAGCTCCCTTCTAACTTTGATTTCAAGATTCCATGGCTCTGGATGAGAGTTTTCCATATGAACAATCTCCTTCATTATGCAGTCTTCAGTAGAGATAAAAGTTCTACTTTATACCAGCAATGAGCTACGTAACTGCCCATCCCAAGACCACTGCCAGGGATTCATGGCACCACCTAGCATTTCACAAAATTTGACTCTGGAGGCATATATATCACAATTTGTGAAATATTTGCTAAAGTTTTAGATTGCTAGGTCCCACTTTAGACCCACTGAAGAAGAATCTTTACAATTGAATCCCAGAAATCTACATTATTTCACAAGCTCTCCAAGTGACTGATATAATACTATAATTTGCAAAAACCACTGCTCTAATCCTTAACATTCCTAGTGAAAAGGCAGACCAGTAAGGCCTATTTACAGTTATGACTGCAGTTATAAAGTCATCTGTTCCTTAAGGAGTGAGTTAAGCTCACAAGCATCTCAAACACTATTTAAGCATCCAACCACCTTTGGAAAGTAAACTTATAGTGTGTAAAATGTTCCTTGACCTTTTCTTTACAAGAGACGATTTTTTTTTCGTGGCATTGCAATTACTAACAGTAATCTTTAGTTTACTATGCTGTCCTGACTCTCCTTCCATTTTTTTATTTTAATCTCTCAAGGTCAGTATTTGTCTTTATTTAAGTCTCCATTTAGGGACGCCTAGTGGTTCAGCGGTTGAGCATCTGCCTTTGGCCCCAGGTGTGATCCTGGGGTCCTGGGATCAAGTCCTGCATCAGGCTCCCTGCATGGAGCCTGCTTCTCCCTCTGCCTGTGTCTCTGCCTCTGTGTGTGTGTGTGTGTGTGTGTGTGTGTGTGTGTGTCTCATGAACGAATAAATAAATAAATAAAAATAAGTCTCCATTTATCCCCTCAACATTCTTTGAGTGTTAACTGTAAAAGCTAGCCAGAGCTGCCTCATCAATCTAAGCCAGTCATACCTTCTACTGTTCAGTTGGGCATATGACTAAAGCTATGTCTAACAAGTTTATTGAAATCAATGAAAATGGAAAAAGTATAAATTCACTTGGTATTTGAAGTGGGAAAGTAAAATATGAGTAGGCTATAAAGTGTATTTTTAATGTGCTTCATATTTCCTAAACTGTAATTTTAATGAATCATCAGAAATTATTGTGTCTGTATGTACTATTCAGGGGATCTCAGGAAAAGTACAGTCATCACTGGGCCCACAGGAAATCAGGTATAAGATTTTATGATACCTCTTCTGTGAGAGCCAAGGTACCTCCACCGTCAGCATTTTTGGTGTTATTCTTTTAGGACTGATCAACATCACCTGGAGAATGAACCAAGCCAGGTTTTCCAAAGAACTTGGCAATTTTCTTTAAATATGCTAAACACTGCACTATTATTATTCCCTTGCTTGCTTGTGAAAATGCCAAATAAAGACAATTTCTCTAAACATACATTACTATCCTTTATATGTTAAATTGGTGATACTCAACCAGGGACAATTTTACCACACACAACCCCTACCCCCACCATGGAACATTGGCAGTGTTTGAAGACATCTTTGGTTGTCACAACTTAGGGTGGAGGAGAGGTGTCTAGTTGATAGGGGCCAGGGATGCTGCTAAACATTCCATAATGCACAGGATAGGCCCCCCAAACAAAGAATTATCCAATCCAAATGCCAATAGTATGACAATTGAAATACTCTGTGCTAAACGATAGGATATATACAATTTTCAGAGAATCCTGTCCATCTTTGAGGCCCAATAAGCTACCACCTCCTCCATGAGGTATTCTTGGATCAACCCACAATGACACCTTCACAGGCTGGACTTCCCATAATTCAGATTTCATTTGATGGTGACCAGCCTCAAAGAATTTTTGAGGAATTATGTTCATATTCACTGCTGATATTCTTTCTTTCTTTCTTTCTTTCTTGATATATCTGTGTTCTTTGATGAAACTATTAGATAGTTTTATAAGTCAAAAGACTCCCTACTTATATTACTTTCTCTTTCTAAACTCTTTTTTTAAAAACTTTTCCAGGATCTTTATTGTAATACTGCTTTCATAGATAATAATTCTGAAGTGGGGAAAAAGTAACTAATTATCCTATTGTTTTTTCAGCTAAAATGTTTGGGTAATATTTCTAGTAACCCGTATTGCCAATGTCCATTGTTTGGCCATTCTACTAAGAATAAAAACAAACAGAGGCTATGATTTTTGGCCTCTGATCAATCATATAACTCTCCTTCTATTTAAAGTTTGAAGATTTGGCTTGTTATTTCTAATGCCAGGAATTCACACAACCATGAGCCAGGAGTGGTAGGAATGGAAGAAGTGGGGAAAAAGAAACAACTCTGAATTAAAGTCACCAGTTGAATAGAATTCATTAGCAATACTCTTATGAAACAAGTGATTTCCTTGGAAAAGAGAGGCGTTTTAATAAGTCACTGCCATATTGGTCCTTTTATTCTGATTCTTGAGAGTCCGTTAATATGCTTGCCACATACAAACATTGAAACTGTAAGCACGTATGGAAGAGTTTGCCAAGGATATAAACTATTATACAAAGTGATATGAAGACTTGTGATAATTTTTTCATTTGATCTACCCATTTAAAAAAAAGGCTATCTAGATAGCCAGGTTACTTGGTTATACATTTTAAGAAAGGAATAGTCATGATGGAAAGATCTGAATTTTAAATTTTGCCTGAGACTGAGAAGGATGATGATGTGGTAAAGAAGTCACTAGCAGAAGCCAACTAGAAGATTTTTGTTTTCATACTGAACTGAAACCTACCTTTCTTTCACTTCCATACAGCTTTCCTTCTGAAGCAATACAAACCAAATCCAATCTACCTTCAACAGAAAATTCCTTCAGATACTTGAAGACAGATTCTTTATTCTTCCCAAGTCTTCTCTTTGAACACATTTTGATACCTCAAATATCTATCCTAACCAAAGATAATGAAAATTCAGATAGTCAACACTGTATAATGCTGATACCAGAGTATAACCCAAGAGAAAGCAGTCTATCTTTCAAGACTTAAATATAATTTGACCAGTCTTGAACTCCAATCTTTATATGTTAGAGTGTGCCTCCTTCAGCTGTCTCCAGGGATTTTTAAATTGAGAGGGGAGTTAAAGACTCTTTCTCCTGGCTACCTCTGGCTCAGAATTTATGTTTTCAGTAAACATTCAGTTTTATTTGGTTATCATCCATGGATGTTCTTTCTCTTCTGTCTTCAGCACTAACTCAAACATGAAGCATAGACCTTTGCCCTACATTTTCCTGAAACTAAGCATGTAAGGCATTTGTGGTTATATCAAACTTTACTGTAGTTTGGGGGCAAAAGAGGATGCTTACAGTGTAGGAATGCAAATGACTTAAAATTATATAGTGGGCATCTTTGTAAAATTATATAGTACACATCCTTGTTTTTAAAAAAATCCTTTAGCCATCCTTTTTGGTCCTTTGCTCTTTTAAACACACTTACATAGATTTTACCCATCCTTTTCCGTCTAGCATTGACACGTTAGTCTTAGCTTGAACTCCAGCTTGTCTCATTACCTTCTGTGGGACAGGGTCTGGCTGTAGAACATTTGCATTATCAAATGTACCACTATTAAAGTGGTCAACCTGGCTTAAAGTCATTTTAATGCATTCAGGTGTTCCTTTCTTTACTATCAAGTATTGTCCACTCCTATATTAAATTATAATTTACATGTAATCCCACCTTCATTTGCAAAGGCCAGACCCCTTTCACCACAAAGATGGCTTTGCCAAATTCAGCTTCGAAAAATAGGACATTCATAATTCCACCTCTGCTCCAAATCTCTGACCAGACCTTGCTGGCTTAAGTTTTACATTTTGGGGGACAGTATCACACCATGTTGCTTCTCTAAGAAGCCAGCTAAATTCAATACCAAATCACTATTTTCTTATTAGGTCTCCTCCAAGGAAATATTTATTTCTGTTTCCACACCTTTATTTATAACTTCCCCCACTGTGTTTGTTTGCTAGGTCTACCACAACAAAGTTACACAAAATGAATGGCTTAAACAGAAATGTATTTTCTTGCATTTCTAGAGGCAAGCATCTCCTGTTCTTATAAGGACTTCGTTCATATTGAATTAAGGCCTACCTAATGACCTCATTTTAATTTTATCTCTTTAAAGTCCCTATTTCCACATATAGTCACATTCTGAAGTACTAGGAGTTAGGACTTTAACATACGAATGAGTAGGGAACACAGTTCAGTCCATAACACCCACCTAAGTTTCCTTCTTCCTCATCCTACTCTCCAAACCCAAGCAATATTTAAGGTCACATTCAAATTCTACTTTCAGTGCTACCACCTAATCATTATAGTTAACTCTCTCTCTTCCTCAAAGCTCTGACCTCATGCACTTTGGCACGTATATAGTTTCTTTTCTTTCTCTCTCACTCTCTCTTTAAAAATTAAAGGGAGAGAGAGCTTGCATGCACACATACACGAGTTGGGAGGAGCTAGAGGTAGAAGGAGAGAGAAAATCTTAAGCAGTCTCCACGCTGAGCTTAAGCTCATGAATCTGAGATCATGACTTAAGCTGAAATCAAGAGTCAGATGCTTAATTGACTGAGCCACCCAAGAGCCCTGGCATTTGTATAGTTTCACCTTCCTGAGTATAGGTCTCTCTCCAGAAAGCTCAAGCTCTTTCAAGCTCTCTAAGTTATTGGTAAGTGCTTATTGAATATGGCTTTAAAACTCAACAAGATTGACTTTCTTCAATCTGAATTGTCTTTTATTCAAAAGAACTTTTCAGAGTCTTACGTCCTATGATATTGATTTCATAGATAATGATAAGTTCCTAAGTCTCAGAGTCACTACTCTGTTACCAACTAAAAAGTAATGGTTCAAATCTTTGAGAAGAAAAATTTCCCCTTTGTATAAGCACATATGACATCTCTCCCATAATTTCCAATAAATCTTTTTTTAAATATTCTATTGATTTATTCATGAGAGACACAGAAAGAGAGAAAGAGGCAGAGACAGGCAGAAGGAGAAGCAGGCTCCATTCAGGGAGCCCTAAGTGGGACTTGATCCCAGATCATGGGATCATACCCTGAGCCAAAGGCAGACACTCAACCACTGAGCCACGTAGGTGTCCCTCTCAATAAATCTTAAACTTTCCATCTTTAATATTTTCCTCTCCTCTTAAATAGCTCCTTTAAACATATTTTTTTTTCCAGGATCCCTATGACCAAATAGCATAAAACATAGGCTTGGTATTTCACTGAAATTCTTTCTGTGTGTTGGACTCTGCTACTTTAAGGTTTTTTTTTTTTTTAACTTGAATACATTAGCATTTACTTCATGAATATAATGAAAACTAACATTTACAGTGCGTTTATGTGTAGAGTGCTTTCAAATTGGTCTACCTGTGTCATCTCATTTAATCCTGAACAACTCTGTGAATGCATACTATGATTCCTTCCCTTTTGTATTCGAGAAAACTAAGGCATAGAAATGTTAAGTAACTTGCCCAAAATATTATGGTCAAAGACAAAGCAGGCTGACACTAGTGCCTGGCACTTAACTACTCTGTATGGTTCCATCTACAAATAAGAAAGAGATTGTTCTCTGTCTCTCTCTAGTATTTTTTCTTATTTTTTTATTATTTAATTTTTTAAAAAAGACTTTATTCATTTATTCGTGAGAGACACACACACAGAGAGACAAAGACATAGGCAGAGGGAGAAGCAGACTTTTTGTGGCAAGCCCAATTTGGGACTTGACCTGAGCCAAAGGCAGACGCTTAACCACTGAGCCACCCAGGTGCGCCTCTAGTATTCTTTTTTAAACTCTAAGTTTTGAATTCATAATTACAAATTATTTTTCTAATAAATCATATATATTTAAGGATAATTATTTTTCTAATAAATCATATATATTAAAGGATAAATCATATATCCTTTTGATAAGGATTTTTAAATCATAGAAAAATGTTAACTATATTTGTTCTCTCTTAACTTTTTTCCTTGTGTTTCAATCAGTTGAGCAGTGTGTGAAGAAAAAATGGACTCTGTTTACAAAGTTCTTGGACTGTGTGGTTTCCTTTGTAATCAGTTCTCTGATCTAAGGTCAAACCGGACAGCTGTCCTGTATGTGATTATGCTGCCCTCACCTGACAGACATTATAAACTGCAAGTAGGATGGAGTCCTAGCATAGACCATGAAGCCCAATTCAGAGGAGCTCAGAGTATTCAGAGGAGCTCAAGAGTTCACTGACCACTTTCTTTTATTTTTTTTAAGATGATATTTATTTATTCATAAGCGACACAGAAAGAGAGGCAGAGACAGGCAGAGGGAAAAGCAGGCTCCATGCAGGGAGCCTGATGTGGGACTCCATCCCAGGCCCCCAGGATCACGACCTGAGCCAAAGGCAGACGCTCAACCACTGATGAGCCACCCAGGCACCCCTTCACTGACTACCTTCAAAGCCACTTTACCTGTGACCTTGAAAAGCCAGTGAAGTTCTCACAGGTCCTTAACTTACTTCATAGAAGAAACATACCATTTAGTATGTTTCAAGTGGGAGACTATTCAGTTAGTGCAAGTATTTATAACACTGTGTATTTATAAGTATCACATGCATTTACAATTTGATATAGGAAATATCAAAAAACATTCTCTCTGTGAACACATCATACTAATAGAGAAAGTTGGTATGTTACATTGAAAATTATATTTTAAAAAACTGGAAAATTCTTGAAATTTCTCCAGGGGTATATGTAATTTACCTATTTAATTATACAACTTGACAAGGCCTGCCATTTTTAAATCTTTTTGATATTAATATTGGAACATAGAATTTAGAACGTTAAATATAAATCCTGTATTCATAATTATAAATATGGAAACAACCTGCATTGATTAAGTATAACAGTAGAGACCATGCCCCATAACAAAACTCAACGTGGATCTCCAGAAGGGTTCTCTTTATCTTCTTTTTTTTAAGATTTTATTTATTTATTCATGAGAGACACAGAAAGAGAGAGAGGCAGAGACAGGCAGAGGGAGAAGCAGGCTCCATGCAGGGAGCCCGATGTGGGACTCAATCCGGGGTCCCCAGGATCAGGCCCTGGGCTAAGGCGGGGTTAAACCGCTGAGCCACCCAGGCTGCCCTTTCTTTATCTTCTTGATAAACAATCTGTTGGCTTGCATAGGCAGTGGCTAAAATTCCCCATTGGTCCTAATTTCACATGATAGTCTCATTGAATAGAGTTAAAAACTGGAAACAGAACAACAAAATTCCACCCTTGCTGATATAGACAACACCCTAGGAAGTGCAAATCTGCGGCCAACAAAAGGCCTAAAAATTATTTCTCAAACTGGTCTGTCCCAGAGCCTAGCATTGCTGCCATTGATACATTTTTTCCTACTTACAATATATCTCTGATAGTCTCTCTGGTAGTCTGGTTTTGAAATATCAAAATACAACATTATCTGGAGAGATAAGACACTATACATCACAAATTCTCCAGCACAGATTATTCTATCAGAATACTTACTGTCAAAAGGGAAACAGTAAATAATACCTTGAGGGAAGAGGTGAAGCTGCAGGGAGTGTTTAATGAACAGGAGGATAGAAGAATGCTCCACAGTATATTGTACTGCTGAGGAAGAGCAGCTAGCATGGGCTGTAGAGGTGGAAGTAAAGATCGCTTAGGCAAAAGAAGCCAAATATTGAAAGGAAAAGGGGGTGAAAGGCTGAACACATAACCTGGGCTTCTTGAGAATTTTATGTGGCACTGGCCTTGTTGATCAAAACTAAAATATAGAGATTAACTAAAAACTAAAATAAGAAGGGGAAATTTTTTTTTATCAGAGTTTACAGATTAAACAAAGCAAACAAGGGTAGAATGATCACATTTGTTTTAAAGGACTTTAAAATTGATGACTTTATCATAAATAAAATCTCACTTTCTCAAGATAAAACATGCCTCCTTTAGAAATACCAAATGATATTGAAATGCTGAAGCCTCCATTACATATTGAACAGACTGTGCCATCTCTTCGTAGCCAGGATAGGAAAGGACATAATATATGTCTAAAGATTCTATTTACCTTATGTCTTGAAATGTTTAGAATAAACTAAATAAATGTTTTTTTAAAAAAGCAAGAGAAGAAATATATAATCAAAATAATGTACTGCCAAGTAAAGAAAAGGAATTGTTTTAAGCCTAAACTCTAACTTTAATCCACCTAAACTGTTAAAGTGAGTACTAGAAGCTAAGTAAGTGATGATGTAAATAAGTTATCTTTGTCTGTATATCTGAGAAAGCAATTGTTAGTGGGTCCTTTTCTGGTGACCTCCGTGTCTGGGTTACACACTTACTTGCATTAAGTTTACAGGAAATAATGATAGAGTATCTGTATTTATCTAGTGAAGCATGGTTCTAGCATCTGAAACACGGCAGAGAAAATAGCTCCATCTAGCACTGCTGTTCTTTCGAATAACGGGTGGCACCAGAGTCCCACATTGGGCTCCCTGCATGGAGCCTGCTTCTCCCTCTGCCTGTGTCTCTGCCTCTGTGTGTGTGTGTGTGTGTGTGTGCGTGTGTCTTTCATGAATAAATAAATAAAATATTTTTTTTTAATGATGAAAAAGGAAGAAAGAAAGAAGGAAGGAAGGAAGGGAGGGAGGGAGGAAGGAAGGAAGTCAAACAACGGGGCACTAGGTGGCTCAATTGGTCAAGTGTCTTCCCTGGGCTCATGTCATGATCCCAGGGTCCTGGGATGGAGCCCGGCATCCCTGCTGAGCATCAGGTTCCCTGCTTCTCCTTTTCTCCAGTTTGTGCGCTCTCTCTCTCTCTCTCTCTCTCTCTCTCAAATAAGTAAAATCTTTTAAAAAAAAAGAAAAAAGAAAAAAAGGAAAAGAAAGTCAAGCAAGAATCTACAACCCTGACACTATCAACATGATGAGTAAATGCACACATTTTTTCCTAAGGTGCTGATCACATTTTTTTTAAAGATTTTATTTATTCATGAGAGACAGAGAGAGAGAGAGAGAGACAGGACAGAGACAGAGACATAGGCAGAGGGAGAAGCAGGCTCCATGCAGGGAGCCCGATTTAGGACTCAATCCCAGGTCTCCAGGATCATGCCCTGGGCTGAAGGCAGCGCTAAACCACTGGGCCACCAGGGCTGTCTGGTGCTGATCACATTTTAATATAACATCTACCATACTGAAAGATATGTTAAGACTTCTTAATAGTGTATTCATCTAGGATGACTATCTAATAGGAGGACTATTATTAGATTATAAATATTGCTAGAAAAGTTAGAGACATTGTGTGATGGAATTAAAAACCCATCTGGAGTCAAGTTACTGTTCAAGTCCTGGTTCTGTTACTGACTCTGGGATCTTAAGCAAGATACTCAACCTCACTTAGGTCTGTTTTTTCATCTATTAAATGGTAACAACTCTCCCTCCACTTGGATTATTGAGAAATTCAAAATGAAACCATGTCAGTGAAAGTGTTTTGTAAATTATTAAAACTGATTCAAAGTTACTTAATTAAGCTTTAGAATGATAATAATAAGCTAAATCCTAAGATTCATATTTCCTCCAAGGAAAGTTGCTTTCTTCATGAACAAAGTCTTAAGATACTAGAAATGTCACAAGAATGTAAAAGCTTGACAAATGCTTTCAGGACTAACCTTGGATTTAAACAAAGTGATAGGCTAGACATCTCTCCTCACCATGACTACATCTTTGTATCTGACAGTTAAAAATGTGTGTTATTTATAGCTAAAGCCGCCCAGTTAATTCTCACAAGAGGATTACGAGACTGCCAATCAAGCAAAAGCCCCAGCAGGTGGGGTTTATGTGAGCTGATAAAACAGGTTCTGTCAAAGCACTTGTAGAAGTGAATCCCAAAATCACTGACCCTCCCACACCCTATTCTTAATCCAAAAAATTATATCCTCCAGGTAAGAACAACAACAACAAAAGAGTCTTGTAACTAAATAGATACATTCCACCTAAAATACACTGTAGATTATGCAGAGAATACGTGTGTTTTATATACTTAGATTTGGGAGATTATACTAAGAATTCAAAAGGCTGCCTAGTATTTTCAAGGGTATCTCAAAGTAAATTTTATTTCTTTGTCAATTATAACAATATTATTCTACATCCAAACTTGGATTCTGTACTTAGCATCCAGGTCCAAATTTCTACGCACATTTAGGACAAACCTACCTGGACTACCTGCCCAGAAGAACTTTATACACTGTCCCCAAACCTCTCTCATGAGTGTTTAGGCACAGTGAATATTATCCCTATCATTCTAGCCACCTGGTTAAAACTTTACATCATCTTTGACCCCTTCCTCATTCCCACTTCCACCACAGCCATTAATTAATGAATACCTTTGTCTTCTATCCCTGAAATGTCTTTTATATCCATTTATTCCTCTGTTCTATCCCTATTGTCACTGGCCCTGTTCAGGAATTCATCAAATTGCAACTAAATCATCTGTACAATGTCTTAACTGTTCTCACTGACTGCCTCACCTTTCCAAATGTACTTTCCACATTCCTCATGGAGCAGTCTTCTAAACAAGGCAGTAAGATTAAAAGTTACTTAGCAAAACATTGAATAATCTAGGTTATATCTGTCTTTCAGACTTCTTTCTAAGTTGATGTCTCCATATACCGTTCTCTAGTCATACCACACACCTAATAGTTATTATTATTCCTTGAGTATTCTATTGTCCAAGGATTTTAGTCATGCTGTTCCTTCCATCTAGAAAGTTCTTTCCTCCCTTCTCCAAATAGTAATGTATTTATTTTTCAAAACTATTTTCTCTACCTCCTCTCCTTTGAGCTATACCCCAACACTAAGGATTTATCATTATTTCCTATACTCTTATAAAGTCCTGTTGTATTTCTTTAAAAAGCACTTCTTTCACATAGGCATTTTGCTTTCTTACCAAATTGCAAATCCAAATACTGTAAGCATGTCATTTTTATTTTATTTTTTTCCAGTTTATTTTATTTTTTTTTAATTTATTTTTTATTGGTGTTCAATTTACCAACATACAGAATAACACCCAGTGCCCGTCACCCATTCACTCCCACCCCCACCCTCCTCCCCTTCTACCACCCCTAGTTCGTTTCCCAGAGTTAGCAGGCTTTACGTTCTGTCTCCCTTTCTGATATTTCTCACACATTTCTTCTCCCTTCCCTTCTATTCCCTTCCACTATTATTTATATTCCCCAAATGAATGAGAACATATAATGTTTGTCCTTCTCCAACTGACTTACTTCGCTCAGCATAATACCCTCCAGTTCCATCCACGTTGAAGCAAATGGTGGGTATTTGTCATTTCTAATGGCTGAGTAATATTCCACTGTATACATAGACCACAGCTTCTTTATCCATTCATCTTTCGATGGACACCGAGGCTCCTTCCACAGTTGGGCTATTGTGGACATTGCTGCTATCAACATCGGGGTGCAGATGTCCCGGCGTTTCACTGCATCTGTATCTTTGGGGTAAATCTCCAACAGTGCAATTGCTGGGTCGTAGGGCAGGTCTATTTTTAACTCTTTGAGGAACCTCCACACAGTTTTCAAAGTGGCTGCACCAGTTCACATTCCCACCAACAGTGTAAGAGGGTTCCCTTTTCTCCGCATCCTCTCCAACATTTGTGGTTTCCTGCCTTGTTCATTTTCCCCATTCTCACTGGTGTGAGGTGGTATCTCATTGTGGTTTTGATTTGTATTTCCCTGATGGCAAGTGATGCGGAGCATTTTCTCATGTGCTTGTTGGCCATGTCTGTCTTCCTCTGTGAGATTTCTGTTCATGTCTTTTGCCCATTTCATGATTGGGTTGTTTGTTTCTTTGGTGTTGAGTTTAATAAGTTCTTTATAGATCTTGGAAACTAGCCCTTTATCTGATATGTCATTTGCAAATATCTTCTCCCATTCTGTAGGTTGTCTTTGAGTTTTGTTGACTGTATCCTTTGCTGTGCAAAAGCTTCTTATCTTGATGAAGTCCCAATAGTTCATTTTTGCTTTTTGTTTCTTTTGCCTTCGTGGATGTATCTTGCAAGAAGTTACTGTGGCCAAGCTCAAAAAGGGTGTTGCCTGTGTTCTTCTCTAGGATTTTGATGGAATCTTGTCTCACATTTAGATCTTTCATCCATTTTGAGTTTATCTTTGTGTATGGTGAAAGAGAGTGGTCTAGTTTCATTCTTCTGCATGTGGATGTCCAATTTTCCCAGCACCATTTATTGAAGAGACTGTCTTTCTTTCAATGGATAGTCTTTCCTCCTTTATCGAATATTAGTTGACCATAAAGTTCAGGGTCCACTTCTGGGTTCTCTATTCTGTTCCATTGATCTATGTGTCTGTTTTTGTGCCAGTACCACACTGTCTTGATGACCACAGCTTTGTAGTACAACCTGAAATCTGGCATTGTGATGCCCCCAGATATGGTTTTCTTTTTTAAAATTCCCTTGGCTATTCGGGGTCTTTTCTGATTCCACACAAATCTTAAAATAATTTGTTCTAACTCTGAAGAAAGTCCATGGTATTTTGATAGGGATTGCATTAAACGTGTAAATTGCCCTGGGTAACATTGACATTTTCACAATATTAATTCTGCCAATCCATGAGCACGGAATATTTTTCCATCTCTTTGTGTATTCCTCAATTTCTTTCAGAAGTGTTCTATAGTTTTTAGGGTATAGATCTTTTACCTCTTTGGTTAGGTTTATTCCTAGGTATCTTATGCTTTGGGGTGCAATTGTAAATGGGTTTGACTCCTTAATTTCTCTTTCTTCAGTCTCATTGTTAGTGTATAGAAATGCCACTGATTTCTGGGCATTGATTTTGTATCCTGCCACGCTACCGAATTGCTGTATGAGTTCTAGCAATCTTGGGGTGGAGACTTTTGGGTTTTCTATGTAGAGTATCATGTCATTGGCGAAGAGGGAGAGTTTGACTTCTTCTTTGCCGATTTGAATGCCTTTAATGTCTTTTTGTTGTCTGATTGCTGAGGCTAGGACTTCCAGTACTATGTTGAATAGCAGTGGTGAGAGTGGACATCCCTGTCTTGTTCCTGATCTTAGGGGAAAGGCTCCCAGTGCTTCCCCATTGAGAATGATATTTGCTGTGGGCTTTTCGTAGATGGCTTTTAAGATGTTGAGGAATGTTCCCTCTATCCCTACACTCTGAAGAGTTTTGATCAGAAATGGATGCTGTATTTTGTCAAATGCTTTCTCTGCATCTAATGAGAGGATCATATGGTTCTTGGTTTTTCTCTTGCTGATATGATGAATCACATTGATTGTTTTACGGGTGTTGAACCAGCCTTGTGTCCCAGGGATAAATCCTACTTGGTCATGGTGAATAATTTTCTTAATGTACTGTTGGATCCTATTGGCCAGTATCTTGTTGAGAATTTTTGCATCCATGTTCATCAAGGATATTGGTCTGTAATTCTCCTTTTTGGTTGGGTCTTTGTCTGGTTTTGGAATTAAGGTGATGCTGGCCTCATAGAACGAATTTGGAAGTACTCCATCTCTTTCTATCTTTCCAAACAGCTTTAGGAGAATAGGTATGGTTTCTTCTTTAAACGTTTGATAGAATTCCCCTGGGAAGCCATCTGGCCCTGGACTCTTGTGTCTTGGGAGGTTTTTGATGACTGCTTCAATTTCCTCCCTGGTTATTGGCCTGTTCAGGTTTTCTATTTCTTCCTGTTCCAGTTTTGGTAGTTTGTGGCTTTCCAGGAATGCGTCCATTTCTTCTAGATCGCCTAGTTTATTGGCATATAGCTGTTCATAATATGCTTTTAAAATCGTTTGTATTTCCTTGGTGTTGGTAGTGATCCCTCCTTTCTCATTCATGATTTTATTAATTTGAGTCTTCTCTCTCTTCTTTTTAATAAGGCTGGCTAGTGGTTTATCTATCTTATTAATTCTTTCAAAGAACCAACTCCTGGTTCTGTTGATCTGTTTCACAGTTCTTCTGGTCTCGATTTCGTTGAGTTCTGCTTGAATCTTTATTAACTCTCTTCTTCTGCTGGGCGTAGGGTCCATCTGCTGTTTTTTCTCTAGCTCCTTTATGTGTAAGGTTAGCTTTTGTATTTGAGTTCTTTCCAGTTTTTGAATGGATGCTTGTATTGCGATGTATTTCCCCCTTAGGACTGCTTTTGCTGCATCCCAAAGATTTTGAACGGTTGTATCTTCATTCTCATTAGTGCCATGAATCTTTTTAATTCTTCCTTAATTTCCTGGTTGACCCTTTCATCTTTTAGCAGGATGGTCCTTAACCTCCACGTGTTTGAGGTCCTTCCAGACTTCTTGTTGTGATTTAGTTCTAATTTCAAGGCATTATGGCCTGAGAATATGCAGGGGACGATCCCAATCTTTTGGTATCGGTTCAGACCCGATTTGTGACCCAATATGTGGTCTATTCTGGAGAAAGTTCCATGTGCACTTGAGAAGAATGTGTATTCAGTTGAGTTTGGATGTAAAGTTCTGTAGATATCTGTGAAATCCATCTGGTCCAGTGTATCATTTAAAGCTCTCGTTTCTTTGGAGATGTTGTGCTTAGAAGACCTATCGAGTATAGAAAGAGCTAGATTGAAGTCACCAAGTATAAGTGTATTATTATCTAAGTATTTCTTCACTTTAGTTATTAATTGATTGATATATTTGGCAGCTCCCACATTTGGGGCACATATATTGAGGATTGTTAAGTCCTCTTGTTGGATAGATCCTTTAAGTATGATATAGTGTCCCTCTTCATCTCTCACTACAGTCTTCGGGGTAAATTTTAGTTTATCTGATATAAGGATGGCTACCCCTGCTTTCTTTTGAGGACCATTCGAATGGTAAATGGTTCTCCAACCTTTTATTTTCAGGCTGTAGGTGTCCTTCTGTCGAAAATGAGTCTCTTGTAGACAGCAAACAGATGGGTCCTGCTTTTTTATCCAGTCTGAAACCCTGCGCCTTTTGATGGGGTCATTAAGCCCGTTCACGTTCAGAGTTACTGTTGAGTGATATGAGTTTAGTGTCATCATGATATCTATTCAGTCCTTGTTTTTGTGGATTGTTCAACTGGACTTCTTCTTAAAGGGGAATTTTAAGAGTCCCCCTTAAAATTTCTTGCAGAGCTGGTTTGGAGGTCACATATTCTTTCAGTTCCTGCCTGTCTTGGAAGCTCTTTTTCTCTCCTTCCATTTTGAATGAGAGCCTTGCTGGATAAAGTATTCTTGGTTGCATGTTCTTCTCATTTAGGACCCTGAATATATCCTGCCAGCCCTTTCTGGCCTGCCAGGTCTCTGTGGAGAGGTCTGCTGTTACCCTAATACTCCTCCCCATAAAAGTCAGGGATTTCTTGTCTCTTGCTGCTTTAAGGATCTTCTCTTTATCTTTGGAATTTGCAAGCTTCACTATTAAATGTCGAGGTGTTGAACGGTTTTTATTGATTTTAGGGGGGGATCTCTCTATTTCCTGGATCTGAATGCCTGTTTCCCTTCCCAGATTAGGAAAGTTTTCAGCTAGAATTTGTTCAAATACATATTCTGGCCCTCTGTCCCTTTCGGCGCCCTCGGGAACACCAATTAAACGTAGGTTTTTCTTCCTCAGGCTGTCATTTATTTCCCTTAATCTATCTTCATGGTCTTTTAATTGTTTGTCTCTTTTTTCCTCAGTTTCCCTCTTTGCTATCAACTTGTCTTCTATGTCACTCACTCGTTCTTCCACCTCGTTAACCCTTGTCGTTAGGACTTCTAGTTTGGATTGCATCTCATTCAATTGATTTTTAATTTCTGCCTGATTAGCTCTAAATTCTGCAGTCATGAAGTCTCTTGAGTCCTTTATGCTTTTTTCTAGAGCCACCAGTAGCTGTATAATAGTGCTTCTGAATTGGCTTTCTGACATTGAATTGTAATCCAGATTTTGTAACTCTGTGGGAGAGAGGACTGTTTCTGAGTCTTTCTTTTGAGGTGAGGTTTTCCTTCTAGTCATTTTGCTCAGTGCAGAGTGGCCAAAAGCGAGTTGTACTGGGAAAAGGAGCAAAAGAGAGGAGAGAAAGAAGGAAAGAAAAGAAAAAGAGAAAAAAGAAAAAAGGAAGAAAAAAAACAAAAAAGAAAAAGAGACAGAAAAAGAAAGAAAGGGAAAAAAAGGGTGGGGGAAGGAAACAAATCAAAAAGCAAAACAAAACGAAACAAAACAAAACAACAACCAAAAAAAAAAAAAAAACACCACGGGGTAGTATCTTCTGATTCTGTGTACTTTAAGTCCCTTGACTTCCCCTGGAACTTGTCCGTCTAGCTGGTCTTCTGGGGGAGGGGCCTGTTGTGTTGATTTTCAGGTGTTAGCACTTGGGTGAGCTGGTGCAGGGCTCAGTGGGGGTTGTTTACCCCGTGAGGCCGCAGGAGGAACAACCCCAGTGGCGGGGCCAGCTCTGGAGCCCTGGATTCCGCCCCCGCAGTAGCTCCGGAGCTCTCCGTCTGCAGGGCCTGGAGGCTCCGGGGCGGGTCCGCTGATCTGCTCAGCTCGGGGCAGGAGCGTCCTCGCTGTCCTGGGCCCTCCCGGCCTCTGCCTGTCCCGGGGGAGGCCGGATCCTGGGCTGTGTCCCGGCGCCCTGTGCTCCGGAGCCTGCGCTGGTGGATTCGCGCTCCCGCCCTGCAGCCCCTCCACGGAGCCGCCCCCGAGCCCCCCCCGAGCTGCTCCCGCCCCGCAGCCCCCTCCACGGAGCCGCCCCCGAGCCCCCCAAGCTGCTCCGGGTCCCGCCGTGCGCGCTGCAGCCCTTAGGGAGCTCGGCGCACTCTCCCGGGGCGCAGGTGCCTGTTACTGTCCCAGGGAGCCCGAGGGCACCCCCTCCCCTCCTGGGTCCTGCTCCAACTCCCTGCGAGCCCCTTTCCGCCCGGGAAGGTCGGTGCAGCTCCTGCTCCTCCGGGACGGGGCTCTCCTGTCCTGGGGACACTCGCCCCGGCCTCAGCCCGGCTCCTCGCGGGGCCCCTCCCCCTTGGAGGCCTTTGTTTCTTTACTTCTTTTTCCCCGTCTTCCTACCTTGATAGAAGCGCGAACTCTTCTCACTGTAGCGTTCCAGCTGGTCTCTCTTTAATTCTCAGGCCGAATTCATAGATTTTCAGGAAAATTTGAAGGTTTTCTAGGTAATTTGGTGGGGACAGGTGACTTGGGGACCCTACTCTTCCGCCACCTTGCCCCTCCCTCTTCTGTAAGCATGTCATTTTTAGTTTGTTGTTTCTTATGGTCTATAGCTGTGTGTGTATGTGTGTGTGTGTGTGTGTGTGTGTGTGTGTGTGTTTGAAGTTTATCCATCAGCACCTCATTCATTGCATGTTTATAAAAACTAATGACTATCGTTATAAGAGCATGGATGATGTAGTGGCAGCTATAGTTGTGACTAGCACAGCATAATACATAGAGTTGTCTAATTCAGTTGTACACCTAAAACGAATATAACACTGTGTATCAATTATATTTCAGCTTAAAAAATAACAATAAAGCAATTAAATGGGAGGTTATTATGTGCCAAGCTCTACTCCAACACTTTCAATATATGAATTAGGTCATTTAATCCTCAGAATAAATCTATTAAATGGGTAACACTAGCCCCATTTTATAAGTGAAGTAACAAATATTCAAAAAAGTTAAGCAGCTTACCAAAGGTCTGCGCTAGTCTGGGGTCAAGATTGGAACCAAAATCTCTCATAATTCACAGATTGTGCCCTCAACCAATTTGCTGCACAGCCTTTAATGGATAGTTAACCACAGAAAACCATATTAGATAAAAAGGCTATTATATGAATAGTGACTGAAAACATTGAGAGCACTGGTACCTAAGAGGTTATGTGATTAGAATCCATAAATTCAAAATCTCTGTTTAAAGAATAACATTTCCTATCTCATAAGCCTATTTTGAAGACTAATTTAAAATGAAGTAAGTAAAATGCCTAGCACAGTATTGAGAACACACTAAGGTTCAGACAAGTTTTGTTTTGTTTTATTTATTTCAGTTGTGAATAGTATAGAAAGTATACTCAAGCCTATTCCCCAAAATATAAAATACTAGGGCAATGAGACATGCTTTACATTCTTAGTGGCTAAATATCAGATAGAGGAAATGTTGCTTTAAATATATCTGTTAGATGGGGACCCTGAGTGGTGTGGTCAGATAAGCGTCAGACTCTTGGTTTCAGCTCAGGTCATGATCTGAGATGAGAGCTGTGAGATCAAGCCCCACATCAGGCTCCTTGCTGAGCTCAGAGTCTGCTAAATTTTCGCTCCCTCACCCTCTCTCTCTGCTCCTCCCTCCTCTCTCTCTCTCTTTCTCTCTCTCTCCAATAAATAAATAAATCTTAAAAATATATATACTTGTATGCTATAGGTAGAAAATAAAAATATACTAACAATAATTTTGCAAAAGCTATGAATGCTGGTCCTTCGGATGACCTCAAAGAGAGATTTACTTAGCTTTTGCAGCAGATGGGATTTCACAATAGATTCCTCTCACCCTTTTGCTAGGAACAGGACCTGGGCTATGAAGTTTATCCAGCCACAATAATCATACCAACTACTACTATTCGCTGAACAATTATGCAGCTCATATGTATCAAAACTCATCACAAAAGACCTATGAAATCTGTTCTGCTATTATGAGGACTGTTGTTGCTGCTGTTGTCATACAAACAAGGAAATTGGCGTGTGACGAGTTTAGGTACCTTACCCCAAGTGACACTGCTGTAAGTGACATAGTCAGAATTTAAGTGCATGTCTGTCTGACTGGAGCCCAACCTCTTAATCACTCTGTCTTTATTCAATCTGTAGTTTACTGTTGCTTTGGATTTTTTTCTTTTATAAAGGGAAATTTTGAGTGTGATTCATTACATTATAAATACTAGCTGCTTTTAAAACCTCATTCAAGTCAAACACTCATTGTCTAAGCAATCCAACTTCTTTTAATTTAACACAAAGAGCAGACATAAACAAATTACAATTTATGTCGTCTGAATTCCAATACCATAAAACCAGAGGGCAGAATGTACATTTATCTATCCTCATAGTCTTTTCCTAGAATGGTCTGAAACCAGTAATGACATCAATGGTGGGGAGACTAACTTCATACCATATGACTATATGGTGATGCGTTCTGAGTATGCCTTTATCTCACTTTTTTAAAAGGTCAGATGGGTAATACATCAAATAAAGTATTTTTGAAAATTCAACTTTTTCCAAGTCAGCAGCACTATCTAGTCTTTATAGCTATATAGTTTCATTGCTGTTTTCATGGTGATTCTCTCTTCTAATTTGATACCTACCACTGCCTTCTAGCTATAGTCTGGGCTCTCACTTTAAAAAATGCCCCTCTTAAAAAAAAATGCCTCACTTGAAAATTCTGCCTTCTGTAGGAAAATATAAGTTTAAATATTTATGTTGGACCTGCTCGCTGAAATAAAAATGTGAACAATGAAGGAGATCACCCAGTCTTTTCCATAACTATATGAACCCTCCCTTCACCGCATAAAGAAGCAGAAAGATGAACAAAGAATTCAGACAGTTTAATTTAACATGACGGTGGTTTGGGGGCCCCAGCATCTGATGGTAGTAATTACAGACTCCTGTTGCCAAATTCAGTATTTTGAAGTTGAGACAAAGCTTTCATTTAAACCTAACTTTCAACTATTCATAAAGTTTGAAGTTATTTTCATTGTTTTGTCAGACATCTCAAATGCTGTTTCTCAGTGATTATCCTGAAACTCCAGAGATACCCACTAACAAATACTTTTCTCCTTAAATACTTTGAAGTGTTATGTTTTTGTGCCACTATGCTTTCATCATTTCCAGCTTTGTATTTATGATTCTTTGGCCAGACCCAGTCTTTAAAGCCTAAAGCTATTCCAAAGGGAGTTAAGATCCTGAGCAAATCAGTCTACATGCTCCTTTCACATCTTCTGCCCTGAAATGCTTTATTTGGATGAGATATTTAAATTAAAATTTAAGTTGGAAATTTCCAAAATGTCAACACAGTTCAGAAGGGTGTATATGGAAAAGGAGCAATCCTCTCATTGAAAATAAGACATGTTGCATCCTAGTTATATGTATAGGAGCTCCTTGCCAATGTTTTTTAATATGGTAGAGAAATACAAATTTGTCCTAACCAAAGTCTATGAAAATCGGCATGGGGTGCCTGGGTAGCTCAGTCAGTTCAGTGTCTGACTCTTGGTTTTGGGCTCAGGTCACGATCTCAGGTTCGTGAGACTGAGCCCTGCATCAGCTCTGTGCTCAGCATGGAGTCTGCTTGAGATTCATTCTCTCTCCCTTTCCCTTTGCCCCTCTTTATGCTTGTGCTTTGTATCTCTCTTTAAATTAAATAATCTTTTAGAAAATCTGTGTGTATCAATTTATTTTGTTATTGCTGTTAGAAATGAGCCTTTAATTTAAACCATCATTTTGGTCAGTCAAAAAAAGATATGTAGTACCTGTACAGTTATCCTTGTACAGTTCTTTAATACTATTCATCCTCTCCTGCAATGAAATCCAGTGCCATCAATTTGTAAAAGTTACTCGAGTTACATTTAATAATCAGAAGAGGAGGGGTGCCTGGGTGGCTCAGTGGTTGAGCATCTGCCTTTGGCTCAGGTCGTGATACCAGGGTCCTGGAATTGAGTCCTGCATCAGGCTCACTGCAGGGAGCCTGCTTCTCCCTCTGTCTATGTCTCTGCCTCTCTCTCTGTGTCTCTCACAAATAAATAAAATCTTAAAAAAAAAAAAAAAAGAGGGGGAGATAACACTTTTCTAAACACATTGGTGGTGGGCTAAATAAATGCCACCAAAGAGGTCCTAATCCCTGGAATCTGGGAATATTACCATATATGGCAAAAGGAATTTTGCAGATATAGTTAAGAATTTTAAGATGGGAATATTTCCTTGGATAATCCAGGCAGGCCCTAAATGCAAATATAAGTATTCTTTTAAGAGGAAGACAGAGGAAGACTTGACTACAGAAAGGGAGAAAGCCATGTAGTTACTGAAGAAGATATTGAAGTGATGTGGCCAGAAACCAAGGCATGTCAGCGGCCTCTAGAAACTGGAAGAAGCAAGAAACGCAATTCTTGCCAGAAGCCTCCAAAAGGAACTAGCACCACTGACACATACTAACCTCATAAGATTCATTTCAGACTTCTGGCTTCCCACATCTGTAAGAGAATAAATTGTTGTTTTAAGCCAGAAAGTTTGTGGTGATTTCTTACAGCAGCAATAGGAAACCGAGACAGCATGTATATACATGGCTGCATTTTATACACAGGAGAAGTGAGGTGACAGGGCAAACCACTGCCACCAGAATTGGAGCGACAGGCCATGATTAGAGAGCATCAATCTACCAGAGCAGAAACCCACCAGCAGAAACCTCCAGGAACCAGTGCCACAGCAGAAAAATCTGAACCTCAATCAACAAATTGCTAAAGGCTCCATTTAGACAAATCTGAGAGTTAGAAATCCAGGGTGCGCCCACAACTTTGGGGAGTTTTACCTCCTGGAGCTCTCCATCAGTTTCTCCCAGCGGATATCAGAGAAAACTCCCCTTGGGTTTCTGGCAGGGAGAGGGGGAAAGTAACCATTTTGAAATACCCCAGAGCATTCTGCTCTTCTTATTAAGGCGGGTGCTCAAGTGTAACTATTTTGTCAGAGCCTAACTCAGTAGGGTTTTATCAGAGCCTAACTGACCCCCTCTGACCTTCCATGTTGAGGAAGGGAAATATTCTTTTTTTTTTATAATAAATTTATTTTTTATCGGTGTTCTATTTACCAACATACAGAATAACACCCAGTGCTCATACCGTCAAGTGCCCCCCTCAGTGCCCGTCACCCATTCACCCCCACCCCCCGCCCTCCTCCCCTTCCACCACCCCTAGTTCGTTTCCCAGAGTTAGGAGTCTCTTATGTTCTGTCTCCCTTTCTGATATTTCCCAATCATTTCTTCTCCCTTCCCTTCTATTTCCTTTCACTATTATTTATATTCCTCAAATGAATGAGAACATATAATGTTTGTCTTTCTCCGACTGACTTACTTCACTCAGCATAATACCCTCCAGTTCCATCCACATTGAAGCAAATGGTGGGTATTTGTCGTTTCTAATGGCTGAGTAATATTCCATTGTATACATAGACCACATCTTCTTTATCCATTCATCTTTCGATGGACACCGAGGCTCCTTCCACAGTTGGGCTATTGTGGACATTGCTGCTATCAACATCGGGGTGCAGGTGTCCCGGCGTTTCACTGCATCTGTATCTTTGGGGTAAATCCCCAACAGTGCAATTGCTGGGTCGTAGGGCAGGTCTACTTTTAACTCTTTGAGGAACCTCCACACAGTTTTCCAAGTGGCTGCACCAGTTCACATTCCTACCAACAGTGTAAGAGGGTTCCTTTTTCTCCGCATCCTCTCCAACATTTGTGGTTTCCTGCCTTGTTCATTTTCCCCATTCTCAGTGGTGTGAGGTGGTATCTCATTGTGGTTTTGATTTGTATTTCCCTGATGGCAAGTGATGCGGAGCATTTTCTCATGTGCTTGTTGGCCATGTCTATGTCTTCCTCTGTGAGATTTCTGTTCATGTCTTTTGCCCATTTCATGATTGGGTTGTTTGTTTCTTTGGTGTTGAGTTTAATAAGTTCTTTATAGATCTTGGAAACTAGCCCTTTATCTGATACGTCATTTGCAAATATCTTCTCCCATTCTGTAGGTTGTCTTTTAGTTTTGTTGACTGTATCCTTTGCTGTGCAAAAGCTTCTTTTTTTTTTTTTTTTTATTTATGATAGTCACAGAGAGAGAAAGAGAGAGAGGCAGAGACACAGGCAGAGGAAGAAGCAGGCTCCATGCACCGGGAGCCCGATGTGGGACTCGATCCCGCGTCTCCAGGATCGTGCCCTGGGCCAAAGGCAGGCGCCAAACTGCTGTGCCACCCAGGGATCCCTGTGCAAAAGCTTCTTATCTTGATGAAGTCCCAGTAGTTCATTTTTGCTTTTGTTTCTTTTGCCTTCCTGGATGTATCTTGCAAGAAGTTACTGTGGCTGAGTTCAAAAAGGGTGTTGCCTGTGTTCTTGAGGAAGGGAAATTTTCAACTCCACTTCCCTCCCAGATCTGACCCACCTAAAATGTGGGAATGGATGGCTGAGAAATACTTGTGTAGTTCACAGCTCAGAGACACAGGCTCACAAAAAACTGAGCCCTAATCATAGGACTATAGTACACTTCCCCTCTCCCACACCTTATCAGCACATCACGAAAGGCCTGTTTATGAGAATTCCATTCACCCAGTACATCATATCAAGCTTTCAAAAAAAATTACAAGCATTCTTAAAGGCAAAAAACATAGTTTGAAGAGACAACACAAACATCAGAACTAGCCTTAGATATGGCAGGGATATTGGAATTATTGAACTTGAATTTAAAACAACTAATTAATACACTAATAGGTCAAGTGGAAAAAATAGACAATATGCAGAAATAGACAGATAATATAAGTAGAGAGGTGGAAATTCTAGGAAAGATTCAAAAAGAAATACTAGAGATCAAAAATTAGCATAAATGAAGAAAGCCTTTGGCAAGCCCATTAGCTGAGGGAAGAATCTGAGGATATATCAATAGAAACTTCCAAAACTGAAAAGCAAAGAGCAAAAACACTAAGGTGTGGGGGGTAAACCAGAATAAAATTTCCAAGAACAGTGGGATAAATGCAGGATAAATGCCCAGAACACTACACCTAGTCCAAATGTAGAAAATCAAAGATAAGAAGAAGTCCTGAAAGAAGCCAAAGAGAAAAACACCTTACCTACAGAGGAACAAAGATAAGATTTGCATCCAACTTCTCAGAAACCAAGCAAGCAAGTACTCAGTAGAGCAAAATATTTAAAGTGTTGAGAGGAGAAATGAAGTAAGACATTAAGAAAAATCAAAACAGTACTTATTTTACATAAGATATAAAGTATGTTTTTCAAAGAAAACTATGTGAAGAAAATCAAATACAAATAAAATATAAGAAAAGAATACCCAAGTATTACAAACCATTCATATTTCAATCTTTAAGACTGTTTCTTGGATTAGAAGCCACAAAATATTGCAGACACTTAAATGACAACTGGAGTTACAACTCCGATGGTAATCAGAGGAGATGGTGCTGGTAGAAATGAAATCGATGCCCACACAGAAAAAGACATTTTTTCTCAGTAACACAATGCATAAATATGAGAGAAAATAGCAATATCAACAAAATATCAATTTTCAATATCAATTGAAAATATCAATATCTATAGCAATAGTGTCCACTTGTAAATTTGTGTATGTGGATTAACCCATTTAAGTGGATTAACATAACTATTCCCATTTTAGAAACTCAGAAATGTTAAGCAACTCACTCAAGGCCACACAAGTAGTGAACCCAGGCAAGCTGGCTCCAGAGTTCACACTCCCAAGCACTAGGCTATCCTCAGTGAACTCTAAAAAGAAACTGTGCAAGATACATCCATGAAGGCAAGAGAAACAAAAGCAAAAATGAATTATTGGGACTTCATCAAGATAAGAAGCTTTTGCACAGCAAAGGATACAACCTACAACTAAAAGACAACCTACAGAATGGGAGAAGATATTTGCAAATGACGTATCAGATAAAGGGCTAGTTTCCAAGATCTATAAAGAACTTATTAAGCTCAACACCCAAAAACAAACAATCCAATCATGAAATGGGCAAAAGACAGGAAGAGAAATCTCACAGAGGAAGACATAGACATGGCCAACAAGCACATGAGAAAATGCTCCGCATCACTGGCCATCAGGGAAATATAAATCAAAACCACAATGAGATACCACCTCACACCAGTGAGAATGGGGAAAATGAACAAGGCAGGAAACCACAAATGTTGGAGAGGATGTGGAGAAAGGGGAACCCTCTTACACTGTTGGCGGGAATGTGAACTGGTGCAGCCACTCTGGAAAACTGTGTGGAGGTTCCTCAAAGAGTTAAAAATAGGTCTGCCCTATGACCCAGCAATTGCACTGCTGGGAATTTACCCCAGAGATACAGATGCAGTGAAACGCCGGGACACCTGCACCCCGATGTTGATAGCAGCAATGTCCACGATAGCCAAACTGTGGAAACTCGGTGTCCATCGAAAGATGATTGGAAAAAGAAACTGTAGTCTATGTATACAATGGAATATTACTCAGCCATTGGAAATGACAAATACCCACTATTTGCTTCGACGTGGAGGGACCTGGAGGGTATTATGCTGAGTGAAATAAGTCAATCAGAAAAGGACAAACATGATATGCTTTCATTCATTTGGGGAATATAAAAATTAGTGAAAGAGAATAAAGGGAAAGGAGAGAAAATGAGTGAAAATATCAGTGAGGGTGACAAAACATGAGAGACACCTAACTCTGGGAAATGAACAAGGGGGGAGGTGGGCGGGGGGTTGGGGTGACTGGGTGATGGGCAATGAGGGGGGCACTAGGCAGGATGAGCTCTGGGTGTTATGCTATGTGTCGGCAAATTGAACTCCAATAAAAAAATTTAAAAAATAAAAATTAAAAAAAAAAAAAGGAACTGTGTTGTTTTCCTCCATAGGACATATAAATTGGCTATTTTCCGAGCTTCCAGTTTAAAGTACCAATTCAAATGGCTATCATTATTCAGGTTTACGAAAGATAAAATTACACCTTTTAAACACCTCTAATCCAAATCTGTTATGATTTTTTCCAAATAAAAATTATCAGAAAGGGAGACAGAAAATGAGAGACTGTTAACTCTGGGAGACAAACTAGGGGTGGTAGAAGGGGAGGTGGGTGGGGGGTGGGAGTGACTGGGTGACAGGCACTGAGGGGGGCGCTTGAGGGGATGAGCACTGGGTATTATTCTATATGTTGGCAAATTGAACACCAGTGAAAAATGAATTTATAAAAAAATTATTTTATGTATAAGTCTTTAAACCAGATATTATCCTCTTTAATTATCTCCTGAGGTTGAATCCCATAAAATCTTTAGCTTCAATGTAAAGAAAATTCCTTGCCTTAATTTGCTTAAATTTATTTCTTTCAAGCTTAGGGTGTTTCTTATGTTGAATAAGTCCATATTCACAAAGCCTACAACTTTCAAGATTTTATAAATGACAAATACATCTATTCTAAGGTAATAGTTTCCCAATTCTTAAGATTCTATTCAAAATATTTTTATATGAAAAAAATATTTTTATATGAGTACTTCCAATCCTTGATTATTAATTATCATTTCTCTGGAAGTTTTCCAGTTTTATTATTATTTATTCTTTAACTTAATCCAATTTTTCCAATATGGGTATCACAGTTATATACAACAGCAAAATAATGTGCTTTCTGTTATTTATTTTTCTCTCCTAAATAATTTCTGAAACCATTCCTGACATTATTCAATAATTTACTGGTTGTGAGGATTATAAGCAAATCATTGGCCAATGATTTAAGAAATAATAATCAGCTCCAAGTTCTTAACTATAATAGAATACAATTGAGATTATTTTTTCTAATATGTATTGATTTACCAAATACACATGAAGATCCTGCTATGTATATGTCACTATTAAAATACACAGTAGGCCACGGAGGAGCTAATATAATCTAGTATAATCTAGTTATAATAAGTATAACAAAGAGAATGTCAAATAAATCATTTTCAAGTAAATTCTTTCTTTACTCACTGAGTTTAGAGATCATAAAAAACATCAAATGTATGTTTTCCTAGGTTTTATCATTCTTGGTGGGGATCAAAAATAAACCTCTATTTTCTTATCTAACATTTTTTAAATTATTTATTTATGATAGTCACATCACAGAGAGAGAGAGAGAGAGAGAGGCAGAGACACAGGCAGAGGAGGAGCAGGCTTCATGCACCGGGAGCCCGACGTGGGATTCGATCCCGGGTCTCCAGGATCGCGCCCTGGGCCAAAGGCAGGCGCCAAACCGCTGCGCCACCCAGGGATCCCCTAACATTTTCTTTATCAATTGCTACTACCAATAGTTGTTTCAATTAAACAATTGTTATATACCTTAGCTTAAAAGAAGAAAGGGGAGGAGAAGGAGAAAGATACCATGAGGGAGGAACACCATTAAGCAATGTGATCTAAGAGCTATTAATGGTTTTACTATTATTAGTTCAATGAATAAACTACTGTGGTAAAGTAGCTGATTATAGACTTACTACTATATTTAACATCTGCTCAGTTCTAGAGAGTTGAACCACAAAGTACTTCCTACTTCATGAGTAATATTTTTACTAATACAGAGGATTCCCCTTTTTCAGATGAAGTGTTTCATGTAATACCATATGTGTAATAATAGCCTTTTTCCCACAGGTTTTCCCAGCAGCAATTTGAGGTTTAATAAATTCCAAGTCCTGCCAAGCTAACAATGTATTATAATGATAATAACAAGTAAATGCTCACCTAATTCAATAAAATAACTCTTCAATGTTATTAGTATATTGGTCACATATGTATGCCAGAATAAGAAGAAACAAATAGGTAAAGGGAATATAATCCAACCCAATAAAACAAACATCTCCTACTTATTTTTCAACATTTGAATTTTAACAATGTGTAGGTCTTATAAATAATATAAGTTTTACTAACCGATTCCAAACTATAGACTCAAAATGCATAGTGAAAAATCAGGTAACTACCTCTCCACAGAGAAATACTATGAATACTTCACTAGAAGGTATGTATTAATAGTCCTCAACATCCAGAATATAGATATCCGAGAATGCTAAATTAATTTTGTTATTTTTTAAAGATTTTATTTATTTATTTATGACAGAGAGAGAGAGAGAGAGAGAGGCAGAGACACAGGCAGAAGGAGAAGCAGGCTCCACGCAGGGAGCCCGACGTGGGACTTGATCCCGGGACTCCAGGACCACGCCCTGGGCCGAAGGCAGGCGCCAAACTGCTGAGCCATCCAGGGATCCCCTAAATTAATTTTCCACAAAAGAAATGAGTCTTGAGTATCCTGAAGTACAAGGAAAGGATAATGCTTTAGAAGTAAGCACTGAGATTATTTTAATTACATCAAGAGGAAGGACACATAGAAAAGAGAGAAATAGAAGAAACAAAAATAATAATATTGTCTGTTTACTATGTGCTGGTGAATGGTGGCACTAATTAACATACATTAGATTCTTATACTAATGCCCTAAAGTCAGTATCCTTATCATTTTACACATTAGAAAACTGAAGCTTAAAGAAAAATGTCACAATAGTCAACAAAAGAGCTAGGGCTTGAATTTGGGCATCTCTTACTAAAACCAATGTTCTTGACCACTACTACTTTCTGCAAAAATAAGTATAAAGTATTCACTCTTAACTTTTGTGGTTTTTTTATTGTGAAATAATTTTTAGCATACCTAGGATTTGTAAAAATGGGACAAGAGAAAATAATTACACAAATATGATAAAACACCAACTGGCTCAACAGCACTCAACGTCAGGGAAATACAAATCAAAACTACAATGAGATCACATCATACCTGTTAGAATGGCTGAAATAAAAAACACAAGAAACAATGAAACAATGGGTGTTCACAAGAATGTGGAGAAAGGGGAACCCTCTTGCACTGTTGGTGGGAATGCAAACTGGAGAGCAGCACTCCAGCCACTCTGGAGAGCAGTATGGAGCTTCCTCAAAAAGTTAAAAAAAGAACTACCCTATGATCCAGCAATTGCCTACTAGATATTTACCCCTAAAATACAAAACCACTAAATCCGAGGGATACAAGCACCCCAATGTTTATAAAATCATTATCAACAATAGCCAAATTATGGAAAGAGCCCAAGTGTCCATCAATGGATGAATGGATAAAGAAGATGTGGTATATAGAGTGGAATATTACTCAGCCATAAGAAAGAATGACATTTTGCCATTTGTAACAACATGGATGCAGCTAGACAGTATTGCCCTAAGTGAAATAGAGAAAGACAAACACTACATGATTTCACTCTTATGTGGAATTTAAGAAACAAAGCAAATGAACATAGAGGGGATAAAAGAGAGGCAAAACAAGAAACAGACTCTTAAATCTAGAAAACAAACTGATGGTTACCAGAGGGGAGGTGAGTAGAGGGATGGGTTAAATAGGTGATGGACATTAAGGAGGGCACTTTTTTGGATGAGCACCAGGTATTGTATGTAAGTGATGAATCACTAAATTCTACACCTAAAACTAATATTACCCTGTATGCTAGTTTGAATTTAAATAAAAACTTGGAGAAAGAAATTTAACAACTAGAGGGTCTGGGAGAAGAATATACTAGAGTTCCTTGTACTATATTTGCGACTTTAGACATGTTTGGAATGTTTTCAAATTTAAAAGTCACAAAATATTAAAAGAATGTATTTTTATGCATATTTTTCCCATTAGAATCATTAGGGAGTAAGATTATAGACATGATGTTCAGTTACCTTCGAATACTTCAATGTGTTTTTCCTAAGAACAAGAACATTCTCTTTCATAATCACAGTATAGTTATCAAAATCAGAGAACTAACATTGATACAATGTTATTATCAAATCTCCAGAACTTATTCAAACCTCACCAATTGTCTCAATAATGTCCAAGAATAGAGCCGAGAGAGAAGTACTATAATCCAGGATTCTAAAATCCAGGATCACATATTGGATTTAGCTGCCACATCTCTAATCTCCTTTAATCTGAAACAGTTCCTCATTCTTTGTCTTTCACAATCTTCTCATGACAAGCCAGTTACTTTATAAAATGTCCCTCAATTTTGCTTTGGTCTGCTATTTCCTCATGATTAGATTGAAACTGCATTTTTGGTTAGAATTCCACGAGAGTTGATACTGTGTCTTATCAGCCTCAGAAAGTACATGATGTCAGTTTGTCTCATTGCTGGTGATGGTGACTAATCATTTCTTTAGGTGGTTTCTATCAGGTTTCTCCATTGTCATTTATTTTTCTCTTTGTAATAAATAAGTAATTTGTGGGAAGATATATTGAGACTGTGTAGACAATCTGATCCTCACCAAACTGTCACACAATAGTGTTAGCATCCATTGATAATTTAATTTGAATGAAATATTACTATGATGGTTCTAAGAACATACTAGTTTGACACTGTGAAAAAATACAAATATTCAGGTCCTGATTGGTTACTCATGGGAAAATGTGTAATGGTTGGTTTTTAAAACCACTTGAGGAAAAAACAGTTAATAGGAAGAGCTGTATGTGTAATTACAGCTGTGTTTCCTGCCAGCAATTCTGCTATAGTCAGAGGTCTGGCAGCTTTCCCCTCTTAGTTCTTACAGAAATATAGACACTTAACACATAATTTATTTTTAGAAAAGAACATTTACTAGTATTATGAAAACAATTTGCTCTCAAAGTGTTTCAGCCTTCCAATCCAAACCAAACCTTCTAGAGGAATTGTTAAACAATAGCGGATAGTGGACATATGGTCAGGAGAGATAAGTTCTTGGCCAACAGAATTTGTAAGACCCCAGACAAATGAGGTAAACACTTGGCCTGAGTTTCCTTTTCTGTAAAATAAAGAGTTAGGTTCAGGCTAGTGTTTCTTGACTCTGGGTGCATAACATACATACAAAATTGGTTTTTTACAAATGCTTTTATCTGACCCAACCTTCAGAAATTCTGACTTAATAGGCTTGGGTGAATATGGCCAGGTAGGTTTAAGAGCCAATAGATTAATTAGATGATCTCTGAGATACCTCGAACTCTGGTTCTATGATTATGTGGTTCTATTTCGCCTTCTCATAGCAGACAAGGAAGGAGGGGCATAGTATTCCAAATTTCATTCTCCTCCACTCTTTTTTTTTTTTAAGATTGTATTTATTTATTTAAGAGAGAGAGAGAGAGCACAAAGTGGGGGCAGAGGGAGAGGGAGAAGCAGACCCCCTGCTGAGCAGGGGGCCCAACTCAGGACTTGATCCCAGGATCCTGAGATCATGACCTGAGCCAAAGGCAAACACTTAACCAAATAAACCAGGGGATCCCTGGGTGGCGCAGCGGTTTAGCACCTGCCTTTGGCCCAGGGCAGGATCCTGGAGACCCGGGATCGAATCCCACGTCGGGCTCCCGGTGCATGGGGCCTGCTTCTCCCTCTGCCTGTGTCTCTGCCTCTCTCTCTCTCTCTCTCTGTGTGACTATCATAAATAAAAAAAAAAAAAAAAAAAACCACCCAGGTGCCCTTCTCCTCCACTCTTAATATAAATTTCTGGCCTGTGCTAAGGGTAGTGATTTTCATACTTTAGTGGTAAGTCACAAATAGCTAATTAAAAATGTAGATTCCTAGACACACCCCATAAAATTCTGATGCAGTAAGCTTTGGACACTGCTCAGGACCCAAGTGGTTTTGAGGCTACTGATTGAGATCCACACTTTTAGAAACACTGTCAAGGGTATTACTGGCAACTTCAAGGATGGGGTTTTACCTGAGGAGTCTTTGGGACTCTGGTTTATGCTGAAATTCAATGAGGTTGGTGCAGTAACTCCAGACTCCAAGCCTCACAGCTCTGACTCTCACACTTCACTTTGAGGTCCAGTGGTATAACTAGGATCCTGGCTTTCATCAAAACCTGCAATGAATATTTAAGAGAAAAAGGATTAAAATCAAGCACAGACCAACAATTTCTACAAATAGAAACATAATCACAATGGAAATATGGGCAAAGCATAGGAACAGGCAGTTCATAGAAGAACAAATCCATTGGTGAGTAAACATTTATTTTATCAGTGAAATAAAAATTAATAAAAGAGTAAGGTACCATTTTTCACCAAAATGGCATACATTTAAAAAGTTTAATAGTATCAAGTAATTTTCAGGAACACTGGCACGCTAATGCATTCATGGAAAAATTTACTTTCCTAAAGAAATAAATGTCTAAACAAATTGTGGTATAATCTTAGTAGATAATATGCAACAATAAGAATAAATGAGGTATATCTGTACAGATTAACTTTTTTTTAAGATTTTATTTATTTATTCATGAGAGACACAGGGAGAGAGGCAGAGACATAGGCAGAGGGAGAAGCAGGCTCCCTGCAGGGAGTCCAATGCAGGACTTAATTCTGGAAGTCTGGGATCATGACCTGAACCAAAGGCAGGTACTCAACCACTGAGCCACCCAGGCATCACTGTACAGACTGATTTAGAAAGCTCTCTAAGACTTATCACTGAGTGAAGAAAATCTAAATAATACCATTCATTGTGGTAACTTGTCTCCACTCTGTATCCACAGGCCATTACCCATCAAAAGACTGAGAGTCTATTCCTGCCTTGTCTCTGAATCTGACTAGTCTTAACGAGTTTCGTGACAAATAAAATGTGGCAGAAGAGACTCTGGGACTTCTGAGGCTAGGTTGTGAGAAGCTCTATGGCTTCTTCCTGGGTTTCTTGGAACATGTAATTGCAACTCTTGCTCTGGGAGAAAAATCATCTGCTATGTATAAATCTGACTGTCCTGAGAATGACATGTGCAGAAAGAGGAAGATTTCACGTAGCCCTGACTATTCTAATCCAGGCAACATGTGAGTGAAGCTGACATTTTGGGAATTACAGTCCCAGCAGATCACCTGAACATAATAGCCAACATTCCAGACATATATCCCTAGTCAAGTCACCCCAGCCATCCTCAGCCTTTTGAGCCACTTCAGCTGAGGCTCCAGACATGGTGGAGTATAGATGAACCATCTCTATTGTATCTTGCTTGAATTTCTGTCCTACAGAATCATGATCATAATAAATGTTGGTCATTTTACAGCAGTTTTAAGAAAAAAATTACCATGATGGCTACCAAATAGTGATTTCCAACCCCTTCGTTCCTTATATATTTTATTACCCTTAATGTATATAAAGATGGCCCCCAACTTATGATGGTTCAACTTATGTTTAAGAGCCATTTATGTATGTATTTCCTTTATATACATAATATACATATGTATTATAAATATAAAATCTATGGTATTAGAAATCAGGATAATGGTTGCTCTTGGAGAAGGGCAAGTGGTGACTAGTGGCAAAATGTAAAACTTCGCTGAGCTTATGAATGTGTGCCTTTTAAATATGTTTCAGTAAAAAATATTTTTAATAATGAATGTCATATATATAGAAGGAATTAGAAGGGTTTAGAGAAAACATAATCAACTGAAATTTTGGTAATGGGTGGGAAAGGCAAAAATAAAATTACAAAAGTATCATTAAAAATAAAACACATGAGGGATCCCTGGGTGGCGCAGTGGTTTGGTGCCTGCCTTTGGCCCGGGGCATGATCTTGGAGACCCAGGATAGAATCCCACGTCGGGCTCCCGGTGCATGGAGCCTGCTTCTCCCTCTGCCTGTGTCTCTGTCTCTCTCTCTGTGTGTGACTATCATAAATAAATTAATTAATTAAAATAAATAAATAAATAAAACACATGATTATTCATCACAACCTAGGGATTTATTCCTAGGTTGCAAGGGTGGTTCCAACATCCATAATTAATGTGATACACTGTATTAATAAAAGAAAGGACAAGAATCATATGATCTTCTAAATAAATGCAAAAACATCATTTAACAGAGTACAGTATCCTTTCTTGATGATAACTCTGTACAGTGTACAGAGAGAACATACCGCAATATCATAAAAGCCATCTATGAAAAGCCTACAGCAAATATCATTCTCAACAGGGAAAAATGGAGAGCTTTTCCTCCATAAGGTCAGGAACACAGCAGGAATGTACACTCACCACTGTTGCTCAACATAGTACTAGAAGTCCTAACCTCAGTAATCAGACAACAAAAAGAAATAAAAGGCATCTGAATTGGCAAAGAAGAAGTCAAACTCTCAGTCTTCAAAGACAACATGATACTCTATGTGGAAAACCCAAAAGACTCCACCCTAAAATTGCTCCAACTCATACAGGAATTCAGCAAAGTAGCAGGATATAAAATCAATGCGCAGAAGCCAGTTGCATTTCTATACAGTAGCAATGAGGCAGAAGAAAAAGAAATTTAGATATCTATCCCATCTATAATTGCACCAAAAAAAAAAAAAAAAAAACATAAGATACCTAGGAATAAACCTAACTAAAGAGGCAAAGGATCTGTAATGACAAAACTATAGAACGCTCGTGAAAGAAGTTGAGGAAGACATAAAGAAATGGAAAAATGAGGGTGCCTGGGTGGCTCAGTTGGTTGAGTGTCTGATTCTTTAGCTAGGGTTGTGATCTCAGGGTTGTGGAATTGACCCTCGAGTCAGGCTCTGCACTCAGCAGTGTCTTCTCAGGATTCTCTTTCTTTCTCTTCCCCTCGTCACATACTTTCTCTTGCTCCCTCTCTCGAATGAATAAATACAATCTTTTTTAAAAATGGAAAAATGGGGCAGCCCCGGTGGCGCGCGGTTTAGCGCCGCCTGCAGCCTAGGGCGTGATCCTGGGGACCTGGGATAGAGTCCCACATCGGGCTCCCTGCGTGGAGCCTGCTTCTCCCTCTGCCTGTGTCTCTGCCTCTCTCTCTCTCTCTCTCTCTGTGTGTGTGTGTCTCTCTCTATGAATAAATAAATAAATTATTTTTTAAAAAATGGAAAAATGTTCCATGTTCATCAATTGGAAGAATAAGGATTGTTAAAATGTCTATGCTACCTAGAGCAATCTATACATTCAGTGCAATCCTCATCAAAATACCATAAACTTTTTCCACAGAGCTGGAACAAATAATCTTAAAATTTCTTTGGAACCAGAAAAGACCTGAAATAGCCAGAGGAATGTTGAAAAAGAAAACTAAAGCTGATAGCATCACAATTCTGGACTTCAAGCTCTATTACAAAGCTGTAATAATCAAGACAGTATGGTACTGGCACAAAACAGACACATAGATCAATGAAACAGAATAGAGAACCCAGAAATGGACCCTCAACTCTATGGCCAACTCATCTTTGACAAAGTAGGAAAGAATATTCAATGGAAAAAAGATAGTCTTTTCAACAAACGGTGTTGGGAAAATTAGACAGCCACATGCAGAAGAATGAAACTAGACCATTTTCTTACATCATACACAAAAATAGACTCAAAATGGATGAAAGACCTAAATGTGAGACAGGAATCTGTCAAAATCCTAGAGAGGGGATACTTGGGTGGCTCAGTGGTTGAGCGTCTGCCTTCAGGTCAGGGCAAGATCCTGGGGTCCTAGGATTGAGTCCTGCATCAGTCTCCCTGCAGGGAGCCTACTTCTCCCTCCACCTATGTTCCTGCTCTCTGTCTGTGTCTCTCATGAATAAATATATTTTTGTTAAAAAAATCCTAGAGAGAACACAGGCAGCAACCTCTGTGACCTTGGCTTCAACAATATCTTGATAGACATGTCTCCAAAGGCAAGGGAAACAAAGGCAAAAATGAACTATTGGGACTTCATCAAGATGAAAATCTTTTGCACAGCAAAGGAAATAGTTGACAAAATCTAAAGACAACCAATAGAATGACAGAAGATACTTGCAAATGCCTTACCAGATAAAGATTTAGTATCCAAAAATCTATAAAGAACTTATCAAACTCAATACCCAAAGAACGAATGATCCAATCAAGAAATGGGCAGAAGATATGAATAGTCATTTCTCCAAAGAAGACATACAAATGGCCAATGCTGAAATGAAAAGTGCTCAACATCACTCAGTGTCAGGGAAATACAAATCAAAACCACAATGGGATATCAACTCATACTGGTCAGAATGGCTAAAATTAACAAGTCAGGAACTGATAAATGTTGGCAGGGATGTGGAGAAAGAAGAACCCTCCTACACTGTTGGTGGGAATGCAAGCTGGTGCAGCCATTCTGGAAAACAGTATGGAGGTTCCTCAAAAAGTTGAAAATAGAGCTGTTTTATGACCCAGAAATTGCACTACCAGGTATTTACCCTAAAGATATGAATGTAGTGATCCAAATGGGCATCTGCATCCCAATGTTTATAGCAGCAATGTCCATAATAGCTAAACTATGGAAAGAGTCCATATGTCCATCAACAGATGAATGGATAAAAAACAAGTGGTGTATATATATACAATGGAATGTTACTCAGACATCAAAAAAATGAAATCTTGCCATTTGCAACAACATGGATGGAACTAGAGGATGTTATGCTAAGTAAAATAAGTCAAGGAGAGAAAGACAATTATATGTTTTCATTTGTATGTGGAATTTAAGAAACAAAACAGAAGAACAGGGATCCCTGGGTGGCGCAGCGGTTTGGCACCTGCCTTTGGCCTAGGGCGCGATCCTGGAGACCCAGGATCGATTCCCACGTCGGGCTCCCGGTGCATGGAGCCTGCTTCTCTCTGCCTGTGTCTCTGCCTCTCTTTCTCTCTCTGTGACTATCATAAATAAATAAAAATTAAAAAAACAAAAAAAAAAAAACCAAAAACAAAAAAAAAAAAAAACCCAGAAGAACATAGGGGAAGGGAACAGAAAATAAAACAAGACAAAAATCAGAGAGGGAGACAAACCATAAGAGACTCTTACTCATAGAAAACAAACTGAGGGTCCCTGGAAGGAAGGGGTTGGAGGAATAGGGTAACTGAGTGATGGACATTAAGGAGTGCACAAGATGTAATGAGCACTGGATGTCATATAAGACTTATGAATCACTGAACTCTCTAACTCTGAAATGAATAATATACTATATGTTAATTAATTGAATTTAAACAAAAAATAAATAGAAAAAAGCAAAACACATGAAAAGCATGAAGATGGTAAGTATTAAATATATCAGTAATCAAAATAAATGTGCATGAATTAAATTTTCTAATCAAAAAAGAGACATTAGTAAATTGGTTAAAAAGTATATACTTCTATGCTGTTTACAAAAGACATGCATAAAACATGAGGATATCAACAGTAAAAAATATGGGAAAAGACATCTCAGGCAAAAACAACCAATAGAGATTAAGTCAGAAAAGAATTGTTATATTGATGATTGTTACTACATGATGATAAATGACAATCAAATGGGAAGATTTAACAATTTTAATTTATGTAAACCTAAAAAATGAAGACTCCAAAATAATATTGGTTGAAGTATAAACTATTAAATTTTTAATTGTAGTTGTGATAATAATAGATTAAACTGAAAAAAGTTCATAGAAAATATGAACAACTAGCAAAAAACAAATTTGATCTAATATATGAAATATAGCAATCAATAGTTATGGAAAATAGTGTTTTCAAGGATAGGGAAAACATTTGGTAGGTCATAAGCCATGTCTCAATAAATTTTAAATTTTATCATAAAGACTACATCCTCTGACTCAAAGCAAAACAGAGAAGTTTTTAACAATTCCCCTATGTTTGAACATGGAAAAGATTGATTTATAGATGCCATAAAGCTAGAATATCTCAGTACAAATTGAGATATGGCCCAAAGGGTTAAGCAGATGGCATCTTTGAACCTGAGATGCAGATTTAGATAACCAGATTGACAGTGTCATAGTCTATCAAACTGACTAAATAAAGAAATAATTCTCTAAAACAATGAGTCCCTTTTGGCAAAATCTTTTTTTAAATAAACTAATTTCAATACATTTTGGCTAAAATAATGCAGAAAATATATATTCCATATAATCTGGTCAGAAACAAGGCAAGAGACTATCATTGGCTTTCTACTTTAATATCTGTCTGTTGGCCAGTTGGACAGACTTTCTATTTTGCTAATACTTGGGATAAAGAGATGCAAAAATAGCCTCTATTGGATATTATAATGGTGGTTCTTAAACTTGGAAGTACATTAGAAGCACTTGGGAGATTCTTTTATAAATGCGGGTGTCTAGGTCCTACCCAGGACTTACTGAATCAGAATCTCCAGGGGCCAACAATGTGTATTTCCAAACCCTCCACAGATAATTCTGATGCATGACAAAGATTGAGTACTCCCAAAAAGATATTTTGGAATAATTTTACAGAAAGGTAAATAGAATATTATATAACTTTGAAAAATGTTAAAGTTACCATTAAAAATATTATGACCTATTTTAGGAATGAGACCATAATAAATGGCGCATTTCAAGTTACTCTTTAAAAAATATTCAGGAACCACTTTTATTGGTACCCCCTAAGAAAATGGATGTAGATTTTGCCTAGAAACAAGCAAACAGAATAAAGCAAGAACAACAGATGAGAAATGACAGTAAGAAAAAAGTTTGGCATTAAATTTTCTCCTTTTTACTCCTAATTTTTATGTTTAATACCTTATAGGACAAACAGGTGACTTCCCTTAACATGACTGAATACAAAGCTTTAGGAGAAAAAGTAGTCCTTAGGGGATCATGTCTTATCCTTTGATTTTTCGACATTCTTTGAAAATTAATATTATAAGAACACTTACTATGAGACCTATCCTCTTAACAAATGTTTCAGTGTAAATACAGCATTGTCAACTATAAGCACAATGTTATACAACAGATCTCTAGAATCTAATCATTTTGCATAACTGAGACCTTACATCGTTTGAAGAGCGGCTCCCTATTTCTCCCTTCCCCCAGCTCCAACCATTGTTCTGCTTCCATGCATTTGATTATTTTGATACCTCATATACGTGGAATCATGAAGTATTTGTCCTTCTGTTAATGGCTAATTTCATTTAGCACAATGTCCTCAAGATTTATCCACATTGTCACATATGACAGAATTTCCTTTTTATAAGGTATGTATGTACATTTTCTTTATGCATTCATCCACTGATGGACTTTTCACAACTCTGCTATTGTAAATAATGCTGCAATGAACATGGTAGTACAAATAGTTCTTTGAGATCCTCACTTCAATTCTTTTGTATAAATACCCACAAGTGAGATTGGTAGATTATAGGGTATTTCTATTTTTAATATTTTGAAGAACCTCTATACTGTGTTCCATACGGCACCATTCGACATTCCCACCAACAGTGTACAAGGGATCCAATTCCTCTATATCCTCAGTAACATTTATCTTTTTTTTAAAAAAAAAAATAGCTATCCTAACAAGTGTGAGGTAATATCTCACTATGGTTTTGATTTGCATTTCCATCATAATTAGCGACATTAACATCTTTTCATTCACCTGTTGACCATTTCTGTCTTTTTTGGAAAAATGTCTATTCAAGTCATTTGCCCACTTTAAAAATCAAGCTATTTGCTTTTTTCTATTAAGTTGAAGGAATTCCTTCTGTCTTAGATATTAATACTTTATCAGATATTTGGATTGCAAATATTTCCCCCATTCCATATGTTGTCTTTCAATTCTGTTAATTGTTTCCTTTGCTATGCAGAAATGTTTTAGTTTGATATAGCCCCACTTGTCTATTTTTGCTTTTGTTGCCTATGTTTTTGATAGCACAGCCATGAAATCACTGCCAAGACAATGCCATGAAGATTTCCTCCTGTGTTTTCTTCTAGGAGTTCTACAGTGTCAGGTCTAATATTTTAAGTCTTTAATCAATTTTGAGTTCATTCTTCTGTGTGGTGTAAGATAAAGGTCTAATATCATTAGACCTTTCGCATGTGGACATTATTTTTGCAGCATGATTTGTTGATGAGACTATACTTTCTCTATAATGTATTCATGGCACTCTTGTTCAAGTTTAGTTGACCATACATATATGCATGAGTTTATTTCTAGACTCTCCGTTCTGTATCATTGGCTTAAATATCTTTTACCAGCACCAAACTTTTTGCTTGCTTTTGTGGATTTTGCTTGCTGTTTTTTTAAAATAAAAGTATAATTGATGTATATTAATTACAGGCATACAGCATAGTGACTTGACAATTATATGCATTACAAAATGCTTACCATGTTGTATGGTTACCATCTGTCACCACACAAAGTTATTACAATATTTATTATTGATTATACCCTTGATGCTGTACATTTGATCCTCATGACTTGTTATTTTATAACTGGAGTTTGTACTTCTTAATCCCCTTCTATTTCACCTATTCCCCCCTCCTCTGGCAACCAACAATTTGTTCTCTGTGTTTATTATTCTGTTTCTGCTTTGTTTGTTCATTTTTTGTTTTTTTTTTTTTAGATTCCACATGTAAGTGAAATCCTACGGTATTTGCTATCCTCTGACTTATTTCACTTAGCATAATACCTTCTAGGTCCATCCATATCGTCACAAATGGCAAAATCTCATTTTTAATAATTGAGTAATATTCCATTGTATATATATATATATATATATATATATATATATATATATATATATGCCACATCTTTTTTATCCATACATCTATCAATAGACTCTTAGGTTGCTTCCTACCTTGCCTATTATAAACAATGCTACAATAAACATAGGAGTGCATATATTTTTCAAATTAGTGTTTTCATTTTCTTTCAGTAAATAGAGGTGAAATTATTGGATTGTATGGTATTTCTATTTTTAATTGTTTGAAGAACTGCCATACTATTTTCAGTTGGCAGTTCAATGGCTGAACCAATTTACATTCCTACCAATAGCGCACAAGGGCTCCTTTTTCTTCATATCATTGCCAATGCTTTTTTGTCTTTTTTTTTTTTAAGATTATTTATTTATTTATTCATAAAAGACAGAGAGAGAGAGAGAGAGGCAGAGACACAGGCAGAGGGAGAAGCAGGCTCCATGCAGGGAGCCTGCCACGGGAATGGACCCGGGATCTCCAGGATCACACCAAGGGCTGAAGGCGGCACTAAACCGCTGAGCTACCCGGGCTGCCCACTTATTTGTCTTTTTAATACTAGCCCTCTGACTTGTATGAGGTGATATCTCATTGTAGTTTTGATTTGCATTTCCCTGATGATTACTGATGCTAAGCATCTTTTCATGTGTCTGTTGGCCATCTGTATGTCTTCTTGAGAAAATGTGTATTCGGGTCCTCTGTTTTTTAAAATCTGATTATTTGGTTGTTTTGCTATTGAGTTATATAATTCCTTACATAATCTGGATATTAACCTCTTATCAATGTGTGGTTTGTAAATCTTTCTTCTACTCCGTAGGCTGCCTTTTAATTTTGTTGATAAATTCCTTTGCTTTGCAGAAGATTTTTAGTTTGATGCAGTCCCACTTGTTTATTTTTTATTTCTTGTGCTTTAGATATCATATCCAAAATATTATTGCCAAAACTTGTGACAAGATTTTTCCCTATGTTTTCTTCTAGGTGTTTTATAGTTTTGGGTCTTACATATAAATATTTAATCCATTTTGAATTAATTTTTGTGAGTACTATAAAAGATAGGGGTCTGGTTTCCTTCTTTTGCATGTGAATATCCAATTTTCCAAGCACCATTTTTTGAAACTTATGTTTTTTGGGTTTTTTTTTTTTTTAACTTATGTCTTTTGAACCATAAAGTGACTGGAAGCAAAATGGTTTGTGCTAAGCCAATCTGAATACCTCATAATGTTATTTTAGAAACACCAAAATGACCAATAGGTTATTGGTTATATCAATAGGTGTTAAAACTTAAAAATTCCCATAGATAGGAGTTTTAAAGTAGAATCAAGGCCATGAGGGAGTCATGGCAAACTGAACAATATCAGTAGAATATCAGTAGACCTCAGCTGCTAAGGTGTTTAGAGAAGCAATGTAAACTCCAAGCTTCTGAACTACCATTCCATTCTCTTAGGGCCAGGATACATAGCTACCCGTAATTTCCTAAGAAATTCATAATTTTTTAATTCCAGGATAGTTAACATACAGTATTACATTAGTTTCAGGTATACAATATAGTGATTCAATAATTCTATACATTATTCAGTACTCATTATGATAAATGTACTCTTCATTCCCTTCACCTATTTCATCCATCCACCCACCCACCTCCCCTCTGGTAATCCATTAGCTTGTTCTGTATAGTTAAGAGTCTTTTTTTTTCTTTTTTTGGTTTGTCTTTCTCTTTTTTTCCTTTGTTCATTTGTTTTGTTTCTTAAATGCCACATAGGAATGAAATCATATAGTATTTGTCTCTCCCGGACTGACTTATTTTGCTTAGTATTATACCCTCTAGATCTATCCATGTTGGGGCAAATGCATGTGTTTGACAGGTGGGAATAGGAATTACTATGGTGATTTTCTTTTCACCATAAGCCTCTATAATTGTGCAGATGTTACATATTTGAATGTGAGTTCCTAGTTATATCTGACAGAAATTTAAACATTTACTCTGAAAGTAAGAGCCATTAATTGTGACATTTTTATCAATAACTGAAACAAAATTTCTGTACACTTTCCACCAGAAGGTATCTTTTAAATATACATTGGTGCTGCATATAATTATGTTCTAGATGCTTTAGCTAGAGAGAAAACACTCCATACAACTGAGTGTGAATTGTCCTGAAAACTCTGTTGAAAGTCTATATATAGAGGCTAGTATATAGCATACATGAAATACACAAATCAACAAACTTCTGAAATGTGTTGTTTTCATACTGCTAACAAAGAGTACATAAATGCTAAATTAATTTAGAATAATAAGATGCAAATATTCAAGTGTGTTTTGATACTATCACTGTTAAAATTACACAAAGATCCATTTAAAATTTTTAGATAAAGCTACACATAATTAAACCTTATAATTACTGAATTTAGATGTTTTCATTTCAATTGCCTCATATATTTGTCCTCTTGCTAATTACAAGTTTCCAATTTTAAGCTTAAAATAAATTAAATTCCCTACTTTGACAAGGTTGAATGAGAAATTTAGCCATAAGGATGAAAAGTATTAGGAAAAGGCAAATTGAACACATTTGTCTGCATTCCCCACATCCTTACACTCCATTAAAAATAGCAGGAAAGGAATTTGTAATAGTAAAACCCAGCAACAATGGCAAAAATAAAAAGGAAAAAAACACCAATCAAAATTTAAAATGCAGAAAGCAAATAGACCCAGAAATGACTTAGCTAACCTGAAGTTTTATTAAAAACCTGTAGAAAAAGTTGAAAACCAATTCTTTTTGTATCATATATTTCTTACATATTCCCAATTTAGTAGTAATTATAGCATCTCATTGTGACTTTTACTTTCATATCTCCTTTACTAAACTGTGAACCCCATGACATAGGAAATATGGTTTAATTTTCTTTGTGTCCTCAGTGCCTTAGTCACTGCTGGTTGACACAAAGCAGGTGCTCAATATATATTTATGGGGCTAATGAATATATACTCATTTTATTGTAGTAAATAAATATTCATCTTATTGCTGTCCCTTGCCAATTAAATGTATCCTATAAACTATAAGCTCTCTACCCTTAGATCATATAAAATACATTCTAGGGGTTAGCTTTGAACCAATAGCTTCACTTCAAAAGCCTAATTTCCAAAGACTGCAATAATACCCCTGGTGAACATCCCTTAACAAAGGGTAGGCAGTCTTTAACTTGTTGTTGAATGAAAGCTCTTTGTTCTGTTTTGTTTTGTTTTAGAGAGTGGGGGACAAAGGGAGAGAGAATCAAGCAGGCTCCACACCCAGCAGAGTCTCACACAGGGCTCCCTCTCACCACCCTGAGATCATGACCTGAGCTGAAATCAAGAGCTGAACACTCAAGGGCCTGAGCCACCCAGGCGCCTGAAGTTTCCTTGTTTTGAACAGCACATAGAAGAAAAGTGAAATGACCAATGTAATAAAACAAACAAGAACTAGGAAAGATACAGTAAAATATAGGGGAGATATAATAAGGTGGAGCTCATTAACATTATAAAGACTGTATTCAAACTTTTCTAGAATTTTTTTTTTTTTTTTTGCTAAAATAAAGAAAGAAAGAAAGGAGGAAGGGAGGGAGGGAGGAAGGAAGGAAAAGAAAGAAGAGAGAAAGAAAAGAAAAGAAAAGAAAGAAAGAAAGAAAGAAAGAAAGAAAGAAAGAAAGAAAGAAGAAAGAAAAGAAAGAAAGAAAGAAAGAAAGAAAGAAAGAAAGAAGAAAGAAAGAAAGAAAGAAAGAAAGAAAGAAAGAAAGAAAGAAAGAAGGAAAGAAAGATTTTAATACACAAGGCATTTCAGGGCACTAAAATTTAGAAGAAAATATTTGTTTGTTGAATTTAAGCGAAAAATGGACCATGCCAAATGCAATTTTTGAGAAGGATAGTTCCTACGGTTGGATTAGGAAAACTTCTTGATCAGAAAAACTGGTTTTCTTTCAGAAAATGACAAGTAAATTTCTGAGAACAGATATCATCAGCCCATGCTGGAAAGAGATAATGTATTTTTATATCAAATAACATAAAATGGACGGACAAAGATTGTATTTATCACACGACTTGAAATTGTTCATTGTTTTAGTTTGTCTTTGCTTTCCTGTTAATAAACAGGCTTTGTAATTCCCTTATGCCAATCCTATTACTTGTTCAGAGCTATTTCTGCAAGGGTCATCAATATTCAAGGATCTTAAATCTGAGCTTAAACCTATTCAAGTTCAAGTGGAGTTCTGTAAACAAGCTTCTCATCCACTGAACATAAGCAAGGATACCAGGCACAGAGAACCAAACTGTGAGTCTGCAGGTGGTCTTCTTGATATCATTTTGAAAATTTTACCTTAAAGGAAAGAATAATTATTTCACTGCTTATGGATATGTTGTGTTCTTTTAAAATATTTCAAAGTAACATTAAGTAATGACTTATCTAACTATAAAAACAAATCCTAGATATATTTCCTTCTTAACGAGATTTGCACTAGTCATCCTCACTAATGTAAATTCAAAGTAAAGACATAATTTTAGGTCTGATATTCTAGACAGTTAAAATAAAGGGACATGAACAGGGAATCAATTGTGAAATTTAAAATTCTTCAGTCCTCCCTTTGAGTGAAGAGAGAATTATAGGAAAAAAAGGATTTTTGTATTTGAAGATTTGACTCCTAAGCTGTGAAAGGAGTGTTATACCCAGTGCTAAAGCACTCTCAGACTTGGGACCAGGTACTTAACCAGTCGTGTGTTCTTAGTTTGTTGTTGTTTGTTTTTTAATATTACATTTTGGAAAAAAAAATTACATTTTGGGTTTTGGGGAGGGAAGGGTTGGGTTTTTTAGTCTTGAAAATAGGGATAATAATGTCTGTTTCAGTTTACTTCAAAAATTTAATGGCACAGAAATAATGTTTTTAAAAGAAAAGAATGCAGGGATTTTGTTGATGTTTGGTAAATAAAATTTTTCTTTTGATTGTTTTATATTTCTCCTATTTTGCTTCCCTGGGGAGGTGATTATGATTATTAATAAACTTTACAGTTTGCATCATGAAAATGAATGAAGTAAAATTTCCCCACTGTTTTGCCATGGAATATTTTTATTAACTGCAAAAATAGCTTGTAATTACAACATCCATTTTAGATATATGTATTTTTGGCCATTATACATGCTACTTAGAATAACCTAACATTAAATCTAGAAAAAATTTTAGAGACCACCTAACTCATCGTGGTAATATTTTACTTAAATATGCTGTTTACAAACTGCATTTGACATTATAGGAGTTGTCAAAATATGTATGAACCATTAACGATAACGTCTATAATGGAATTATAACAATAAATGGTAAGTCTTTTTACAAGATAGAAATTTCAAAACAAGGAATCTGCTTTGAGTTTCCAGCAAGATTCCAACATTTCTATTTGCTTCAAAACAATTAAGAAAATGTCTGTATGTAGTAAGAGCAAACCTGAATAGGCTAATGTCTTTTTCTTTTATTAGGAGCAAGAATTCAGTTATAATTTGGAAGCTTGTATTTTCCCAGAATATTTGTAGCTGATGATACTGGTAGACAAACAGAAGTCTGCCATGCATTCCTGACATACAAATCATTAAAAGGCTCCTAACATCTCCCATCTGTCCAGTCTCACTTGAAAAAGCAAAATTAATTGAGAAGAGTAGGAGCCAAGAAAACAATGTATGCTCTGCAGTGTCTTATATAAAAGTTTCTATCACAGTTTATCAAAGTTGTTATAAACTTTAGATACTAGGGAGAGTAAAAGTAATACAGGGATGTTTTCAACAGCATCAAGATGTGTGTTTTACATGTAACATTTGCTTAGCCTCAACCATTTGCTCTACATTTATTTATTACAGCCATTCTGAGGATGCTGTGTCCTATAATCCATTCATAATTCTGGGGATTTAGTTTTATCTTTTTTAAAAGATTTTATTTATTTATTCATGAGAAACACAGAGAGAGAGAGAGAGGCAGAGACACAGGCAGAGGGAGAAGCAGGCTCCACGCAGGGAACCGGACATGGGACTCCATCCTGGGTCCCCAGGATCATGACCTGGACTGAAGGCAGCGCTAAACCGCTGAGCCACCGGGGCTGCCCTGGGGATTTATTTTTAAAGAAAACTCTCATGATAATAAAAAGACCTGCCCAAAATTAACAACTAAAGGTGGCAACAAAAATCCTGAATGCTGTAACTGTCTCTGCAAAGTCTTCCTCCATTAAACAACTGAAATTTAGAAAATATATGTAAACAGTTATGACATAAATACTAAATGAAAAATCAAATTTAAATCACCACCTGCCATTTCCCACTTACATATTTTCAGAAAACCTTCTTATTATTGTTTTCAAGTAATTTCATGTACATTTTATTAGCCTATATTTCATGACTCCAAATTAATTTCCCCTTTAGTAATAAATCTCTCTATTCTTAAATGCTTTGTGGCAAACAGACCTTACTAGAAGCAAATCAAAGTATTATGATAAGAACTTTAGTCAGTAATAAGATAGGAGAATATAAAACAATTTTGAGATAAATGTACAATATACATGTGACCATGCATATACACACATACATACACACAGACATATTCTTTGGGTGGATGAGATAATTAGGCTTAAGCGGTGCATCTATGCATGGATTCCTAAATAAAATTTATATTAATTTGACTACATCTATTATTAATTTTGAATATTTTGAGTATTTTAAATTTTAATTATTTACTAATTATCATTTTTGCTCAATATCTATTAAGTTCCTACAACTAAATACTACACATTTATATACTTCATATCATTTAATCCTCACACAGCCTATTGAAGTAGATACTATTATTACTCCAATTTTATAAATAAGAAAACTAAAGCAGAGAATTTTTGTGATTTGCTCAAGGTCACACAGCCAATAATTGACAGAGCTAGATTTGAACTCGAGTGTTTATGTATTAATCATTATGCTATACTGTCACTTGGAAGCATTGTAATGCATGGTTCATGCCCACAAGCAGCTTAGCTATTCTTTGGAGGTGAAGGCATACATAAATAAGTCAACTGGAGAGTAATTCAAGAAATTAACTGATATATATATAATGAGGTAGAAAATTCCCTCTACGTTGATGTTGAACATAAGACCATATATCATTCTTACTAAAAATCTCCAGTTCTCAAAGTCAGTAAATAAAATAGAGGGGTGGGATAGAGAAAGAAGAAATTATGGCTTGGGGGAAATCATTGGAGCTATCTTTATGATTTGAGAGGCAATGCAAGTCTCCACAAACCTAGTAATACTCCTATGATCTGACATGATGCTGTCAGACCCATTTAATGTGAAATTCCCACCACTTTTTTTCATAGTAAAGGAAAAGCAGAACTGTTTTCTCCGGGAGTCCAAAATGACATTGGTGAAGATAGTCATGGCAAGGGTTAAAACATCTGACATCAACATATTAGCACTAGTGAGAACATTAGCCTGGCTTAGTTGATCAGATTAGTTCTCAGTGACCTTGGAAAGCACAGGAGAGCACAGATCTAGGGAGATGTATGGTTAGAAGTAGAAAAAGGTAGGACATGAAGCCCTGCAAGGCTAAGCAACATACAGTGTGATAGTTTTAATAAAGCACAGATCAAGGCACAGAATCCAGGTTTCTATCAAAGTTAGTCAGAGAGAGACAAATACCATATGATTTCACTCATATGTGGAATTTAAGAAACAAAACAATCACAGGGGAAAAAAGAAAGAGGCAAACCAAGAGATGAACTTTTCTAAGATTCTTCTCTTTTTTTAGAGAGAGAGAGCACATGCACAAAGGGTTAAGGGCAAAGGGAGAAGGAAAAAGAGTATCTTCAGCAGATTCCACCCAGTGTAGAGCCCAATGAGGGACTTGATCTCACAATCTCAGAACTCTGAGATCCTGACTTAAGCCAAAATCAAGAGTCAGACACTTAACTGACTGAGCCACCCAGATGCCCCCAAGAAACAGACACCTAACTATAGAGACAAACTGTTGGTCACCAGAGGGGAGGTTGGTGGGGGAGTGGGTTAAATAGGTGATGGGGATTAGGAGTATACTTATGATGAACACTGGGTGTTGTATGTCAGGTGAAATCACTAAATTGTACAACTGAAACCTGAAATATAACACTATTAACTGGAATTTACATAAAAACTTGAAACTAAAGAAAAAAAAGTGAAGGTGAAGCAGAATCTCTATAGATTTTCCTCATCTAGCATTTTCCTTGATTGTTGCCATCTAATAACACAGTGTGTTCTGGGAATGCCTTAAAGATAGAGACTTTGCTAAATATCACTTTAGTTGAGTCAAAGAATTTTTTTAATCAAGCATTTTAGTACTTGATTCCCAGTCAGTTATTTACATTCCATAGCTAATCATGTCCAGACATAATAATGTCATTTTTATGACAATGAAACAGCTTTGTATTCCATGTGTTTCCAAAAGAGAACTTACACATTAATGTACAAGAGAGAGGAAAGATTGTTTTCAGTTGCACAAAAACAAAAGACACCTACCTTATTTTGAAATTTTCACATCGGAGCTATTCAGTGCTTTATGTTTTCTGCATTTTTTATATCCATGAAAAGATATTACATATGTCATAGGCACAGAGGTAATTTTAATGTTTGGTTGTTTAACCCCTTTATTCCTATATTTAGAGACAATATTGGAATACAGCGTCTAAAAACTGTGACTATAATTTTTTTTGAATGAATGAAGACACATTTACCTGAACCTCAGCCCTACTAAATACAGTGGAATACTATTGAGCCTTTTCCTCCTTGCCATTTATATTTTTAATTTCTCAATGGAAATGGTTACCAAAATGCTTACAACATATTTTTTCTCTGTGGAAAATACTGCTATACAAGTATTTTTAGATGTACTACTAGTTACCTGATTTGATCTAGATTAAGGTAAGACCATATGCCCTACAGAAAGTCTATGTATCACTATTCTGATTTACTTTTTTAGAGCAATACTGTACATTTTTAAAAGTTTTTATGTAAATTCCAGTTAACATATAGTATAATATTATTTCCAGTACACAACTTAGTGATTCAGTAATTCCATACATTACCTAATACTCATCATAAGTGCACCTCTTAATTTCCATCACTTTTTTACATCTTCCCCTTATCTTCCCTCTGGTAACCATCAGTTTCTTTTCCTCTCTTATTTTTTCTCCTATAATTGTTTGTTTTGTTTATAAAATTCTACATATAATTAAAATCATATGATACCTTTCTCTGACTTATCTAGCTTAGCATAATACTCTCCAGCTCCATCCATATTATTGCAAATGGCAAGATTTCATTCTTTTTTTTACAGCTGAATACATTCTATTGCAATTAGTACAGAACACCAGTATTTTCCTTAGGACAACAGAGCAACCCAGAAACTAGCCAAGGAAATAACTGGCATTTATATTATTTGACATGCAGGGGTTTCCTGCCCTATATTTTTATACAGCTTTCTGTGGCATCCCAGGAAAATGGTCCAGGAGCAGGGACAGAACTAGTGAAGAACCCCAAAAATGGACAAGTTAATTCTAGGTATGCTTCATTGCACTAACTGCAATTCTTAGAGGATAGATGGTGAATCCTGAAAGATTCAGAGGCTGCAAAGCTTTAGAAACTAAGGAAAAAGCAGGCTAGGCTGACTCAGAATACAGAAAGAACAGTCAGAAACTAAATAATGTAGATTGTGCTCTACAAGTCAGAACCAGGGGGAATGGACTGAATTGTGTCCCCCCAAATTCATATGTTGATGACTTAACTCTAACTATGATGGTATTTTGAGATACTAATTAATAAGGAAGGAAGTAAATGATCCACAGATCTTGATCCACAGATTTAATGTCTTCATAAGAAGGGATACTAGAGAGTTCAATCTGTATACCATGTAAAAACACAGAGAGAAGGTGGCATCTGCAAGCCAGAAAGAGAAGCTCCACCAGAAACTTGCCAGACCTTGATCTAGGAGTTTTAGTCTACAGAACTGAGAAAATAAATTTCTGTCTCAAAAGTCTGTAGTATTTTGTTATAACAGCCTGAGAAGAGTAAGATACCAGGAAGCTATGATTACATGTGATTTTTTGACAAATAGAGAAGTGGCAGACAGTTTGAAAAATTGAAGTGTTAGTTTTCAAATACATTCCACATATTGAGAAGAATTTTATATAAAATTTAGGCTATAAAATAACAGCACTAAGAATCAAACAGACTTAAATTTAGAAATTGATCTTAAAGGGGATACCTGGGTGGCTCAGCAATTGAGCATTTTCCTTTGGCTCAGGGCCTGATCCCGGGTCCGCAAGGAGCCTGCTTCTTCCTCTGCCTATGTCTCTGCCTCTCTCTCTCTGTATCTCATGAATAAATAAATAAAATCTTTAAAAAAAATTTTTTTTGGGATCCCTGGGTGGCGCAGCGGTTTAGCGCCTGCCTTTGGCCCAGGGCGCGATCCTGGAGACCCCGGGATCGAATCCCACGTCGTGCTCCCGGTGCATGGAGCCTGCTTCTCCCTCTGCCTGTGTCTCTGCCTCTCTCTCTCTCTCTCTCTCTCTCTGTGACTATCATAAATAAATAAAAATTTAAAAAAAATAAAAAATAAAAAAATAAAAAAAATTTTTTTTAAAAAGATATTGATCTTAAAGATTTCTAATGCCATATAATTCTTGCTTAAATTACATTTAAAAATTCAAATATGATTCTTTGAAGTATATAATTTTTAAGTGGTTGATATGTTCATGAGTGAAATAGCTTACTTTGTTGCACAAATCTCCATACAAACCGAAGTAAAATGTTTCCATAATTTTGCATTTTCTAGTTTCAGTTTGATACATAATTAACACATTATTGTATATCACATTTGCTTTTATAAATGATGCAGAGACATAAGACTGATGATAAATTCTCAATCCACATGTATGACTGTCAAGAACTAACAGTAGACAAAGCCATTTTGTCTTTCATATTAACTTTCCAGAGTAAATATGAGTCATTTAGAATCTATTCAGATAACTGGAAATAAACAGACTTTTGTTATATGCAGTATAAACAATGAGCTTTAATCCCAAACTGAGAAATTTATCATTCAATTACTATCTCAAGGACTTTGAGGACATGGTGCTTATGATATGTTATTTTTCATATTCTCATCTTGGCTTTAATGCTTATATAAAAAATTAGATTGGTTTATTTGGTTAATTTATGTATTCATTAAGCATTTTATTGAGGTGATAACAGAGTAGAAAAAATAAGGATTTTTGAGATTTGAGAGTCAGAGAAATCTAGATTTGAACCTGGCTCTATCTACTCCATAGAGTAGCTACTCTGTGAGCTTTGGCAAGTCATTGAATCTCCTGAAGCATGAGAATCCACGTCTGAAAAATGAAGATAATAATTTGGGAGAATTAAAAATAATATGTATAAAGTACCTAACACTCAGTAGTTTCTTTAAAAATGGCTGCTGTCATTTATGGAGTATCTACAACATGTGAAATAAATATAAGAAGACAATAACAAATAAAAGCTTGTTTCTGTCCTTTAAAAAACTTACAGTAATGGAGAAAAAGGAATGTAAAAATAAGTCCTATAAAATTGTGTGGGTGCTAGAAGAGAAGTCAGTCTAGGGCACAGTGATGAGATGACCTCAGTCTTTCCAAATCTACCAGTAAATCTACAACAGTAAGTATTGCAGTAAAGCTCTTTTTCAGAACACAGAATGTACAAGTCAGTTTTAAACGAGATATTCTAATTAGATCAGATCGACATATTTAAGATGATTAACAGATGTTATCATCACAGTATCATGTGAACAAAGATAATAATGATAATGAAATATTTTAGGGGTGGATTTGGGGTTTTAAAAGAGAATTTTAAAACTAAGAATTTTACTCTCTTTCTATTCTAGATCATCCCTATTATGTGTGAAATTGAAACTACAAGCTGAATCATTTCAAATTGTCTCATTTTATTTCTCAGTAATTAAATACCATGGTTGGGAGGTGTTAAGGTTTTAAGGGCAAAGTTTGAGAAATGTTATTTTATATCAGCCATTATTTTAAAATACTATTAGAACCCTAACCTGATAGAATTATATTTTAAACTATATATCTCATCAACATGAACTTTTTAAAGATTTTTTTGGTAACCTTTTAAATGAATGATATCCTGTCCAAAATCATCTAAATAGAATTTTTACTTAACACAGATCTTATTAACTGAAACAGCATTATAACTGTCTGAAGTCAAGAAGGAACAACATTACAGATTTTCATAATTTTATGAGATGGAAAATACAGTAACTGCTGAACCACAGTAAATCTTGGTGAAGGGAGTTTTCTGTCCTCTTGCTCCACTCTATCACCAATTTCCAATCACACACAGATGTGTTTACTATCACCCAAAGTCTTGTAATAATTCTATTGCTATTTAAAACCCTTTAGCCTAAAGCAGACATGGAATTTTTAAACTACTAATAATACCATTGCAAACCAAATGTTGATCCTATTTTTTAAGTGACTCTTAACACTATATGTACAACTACAAAATATATTGTTTATTTTATTTTACAGACTCATACAGTAGTTACTATGTGTCTGAATCTAAGCACCTTCCAAATACTAATTCAATTAATTTTAGGATATTAATGCTAATTTTTTAAAAGATAAATTATTTAAGAAAATCAGAAAACCCCAGAGTAAGGTGATGACAGGGGATTAACAGATCAAAACAACAAATAGCTAATTATACTCAACTTGTGTGTTCCTCTATGAAATCTTCAAGCAGTGCCAGCAAATATGCCTTATGTTTCAGTATGTATCTTCCAATTTGTACCTCTGTTAACTGGTTCCCCTAGTAATTAACAGTAGTAAATTTTACCAGTCTTTGTCCTCTAATTCAAATGATGACATTGGATAAAGATGGACTCTGCTTTTTACTAAATAGACAACCCAGTTGACTTAAGTCTTAATATTTGTGAGTGTCATACTGAAAGAGTTTGTTCCTCATGTAATTCAAAGCCCAGGGAAATGCCTGCTATATAGTCTATTCTTAAGATATATTAATTGAATCAATGAGTCAGGTTTTTCCCAAGTAATGGGATTGTCTTTTTGGTAAAGGGATACTTTGAAATTGGCAAAAGTCTTTCCAAAAAAATGGAATATTTTTTTCTACTAGATTGCTAACTAGGTTGGCAAGTGGCAAGCCAAGCAAGCTATGCCTCTTTTTCTTCAACGTTTGAAATAAAATTATTTTTAGATATTCTTAATGTACTTATTGTATATTTATTATATTTATTGTGAATAATAGCTACTCCAAATTAATGCTCTACACTTGTAAAAAAAAAAAAAAAAAAAGGCTGGCTTGCGTCTCTACTTTTCTGGGGACTAAACAGCTACCGAAGTTATCAAAAAGTTTCCATTACTTTGTTCTATAGTATTCTTTTGAAGCAATCTATTAACATTCATTTTTACCAGATGCAAAAACTATTTTTAAGTAATTGCAATAATTAAGGAGCTTGGTTTTGTTGTTTTCTTTGTTTGTTTTATTGTTTATTTATTTATTTTAAAGTAAGCTCTACACCCAATGTGGGTATTGAATTTATGGCCCTGAGATCAAGAGTCCCTTGCTTGGGGCCACTGGGCGGCAGAGTTGGTTAAGTGTCCCACTCTTGGTTTAGGCTCAGGTCATGATCTAGGGTGGTGATCTCAGAGTCATGAGATCAAGCTTTATGTTGGGCTTCATGCTCAGTGCAGAGTCTGCTTAAGACTCTCTCCCTCTCCCTTTTGCCCTCCTCCCCCCCAAAAAAGAGAGAGTTGCTTGTTTTACTTACTGAGCCAGCCAAGCACCTTTTACGTAGATTTTTTTTTTTTTTTAGATTTAATTTATATATTTGAGAGAGTGTGTGTGAGAGAGAGAAAGCATGAGCAGGGAGGACAGAGAGAGAAGGAGAAGCAGACTCCCCACTAAGCAGGGAGCCCAATGCCAGATGCAATCCTGGGACTTGATCCCAGTAGTTGGGGATCATGACTTGAGCCAATGGGAGACATTTAACTGACTGAACCACCGAAGTGCCCCTTAAGTAGATTGTTTTAGCCAACATTTACTTATTTCCATTTCCCTTATCTTCATTATCCTTTATTCTTTTTCATTAACATTAATCCATTCAACCTTAATATTCAACTTTAATATTTTTTTAATGACTCAAACCATTTATCTTGTTTATACTCCCTCTTTTACATGAACATGAGAAATATACATGATTTGAAATCATTTCTACAGTCCCCAAGAGTGCTTGAGAGCCTTTCCTTAAAAGCCTTTTTTTGTTCAAGTGGGTAAAATCAGATTGGTAAAGACCTTTGACAACCAGTGATTCTGAGTAGGGACTATAGATGGAAACAATAAAATTATGAGATCATAAAATTATGTTGGGAACAGATGTAAAAGCAAAAAAGGGATCAAGACAAAGAATTCTGTTTTACCATTCCATGCCTTAGGAAGGCACCAAGGAACCAAGTTCAAGCATAAATCAATAAAAAACTAAGATGAGAATAAAAGCATAAGTTGGATTATATCGCTGGCTAAAACTGACTTTGAAAGAAAGAAGGAGAGAAGGTAGAGGAAGGAAGAGTAAAAAGATGGTATATCCACTGTTAGCATATCCTCCCTGACTTGGAAATTTCAAGAAAATCACAATTATGGACCCCTTAGGGAATGTGTTAGTATATATAGTTAATAGAGTTTTCCAGATGATGGGAAGGATAACTAAGTAAACAAGTTGGGTTTGATGTGAACCAAGAGATAAATAGGTTCCATATCATGGCATCAAGGAACCTCTTATGAATAAAATTCCATGTACTTTTCATAGATATTGTGACATATTTTAGTCAAAATTCTATAGGCACGATTACTAATTGTTATCATTTGCTTGGTGGTTAACATCACCAAAACTTGCTTTATTGTATAGACAGATGTTCTGGTGTTGGTTTTTGAATAACACTGTTCCTTAGATCATTTTTCTTTAATGCCAGTTCAGAAGTAGGATTTGCCAAACTATACTGATGAAAACAACTCTGTTACATTATGTTAACTTCCATAAGAGTGTAATGACTCACGATTTAGCTCTAAAATTAAATCTAGATTCAAATCCTTGCTCTACCACTATGTGACCACGGGCAGGTAATTTAAACTCTGTCCTTCAGCTTCATCAGTTGTAAAATGGTATTAATAATATGACTATATTAAATGATTTTTTGGACACATAAAATAATTAAATAATTGTAACAGTGTTTAGCACATAGTAAGTATATAATTATTAATTTTAAAAATTGTGTTATATAAAGTACTATGATATAATTATATGATATTTGGTAACTAAATAATAATGTTCACTAAGTACATAGACAAACTGAAGAAGGCTTTTTAAGTAAAAACAAATTATGAATTATGTAAAATCTTCAGGTCAAAATACCTTTAAAAACACAAACATTAAATTAATGTCCTTTTATAAGGCAGGCAGAAATATGCTAAACATTTTATCCCTTAGTGATAACTCCTATCCTAGCATGCAATTTGGCAGCAAGAAAATGATAGGATATAATGCGTGTGTATCTCCTAGCATTCATGTCATCATTACTTCTTTGTTCATACTATAGATTATATAAAATCAAATCCCTAAAATGGAAGAAGCCAAAAACCAAAGTTTGGAGGAAGACTTTGAAGGACAGGCCACACATACAGGTAAGAAAATCTAGAAGAAGAAAAATATTATTAACATAAATGTGGAGATCTCTAATGTTCTTACTGCCATTGTTCAGCATAAAATTTAAATAATACTTTTGAATGGTTTGATGGAATCATCTAAAAAATATTTGGGAAAATTAATGTGAAATCAAACACACTTAAAGTAGTTTTATTTAGATGTCAAAGAATGAGAAAAACACTAATTATTGAGAATCTCTTCCTGCGCAACTATCATAAGACCTATCTACACTATAATTAAGCTCTTTCTTCTCTTATGTTCCCCACTATGAACTTTTCCTTGCAATCGTAAACAACAGCAGACCAAAAGGTAAATAGTTTTTCATTTTTTGAATCTGAAAAAAATAAATGATAAAACATTCTTAAATCAAATGGATTTCAATATTCCTCTAGAAATCCTACCATTTCAATACATTTCCTTTTTTTAAAAAATTTTATTTATTTATTCATGAGAGATGAGAGAGAGAGAGAGAGAGAGAGAGAGAGGCAGAGACACAGGCAAAGGGAAAAACTGGCTCCATGCAGGGAGCCTGACATGGGACTCAATCCCAGGTCTCCAGGATCATGCCCTGGGGTGAAGGCGGTGTTAAACTGCTGAGCCACTGGGGCTGCCCTCAATACATTTCATCCAAAGCCTGTTTTCCTAATCTGTTAAATTGTAAGGACAATATATATGCCACTACTAAGAGTTTGAAAGTCAAATAGCATGTCAGTTTAAAAGTTCAGTTAGTACCTCTTAGGCCTCTTCACTTATTTTGTATACCTGCAACTAGTATAATATTGTGTGTTAACTATACTACAATTAAAAAAATAAATAACATTTAAAAAAAATAAAAGTAACAGTTTAGGTTTTTTTTTTTTTTAAACTCTTTGGAATCTTATTAAACTAATGTTTTCCTCTCTCTCTTAATAATATGAAATGGAGCCTTTAAATTTAGTCAGAAGGTGGATGAATTCACATGCGTACTTGACAAAATGCATAGGAATTCATTTTATAATTCTTTCGTTTGTTTGAGAGAATGAGTAAGCACAAGCAGGGGTAGGAGTACAGGGAGAGAGACAAGCAGGGAGTAGGGAGCCCCATGGGGGTGGTGTGGAGGCTTGATCACAGACCTAAAGATCATGACCTGAACAGAAGGCAGGGCGGCCAGAAATTTGTAGCTCAAACAAAGATGTTTGTTTCCTTGGGACGCCTGGGTGGCTCAGCAGTTGATTGGCTGCCTTGGGGCACAGGGTATGATCCTGGAGTTTCAGGATTGAGTCCCACAAGAGGCTTGCTGCAGGGAGCCTGCTTCTCCTTCTGCTACATCCTGCCTCTCTCTCTCTCTGTCTCTTTCATGAATAAATAAATAAAATCTTTTTTAAAAAACCAAAAAAAAAAAAAAAAACCCCAACAAAAACCCCTCAAAGATGTTTGTTTCTGATGCAGAAGTTGATATCTATTCCCACAGTGATACTTACACAAATTTCAACTGTATAAATAGTCATTTTGAAAATAAAAAGGAAAAAATTTTGTTTTTTCTTTTATTCAGGACCCAAAGGAGTAATAAATGATTGGAGAAAGTTTAAATTAGAGAGTGAAGACAGTGATTCAGTTCCACCTAGTAAGAAGGAGATTCTCAGACAAATGTCTTCTCCTCAGAATAGAGATGACAAAGACTCAAAAGAAAGATTCAGCAGAAAGGTAAGGAAAAATCAATAATAAATAAATTACAATGTATTTTTAGTCTAAATGACCCTAAAGAATCACTTTAGAAATATAAAATTGATATATTTCAAAAGTATTTATTATAGTATTGTTTACATTGGCAAAAAAAAAAAAACCATTAAATGAAGTAAATGCCTGTGAAGGTATTCCATATTAAAAAATGTATAGCAGCTATTAAAAGAATGAGTTACAATATATAAGCTGACTTACAGGCAGTTCTGTAATATAAGAAAGCAAGATACAGAGTATTTTAAGTTATATGATCCCATCCTTTAGAGCAATGGGGAAAAAAACCACATGACTGTATATGTTTTACCCTTCTATAATTATATGACCATGTATGCAGAGAAGTATGGAAAGACACTTGATAATATCGGTTATTTCGAAGGGTAGGATTGGTTGAGAGATCTCAACTTCCTTTTCCAAATAGGAGAAAGCTGGTAAGCAGAATAAGCCACATTTTTTTATGATATCATGATTTTTTTAAAGCAAAATTTTTAAAAAGTCTTACTTATTTACTCGGTATATAATATGTATGTCCATGTGATATGTCAAGCGATGTTAATGGAGATTATCTCAGAGTATTAGATTGGTGAAATTTCACTATTTATTACTTCCTTCCTTTAGCTTTTGGGCTATTTTTGAATCCTTATAATTATCATGCATTATTTATATAACAATAATTACAACAACAATCATATTAATTTAAATATCCATAAAGTGACTTCCATTGTGGAATAACTCCCTTTGTGAGTTATTTATCTCCAAACCATTGTATAAGTTGCATATTGATTCTCAATAGACAGACTGCATCTTGGTTCTAGGCTTTTGGCCATTGTAAAAATCTTCAAGTCTAAGATCTTGTTTCCAGATTTCTAGATTTCCTTTACTGAGGCACTATGTGATATGGATGAGACAATTAAATTTTCCCATCTGAAGAATTGCAACACCTCATCCCTTTTTAAAAAGAGATATGAAGAAAAAATAAATGTAAAAGTATGCCTGTGGGATCAAATTCCTGCCCCCATGGGACATAACAGTTACAAAAACTTTATGAAATAAAAAAATATATGACACAATGTCAGGTAGTACTTATTGCTATGAAGAAAAATAAACCCATATAAGGAAACCCATATCATCAAAGAAGGTATCATTTGAATAAAGGTTTGAAAGTGGTGAAAGAGAAGGACTTCGTCACCTCAGGAGTGAGATAGAAGTTGAAATGAGAATGGGTTTGGTGTGTCTAAAGAATATAAATTTCTGGGGGTGTCTATGTGGCTCAGTTGGTTAAGCATCTGCCTTTGGCTCAGGTCATGATCCTGGGGTCCTGGGATTGAGTCCTGAGCCAGGTTCTCTGCAGAGGAAAGCCTGTTTCTCTATCTCCCCTTCCTCCCTGCTTTTGCTTTCCTTCAAATAAATAAATACTCTTTAAAAAAATTTTTTAAGATAATATAAATTTCTGACCAAATTTTCTCTATCATTTCTTTTGTCTATTCCCAGATGAGCATTCAAGAATATGAACTAATTCACCGAGACAAAGAAGATGAAAATTGCCTTCGTAAATATCGTAGACAATGTATGCAGGATATGCACCAGAAGCTGAGTTTTGGGCCTAGATATGGGTTTGTGTATGAGCTTGAGACTGGGGAGCAATTCTTGGAAACCATTGAAAAGGAACAGAAAATCACCACAATTGTTGTCCACATTTATGAAGATGGCGTTAAGGGCTGTGATGCTCTAAATAGTAGCTTTACATGTCTTGCAGCTGAATACCCTATGGTCAAGTTCTGTAAAATAAAAGCTTCTAATACAGGTGCTGGGGACCGCTTTTCCTCAGATGTGCTCCCCACACTGCTCATCTACAAAGGTGGGGAACTCATAAGCAATTTTATTAGTGTTACTGAACAGTTTGCAGAAGAATTTTTTGCTGGGGATGTGGAGTCTTTCCTAAATGAATATGGGTTACTACCTGAAAGGGAGATACATGCCCTAGATCAGACCAACATGGAAGAAGATACTGAATAAAGAGTCACTATGTCAAATCTTGTATTTCTCCTTTACAAATTGTACATTGATTTTGGTAGTATCCATATTCCTTTAGTGAACACCAAGTATGGCCATGGCTATTTTAATTTGCAGGGGATAAAAAGATTGATACTAAAATTATTTGATTCAGCATTTTTTAGTTACTTAAGTGCATAGAGGCTTTACTACAAAATATTGTAGTCTTTAGCAACATGTTAGTAAGCAAAGAGGATATAAATAATATTGTGGCAGTTTTCAAAAATTCCTTTCAAGTTATATGTTGACTTTTTTACTCCTTGTTTTTGTTTTTGTTTTTTTTTCCCCCTCAGTGGTGTTATTTGGGCTTTCCAAATTACATTATCAATCATAATTTTGCTTGTATGATAAAAATAAAGTCTTAAGAGGATATACATTTTCTGTTTGAAGTCTATTTTTTTTCAAGTACTACATTATCAAGGCCCTAAAAACATTACATAACCCAAAATACTAAAAAAAATCATTCAGTAAGCTATCTTACATTATATGTATATATATTATATATATAATATATATAATTATTATTATTATATATATTATATTCTTTTTTTAAAAAGATTTTATTTATTTATTTATGAGAGACACAGAGAGAGAGAGAGGTAGAGACACAGGCAGAGGGAGAAGCAGGCTTCATGCAGGGAGCCTGATGTGGGACTCGATCTGGGGACTCTAGGATCATGCCTTGGGCCGAAGGCAGGCACTAAACTGCTGAGCCACCCAGGGGTCCCTATATATTATATTCTTATAAGAAACTTAGAAACATTGCACCACATTGAAGTTCTAAACAAAGTAGTATTTTTTAAAAAATACAATGTCAGAAGCTAAACTTATTTGGAAAAAGGCAGAGTAGAAGCAAGGTCTCTTTATTCTATGGACAAAAGAATATTTAGTAGTGATATTACAACTATCATTTTTAATTGCCTATTATGGGCCAGCATTTTATACATATAATGTCTAATTTTTAACCACAATTCTGCAAATAGGTAGCATTATTGCACTTTAAAATGATGAAAATGAAATTTAGAGAAGTTCTACTTTTTCCCTTGAAACACTTGGAAACTTTCCTCCTACACAAACAAATAGAAATACAAAATAAAATATAATTTGATAAATGTGCCATGAGTGAGCTGAAGAGCAAGGTAAAAAAACTTCTAGGAGTCTGAATCAGAGAAGGAATTAATGGTGCATGAGAGCTGAAGCACTATATCTCATATTTGAAGACACAGTGCTTGATAAATCATCCAAAATTGGCTCCCAGTGGGAAGTGTGTTTAAACAGATTTGCTTATTTTCCCTTTGTGGACCAATGTTCAAATCAGACAGTTGTCACAAATTCTATTCTCCACTATCCTAATTGAAGATTTTGTATTTTCTCTTTCCTTAAATCTTTCATACTCTTTTCCCCCAGTGCAAGCACTTCACCTTCGTCATATTTCATTGAGCAAATAGAAGTTATCAGATGGGCCCCACTTCACCTTTCCATTTCCAATCTAAAATGTGCACCTGCACCTAAACACTGTTTCCATTGATATTAAGATGAAAGAAGCATCCATGCAACTAAGACCCATGACCAAGCTGTGTGGTAAAGCCAATCCTCTCACCCAGTCCTTTTTCTACTGCAATTATTTTCCCTCTTGCTGCATCATGTTTCTCCCTTCCTCTATGTCATACTATTCATATTGGCTTGTTAAATTAGTTTTAAAATTGCCCACTTTTAAAATATGCCCAAGTAAGGCACCTAGGTGTCTTAGTCAAGTGTCTGCCTTTGGTCATGATCTTGGAGTCCTGGGATCGAGTGCCACACTGCAGCATTGGGCTCCTTGCTCAGCAAGGATTCTGCTTCTCCCTCTCCTTCTGCTCCTCCTCCTATTCTCTTTCACTCTTTCTCTCTCAAGTAAATCAATAAAATCTTTGGAAAAAACCTCCCAAAAGAATTTTTAAAAAATAAAATAAAATAAAATATGCCTAACTATAATTTAAAATTTCCAGCTATCCCTCAATCTCTGCTTTCCTATACAAACACGTCTCTCCAAAGAAATATCTAAAGTCACAGTCTTTATTCTTCACTTCCATTTTTTTTTTCCAGCTGACTCCACTCAGGTTTTTTATCTCAAGCACTCTAATTATAGTTGCATCAAACTTAGTGACCAATTCTAATTCCTTATTTTATGCTATCTCCTATAAGCATATGTCAGAGCTGACCACCTCCCCTCTTTTTGAGTCACTTCTTTGAAAATACATTCTGCTTTGTTTACTATTGTATCAGCTATTTCTTCAAAGCAGAAATAGTCTTCTTCTCTAAACACTTATTTAGGTAACTCCCTTCTGTCCATAGTCTTAAATAACACTAAGATTCAGATTGCTTTCAAATTTCACATTTCTATTTTCACCTCTCTAGTGTCCAAAATCCTGTGTCTCAAGTGGAGAAAGGGAATGAAGAAGGAAAACAATGGGAAAGAAAAATAATTTTCTATAATTGTAATAGATATTGGTGATACAAATATGGGTAATACAGGATTCTAACTATGGCCAGTCCCTAACATATAGTCATTGCAATAGGTATTGTTTCTTTTAATGAACCCAAAATTCCACCTTCCATTCTTTTTATATTGGGAAAGGCATTTTAAATACCTTATGGCCTATTTCTCAGTTGATAAATTCTAGACATAAAACAAGGAGGAAAAGTGCCAGGAGAGAGACACGCAGGGTAATTACATATAAAATAAGAAACTTTAAAAGATAGTTCGACATGTTTTCTCCCATCAAACAATTGCTAACAAACTTATTAATCCTTTATAGAGTTCTCTGTTAGGGAATTATTGGACTCAAAAAGCTTTAGCAAAAAAACAGGATCCTTATATGAGATATTTATAATTAAAACACTCCTTAGAGAAATGACTTTTAGATTGACATTAATTCCATGAGTTGGAAGTAAATACTTAAAAAAATAAATTGGTAGCAAGGCAGTGAGGAATGACAGTGAAATGGGTATCTCTAAAGAGAACAATATTTTAAGAATAAAATATAAGTTCTTAATTACTAATCATTAACTACAATATAGCACAGTGTTGTAGGGCAGGGGTAGAAAAGCATAGCTAAGCAGTAAAAGAAGATTCATCTATGGAAAAGAAGAATAAAAATGAATGCTTTGAAAGATTCCTTCAATGAAAGCTTTACTCTTCTATTAACCATGCATTAATTTAAAGTAGAGGGCTAGCAAGCTTAAGCAGGACTAAACTCAGGAATGTATTTAACCCATAATTGCCAAAACAAAAGTAACTAGGTGGTACCTGTGTAGGGAGTAAGTGATGATAGCAACCATTCTCAAAATAAGCATTTGGTGACTAATGAATGCCAGAATGGAGCTTTGATGGTAACACTCATCAGGAAGAGTTGGACAAAAGGCAGGATTTGACTAGAATTTGAAGCCTGCTGCTGTAGAAATCCTGGATTACAAACTCCTCTCATGTAAACACTCATTCTGCTATTATATTTGGCAGGAAGAGAGGAAGAGATCATTTCTGTCTTAGCAAAAGAATGAAGTTTTAAATGTAAAGGTCTAAAATGTCATAACATGTCTCATAACAAACCACCCAAATAATAACTGGAATAGGTTTGAAAGAAGCCAACAGTGTCCACTGTAAAGTAATATTAAAATAATAGGAAAATTTCAGGGAATGGCAAAATTATCTTGCTAAGTGAGAAGCTCGTTCATTCATGTGATGATAAATATTTATGGATAAGCTGCAATATGCTATGTAGTGTTCTTGACCTTAAGGGGCTTAAGGTAAAGAAAACATACACTTAAACCAACAATAGATAATACCTGCGTCTATGTTTATATCTGTATCCCTGTCTGTATTAGTAGTGGTGATTATCCTGAGCAGTGCTCAGTATCCTGAGCACTGGTACCAGACTCTCGGGGCTAATTTTGTGATCTTGGGTAAGTTAGTCCATGTCCATATGTCAATTCTTGAGGGGAAAAAAAAAGTTACTTGGCATCCAAATAAAGCTTCGTAAGTCTCACAACTCCAAATTTAATATGATGGCCATGACTATGGTAGGGAGAACAGGTCTAAGTATATAGTACATAAACTCAGTTTTCAATTATGGATTTTCCTTATTTGGGCAATAGTATTTAAAGAAAATATTAAATTAAAATTTATTTTTAATTGAGTTTCTCATCTGTAACAAGTATCAAAGTCTTTTTTATCTTTCAGGGCTTTTTTCCCCCATAGTATACAAGACAATGCTTCTAAAAAATCATTTTCATAAAACTAGGTGTTTTACCCTTGGCTATTTTATTTCTCAGAATGCCCACTCCCAACTCCAATCCCTGAGTACATACTAGTTTGATTTAATCACGTTACCCCAAAAATAATACTTCATTTTTAAGGCTGACATTTATTCATCACTGACAAGACATAATTATGTCCTCTACAGGATTCCTGTTCTAACAAATTAATGCACTTTCAACAAGCAATGATAATAACACATGAAATTGAACTTGCTAGGTAACTTGAATTACAGAGACTTAATACTAATAAACTGTGTAAGACCCACAGAAGTTTAGAAGCAGATAAACATGGCTGTACATTATATTTACATTTATTAAAAATAAATACAGGGGCACCTAGGTGGCTCAATGGTTGAGCATCTGCCTTCGGCTCAGGTGGTAATCCTGGGGTCCTGGAATTGAGTTTCACATCAGGCTCCTTCTGGGGAGCCTGCTTCTCCCTCTGCCTATATCTCTGCTTCTCTCCCTGTGTCTCTCATGGATACATAAATAAAATCTTTTTAAAAATAGAAAGAGAAAGAAAGAAAGAAAGAAAGAAAGAAAGAAAGAAAGAAAGAAAGAAAGAAGCCATTTTTCCCATTATTTTTCCTACGTTGAGCACTTAAAAAGAAAAGGGATTTTAAATTTTTATTTTGTTGTTTTCATCTTGGTGGAATGGAGAAAACTTTTAAATCACCATTTAACTTTTCTGAAGGAGAAATGGCAGTGAATTGCTATCCATTTGAAAGTAGAGTTATTTTACTACTCTTCTCAGTTTCACAGTAAAAATTTAAAAATTTAAAGTAGAAATAGTTCCAAACATAACAATAGTAACAAGAAACATAATGAAGAGAACCTGGGTGGCTCAGTGGTTGAGCGTCTACCTTCGGCTCAGGGTGTGATCCCCGAGTTCTGGGATCGAGTCCCACATCAAGCTACCTGTGGGGAGCCTGATTTTCCCTCTGCCTATGTCTCTGCCTCTCTCTGTGTGTCTCTCATTAATAAATAAATAAAAACTTACAAATGATTTAAACTCACTAATTAAAAAGCACATATTGTTAATTAAGACTTTTAAAAAGCCCAGGTACTTGCTATTCAGAACAGATACAGTTAAAGTGTAAGGACAACAGAAAAGTTGGAAATAAAATGATGGAAAAGTCATAACAAGCAAATAATTTTTTTAAAATATCACTAAATTAATATCAAGCAAATACATTTAAAGAGAAAAAGCATTATTAGATATAGAAATGGCCATTCTATAATGATAAAATGGGATCCTTTTACCAGGAAGATCTATCAACTTTAAATTTATATATAATCAATAAAATGTTATAAAATAAACACAGCACAAATTGATAGAATACAGGAGGAAAGCAACTAATCCACCATCAGAGATTTCACTACAGTTCTTTCAATCCTTAACAGATCAAGAGATGCACAAAAAATTCGTATCAAAGTAGATATTACCCACGTGATTAATGAGCCTGATCTAAGGGAAATATATATAATGCCCAAACCAATAATTAATGAACTAACCATTCTTCTCCCTCTGGCATACAAAGATGTTCAAAAGTTAATAAATTAGGACATTATAAGGCAGATGACATTTTAGGATCACAATGGTATTAAGTAGAAGTTAATAACAAACATATATATTTGTAACCAATGACATACACTACTAAATAATTCCTGTGTCAAGAAGTAAAATTACACTATAAATTTGAAATTATTAAAATGGAAAAATGATAAAAATACTTCACATCAAAATTTCTGGGATAGAACAAAAATACTATATCCAGAAAGATTTTATTCTTAAAAATATGAACTACAAAAGAAGAAAAAAAGTGACCCAAGTGTTCAACTTAATAAGTTAAAAAGTTAAAAAAAACTAAGGTAAACCAACAAAGTAGAAAATTGAGGAAATAAATGTGAGCAGAAATCAATGAAATATAAATTCTATCTATAGATAGAATCCACAAAGGCAAAAGTTGGTTCTTTTAAAAAAAATAAGAGAATAGAGAAGTATCTGCCAAATTGATAGCAAGGGAGGAGCATAAATAATAAAAAACATTAGAAATTTTTTCAAAAAACATTCACAGATAGCTGAGGTTTAAAAGATATGAAACATTATGAACAACTTAATGTCAACCAATTTGAAAATATACAAATTGGTAAATTGTATAATTTGACTTAAGAAAAACAAAGTCTGAATAATCCTGTAAAAGCAAATAAACCAGAGAAGTAGTTACAAAATATTAACCAGATCCAGATGTGTTTTCAAGCTAATTCTATCAAACTAAGAAGAACCAGATCATTTTATATAGGCTTTTCCAGAGAGCAGAAACAGAGAATAATCACCAACTGATTTTATTAAACTAAGGTAATCCTGATAGTGTAATCTTCCAAAATTAGAAAAACAGTAAATGAGAAGGGGAAAAAATCACAGGCTAACATTATTCATTTAGATGCAAAAATTCTATATTAGGTATTAGCAAATTGAATACAACACTGTATGTAAAAGATAAAATAAAAAAAATTGTATTTATCCCTAGAATGTAAGGCTGAATGTTTAAAGTTCATGACTACAGATAATTGCTCCTACCCTAGCCTTGCTGTCTTTAGCTGCTGGCATCACTGCCTAGGCTGCTTCTTACCTCCAAGCCAAATAGGTGCAGCTACCAAAATTTCTTGCAGCAGCAATAACTACTCACATAGTCTGAGTGAGTCCTCAATCAATGGACCCAGAGGCCAACCCCCCTCAAAATCACTGAGATTAAATCTTACAGGAAACTTAACCTTGAATTGATTACAGGCAACATCCAAAGCTAGAGCTCCCCTTGCCTCTGCGGCCTCCATAGTACCTGCCCACTCCCAACGTGCCATTGCCATAATACTCTACTGCATTGTCTTCTCCAACCCCTTCCTTCCGCTTCTTCTCTAAAAGCAGCAGTCTTGCCTTTATCTTCAACCTTTCCCCCAAATGTTCCTTCCACATCTTCCATAACTGAAACTTGGTTCTTCAAAGAAGGCATACTTTCCCTTTATCACTTTCCAGTGATTATTCTTTCAAAGATCCAAATATCATTTTTAACACTCTCCTTTGCACCAGATCATTATTACTACTTGCCTCTGTAAAAAATTTTACGTACTTTTTAAAAGGCTCATGCTATTTATCTGTATCACTTTTCCTCTATTCCTGTAACTGTCAACCGATCTTCTAATCATTCTCCCTCATTTATCAAAAATTACTCTACTCACACAGCCTTCCTTTTATGCTTCAAATTTTATCATGTTGAATGTTATCATTATTTTAGCAAATCACCCTTCCATAATCTGGACTTTTTCATTGACTTCCTCATTTTTTTTTTAAGATTTTATTTATTTATTCATGAGAGACATAGAGAGAGGCAGAGACATAGGCAGAGGGAGAAGCAGGCTCCATGCAGGGAGCCCGACGTGGACTCAATCCCAGGTCTCCAGGATCAGGCCCTGGGCTGAAGGTGGCGTTAAACCGCTGAGCCACCCAGACTGCCCAACTTCCTCATTTCTTGACCTTCAATAACCTACTTCACCTCAGCCATTCACGTCATTTGTTATCTATGTGTTATTTCTTCCCAAATCACTATGCTAGGCATTCTTACTTATGATCACAATCATGTCTCCTTATTTACTTGTCAACTATTACAAAAATTTGAGGTCTTTGGTTTCTTCTAGATCCCCACTGTATTGGTGTTTTTATGTTACATTTCCAATTCATCAAAGCATTCTGTCTCTCCCTCTCTCTCTCTCTTGCTCTTTCCTTTACATTTCTAATATATTAAAGAATTCTCAATCTTCCCCTCTCCCTGCCCTACTTCCATTTCCATCTCTTCCCTTCCTTTTATATTCAGCTTAGATTTCATGGTTCATCATTAAAATAATACCCTTAATATTCTCATCAATATCCTAAATTTTCTAGTCCTTCGGTTTCAAGGACTACAAATACTTTGTTAGAAAAGACCTACAAATACTACTTATTCCCTTTTCAAAAAATCTGAGAAGACTGACTACTGGGGGAAAATCACGCAATTTCATTCATTTATTGTTACTAACCTCAAATGAGACTGTACTGGTACACTGTCTGGTAATCCCATTGTTTCTTTGCTTGACTTTATCTCCCATTCTTGGCAACAATTTTTTGAAACCTTCTTTATTTTCTTTCTTTACTCTCAGCAGATGACCTTGCCAACTTCATAGAAATCTGAAGGTATCACAGAAGATCATCTTCAACTTTACACTATCAAACCTGTAAACCCATAGACACTTGCACCAATTTTCTTCACTCTCTGAGGTATTTATATTAGACATTCCTTCTCTCAAGGTCAATAGCCTTGTGTGCTTTAGAGACTATCCTCAGGAATCTTAAACTCGTGCTTTCTTGCTTCTGTACAATTATCCCTCCTGCTTCTACATACTCCTTTTCATTAATATCTTCCCCCTCAATATGTATGTGCCCCACTAACTATGAGGTTTAGCATGTCACTTTCCTGAACCTCACCTCAATCTCTGAATTGTTAAAATGAAAATATTATATAAATTGTAAAACATTATGAGATAGTTTAATGTTACAATTTGTTCCAACCTAAAGATCAAAGGATTAAGTGACTTCCCAAGATGGTACTTCTTAATTACAAGATCTAGGCATATAATTTATAATTAAAATTTAGAAAATGTTTCCCTAAATAGTGCTAACTTGAAAGCATAGATTATTTTTTAAACGTTGTTATTTTTGTTCAGATATAGATATTGTAGTCTAGTGTCTTAGCTTACTGGCATTCAGAATTTTAATCACGGGGCCAAGCAATCTAGTGTATCTACAACTAAATTGGGTTTGACTAAAATAAAACCTAAGAGTTTTTACTCTTGATGATTAAACTATCATCATCCACCATTAAGTTCCTCTTCACAATTCTATTATAAACAAAGATCTCAACAAACTAAACAAATTGAGTGAAAGATCTTTTATTAAAAGATCAAGCCTTTTTCTACAGGGCTCTTCGGGATCAGAATTTCATGAGTTCCACAAAACTCTAGCTTTATTTGATGGTGCTAAGTGTGAAAAATGTTTATATTTTTACAAAGATGAAAAGGAATAATCTTTTTCTCATAATTGAGACAGGTAATAGCTACTTACTCAAATGTCTATCTTCCTATGTGTCATTGGATACAATACATAATAATGTGCACTGAACTTATATCCACCAAATTTGGACCCATTATCAAATCTTTGCTCTGCTTACACACAAGAGTATTGTAAAAACCCATTGAGATAATGTGAAAACACTTTAGAAAAGGCAAAAGCAGAGAAAACTGTCATTTCTAACTCCACTTTTATCACTTGTCCTTAACCAATAAGTCAAAACCCATTAAAGTATAAATTTACCTTTTAATAGGTTATGAAGTGTGTGAGAACTCACTGACTACCTTTAGTGACTATCAACATATTTCAAATAAAATTATTAAGGTCATAAATCAGAACAATTTACTAGATATTTATTATACATTGGCTAGTTTATACTTAGACAATATTTTAGGTAAAAGCCAAAAAACAAATATGCATTGTAAAAGAGTTTGATTATTCCCAACTATTTTGGTAATCTAGTTATGAACCTATTGACCTTTGAATACTAAAGGAGTAGGTAAAAGGGAAAGACATTTATTTACCAACAAAAATGTCAAAACAGAAAAGAGGGAAACAGAGGTCCTAAAGGAAAGGCAGATTGTGGTGAGGTAATAGATGAATTGTATTTTTAGAGTAATAATAGTAACTATTTCCTTAGGTAACTTCTTTAATACTCTTCTCTCTCACATATTTAAGATTTGATATATACTAAAAATATATGTGTAATAAGTATCCTGTGATGAATGCCATCAATTCTTTCCCTCTCTGCATGTATGTGCTACTTGTCCATTGAGAAGTGAGCCTCTTTTCCCTGTCCTATAGGATCTAATCTGGGCCTGTTTTCTTTGACCGATAGAATACAGACGAATGACATTCTAGGATTTCTGAGCTCCTAAGGAGTAACAATTTTTTAAGGAGTAACAATTTCCCACTTCCTTCTTTTTTGAACACTTACTCCTGGGGCTCTTCCTTTTTGAATTCAACTACCATACTTTGAGAAACCTAAGCCCTGTGGAGAGGTTATATGGTGAAGTAGTAGATAAATTGCCAACTATGTGGATGAACTATCTTGGATGTCATAGCCTGTGAACAATTGAAGCCACAGTTAACATCATGTAGAATAGAAGAACTGAGCCCAGTCTATTCACAGAATAATAAATAAATGACGAATAAATCATTAATGAAACCATTAATAAAATGGTTAATGCCAGTAAGTTCTGAGATTGTTATAAAGAGAAAACCAAAATAGAAACTGGTACATAGAGTTGTACTGGGCCAAAACCAAAACTTGTACCCTTCACTTTGTAACTGAGCAGGAGATGAAGGCTTTTAGGAACTTCAGGAAACAGAAGTGGCTAAAACAACGAGGAAATTGTTATTGAAAGGCAATCCTTGTTATGAAAGGCACTTTCACCTGCAGTAATGTGAAAGGTAGAACTAATGAACACATAGAAATCACTAAAGGGAAGAAGCAACTGAATAAGCTTCTGCATCTGGACAAGGAGTTTTCCCGGCAGAATTCTGAAAATGCCAAGTGACTTTTAGCTGGCTATGATTAAATACAGAAAAAGAGAGAAACTGTTCAGTTTTGGAACAAACATTGTAAGAAATATACCTTGAACACTTTTTTCCAGAAAAAGAAATTCTCAAGGAGGAAATGACCTTTGGGTAATGGTCAACTCCAGAGAACTGCAAGTAAAACCTATAGCCTCAGGGTCAGTTACAATCAAGAGTGTAGCTGTAACAAATTTTAAGTCTTCAGAAATATTTAAGCCAGTACTTCATAAATCTCTCAGATGACAAAAAGACTTCCAAGAATCTTTTAAGTATTTTAAGTATTGCAGTTCATCCACTTAGCAAGGCAACTGGTACCTAAGATTCTTAAGGATGTTGTCCCTTCAGCATCCTGACATTTAGCTCAAAGTTGAGGAAAAGGCCAGTCTCAAACAGATCTGTGGGTGCCTTTTGTTGAATGGAGTGGATTTTAATTTGATTCATAGAAACTATGCAATATTTTTAAAGGAATTACATAAGTTTGGTCTAAAAGGAAGAGACAATTCAAAATTTAAAAAAAAAAAAAGCCTTCTAGGCCTTCAACCTTTGAAAATCAGGAAGCAAGTTGAGAAAGCTTTTCAACTTCAAACAAGCCATTCTCATGGAAAAGGACAACTCAGAGTCAAAAATCTCATTAAGAAGGGCCAATGGATGAGAATTAGGCCCTAAACAAGCACTCCCTGCTCCTGGAATCATGATGAATGAGACATGTGCCCAGCTAGGGTTCAGAATTGCTATGGACCATTTCCTGCTTTGCACCTCCCATTTTCCCTTTTCGAACAAGAAATCTATTGCTTGTCTTGCTACTGTATACTGGATGAGAATGGGGAAGTAAAGTTCTTTCTTTAGTTCATGCATCTTCATATTGAGAATAACTATAGTAAAGGTGGCTTATATGTATCTGAAACGGATTTAAATGATGAGATTATGGGCCTTGAACCTGAGGACATATTTAGATGAAGCTTAAAGGGGTCTTGTGAGGTGGTAAATGCATTTTCCACATGTCAGGGACATGAATTGCTATTTGCAGAGGGTATAATGATCATCTCCAAAGATAGTTACCACCAAGCCCTTTCCTTCTCATATATGCATATCCATTGGGAAGTATAGGTTTTTCCCTTCATCTTTAATCTAGGCTGGCCCTATAGATTACTTTGAATACAATGTAGTGGTGTACTGAGATTTCTAAGCCAGGGCCTCAGGAGGACTCATGGCTCCTACTTCTCTGTTCTTGGAATGCTCCCACTTGGGAGGTTACTTCTTGAATCATGACAGGAAGAAACCCAGTCATTCATGACAGAAGAACCCCAAGCCATTTGGAGAGGCCACATAGAGAACTGAGATGTGGTAGCTGGGTTTCCAGCTGACAATCAGTATCAACTGCCAACCACATGAATGAGCTATTTTGGATATTTCAAACCCAATCAAGCTTCTAGAAAATTGTAGCTCTAGTCAACACCATATAGAGAGCAACCCAACTGATTCCTGTCAATTCAGAATTGTGGGGGGAAAATTAAATCGTTGTTTTAAGTCAATTAAGTTTGGGGTTGTTAGTAGTTGGCAGCCAAAATAATACATATGTCAATACATTAAGTAAATAAGATGAAGATCAAGTAACTCACTTCAACTCAAGAACAAAACAGCTTATGTTTCATTTATTTATTTGTTCCTTCTTGCCTTCCTGCTTTGCCATCAGTCCTACCAGAAATCTTAGTAATTTTGGCATCAGTCCTTCATATTAAAAATTTTATCTAAATGTATTCCTATGTAACAAAATTTGCTTGTTTTTAAACTTCAAAAAAGCTGTCATACTACATGTGGGCTTCTGAGACTTGCTTTTTGGGTCTTTCTTCCTATTAAAAGGACAAAACTCACAATTTATTTTTCATTCTCTTGTCAATATTCATTGAGTGGTTACAAAGAGGGCTGCCTTGAACATTCTCATAGATGTACTCTTGTACACCTATGGAAACATTTCTCTAAGGTATATTTGTAGAAAAAGAATGGTCAGGTATTAGAGTATTAGAGAATGTAAGTAGTTAACTTCACAAGATAACGCCTGTGTATTGGTTTATAATCCCACCTGTAAATGTCTTCTTGATGTATTAATCTTCATTAATATTGTCTTATCTCTTAATTTTTCAATCTATTGGATGTAATTCACCACGGTCTTAGTTGATCATATATGAGACTAAACATCTTTCATGTGCTCAGTCACATCCTCTTAAAAGGTCTGGTTTGTCTTTTGCTCATTATTTCTACAGTACAATGATGAATAGAAGTGATGATAAAATAAGTATTCTCATTGAGTTCCTAATTTTTAATGTGCATCTAGAACTTAGTCATGCTGCATTATCCTTTTTAAAATAATGTTGAATTTAGCTTATCAATAGTGCTTTTGGTTTTCACATCTGTTCATGTATGTGATGAGTCTGTAAACTTTCTCTTCTCCTACTGAATGTGTCTGATTCTATTATCAGTAGAAGTTATACTGGCTTCAGTAGAGCTAAAGAGAATTCCCTCATTACCTAGCCTTTGGGAGTTTGTATGAAATGTTGAGATAGTATGGTCCTTGAAAGAGAAACATCTGTAGATGTGGGCTAGATGTTCTGCCAAAAAATTATTTACTATTCAACACTATTGAATAAGTCCATGTAGCTTGTCCATTTCTTCTTTGGACAATTTAAGGAAATGCCATTTTTCTAGATCTTGATCCATTTTACATTTCAAATATATTAAAATGCTCATCTGTATCTCTATGGGTGAGGACTCCTTTTCAATCTTATACTGTTTTCTTCTTGTTCAATTATGCCAATTTTACTGTTATCATGAAAACAGCTTTGACATTGTGATACTGTTTTCTAATTCACTGATTTCTTCGTTTGCCCATATCTCCATGCTTTAACATTAGGTTTATTCTGTTGGTCTTAAGTTACATACTTAGGCTTTTTCTTTAAGCATTTAGATTCATTCAGTGCTGTTTCTGCTACATCACCCAATTTTTCTAAATGCAGTATTTATAATTAGGTTCTATGTATTTATGTTTTCTTCTTTCATCTAGGTTTTTAAAAACTTGTAAATGTATGACTTTTAAAATTTTAACCTTTATTACTAACCTCTTATTTCGGATCATCCTTTGAATACTGATTTTTAAAACTTTATTGTGACTTATTTCATGCCTAGTACATGGTCAATTTTTGCTAAAATAAAATGCTTAAGAATATTCTCTATTTGCTGATTATTTTAAATTTGTCCATTGAATCCCAGAAAAGATCAAATGCTACTCACATATGCAAGTGCTTTGAAAATGGTAAAGCAGTATAAAATATAGCAAGTTAGGTATGAAAGTAATATATACATGCAATAGCAGAAACCCAATTTAACTGCATGCCACAACTGATGTAATGATTCTTGTCTAATTTGCATTTTCAGAAAAGACTGTTCATATGTTACAACAGCAGCTAAGTTTACAACAATTTTTCTTTGTTCTTGGCAAACAAAAAAAGGTTAAGAATTTGCAGACAAGTCTTGGCAAAAGGATATTCTGAGGCAGCTTTGCCAATCCCTGAGAATATTGTTGACTGCATTGCCTAAATCTGTTTTTTTCATTCATTCTTTGGCTTGGTTTATCAGCAATTGGGATCTGTTGAAATCTCCCACAATATTGTTCAATTTGTTGGGTTAGCCTTATTAATTTTGAGGCCATTTTATAAAGTATGTGCAAATTTAAAATTGATATATATTTCTAGTGAATTGTTCCTTTTATCATTTAATGGCCACCTCCTCTTTAATAATACTATCATAAAATCCAATTTTAATTTAGTATCACTAAAACTACACAAATTTTGTCTGTTTTCATCTTTTAAAAAATCCAGCCTATAGCTAGGTTTTAAAGACCTAATCAATCTGTTGTTGAACTGAGTTTAGTCTATTCATGTTTAATTAATACTACCTGACTTGTTACTATTATACTAATTTTATTCCTCCTCCACCCCTTACTTCTTTTGTACTGTTATTGTCTTCCTATTCCACTATTTTCAAGTTTTCCTTTACAACAATTCATTCTGTATCTATTATTTTAGCAGTTACACTTGATATTTTACTAAAAATTTAAAGTTAAACAGTATCTTAACCTACCTTCTGGACAATGAAAGCATCTCAGAACATTAATTCTAATCACCCTCCTCCCATCTTAAAAGCTATTATCCAGTTTTTCAATTATACCTTAAAGTCCACATTCATGTTGCATAAAAATGTTTATTTAATTTTACACTGTTTACAATTTTACTTCTTATAAACACTTAATTACAACCTTTTTATATTAACAATACCTTTGATTTGTATCATTGTATTTGTTCACTAGTTCTTCAATTTCAGATCATCTTTGTGGAAACATTTTCCTTCTTGAAGATCATTCTTTTGTAGTTTCTTTATTGAAATTCTGTTGATAGTAAAAGTCTGTTTTTCATCTGAACATTTCAGTTTTGCTTGGTACAAATTCTAAGTTGATATAGTTTTTCTCAGAACTTTGAAGGCATTATTATTCCACCATCTTTGGGTACATTGTTGCTCTTGAGAAGCCTACTGAGTATGTGACTGTCTTGCCTTCATTGATGCTATTTTGATTCCTTTGAATGCTTTTAAAATCTTGTGCTTCGTATCTCGTAGTTACACTACTTTGGATTTAGGCATGGTTTTGATCCATTTATGTTTGGGATATACTGTGCTTCCTAAAATTATTGAATTCATGCTTTTCAAGTAAGGAAAATAGTTATCTTCAAATATGCCAGCCACTCTTCCATCCTCTTTTTCTCTCATAATACTTCTGGTTTTTATAATTCTTCCCTCCATATCTCTAAAGTTCTCTTTAATATTTGCATTTTCTAGCTCCTTGTTTCTCCTTGCTGCACACAAGGTAATTTCTTTAGATCTCACTTCCAGTTTATTTATTGTCTCTTGAGTCTAATACAACATTCAACATGTCTGAGGGTTCTTTTTTTTTAATTTCAAGTAACATTTTTTCATTTTTGTAGTTCTTTCTTTTTTAGATCTGCCTGTGGTTCCATTTTTCATAGATGTCAGTGATGAGACCTTAGAGAAGTGAATTATTTCTATAGGCTCTTTCTCACACTAGTTTTTAATTTGCACCTGGTAATATCTAATCATAATATTGCTTTATCTATGGAAGTCCTGAGCCTTAACTTGCTTTTGCTATGAGCTACAGGGTACTACAAACTAAATGCCCACTTCAACTGTCCTGGCTGGAACAGCATCTCAGATTCAGATTCATTTCCTTGTTTCTAATCCAAGGCAAATTGCATATGGTTATGTTGCAATTGGTATTTGCCATCTGAGCAACCACTGCCCACTTGCATGTTTAATATAGTATTCACAATTCCCAACCAAAATGTGTTCATTTTTGTGAGTAAAAATAGAGGTATGATTCTCAGAAACTTCCCCTACTTTCTTTCAGCCGATTAATGCATTCAAAAATAGATTTTGTTCAGGATTTAGTTGTTTTTCAGTACTTAGCCTAACGTAGTGCCAGAAGTAAAAGTCTTATAAAATATACTAAAACGGGTATAATATACTAACCTGAGAAAGCATGTGATTTATGGCAAGCCTTAATAATTCAAACCTCTCTGGAAAGGTTTCCTATCCCTTGACCAGAACTCGATCACTATTTTGAAACTGAGTATACATTAGAAAGGTCCTAGGATATGAACTTATCCAATAGATTGTTGTCCCACTTTGTAGAAATTTCTCGCATTATTCTAAGATACTCAGTTAAATTTATAATATATGATCCAAATCAACAGGACTAAAATCTATAAAAATAAAGTATCATTTTAAACATTTTAAAAAATAGGTAATAAGGATTTGTTACAGCAACTTCCATCTATATGCACAACTTTATTTTTGGAAGCCTGAGCCATCTATAATATAAGCAGGGCTAAACAAGGCAGCTGGTGATTTCATTTTAGTCAGAAACCTAATAGGCATTATGACAGCAGAGGTGGCTGCTCTGGTCTTAAATGCAGATGGACTGTTTGCATCTTCATTATTCATAATGATTGCTTTGTGTTCTCTGGAAGATCAGGAAGCTCTCTCTGCGTCCCACCCTAATCACTGAAGTAATGAAAGGAGATTCCCGCAGCAAAGACTGCGACCACAACTGCTGCAATCACACCTACAGGTAAAGCAAACAAAAAGCAAATGGTCATGGGATAAGCAAAACAAAGGCTTAACTGATCCTAGGCTCTGAAATGTAGGTAACCCACGAGCTTAGACAACAAGATGCACCTGCACAAACACATGCTCACACACACGTATATATGTATTAAAAGCCAGCCAGTTGGGCAGCCCTGGTGGTGCAGCCGTTTGGCACCGCCTGCAGCCCCGGGCGTGATCCTGGAGACCTGGGATAGAGTCCTGCCTTGGGCTCCCTGCATGGAGCCTGCTTCTCCCTCTGCCTGTGTCTCTGCCTCTCTCTCTCTCTGTCTCTGTGTGTGTCTCTATGAGTGGATAAATAAAATCTTAGAAAAAAATAAAATAAAATAAAAGCCAGCTAGGCTTAGGAGGAAAACATAGCAATAAGCTGGATAGATGGCAAAGGCTTGACTGATAATCATGTACTTCATCACTTAGCAAAACCTGCAAAAAAAAAAAAAAGTATCTCTCATACACTTGTGCACACACATCTGACAGAAAAACTCACACATCTTTAAAAAGTTTCTATAAATATGCACACTGGCATTCCAGCTGTCCCAAGGTAGCCAGTTTCAACCAAAAGACAGTCCAATGGGCAGCGGGTCTCAAACATGACAAGTCGTTTGTGTAAATATTAAAACTAAAAAACTCAGATTCCACCATTATAAAATCTAAAAATTAGTTACGTTTGTCTTGGTAACTTTTAGTTTTGTTTATTTTTTCCTAATAACTAGAAGTTAACCAAAACAAAACTGACCAGAGTAGTCTAGACAGACACACACATACACATGCACTTCGATACAAAGAATTTAGGCAATTATATAATGAGTAAGTTCCAAGAAAAACAACTAAATCTTCTGGCTTCTAACTCTCAGTTAAAAGTCTTAATGCTTATAAAGTATTTCTCAAATTGGCACTCCACTTAACAATAGTCTACATGTTCTTTTATCAATAAGTCTGAACAGTGTTAAAGTAATTGCCACACTTCTTTGGAGTCTTTAAAATTCTAAAGTTCATTACAAATTTTCAGACCTGAATTTGACATTTTTCATAGACTATGTATCAGAATTTTCTACAATAGCTGTTTTGCAAAGAACACCAGTCTGGAAAGCATTGGCCCAACTATACTAATTAATTCCCAAAATGCAACAGGTTTTTCTTCTAAAAACACCAAAAAAGGGGTGCTTGGGTGGCTCAGTTTGTTAAGCACCTGACTTTTGATTTCAGCTCAGGTCATGATCTCAGAGTAGTAAGATGGACCCCTATGTTGGGTCTGCCCTGGTATGAAACGTGTTTAAGATTCTCTCTCTCAGGCACCTGAGTGGTTCAGTCAGTTTCAGGGTCTGCCTTCAGCTCAGATCATGATCCCAGAGTCTTGGGATTGAGCCTTGCATTATGAAGCCTCCTTAGCAGGGAGCCTACTTCTTCCTCTCCCTCTCCCTCTGCCTCCCAATTGCATGCTCTCTCTCTCTCAGTCTCAAAAATAAATAAATGATTCTCTCTCTCTCTCTGCCCCTCCCACCCACTCTAAAAACAAACAAAAACACCAGAAAAATTAATAGGAAGTGACATGTTTGAAGGCAATTAGGATAATGCATTATTTATAAATATTTCCATCTCTTTCATCTCCAGGGTCTAGTACTTTCCATAATACTCAATAAATACCAGCTTAATCTAGCACCTCTAAGAAAGCAAAATGTAATGGAAATAATTTTAAAATAATGAGAAAACCAAAGTCCAACATAACATCTTTTCAATGTTATAAAGGAAATTAAATACCTATATTTTGCTGAATTTTCATTATTACTGCAGTTTTAATTGGTTGTTTTGGTTGTTCATCATCTGTGTTGTCCAATGAAGCTTCAGTATTCATAGAGTAACTCACACAAGCTGCAAGAGGATAATAATAATAAATCCTAAATAAATGGGAATTATTAAATTATTTAAAATAAGTTTTAAAGAAGAACATTATAAAGAACATATACAATGAGCTCCAATTTCCTCCAACTTGCCTTTTTTACAACACAATTTGCTCGTCAAATGCAGGTGAATTAAATTTCATGGAATATATGTCAAACTGACAATTTTAAAAATACTATAGTTTTATAATTGACTGAAACCAGAAACCAGAGAGTTAGTTCTAAATGACTCTCACAAATTATGGGAATATAAATATAGTAAAAAAATATAGTAAACAAATATAGTAAATAAATAATAATATGGTAGGGAAGTATAGATAATATAGACAATTTAGATAACAACAAAGATAGTAAACAAGTAATTTGTATAGTAAACAAGTAATCTGTTTCTTATATTGTAGTAAAAATAAACTGATGCCAAAAATCAAGGAGCAGAGTAATTTTCACTCTTAGTTGGGATTAATTTCTATCATTCTTATTGGTGGCTTAACAATAATTTCAAATAATTAGTTATTAATATTAAAAGCAGGGATTAGCAACTGCAGTCCCATGAGGCAAACCTTATGTGCCCCACAAAACGTAAAATATTTACTATTTGGCCCAATACAGAAAAAGTTTGCTGACTGGATCTAACCTGAAATTTGAAATATAGTAGTCCTCCCTTATCTGAAGTTTCAGATACCTGCAGTCAACTGCAGTCCAGTAGCAGATGATCCTATTTCTGACATAGAGTCAGCAGGTCAACAGTATCCTAATGCTATGTGTCACCATGCCTATATCATTCATCTCACTTCATTTCATTATGAGACATTTTATCATCTTACATCATCACAAGAGGGGTGAGTACAAATATTATATTTTGAGAAAGAGCACATTCACATAACTTTTTTTACAGTATACTGTTATAACATTATTATTTTTAATCTCTCACTGTGCCTAATTTATAAATTAAACTTTATCACAGGTTTGTATATTTAGGAAAAAGCATGGTACATAGAGGGTTCATAGTATATAGAAAGGTACTATGTGCAGCTTCAAGCATTCATTGGGGTTCTTGCAACTTATCCTCTGCAAATAAGGGGGTCTACTGTATACAAGCAAAATATGATCATTAATTTAACCTTAAAACACCTCAGTGTTAAACAAGGCAACTACCTTATCTCATTTTACAGATGGAAAATAAAACCTGAAAAGTTAAGTGCATATTTGAGAGTCATGAGCAGCAGACTGAGGATTCAAATACTAAGGTTCTATTTCATTACGCTGGCAATAATTTATATAGATTAGCTTAGCTGAATTTATTTAACACTGATTAAAACTGTCTGAACTAAAAACATCCTTAGATATCATAGTCAGTGGTTTTCATTTTTTTCCCTAGTGCTAAAGACTCTGATAGAAAATCCCAGCATATAAAATAGATAAAAATAGAATTATGCTGACTAAAGCAAGAATGGACAGCTCCTGGAGCCAGACCCCCCTCTTTCCCTCAGAGGTGGTAATCAAATGCTGTTCTATATGATTCCAGGGAACTGTCTAAAGTATCTACACTTCATATTGATCTTTTTATTTGCAAAGAGTAGAGAACCACAGAATGAGAGACAATGAATACTACCATTTAAATTCAAAATTAAAGAGCTTATTGCTTAGATTTAAAATGTTCTTGTAGACATCTTTACATTTCAATATAACGGCACAGGCTCACAAGTATGATATATAAACTTACTGAACCAGGTATCTGTGGTACCAAAACAGATAAAAGAAAAAAAACTGCCTAATTTTCATCAATTTCCCATGAAGAAAAGTTTACTGTCATTTTGAGAAATCATCTTTAGCCTGGGTGGTTCAATTGGTTTAAGTATCTGCCTTTGGCTCAGGTAACAATCCCAGGAGCCAGGGATAGAGCCAGCATTAGACTCTTGCCCAGCAGGGAGCCTGCTTCTCCCTTCCTCTGCCTGCTGCTCCCCCTGTTTGTGTTCTCTCTCTGTCAAATAATAAATAAAAATTTTTTTTAAAAGAAATCACCTTAGATGATTTCTAATCACCTCATTAGAATCAAAAGTATCACCAATCCTTTTTTTCCTCTTTAAGCATATAACCAAAGAACTCTAAAAACAAACAAAACTCTTTTTTTTTTCTCCCATATCATATTGGTTACAAAGGCTAAAAATTCTTATTATGAACTATCTCTAGAAACATTCTGTCTTCTGTATTTCCACAGTTTCTAGATTTCTCAAGGATTAGAACTTAGTTCTAGATTACATTCACCTACTAGCTTCATATTTCCCTTAACTTCATCTATAGATCAAAAAGTTGAATGAATAGTACAGTTTATTCATGTTAACACACACACAATTTTGGTTTTTCTATTAGTAAATATCAGTCCAAAAAACTTTTTTGGGGGAGCCACTAAAATCCATATATAAGATAACAAATACAAATAAAAATAATGGATGAACCATGAATTACACTTATTTGCTAAAGGATTTTTCTTGAGTACTTGTATTTAAAGAGCACAAAAATGGTTTTGTCATGACATAGTACTTATACATTTAATATTGTTATATGCAAAAGTCATGCTCTAGTATATCAATTCTGCACAATTTACTTCTATTAAAAAAGACATTTCACTTTAATCTATCATACAAACTCATATTGGTTTGATACAACTCTGAGATAATTTTACTGAGGCAGAGCATTTTTCAAGGATAAATATGATCTTGTCATAACAATTTACTTGTGTTTATTTTTGATGGGAGCTTCCAGGATTTTAACTCAAATCTCATACACAATGTCATTTTACTACTCTCTGAAATTTAAATGCAAATAACATGATTCGATAGGAAATTAGATCTTAACCGTTCCTTAAAAACGAGGTAATTTTAACTTCAGACAAGCCTCAAATTAATCATGTAAGAACCTTTTGAGCAACTATCAACAAAAGAGAAAACAAGGGCAATAATGAATGCATGTGAAGTTGTAAATGTGTTCAATTTCATTCCAAGCTGTTGGCAGTTAGGCAAGACTATTTAAATGCTTAAAATAAAATGTTACGACTTGAACTCCTTAGTTATCTTCTTGCCCATCCCTGAATACTAAAGTAATGAGGTTTAACTATACTCAATAATTTAGTCATAAAAATACATGTTCATTATTGCTTCTCTCCCCTTTATATTATCAATGTTTAACCAAACAACAAAAAGTAATTAGCTCTGATATCAAGACAGAATTGGAAGAGTTTCACCAGATTTTAAAGGTGTCTCCAATTTTTAGCTGATACTGTAGATAGAATGTATCTGAATTATTAACTTAATATCTAGTAGAAGATGACTAATGCATTTAAGAAATTTTAAAGCCATAGTTATCCTTCACCTTAAGTGAGTCATTCTGACAAACAAATTGTTCTTCATCCCTTAAGTCATTTAAAAGTATGTTATTTTAAGGCACTCACCTGGCAAAATATGTATTTCAAACATAGCAACTACTTGGCAAGTATTTTATAGAATAGAAATAATTAAATAATAATCAGCAAATAATAACATCAAATACTTAGAAAATAAATCCAGATTCTTATAAAAAGTTTAACACCCCTAAATGTACACTTACTGATTTCAATTTTTGAACTTGAACATTTGAACTTCACTTTTTTTGGTTTATTGTATATGAAAACCCTAATTTCAAATATATAGGAAAATCTATACACACTATAAAATATTACTTTCATACTTTAATGTTAATATTTTTTCATTATACTCTAGAAATTATTTAAAAGTCTTATAATAGTGGTTAAAATCACCCTACATTTATGTATCTCTTTTTGTTTAGAAAGTATTTTCCCTAATATTCTGACTAAATTCTCTGATCAACCCCAAGAGAATCTGGGATTCAGAGGGGACTTATTTAAAATTACATGGAAGTAAGTGACACACCTGGACTCAGTTAAAATACTATCTCCATAAAATTATGCATCTAATATTTTTGAGTAAATTAATGAATGAATGAGTAAAGGAGTGAATATAATTCTAAATCAATAGGATCTTTATGAAAAAAACAGTCAATTTTTCTATTAACATAAACATTTTGTTTATGTTTTTACTCTATCCTATAATTTGGGAATATGTTATTTTGCCATTGAAAATAGGCTAATTACCAAATCATTCCTTCTAATTCAACAAATGCTTGAAAAAGCAAAACTAATAAAATTCTAGACAAGTCATATTCTTGGTCACAATACATCTGATGCCAGTGTCCAATTCCTAAAAATCCTAGAGTTTTTTTTACTGCATTCATCCTTCAAAATGAACTCAAATGTCACCTGCTCTCAGAAGCTTTCTCTAATACCATACAAGGATAATGCCTGTGCTAAATGTTCTGATAATTCTGTTCATCCCTCTGTTATAGAACTAATCATCTTATTTTAGAGTAACCCATTTCTCTGTACTTCCCTCTATACTGTGAACTTCTTGAGAGTTAGGACAGTATATTTGATCTCTAGAACCCTTAATGCTTAATAGGGCTACTTTAATAGGCCATCAAAACAGGGCAGTGTCCTTAAAGAAGCATACATAATGAAGTAATATCTTAATACATTATATAATACTAGAAAAATATATAATCTTGAGACCATGGGTTTGACACAGTACATATTCAAGTTATACATACCTAAACTTTCCAAACTGCTGTATTGTTTCCTTTGTGTTTAAGATTATAAACTCTTCCTACTCAGTTAATCTCAATACTAGATAACTGGCATAAAAAGAAATATAGACAGAAAATCATTTAAAAATACAGTGTGGGGACACTTGGGTGGCTCAGCGGTTAAGTGCCTGCCTTTGGCGCAGGGCGTGATCCTAGAGTCCCAGGATGGAGTCCCACATTGGGCTCCCTGCTTGGAGCCTGCTTCTCCCTCTGGCTGTGTCTCTGCCTCTCTCTCTGTGTCTCTCATGAATAAATAAAATCTTTAAAAAAAATACAGTGTGAAATATACAACTAAGTACCAATATTAAAAGCTTAAAAAAAATCAAAATTCACAAAAAGACTAATGAACATTTATGTCATCTAAGATTATAAAGTTATTTTTAAATACTTCAGTTATTAGCTCATGCTAATATTTAACATGGTACAGTCTTAATGATAAAACTTACTGAAGGAAAGCTGCAAAACAGAATTAAAATATATTTAGTATACATATAATGATAAAAGTTCATTGGAGAATAGCATTTAAAATGATAATAATAAGTATGTTATCTTGAGGCTAAAAATAAGTCTCAATTATTTGCAAGAATATTTCAAAGATTTCTAAGAATCATTTAAAAGCATAAAATTTAATATATTTGGGATTATCCACTGTATACTACAGAGCATGAATTTATACAATAGATGAGTGCTTTCAATAAAAGTGAAACATAAAGCAGTAATGGAAACAATTTACTAAAATTTGAAAATACTAATATCAAAACTGGTTATTATAGATTGTTATTGCTAATCTACAGTCAAATACACAAATCAAAATATTTTATTCTTAGTGACTAATTAACAAATCATTGGAGATTCTAAAATTTTGATCATTAATGTTCTTGGTTTCTCTTACGACCTTACTACATGCTCTACATAATTAGCAATGCATACATAATATATCTTCCAAATCATATTATAGACTTTTTAAGGAAAGGAATCTGGTCTTTGATTTTTACTATTACATTGCTTTGAACAGAGCAAATGCTTAATAAATACCTGATAAAAAGGCATACTAAATGCTGTACACTAGAATTAATATTTCTAGTGCTGCATACTATGTTTTAAATGTTCTATATCCTTTAAAATGCTCTGAATTATATATATACCACAGATCCATGACTATCATACCCTTTTTACTTTTTTAAAAAGATTTATTTATTTATTTATTTATTTATTTATTTATTTATTTATTTATTTAATTTATGATAGACATAGAGAGAGAGAGAGAGAGAGAGGCAGAGACACAGGAGGAGGGAGAAGCAGGCTCCATGCCAGGAGCCTGATGTGGGACCTTGGGCCAAAGGCAGGTGCCAAACCGCTGACCCACCCAGGGATCCCTATCATACCCTTTTTATTTTATTTTATTTATTTTTTATTATTATTAATTTTTTATCAGACCCTTTTTAAATGTAGTCCCCTACACATGTCTTAAAAACTCTGTATCTGGCCAGATATAAACTTAAAATTTTCAAACATAAAATAAGTATGAAAAAAGATGTGTTATAATTTCCAAAAAAATGACCTATTTAGTCTATATCAGTCAATTTTTAACAAATATTTATGAATACCTACCATGTTTGAGGCATGGAGCTCAGATAGAGAGATAAACATTCTAGGTACTTACTCTTAAAAATCTGACAGTTGGGGGACCTGAATGACTTAGGAGTTAAGTCTCCCTTTGTCTCAGGTTATTATTGCAGGGTATTAAGCCTCATGTCAGGCTTCCTGCTCAGCGGGGAGACTGATCTCTCTCTCCTTCCTGCTCCTGCTTTCTCTCACTATCTTTGTCACTATCTTGGTTTCTCTTAAATAAAAAAAATCTTAAAAAAGAAATCTGACAAAGGTTGAAGATTAAACACAACTGATGAGTTATATAAGTATGCAAATATGTTAAAGAGCAGCACAGAATTATAATAAAGCATAATGGAGAAACAGTCTGGGTACATTAAAGGTAGTATCTATACAGGTTAAAAAAATTCTATTTAGTTCCTTGAAGACAGAATTAGTATGATATCGATCTACGGACCTCAAACCTTAGGACTAAGTAATTTGTTTTAGTCATCAAATATTTACTGACTACCTATGATGTGTTAAGGCTAGGTTCTTAGTAAAGTACTAGAAATACAGTAGTGATCCAGAGAGGCAAAATCCTTTTCTTGTAAATCTTCTGGAAAAATCGAAGTTTGCTAAGCTGTACATATAATGGTTTCATGAAAGTCTGAATTTATTGAGCTTTAGTTTTGTTTTTGGAAGGCTGTCATACAGTAGCTTCTTTATGAATATATTATAATAGTATAAGCTACTTGGATATTTTTAATGTTTTAACATATAAAGAATGGATATGGGGCACCTAGGTGGCTCAGTGGTTGAGCATCTGCCTTGGTGATCCTGGGGTCCTGGAATCAAGTCCTGTATCAGGCTCCCCATAGGGAGTCTGCTTCTCCCTCTGCCTATGTCTCTGCCTCTCTCTGTGTGCCTCTCATGAATAAATAAATAAAATTTAAAAAAAATAATGGATATTGGGGTACACCTGGGTGGCTCAGTTGGTTAAACATCTGCCTTAAGCTCAAGTCATGAGCTCAGGGTCATGGGATCAAGTCCCGCATCAGGTTCCTTGCTCAGCAGGGTCTGCTTCTCCCTCTCCCTCTGCCCCTCCCCTCTGCTTGCATGCCCAGTCTCTCTCTCTCTCTCTCTCAAATAAATAAATAAATTTTTTTTAAAAAAGTATAGATATTACCCTATTATTAATAGAGGTTAAAATAACTATTTTTAAAAGTATAATTGACAAGGTATTGAATACAATATAAGCTAGTTTATAAATGTTAAAAAATGAAATTAAGAAAGGCAAGGTAAAAATATTTAAGACAGATGGTTGTCTTTATTTTTTTTTTTTAAAGATTTATTTACTCATTTTTAGAGAGGGAGGGAGAGAGCAGGGGGAGAGGCAGGGGGAGAGGCAAAGGGAGAGGCAGAGAAACTCTCAAGCAGATTTCACCTTGAGTGCAGAGCTCTATATGCTGGGCTCAATCCCAGGACCCTGAAGACATGACCTGAGATGAAATCAAGAGTCAGATGCTTAACCGACTGTGCCACCCAGGCACCCGTAGATGATAGTCTTTAAAAAATCTAAATGAGGAGTGACTTGGGTCACTGAGTCTCTTGAACCTCCAAATCTTGATTTGGCTCAGGTCATGATCTCACAGGTGGTGGGACTGAGCTATAAGGCTGCTTCCAAGCTCAGGAGGGAATATGTTAGAAATTCTTTCCCTATGCCCTTTCCTGGACTTGTACTTGTTTGTATGCATGTATGCACGCGCGCGCTCTCTCATAAATAAATAAATAAATAAATAAATAGATAGATAGATAGATAGATAGATAAAAAGATCTTTAAAAAAAAGAAAAAAAAACCAAAACTCTAAATGAAATCTCTCTGTCCCTATGCTTTGATATCTGACTTTTAAAGTAAGTTGTGAAAATAATTAATCAAAAAAATTTTTAAGAAGTTGTGATTGGGTCAAGTTTTGCACACAGTGCTATGCTACCCTTTAGTCTTTCATGAATGTAATACGCACTAAAAGTGTGACAACTAATTCAAAAAGAATATGAAAGGCATTTACTATGATAACAGATCCAAGATTCTAGCCAACAAGTGAGAAATTATACTAACAGAAGCAAGATGAAATTAAACCAGAATAATGTTAACATCATTCATGTTAAAAATTTTTTTTTGAATGATGCAATGAAGGTGGTGATGCTAAAATAAATATCTAGACCATAGTAAGTAGTAATTCTATAGTCTTTGTTATTTAGGTCCCGTGGAAAGGAATTGTTAGAGAAAAGCACAGGCTCTAGAACCAAATTGCTTAAGTTTAAATTCTAGCTCTGCCATTTACTAGCAGTGTAACCCTAGAAAAATTACTTGACCTTTCTGAGCCTTGATTCTCTCATCTGGAAAATGGGAGTAATAAGAGTATCTGCTTCATAGGGCTGTTATAAGAATTAAATTATTTAGTATTTGTAAGGCTTTGGAAGGAGTGCCTATACATAATAGGTTCTATATAAATAATAGCTAATGATATTATTAGAACATTAGTTTGAATTCAGGGTAATGTATTTTGAGAAAGGCAAACCAAAGTATATTTAAAGAAGTAGTTTTTAATCTTTCTTAGGTCACCAACCCTTTAATGGCTATAGTTCTTTCTCTAGAAAAAATTACAATAATTACTTTCAAGTGGTTTGTGGATCTCCTGAAAGCCAGCTAGGACCCCAAAGGTTATGGGTATTACATGTTAAAAATCTCTAACCTAGAAGAACATAAACAAGGTGGTAAAAAAGAATGAGGTCTGGAAACTATAATAAAGAGACCAGTTAAAAGGTTTGTGCAAATATTTGGCTTCAACATACTTAGAGCATGATAGTTGCTCTCAAATTTAAAGCATGGCCTCAATAAAGAAGTACTCATGTTTTACTGCTCCAGATTACTGCATAAGGTGTTAGTTGCAGAAAGGCATACTGGTATTCAGAATAAGGAAGAAAACAGTCTAAATCCTCATCTCCTAGGAATATAAATTTCAGTGTTAAAAAAAGATGAACTAGTTCAACTCTAATGATCCTACATAAAATTCATTCAGATTATCAATGAAGTATTGTTAGACACTTAGAGACAGAAGTAAACAAAATAAAAAAAAATCCCTAAAAAAAAAATTAAATTAAAAAAAAAATCCCTACTCTGATGACACTAAATCTAGTTGGCAGAGATAGTGTAGCCATTAATCTGGGAAAACATATTTCAGAAAGCAGCAAACACATGTTTACCAGGTCATTTTCAAAATATCTATTAGTTAGGAAATATGCTATAACTGTCTCTTATACTAGTTTTTGAAGGACTAAAATACAGCTGCTGCTTTAACATCAGATACTGAGCAATTTAAAGTGTTTTTTTTTTTTCTTTAAAACATACTTAACGTTCCACATCATAATACTAACCTGGAGTTGTTGAAAACAACAATAACGAACTCAGTGGTCTCCAACTAATTTGAAACCTTACCGACAGATTTGATATTCACCAACCAAATACTTACTTGATTCATCATTTTAATAAAAGTACTCTGAATCAAACACTCTTATGGTGGGGGGGGGGCAGGACTTACTTAAGTCACAGAAGAATAACTAAGAAATTAGAATTAGAATAAAGACTTGAAAATTGCTATATTTAAATTTCATAAACATTCATTTTCAAGAGTAACCTAGTGACTACTATGATGTCAGAAATCTGAAGCTTGATAGTTACTCAGTATTTATTGATATTTGCAAATAATTACCTTTATCACATACTTTTTTTTTGTTTCAGGAAGTCTATCATATACTCATACTTATTTATAGATATGTTTTCATATCCTGATCTCACTTGATACAAAATAAAAACAAAGCAAAGCAAAAGAATACAAAGCAAAACAATCACAGCCTTCTAAAATATAAGGTCAAATGTGAAAGTGATGGTTAGGGGTAGAAACTGTGTTATATAATTAGATAGTATGGCAAATCTGTGTTTTATAAAAATAATCTTGATCTACAACATTTGGAAATGCCCATTTCAGCTTAGTATCCCAAATGTATGAAGGGGTAAGAAAATAAAGCCCACTAGTATGGAAAACACATTTAAAAAAATAGCTTAACCAAATAATTAAGATAGTGAATTTTAAGCAAACTTTTCTTACAATAAAAGAAACACTGAAAAGCCATATATTTCCACCTATTTAAAGCTGAACTTGTTTTATGAAGATCTACTTGCTAGGCTTGGAAAATCTGAAGTATCTTAAATTTTGGTAGAATTTTCCAGGAAAACACTGACTGCATGTTTCTATCTGTAGAAATTAAACAGACATATTTTTAAATGCCTCAAAAGTATCAAACAGAACTAGTGTTAAAGAAATCTAAAGACATATTTAAACTAGATGGCTCATAGGTCATCTAAGCAAAAGTCTAATCAGGTTCTCAAGTCACATCATATAATTACCTGTGTTTATTTCCTCTGCAATTTCCAAATCTTCTATTTGAATCATATGATCTAACATCTCTATGAAATGGTCTCTCATTTCTTCAGCTGACTCATCACCAAATTTATAATCACATAACATTACAGTAGATCCCGGAATGGGGACAAAAACTCGGTGAGGGAGGATGTGAAACTCTTTTTCAGAATCTAAAAGGAGGAGGAACATTATCAATATTTAGATAGGTCTGTCACTAGCATCAGTGATATATTTGCATGAAATATACACTAATAAAAATAAAACCTAAAGGATCTTTTCATTTTCTAATTGATCATATACAAAATTGCTCTTACTGAATTCTGCTTTACCTCAATACTCCTGGTCTCTGCAAGGGACTAAATGATATTCCTATGAAATATAAACTTAACCATTGCCTTCAATGTAAGGATATTGTTTTTTGTAAGTTATATATTCTTATATTATCCACTATCCTATGAAGGAATAACTAGGAGAATTTTGTTCCTGGTCTCCAATATTGTTTTTCTTGTTTAACCATACAAGCACTGCATTTTGTAAATATTTCTCTTCTTTATGCAAGTTTAGAGTCAAATTAGTGGCCCATCTATATCAAGTGTACAGGACATAATTGCACACCTTTTGCACTAATCTTACCACTGACTTTATCTTATCAGATCTAGCTCCCATTTCAAGCATGTGTAGGGCATTAAGATACATGTTTTGTATACTAGTCTTACTACCAACTCCATCTTGCTTTTTTATTTTCCCTTTGCCTCATTCCTATTGCTAATATTTTTTATCTTGTTAGATTGTAGTACCTTTTTGTAAAGTCTTAAATTATCTTTAGAAAAAATAATATGGATCTAAATAAACAATAAATGTTTCATTCTTTGAATAGTCACAAAGTAAAATATATTTTCCCCAATTTCTAATACTGTCACTGTTCTACATAAACACATAATTATTGTTTGGTTCAACAACATCAATTCTATTGAACTATTAACAAAGACAGAGATTTTGTGTAAAGAATCACCTCTTTCCGCAATGGGTATGATTAAATAAGGTACCAATGCACAGATCAAGCAGAAAACTAGGGCTTACTTTAAAAGCAATCTGTATTTCCTTGTCAAGAAACTAGTGGTAGCTTTATATGACTACAAACTGAAGATGATGAAGAATGCCTTAAGTGTCACAGAAAATGCTATGACTTAAATTCTGTGTTCCTGCCAGATTTGCTTATCTTGTTGTCATATGAGAACTGGGAAAAAAATTTCTCTTTGATCAGACTGCCTCCTAGCTGTAAAATTATATTCCTGCAACTTTTACTGTAGCATGTATATTGCCCACACATTGAAATTAGGAATGTATTTTATTTTGGGCTACAGTTTCTTAAAACTTGTTCAAAACTTTCAAAGATGGCTACAATATGTATGTGTAATTAGCATGCAAAATTTTAAAACTATTTCAAACTGCATTAATTCTAGTTTGCCTGAAAAGGAAATAAAACATGCTTGATATAAAATCAAATGTTGCGAAGCCTTGGTGGCTCAATCAGTTAAGTGTCTGCATTCGGCTCAGGTCATGATCTCTGGGCCCTAGGATCTAGCCCTGCATCAGGCTCCCTGCTCAGTGGGGAATTAGCTTCTTCCTCTCCCTATGCTCCTTTTTCTCTCTCACTGCCCCTCCCCCTACTTTGTGCTGTGTGGCACACTCTGTCTCAAATAAATAAAATGTTAAAGCATTAGTTACAGTAATTTTAAATTACTCATTAAAAAAACTTAAAAATTTCAAATTAAAAAGTTAAATTAGCCACTTAGTATCTAAATAGAACCAAGTTTTCTGATTGGTCTGAGCTTAAAAATGGGAAGATTACTTACTTATTTATTTATTTATTTATTTTAAAGATTTTATTTATTTGACAGAGCATGCACAAGAGAACACAAGCAGAGGGAGAGGGAGAAGCAGGCTCCCTACTGAGCAGGGAGATGCGGGGCTTCAATCCAGGACCCCAGGATCATGACCTATGCCAAAAGCAGACGCTTAACCAACTGAGCCACCCAGGAGTCCTGGGAAGACCTTTTTAAAAAACATACTTGTCACAAAGTATTCTAAGAATCCGTTAGGAATATTCCCACAGCAGAGCATCTAGTTAAACATTATTTGAGTAAGTCCAAAACAGAGTAAAAAATTCAAGGCAATTTAAGAATTGTGTTTTTTTGTAAAAATAAAAGCAGAATATACATCATCCACTAAAATACACTATATGTTAACCATTTGCATCTGTATGATACACTTAACATGATTGTTTTTAAGTAACCAAATATACTGATTACATTAAGTTCTCAAATAATGATATTTTTTAAAAATTTAAAAAAGTTGTTTTACTAGTTACAAATAGAATCCTAAATCATCTACTGTATTATAGAAAATTGTGTAGAATAGTTGGTATCTGAGTTAATTCTTAAAAGATGAAAGACATTTGTATGAAGCAAACAGAAGTGCCATCCAGAGAACAAAGCCACGACCAAAGGCAGAGGAATATAAGTGTTCTTTGAACACAAGTGGTATGGATGGATATGAATGTAGGAATGGAAGAAGGTAAGAGACCTCAATTTTCACAATGAGTAGATCTTCTGTTGAGAGTAAGTTGGGTAAGACTGAATGTAGGCTGAACGCGAATAATGAAGCTCTGGAATACTTAAGGGGAATCTGAGAAGGGGAAGACCACAATAAGTTAAAGGAATGATTGGACTTCTTATAATTTTGTCATTAACTACTAAAGTTCTTTCATCTGGATAGCCAGAATTCAAAGACTATGTTTATTTTAAAGATTAAGTAAGTAAAGTTAATATGCCCTTTGCAGACTTCCTTAGGCATGCAAAAATATTCTAGTTCAGCTTAATTTCATGGCATACATGCTACATTTTACCATACTACAAATCTATAAAATCTTACCAGTATATAAGAAAGATAACCTAAAGTAAAATGAAAACTAAATCTAAAATCTAACAATTTGGAGTATATACGTTCAACTTCAAAATGTACGTTAAAAAAAAGAGGGATGCCTGGGTGGCTCAGCGGTTGAGTGTCTGCCTTTGACACAGGGCGTGATCCTGGAGTCCCAGGATCGAGTCCCACATCGGGCTCCTTGCATGGAGCCTGCTTCTCCTTCTGCCTACGTCTTTGCCTCTCTCTGTCTCTCATGAGTAAATACATAAAATATTTTTTTAAATGTATGTTTATTTGTATTATTACACTTGCAATTTATTCTTTGATTGTGGTATCTTAAGATCAACTAACATGTTGCTGAAATAAATCTCCTGTTACCAAAGTTTAAAAATATATAAATTTATATTGCTTTCTTTTTGAAATATAATATACTTCCCAAAAATTAAAGTTAGGAAATTTTAAAGACAACTATCAAGTAATTCTCTTTATTATCTCCAATAAAATAGTAACTACCACTTACTGAACATATAGCTTACCAATTTGTATTAGGGGCTTTACAAACATTATCTTTTTAAATCTCACAATCTCAAAGAGTAACTACTGTAATTCCTATTTTCTAGATAAGACAATGGATGCTTGGACAGACTCAATCATTGGTCCAAAGTGACTCCCCGCTAGTGGCAAAGTAGACACAGAACCCAAGTACATCATTCCTCTCTTTCCAACAAACTACACTGCCCATTCATTCTCTTCACGCAGGCCTCAAAGGCTACTCAATTACCAGTGAAAACTTTTTTTTTTTTTTTTTTTTTTACCAGTGAAAACTTTTAAAAAAAATTTAGGATAACATTAGATGATGATGTTAACTCTAATACATCACATTTAATGTATAAATATCACAACTGCTGTGAGAAGTCATTTTACTGCTTCACTATCAGCAAAAATTTCAAAATACTAGCCTACTTATTAATACCAAAACAGTCATACAATACCAGTTTACGAAGCATTGTTAGATGGAACAGAGTATCTAACTAATGTGTGTAATAGAGTAGATCTTTGGCATTAATGGTAAATGCATCCCCATGTCCCCGAAAATCCTAAAATTCACAGTTCAGTTGTAGCACATACTATTACTCAGAAAGTGAAATAATGTTTTGCACCACTAGAGTTATTGCATACACAAAGTTAAGTGGTAAAAACAAGGCCACCCTGACATGAGGTTGATAGGCTGACTGGGTGACTAACTGGCCAGGTTTTACATACTTCCTAAAACAAATATCTCAATCCAAATGCTGCATAGAAGATTCAAATTCACGTCTCAGTAAAACTACACACTATTAGTAAATGGAGTTTCAGGGTTATTTGTGAGTACAGGAAGGACAAATGTTAAATCTGGCAATTCTGCTAATGTATCATACTAGGAATATAAAAAAGATTATGACTAGGCCACCAAACCTAATATACTAGCTATCAGCAGTACTACAAAAAGAGTTTTTCCTATAAACATAAAAATATTCCCTTAACAAGCAAATATATATGTTTCTATTATGTACATATTCAACTGTGAATTGCAAATGTACTCATACCTGAATGGTAGAACAGAGAAAAATGTGTAACTTTGAAAAGCGTATTCAATGCTATAACTTGAGTAAAAACTATTATTAATACAAATTTCAGAAATGGTATAGTTTACACTTCTTGAAATGGAACAATTATAAAAAGGTAAGACATGACCCAGGCTTTTTAAAAATCTAATAAAGTATGCCAGAGTAATATTGAGTATATAAATTAAGAAAAATTTAGAAAAATGTAGTATGAATAGATTAATTGCGTATATACCACAAATTAATACCTATTAAAAATTTATTATATAATACTTAACACTAATATTTTTATTTTCAATAATTTTTTAAAAATCTCAGATATTAATTTTTAAAATATTAGCTTTAAAATATTAACAAAGGGGCACCTAGGTGGCTCAGCTGGTTAAGTGGCTATCTATAGCTCAGGTCATGGTCTCAGGGTCCTGTGTTAGGGTTAGCCCCTCATCAGGCTCCCTGCTTAGTGGGGAGCCTGCTTCTCCCTCTCCCTCTGCTGCTCCTCCTGCTTGTGCTCTTTCAAATAAGTAAAAAAATCTTAAAAATAAAAATAAAATAGAATAAAATAAAACAAAATATGAACACAGTTTATCCATTCTGGCAGACATTCATGCCCTCCCTATGACTGTTAAATGCTGACAAATTTGTTGTTATAAGGTGTTCCAAACATTTTTTGGGGGTGGCAACTGAAAAGTTGTCATTCACTATGACAATGAAAATTAAAAGATGTCATGTTATTATAAAACATAGATATGGGTAGTTATAAAAGATAACATATCTACTACATTTTGATATCCTATTATTTTTATCAATTCAACACATGCAAAAAATGTTCTTAATTTTATACTCATAACTTTTTTTTCTGGAATTTCATTCAAAAGCAGATCTTCAAATAGCATTTCACAACGATCTGCCACTGTATTCAATATATCTCTCTTCATTGCCTATGAAAAAACAAAAATTACAATAAGAAACAAAACTCATTACTTTAAATTTGTACTATTTTATTACCACCCTCCCCCAACACAATTGACTTTCCTATATAATCATGTCCACCAAAATAACTGGTACATCATTCCATTTTTTAATATCCATTTATTTAACATGCTTACTGACACATGAACAGTTAAGTGGCAAATTTGCCTAACCTTCATTTAAATAATTTAAACCAAATAAATGAATGAAATTTTTCCACTTAAACAAATAATGTTAGTGTTCCAAATTAGGAAATGTGTAACTATGACCAAAGTACCAGTCATCATTTTTAAAATTTCTGAATTACCCAGATTATAGAATCCTACCTAATAAAACTTACAATAAATACTTTTCCTGTTATTTAAAAAGTTTTATTTCCTTCCAAAGGAATGATTTCAAATGCACTAATGTATCACAGACTCTGGAGCACTGGATAAATTTGTATAATACCAATTCAAAAAAGGCATTTTAAAATAGATACCCTGCATATGAAAATCTTGGGACCAATTACAGTGTATATATGGACTAGCCAATAGTTTGGGATTTGATTATCAGTTAAAATCAAATTAATAATTATGAAATCTGAGATTGAAAAAAAAATTTAGCATTTTTGAGTAGTTATATTAACATGCTTCTGTTTTTCATATACCAGTTATTCCTTTTGTACCTGCACAGCATCTTTAACCTTGGGTTTATTGCTATGAACATAGGCTCTGCATTTCACAGCACCCTTAAGGTTTACAGAGCCGCTGCAGATCTGGACTGTGGCTGTGGATCTGTGGTCCGAATTCAGAATCTGAAAAACAAAATCTATTTAGGTTCTAGTAGCCAACAATTATTAACTATGCGAAACATTTAAACATTTTATAACCCATTTCATGAAGCAAGATAGAATTTTTGACTGAACCAAATGTTTGAAAATATTTCCCATAAATTCTTAAAAGGCCTCCATATTCTTCCTAAGTTATATATTATTTTCTGAGTATTTTAAATGCAGTCTAAAGTTAAACACAACTACATCTAAATTTTTTCTAACATGACTACCTAAAATAACATTATTTATTTAACACGTACACTAAAAACATATTATTTGCAGATTACTCAGTTAAGTATTGTTATGATGAAAAGATGTGTAAAGAAGACATATATATCTAGTATATCTTCCATCTAGTAAGACATATATGGTATGTAATATAAGATTTGCACAAAAAATCATTGGAATACAGAGGTTGTGATAAATTTGCTAAAATGATAAGCAGTATAAAGACACTCACTTAATTATACACTTTTGACTCTTAACTTCCATAGGCTAAAAGTAATGCTATGTGCTCCCCTGCAACAAAAAGGCAAGTCAACTGTGGTTGCCACCAGAAAAATTGCCTTTTGTCAACAAAAAGGCAACCAACTGTGGTTTTAAGTGGTCGCTTCTATCTTACAATCTCATTTTTCCATAATCTAAAGAATGTTAATTCATGCTTAATTTTGAGATGTTTCAGATATTTTTAACCTTATTATTTTAATAAATGCCAAAACAAGTAGAGCATTAAAACAGTGAAAGTACTACTGGGAGCCTATAAAATCACAATGGGAACAAAAATTGTGATTTTAAAATAGGATACCCCAAAAGAAAATAAATAAATAAATAAATAAATAAATAAATAAGAATACCCCCCAAATGAGACACAGTAAAGATAAAAAGTCTAAGTATATTTGGAATAAATAGGGTCAATTCTGAAGAACAAAAACAAATCATGAAACTTTGAATATTGCTATATGTGCCTCTGTAATAAAGAATAATCAGGAACTGAGGAAGAAAAATGATAAAGAAGCAGAAAGGCTTGAATATGTGGCTACTGAAAGCACATGAACAGTCAATGTCTAATGTAATTCAGCCAAAGCTAGTTTGTTTTTTGTGTGTGTTTTTAATAATTTAAACTTAAACACAGCAAAAGTCTTATTGCTAAGAAATCAGTCACAGACCAAATAGTTCAAGAGGCTCCAAGTCTGTTTAAAAAATGTCTTTTCAAACCAAGCAGCAGGGTAATAATGCTCATACTGTATCTGGAATAAGCTTCCTATGATACTTGTATCATACTTGTAGGGATCATCAATGTATCAATAAGGTGGGCTTCCTTTATCCACTATATATTTTATTTTATATATTTAATATCTAACATATGTTTTATGACATATAACACATTTATAGTATGTATGTATAAATTAGGGCACTATTTTCCAAAAAAGACTAGACTATATAATACAGACTATACACATACATATAAACGCACACATGGAGAGTTTTCAAAAGATACAAGCATTGACTTCTTTCTGGTGGAAATGTACCTGTGTTCTACAAATGTCAACTGCTTTTGGTTTCTTTGGACTTAGGAACAACTAGCTAACAAAGAGGCTCTGGGAACCTAACTTGGTCATAAATGGAAGAATTTCTGTGACAATGATATGGTTATTTTGGAGAAGAAAAGATCCCTCTGGTTATGATGACCAAAAGAAGCTACAGAAGTGGTAGCATTTGGGGTAGATCTTAAAGTGCAGATAGGATTCTGACTGACTGAATGACAAAGAAAAGATGGTACTGGCAAGACACATCGCCAGAAAATAAACATGATTTTAAAGGCATAGAAAGCAAAGATCTAAAACAATAAGTATGATATTAATGAACAGGCACCCTGAGGCTATGAAGAACCTTAAATTAGACTTTTCTAAGTTGTCAGTATAGAGCACTTAAGGAATTTTAAACAAGGTGATTAACACAATCAGTGCCTAACGCTTATACATACTCAATAAATACTTTGTGGAAAAAACTAGTAAGTAGCAAGAGAATGGATGCAAACTGTGATTCAGATAGGATAATTTGAGGTTACATGCAGGATAAATTGGAAATATAGAAGACATTCCAAGATATATACAAACAAAGGTATCAGGATTTTCAGAAAAGAATAACTTTGGACAGGAATGAATGGATGGAGAGAGACCAGTTAAGAGTTACTTAATCCAGATAAAATAATAATGCTGTAAGACTAGTGGCAGTAAGACTATAAGGAAAATAAAAGATGAACTAACACTGCAAAGGAAGAATCAACAAGACTTAAGGGAGGTTGAGTAGGAAAAATATTTACTACTTATTATATATTAGTCATTTTAAAGTTTCCAGCTGGCTGACCAGTGGAATGATTGATAAAAAGATATTATACTGTATGATTTTTATACAGTATAATATCGATATACATTTTTATACATTTATATACATATAATACATTTTTGTAATTTTATTATACTGTATATTTATAATATTAAATATTATAACAATAAATCATCTCTCATAATATTCTTTCTTCTCTATATTCCCACAGTGCACACATCTACCAACTCCAATTTTATCACTAAAATAATTTTAAGTAAATTATTTAAAAAACCAAGAGGTCACATAACCATATCTAGTAAAAAAGCATATAGGTACAAGAATAGCTTTAAAATAAAGGATACTTCTAAACTCAAAGGCATTAAGAAGAGAAATTGAGAACTCATTTTGAGTAGAATTAAGTCCAATGACAATTTAGTAAATACTGTTAAACACAGAGAAGGAAGAGAAGAAATTAAAACATTCTCCTATGCAAAATTACTTTTAAGTCTATTTTACTCAATTAAAAAAATATGCAGTATTTGTATCTGTATAAAAATATACAACAAGGGATGCTTGGGTGGCTCAGTGGTTGAGTGGTCTGCCTTGCGCTGAGGGCGAAATCCTGGAGTTCTGGGATTGAGTCCCACATCAGGCTCCCCACTGGGAGTCTGCTTCTCCCTCTGCCCATGTCTCTGCCAATCCCTCTGTGTCTCTCATGAATAATAATTTTTAAAAAATACAATGAAAAATATTCCGTTCTGCATGCATACTTTTAGGAATAATTAGTGGTTTTAATTTTTTATTCTTCAAGATAGCCAAATTTCAATTCTGAAAAGATGTGTAATTTAAAACAACCATATAAGAATATAAAAATTGCTGGTAATGTGTGATTTTTACCTAGAGAAGGTATATACTTCAAAATTTAGTATATGACAACTCTTGGCACAATTGTGCACACATCTTTTTAAGTTAAGAACTACAACTCTGCTCATAAAAACTACATCCTAAAATATTACACACATATACACGTACATATGTATATATTAGATGTTATATATTTTTAAAAATTACATATATATTTTTAAATTACTCTCTATTTGATGCTAAAATTTTAATAGCCTTCAGGCAAAAAACCAAACTAGGTCTTATTAAAATAATGTTTCTTGGAAATAAATTTCCTAGAACTGGACATTTTTACACTTTACGTCTCTAAAATTCTTTGACTTTAATTATAAACATAAATATAAAATATAAATATAAAATATAAATATAAATATAAAAACCAAAACAATTTCATTATAGTTACTCTAATAAATAATGTATTTTAGATAAGTAGTATTTTAAAATATTTACCAACTGTGTTAGCACTTTGACATCAAAAGAATGACTAGCTGCTTGAACATTTCCTCTCGAATATTTTTTCTGGGAAAAAAAAAAACAACATAAAATTAAAAAAACCCTCAAATACTGACACTGGCGTGGAATACAAAAGACAATTTAGGAACTATCCTACATATATTAATCAACTTAGAAGAAAAGAAAGTCTTGTTATTTGTTTTATATTGGCTTTTTCTATATATATATATATATATATTACTTTGTATATTGTCTATCAATCAGTGTGTACTCTTAAAAACCTTTAATTCCCTACTTTTATTCCTGTAAAGCAAGGATTAGCAAACTATAGCCTATAGGTCAAATCCAGACTACTTCTAGTCTTTGTAAATAAGTTTTACAGAACATAATCAAGATCATTCATTTACATATCATCTGTGGCTGCTTTCATGCTACACTAACAGCTGAATAGTTGCTAGAGATCATGCGGCCCACAAAGTCTAAACCAATACTTGGTTTTTTACAAAGTTCACTGACCCTTGAACTAAAGAGATTACCAAAGTTCGTCTTCAGATAGATCAAAGCTATTTAAAAAGCCTATAAGGATGCCTTCTAGAAAATGACCAAACCTGGTCTTTAAACTGCTATCAAAGTAGTTTTAAGCAAGCAGTTTGCAATTTGGAAATAGAATTTAGTTGACACACACTCCCTTCTTCAGATTTCAGGATCCAATTAATTCAAAATAATCTCTTAGCATTTTCTGGAAAAAAAAAAAACATTTATTTGCCCTTTACTTTTAAAAGACCTTAGAAATTAAAAAAATAAATAAGAAATAGATGGGAACTGTTTTCATGAAGGTGAGAACTACAGAAAAGATGACAGAAAAGTCATCTTTTATTTTTCCTTAAGCACATATAATTTCATAAGTAAAATGATTTTCTTTCAACTCACCTGTCCTTCTAAGAGGTCACAATCTTCGTCTTTAACTTGTCCATTAATCAAATAAACGCCATTTTCTATTTGCTTAGCCCAGCGTATAAGTCCGTTCTTAAAAGGAACACAACATGGATATCTTTCAGATATAATGCCACCTCTATTAAACTCCCTAGGGTCCAGTTTTTTCCACCTAATACACTGAAATGTTAATGTGGTAATCAGTAAGGTGGTATTTATTTCTTAACATTTTGCCATTTTTTCTTCATGTATTTAAAAAAATTTTTGCGGGACGCCTGGGTGGCTCAATGGTTGAGCATCTGCCTTCCGAACAGGCTGTGATCCTGAAGTCCCAAGATCGAGTCCCACATCAGGCTCCCTGCATAGAGCCTGCTTCTCTCTCTGCCTATGTTTGTCTCTCTCTCTGTGTCTCTCATGAATAAATCAATAAAATTAAATTTTTAAAAAAATTTTTGCATATAGTTGACCCACAATGTTACAATAGTTTCAAGTGTACAACACAGTGATCCAATTTATTTATAGTATGCTCACGAGTGTAGCTATCATCTGTCACAACACTATTACAATATCACTGACTATATTCTCCATGCTGTGCTTTTATTCAGTTTCATAAACAAAAAAAAAAAAAGGATATCCCCAAGTTTGGCAACTTAGCCATATTTAATAAGAGTTTTTCTAATCTTTATCCTAAACTAACATTGTATCACACACTTGGGAGGCTTAATAACTAAATACATGACCAAAGTCAAATAAAATTCAGTAATTCCCATTATATTAAAAGAAAGTGAGAAAAGAGAAAGAACCTCAAAAACATATATATTAAGGAGAAAAAAAATAAGCAAGCTCCAGCAAAAGAAGAGAAATGAGATATGAACAAAAGAATGTACAGAAATACAAAAAAGGACTAGAAAGGAGAAAATAAAATCAAAGAAAAGAAAGACCAGGGAACCGTGGGTGGCGCAGCAGTTTAGCGCCTGCCTTTGGCCCAGGGCGCGATCATGGAGACCCGGGATCGAATCCCATGTCGGGCTCCCGGTGCATGGAGCCTGCTTCTCCCTCTGCCTATGTCTCTGCCTCTCTCTCTCTCTCTCTCTGTGTGACTATCATAAATAAATAAAAATTAAAAAAAAAAAAGAAAAGAAAAGAAAAGAAAGACCAAACAGTATACCTTTTTTATATATTTAATGTAATGATGTTTTACAATGTACTTAGCTACATGTTAATCAACAAATATCTATGAAGTACCTATCATGCTAATACATTAGTATTATGATGCTGTCCTATCTTTTTTTTTTTTTTTTTGTCCTATCTTTAAATTTCTAATTTGCTTGCGGTAATAAATTAGTCACCCATAATATCATTATAATTAGCATGTGATTTTTGAGGATTATAAAATGGCATAGACAACCAGAATAAAAGCAGTTCATCTATTCAACAATGACTAAGGAGAATTCATTTTGCCCTGATACCTTTGTATTTTTCTCCAGCGTATAGCTGACAGAAGTGGTAGACAGCGGGATGTGAATATTAACATGAACTGTACACTCTAACGGAAGCCATGAGGTTGACAGTCCATTTTGGTACTTCCAATCTGCTGGTTTTGCTGAACTCTTTAGCAGTGGGGAAGGTGGAAAAACATAAAATACGTGATTCAGGTAAAATACGTGGATCAATAAAATACTATAAAACGTACAACCTAATTAACTCACACAAGCTGATACCTAATATATTTTGGTCAACTTCTCTCATCAAAGGGCAATAAGTTAAAACTAAATAGAAATAAAGCATGCATTAAATTCACTACCCTTCAATACATCCCAGGCAGCCTTGGCAGCTCCATTCCCCAGAGGTAGGTTGAAAAGAATCAGACAGTTCATGTAGAATTCTGACAAGTCCTCTGGTTCTTATCTGTAGCTTCAACAGTATCAAATTAGAAGCTTTTGTGTGTAGCAAATAATCACTGAGCAACTATCAGGTGCCAGATATTCTCCTTTCTGTCCTATCCTTGCTAACACTACACTGCAAAGTTACTTTTTTTCACATTGCTTTTAGACAACTTAGCAAAACATTAGTCTGGATTCTGCTAGTAGATGGCTTACTTAACTACGCAACTAACTACCAAAGGCCCAGATGCTTTTACTACTACCAGCCTCTCAAATATAATACTAAATGCATAAATAGGTAGGGGGAGCTTAATAAAAATATTTGAACAACAAAAAATAAAATATCCTTGCTTGTAATGAAATTAATCACATTTCAAAATTTTAAAAAACTGCAGGTGGTTGTGGACACCAATAGGAAATGAAAGCACTAAAAATTATTAAAACTAAATAACTGAATTTTATTTTAAAAATACTTTGCAGGGATCCCTGGGTGGCGCAGCGGTTTGGCGCCTGCCTTTGGCCCAGGGCGCGATCCTGGAGACCCTGGATCGAATCCCATGTCGGGCTCCCGGTACATGGAGCCTGCTTCTCCCTCTGCCTATGTCTCTGCCTCTCTCTCTCTCTCTGTGTGACTATCATAAATAAATAAAAATTTAAAAAAAAAAATAAATTAAAAAAAAAATAAATAAAAATACTTTGCAATACAATTTTTTTTTTTTTTTTTTTGCAATACAAATCTTTTAAAAAGCAATTTTTCTTACCTTTGGATCACGAATATCATAAGTTCGACAAACTATTCTTTACTGATTAAGGATAGAAATAACTAAAGAAAGAGAAGTAATTTTTGATAATCAAAAGAAAATAAGTCATCAAAAAATAAAAATAAAGTGCATGCATCTAAGGGTTTTTACAAAATCATACCACTTCATATAAAGATATATATACACATATATTTACATATGTTTGCACAAATACATGTACATCTTGTAAATAAACACATATATATTCACACTTTGCACAGACTAATACATGTACACAAAAATTATTCTGACTGTAATACTTGTGGTGCTTTAACTATTCCCTATTGCTTAAAATCCTGAAACACTTGCAAAATTTCCCTCAAATACACACCCTCTATAAAAATAGAGGTGCTGTTTTGAATGGAGTCAAGACTGAAAATGTTTATTGGGTCAAAGCGCCTGTACATGGAACTTTTAAATACCAAAGGAGTTACCAGCTCAGCTTCTGTAGGAATGGTCTCTTCTTCAATTTATCTTTTGCAAGGCCTAATTTACTGGGCCCTTACACTGCTTCGCTCCCTTGGTATGGCTGCCTCTTGCTCAGGAGATACTCTTGCCCTGGCAAGATACAGAGGAAAGCAGCTAAGGAGGCCCTAAGGAGGCTTCCAGTGTCACTTGTTCTTGGCTAAAGACAAAAAAATTTCTTGGATGTCCTACACTGTCCAGCTCAATACATCTGTGCTTTAATTGGACATTTTGAATTGGAGGTGAAAATTCAACAAGATAAAAGCATTACTTTGCCTGCATTGTCAGGCATCTACCACTCAGCAGAGGATCTACTGAGCTTCAATGGACAGGGGCAGTTAGCTGGTAAAGAGTTCAGAATCCCCAGTCCTTGCCATCTTTCTCAAACTCTTTAACAATCCTGAGGCATGATTAAAAACCATTATTACTAGTACTATTATTGGCAGTCCTAATTATGTGTTATTTACAGGAAAAACTTCCAAATTATGCTTGTTTTTAAAATATAAGTAAATGGGAAAAAAACTTGCAGGAACATTATTTTGATATCATATAGTTTAAAACATAAACACCTAAATAAAAGATACTTTTTTGTAGAAGAGCAAATGTGAAGTGTCACTCTTTCTGAGACCTCTTCTTCTGTGAAATTCCAGAGTCTCCTTTTACTCAAAGATTTTTCCATAGCAAATATTAGCTGAAAGGGAGGAAAACACACATTAACTTAATACAAAATAAGAGAACAAAAGTGAGTGCAAGGAAAAAGATAATTATAATGTCCCTAAGCTCCTAATTCGTTTTAAAATTCTATGATTCTATCATTAAATTTTGTTTTCTTCAAAAAAGAAAAAAAAATGAAACTGATTTATTAACCTTTTGGATTCCATTTTCAGAAATCTATAAAATTTGAGTTTTAAATATAAAAATACAAATCATTGTCATCAATCTGCTGGACATGAGAAATTAATTTTGGGCAATTAGCATTTAAGTTTAAAAGTACAGAACAAAGACTATTTTAATTAGAATGAGAAATGACAAGTGATATTTAACCTATAAAAATGAAGCATGCCACCCACTTGAGATTTATTTAAATGTCACAAAAAATGTAAGGCACTATATACACATAAAATATACTAATAATGTAAATTGAAAATAAAAAAATCAGAAATAGTGACATACATTTATGCCAGAAATAAGAATTATACAAATGCATATTTGATATGAGTGGAGGGTCATAAACTTTTAAAGATTTTATTTATTCATGAGAGTCAGAGAGAGAGAGGCAGAGACAGAGGCAGAGGGAGAAGCAGGCTCCCAGCAAGGAGCCCAATGTGGGACTTGATCCCGGACCCTGGGGATCAGGATCTGAGCCAAAGGCAGACGCTCAACCACTGAGCCCTCCAGGCATTCCAAGGGTCATAAATTCTAAACTTCCTAACAATAGTGTACACAGCCAAACCTAATCTGTTACCTAATTCACATTGTCCATAAACTGAATACAACTGATGAGAAGAGACGTAACTTTCTTGATAATAACATCAAAAGAAATTTCTTCAAAGGTGATAGTATGTAACATAACAAAGTTCTCAACAATGACCTTATGGGAGACACTAGTTTTGTAAGGTTACTTCTTACAAAGTTCCTCACTATGGGCAGTGGAAAAAAAGTCAGAAAATGGAAACTCAATAAGGCCCGAAATACAGCCTTTCTAAAGTCTTATTTGCCTCTTAGGAATAAAACGATACAAAAGCAAAAGGAAAAGATAAAAGGACCAACTGTATCTCTCTAGCACTGAGCCCACATTCACCTTCTTCAATCCAGTCCCAATCACAAAAGATTTACAACCATCGTGATTAAGCACATACACGTTTAGATTATATTTCAAAATGTCAAAGAAGTTGAACAATTGTAAAAGGTACATTTATTTACAATGGAAAAAAGAGCAGAAAGTTGAGTAACTTGCCAGGGGAGGGGAATATCTCCATTTTCTTCCCTTTCTCCCTTAGGCACAAATAGCAAAGATTTGATGTGGGACATTTGACAGGCACAAATAGCAAAGATTTGATGTGGGACATTTGACAGGAAAGGTTACAAAACTGGAAGAATCTGTAGCAACTATGATTTTTATGAGCTACAGACTTTTTTACTAGAAAATTTTTTTGATTCTGTGGGGTTTTGCACTTCTCAAGATTATGGGTCCCCCTCTCTCTTGGGGTGGGAAAGAACTTTTTGAAGGCTCATCTGGATCCTGAGTATTAAAAAAAAGATGAAAGTTGCCTGCACAAAGTTTGCTTTAGATTTGGGTTTAAGGGGAAACAGCTTGTAGACCTTCATATTTATTTACAGACTATGTTGTTACCCAATTTACTGATATGGGAGTAAAACATACAGGAGGGGACTAATGATAGATACTCTGCCCAGGAATAAAGAATAAGTATCTGATTATGTTTTACTCTCAGGATCTTGAGAAAATTGAACAGGTGAAGAATCACAAATCTATCACTTTCACATTATACCAATCACTTTGAACTAGAAGGAAGGTCTAGCAGAATATTGCTATTGTACAAGAAAAATTGTTAAAACCACTATAATTTGTCTCATAATAGTAAAAAATTATCTTTATTTTTAAAGACTTTATCTATTTATTCATGAGAGACATGGGGAGAGAGGCAGAGACATAAGGCAGAGGGAGAAAAAGGCTCCCTATGGGAGCCTGATGTGGGATTTGATCCCAGGACCCCAGGATCACGACCTGAGCCAAAGGCAGATGCTCAACCACAGAGCCACTCAGGTGCCCCAATAATAACTTATCTTTAAACTTAAAGTTATTTAAAAATATATAGCTTTGATTGAAAATAGAAATATTGACTTTTTTTTTACACTCAAAATACCAAGCAGTTGGATGGAAAAAGCTATTTCAACTTAATCCCAGCATAATTACGGAATGCTAACCTAAGTATGCTTAGGATCACTGTACATAGTATAATCAATTAAAATAAGATATAACTTTGGGGCACCTGGGTGGTTCAGTCAGTTAAGCACCTGACTCTCGATCTTAGCTCAGATCTTGATCTCAGAGTTGTGAGTCCATGCCCAGCAAGGAGCACACTTCAAAAAAAAAAAAAAAAAAAAAAAAAGTAACTGATCATATTAAGAATTTCTGATATTTCAGACTTACTCTACGCAGAGCATTTTGACAATCATTTCCCATTTCTAAAGTTGTAATGATAAATACTCCAAGAACTAAAAGTCCCCCTGGTAGCATTCTGGACACCTAAAAATAGAAATATAGTATTAGTTAACATAAGCGTTTGGCATTATATGAAATCTTTTGTGTTTGATAAGCTAAAAATTAAATCAGTAAATACTGAGTACCAACTATATACATAGCACTGAGGTGGGAGCTTTGAAAAACAGGTAAAAATACTGAGAAATAGTTGATAACCATGATGAATGGGGCATCATTATGTACACAATCTTCCTAGACTGTCCTTAATTTTTGGCCTTTATAACTAAAGCCATTTAATACTATTAATAATGACACCCTTTAGCTACATCAATAAACCCCTTTCTCATGAGATCACAGACTGAAATATCTTCTAAAATATTTTCAATGGCTTCTACTGTCACCTAAATAATATATAAATGTATCTACTACTGGTATTTCAGACTCTAAAATCTAGCTATCTGATATTCAGAGCCTCATTTGATATTACTTCCCCTGAAATATTAGGAAGTCCTCACTCTTCTCCATATACATATCTGGCTAACTCTACACCTTCATTCAGGCTGCTGCCTCAGCGTGAACTGACTTTCCCTTATCTTTCTATGTGTCTGAACTCTGTTGAATACTTCAAAGTCACCTTAAGGAAGCTGCCTTCCCTGATACTTTGATCTCTCAGGTCCCACAGAACTTTGGTGTTGTTCTCCCATGGAACTTACCGCACAAACCTGTGTTATGATTACTGGTATGTGATGGTCTGGAAGTTAAGGGAAGAAAGTGGTTCTCAACTAACTCTGTATACCTACAAAGAAGAATACTAAAGCCTGGGATTTGAAGAGAAGGAGTCTGACTTAAAAATCATTTGTTTCCTATTTTTTATGTTTACTTCAATTTTTTATATCTGTTTATTATATTGAGTATGAATGTTATTTCCAATTTTTCTTTACTCAAATAATACTGTAAAAATTCTAGCAAGGCTTTCTCTGTTCATGGGATTATTTGCTTAGGATAAATTTTTTGAGATGGATTACTAGGTTATGAAGTTATACATATTTTTAAGGTTTTTTGATCCATACTACCTATTTGTCCTCCATGTTATTTCCCTTCATGTAATTGTGGCTAGTTCTTAATACAGACGGAATTTTTTCTACCAACTAAACTCAGAGATCAAAGTGCTTTGGTTATTTTTTGTATACTTAGTACATAAAAAAACTGGTCAGAAAGTTAAATCTTCTTAGCTACCACAGTCTATTCTGGAATACATTTACATTGTGTCTGTTGGTGATTCCCTCTGTATTAATAAATTCTATTCATTATAGTAACACAAGCTTGACACATAAAGAACAAAGTTTTCATATTTAGCATGGGAATTATGCATGTTTTCAAAATCACGCACACATAAAATTAGCCGTTTCTTTCTAGAGGCAAAAAGGTTAACTTATTTTGCTATAAAAATTTTATGTTTGTGTGTGTACATATATGATACACATCTCTCAATACATATATATGTATATATATATATGCTATACACTTATATATAAGTATATACTTTTAAAAGAAACCAAAAGCACAATTGGAGTCCAAAATTATTTAGAAGCCATTGGGATTTAAGCTTAAAATATTTAATATTTTCATTAGAAGATGATATTAAAAATTTTTTAGATTCTTTCACTACATGCCACCCCCCATCACAAATACATACACACATACAGATAAACATGCACATCTCTAAAAAATTTAAAGTTGGTGGGAGATGAAAATGATTACTTTTACTCTAACATTTCCTGTTAGCTGACATAATACATTCATTGACTACTTTTAAGTAGTCACAATTCCCTCTCAGTCGCTCTCAAATCTGTTTCCTTCTATGAAATGGCAACACCATCTTCTTCCTAGACATCCAGATTAGAAATCTCTGTCATCTTTAGCTACTTTCTCAAATGCTCTTCGGTCCTAGTCTACTTGGTCACTACATTATCCTGCTACTAGCTCTGTGGGTGGCGTGTTTGGTAGTGAAGTTTTAGCCCACTGCATTAGTTAATTCACGTATTCATTTATCAAGATTTTGGAGTTCTTGTAAATCATGAAAATACTATGCTTGGCACTGAGGAGATAGCCATAAACAAAAGAGATGTGACAGATCCTCATAAAGCTTATCTAGTGTAGGCTCCCATCATCTTTTTTTGAACTATTATAGTAACTGATCAGTATCTCTATTCTCCATTTACACTGTAGCAAGGCATTGAAATTATTTTCTAAATTACTGATCAATCACATTAACTCCTTCCCAAGATAGGGAGCTCTGAATGTCTACTACAGAGCTACTATCTACCAAACAAACTCTTGCTTCTTAGGATGACATTCCAGAACCATCCATAAACTGGCCCCTTCCAGCCTTATATCTAAGTTCTTTTATATACCCCATGTTCCAATTATACCCAATTGCTTGCTCTTCCCCTGTCTTTAACTTTCATGCCTTTGGGTCATTTATTCATACTGTCCTTTGTATGTTCAATATGTTCTCTGACTTCTACTAACAGCCCTATTCATCTTATAAGTTCAGAACCTTTTCTGAAGCCATTTGAATCCAGCCATTGGCAGGCATTTAATGATTCACCATTTTATATTCTTACAGCACTTTTCTACTCTTATTTCACTTCTCTTGTGGTAATAATGTCTTTCACTTTGGTTACAACATACATTCTAAGAACATTAAAAAAAAAAAAAAAAAAAAACCCTAACCAAACTATCATCTTATTCTCTCAGACCCTATGTTAGGTCTTTAAAACAATCTGATGAGCAACTATATTATCAATAACTAGTATTATTTTAAAGAACATTTGGAAATAAGCTAAAGGACTAATAACAAAGAGAGATTAAAAAATAAAATGCATAAAGGTGAATAATTGAAATGCACAGCATATAAAATCAAAGACTTTTATTATTTTATTATTATTATTATTATTATTTTTTTTAAATCAAAGACTTTTAAATAAGACAGCCTGGATTCAAATCAATCCCAGTTCCATCACTTATTATGTAGTCTTGGGTGGGTTATTTAACCTCAAGTAAAAAATACTTTTAAAATTAGACACAAGTAATCAACAAATGAAAAATATCATTAAAAAAGAAAAAATATAATCATGGAAGAAACAGAACAGAAAATACTTCTATCATTGATACACTATGCAAGATTTGAAAACTTAAAAATGAGTATTTTGAAATCCTAGTCTAGTAACGAGGATAAAGTACTTTTGTTAGTCAATAAGCACAATTTAACTATATAAAAAGACAAATATGATGACCTGGTTGGCATGTTCTGTGGTCCATTCTTCATCCAAGTTACCCAACTTAGCTTTTTGTTGATGTTTGAGATTCTCATTTTGTTCCTCTTTGGGTGGCGTTCGAGTGGCAAGAATGACATAATCCTTTTGTGAAGAACACTTAAAAACAAATTAGAAAAGCTTATTAGAGTGACATCTGATTGAAGAATGTAAAGCTCTTATGATATGCAAAACAATATTTATAGCAACTTAAATTGTTAATACTTGTATCACAAAGGACTCTTTAGGGAAACCAATTTTCATGGATAGCCTTACAATGTTTCCCTCACAGGTCATTTATTTATGTACATGATATACTTAGTATCAGCTCCTTATTTGTTTGGACATCCTGAATGTGAATCATATGATGGTCCTTAAAATTACTGGAAGAGTGAATGTACTCTATTTTAACTAAAATATGCTTGATCAATTTTCTAATTATATTTATTTTCTAAATCATCTGAACAGATTGGATAGCTCAGCAGATATAAAAACTCAGTAAAATAAAGCAACAAATAACTTTGTGTCTTACTTCCATTGAAACAATGATGCTAAGGAACTTGTATATGGGTGTCCACAGGAAAGCAGAAGGGATGTCAGACACATAATTGAAGTGCTATCAGATTTATGACTCTGCTTTAATAGCAGTTTAATGGTAATAAAAGGTGGGATATCTAAAGATAAATTCAGAAACTTCTAAAAGCTCAGTCTCACTATAGTGAAGGTTTGATATAAAAAAAGTATGAACAAGGCAGATAAAACCAAATAGCATGGTATCATTCTCATACATGATCTGAAATTGCCATTATGAGTATCATCCTGGAATAAAAAATAAAGGAAATTATTTCTACAAAAGCTATTTCCAGAAAATTACATTCAAATGCACAGAGGAAAAGATAGCTGCTGATTAAGAAAGCATAACTTTAAAAAGGAAAAGAAACTGACCCCGAAAGTAGGAAACAGGCAAGCTGGAGGGGAAGAAGAAAAAAGTGATAAGCCCTGGAATAGAGAAGAAGAAACATACTGGAAAGGATGAAAAGGCACCATCAAAAGGAAAGACTGGAAAGAAAACCTTAAATTGTGGAAGACTTATTTGTAAGATGGTGGTTTTGTCAAGCTGTAGTAAAAGCCTATGTGAGTAAGGCAAGTTTGGAAGAGGCTATTTCTCCCCAACCTTTTATCTTTTATCTCTGAAACTCTTATCCCCCAAAACTTTCTTAAATAAAGGAAAGAAGAAAACCTTAAATAAAAAGTTCCTAACAAAAAGAGCCCCATACTGGATTCAAGTTACCTCAATCAAAAAAGTAGATCAGGGGCACTGGAGTGGCTCAGGTCATGATCTTGGGGGTTCTGGGATGGAGCCCTGCATTGGGCTCCCTACTCAGCATGGAGTCTGCTTCTCCCTCTCCTTCTGCCCCTCCCCTGCTTGTGCTCTCTCTCTCTCAAATAAATAAATAAAATCTTTAAAAAAAAAATAGTTTAGATTATTGCCAAAAAGGTAGGTTGGCTGACTAATGAGAGGTTTCATAGGGTAGTACTACCTTGGTGAATAGTATAAGATCTACTCTCTGTCTTACAAGTTAAGAAATCTGATTTGTGAAAACTCTAAGAAGGAACTGGTCTCTCAGGGCTAGACTGACATTAACTAAGCTCATTTAGAATGATGTTGAAAACAAGAATACCACGAAGGGGTGTGAACACATGACTCTCCTTGACAGTACATTCTTTATAAGGAGATAACATGGGGTTTCAAATTATAGGAGAGAAGTAGCTTTAAAATCTGGATAGAATCAAAACAAGAAAAGTTAATTATGCAATTTGAAGGTTCTAAGGTGTCATGATAAAACACCCAGAAAGAAAACTGTCACAGTAGAACTCTTTTTGCTACTAGGCATCAAAATCAAGTCCTTGGGCCACAGTGCACTCTCCCCTAAACAGTGTTTAGATGAAGGTAATTAGTTTGTCTGTGACTCTCCTTTCTTTATTGCTTTCTACTGCTGCCCCATCTTCCCTGCTGATTAACACATTTTTAAAAAATTTTTTTTATTTATGATAGTCACACACAGAGAGAGAGAGAGAGAGAGGCAGAGACATAGGCAGAGGGAGAAGCAGGCTCCATGCATCGGGAGCCCGACGTGGGATTCGATCCCAGGTCTCCAGGATTGCGCCCTGGGCCAAAGTCAGGCGCTAAACCACTGCGCCACTCAGGGATCCCCAACACATTTTTTTTCTTCAATTATAACAAGTCACCAGGTGCTTATGTTTTTTCTTTTTTTAATATTTTATTTACTTATTCATGAGAGGCAAAGAAAGAGAGGCAGAGACATAGGCAGAGGGAGAAGCAGGCTCCCTACAGGGAGCCCGATGTGGGACTTGATTCCAGAATCCCAGGATCATGCCCTGAGCCCGAGGCAGACACTCAACTGCTGAGCCACCCAGGCATCCCATGTTTATTCTTTTTAAAGTAACTGCCCAAATCTGTGTTCCATTTTTTGTTGATTTTTAAGCCTTAACTCCAAAAGGGAAATAAAATTTGTCTTATTTGCAAATTTCTCTTATTCCCTTTCCCTCTCCCCACTGAATCAACATTAAAAAAAATTTCAGTAAGATTGAGTACCACAGATGTAACAATAGACCTGACCAATATTGCCATACGACTGAGATAAAGCAAACAATGAGAATAAAGTTGTCAAAAGCTACTTTTGCAAAGAATTAGACAACCAGGAGTTAATAAAGATTAGAAGAGAATAAAAAATACTTGGAAAGATAATAACATATGTATAATCTGATCAGTGAATTTCTAATTTTGGAGTTTCTACATTATAAGTTACTTTTACATTGTCAAAAGGGAATGTGTTCTGACAGCAAACCTGAGCTAGGTTTGTCCTGCTTCTCCACATTTTTCTTTGAAGACCATTCTTAAGTTCTTCTTCTCCATTCCCTAACCTTGAGTTTATTGCTAAACAGAACATTTTAACATTAAAAAAACAGGTAATTTGTTTTACTAATAAATGCACTAAAAGATACATACCTGTCCAATTAAAAGACCAGAGACAAAATCCTTTCCTTGAAGATTTATGTTTGAAAGATACTGGCCAACAGTTTCTTCTACAATGTAGGTTCTTCCCATTATTGGGAACTAATTCAATCTCCTAAATTACAAGAAAAAAATACACAGCATTTTTAGGTAAAAATATAATTTGTGATGTTTTTGTCACAGGAGTTGTATAGAGACAGAGTTGTACCTTCCTGATACTATCCCATGCCTTGACTGCTTATTAAGTATTCTTTCCTGCAAAGTTCAAATGTAGCTTTAGAATTCTCAGCACTGTGCTGCTGCAAATGACTACCAATCAGCGAGAGCTGACATAAAAGACAAAACTCTCTCCCCTATCTGAGATAAGGGAGAGAACACTAACCTACTAGTCAACACAGCTGATTTTTTATCGAATTTACTACTTGTTAGTTTGCATCAGCTTTGATAGTCTGTTGCTGAGCCTCATTGTACTCATTTCTACAACAGGAAAGAGGACAATTTCTGAGCTGCTCTTGGGAGGTAGAGAGAATCAAATTCATTTACTCAATAAGCATAGTATGAAGAATTACTATGTGCTAGAAATCGTGCCAGCTGGGATAGCACAAAGATGAACAATACTTGACCAATGCCCTTGAGCAGCTCATAGTATAATTAGAATTATGGAATTTGATAAATAACAATGCAATAATAATGAACATTTACATAGTTTCTACTTTGTATAAGGCAATGTTCTAAGTACTTTACATACGGTAACATTTAATATTCATAGAAAGTAGATACTGTTATTATAACCCTTGTTTTATAGATGAAGAAACTAAAAAGAAGAAAAGAAATGCAACTTGCCCAAGCAACAAAGCTGGTAAATGGCAAAGGTGGGATTTACACGGAGGCAGTCTAGCTCTAGAATCCAAGCCCTGAAATGCTATGTTCATATGAAGGAATAAAACCCCGTCTCTCAATTAAACTTTTACTAAGGGTAACCCCTGTTCTGCTTGCTTGCCCTCTCTCTCTCTCTCCAATTTGTAGACAACAGTTGCAGCGTTTTGAAAAGAAATAATAGTCATTTGAGTTGTGTAAAAAGTTTCAATCTTATTTAGTACAACAAAGTCAAGGCAGCTGCAGATGAACTGTATCTGACACCAGTAAATTGCCAGTCACAATGATTTTGCATTACTCTAAAAGTAAATCCCAAAGAATTGGTTCCAGTTTGAAACTCCCTATTGGATGTTGTCTCCTCAAAGAGCCTGTCCAGTATAATTACGTCTTCCCAGATTTTTTCCCCCAACAATTGTGAAAGTAAATTGGGTTTGCACCAGAATTATTTTTAGACTAAGTCTAGAACTGCCTATATGAATCATTAATGCTGCTATAAGTTTAAAGGCTTTCCACTTTTAACAGTGCCTTAACGTATTAAATTTTATTATGCTACTCTACTCCTTTTCCTTCTGCCTTAATTCTTGCAAGAAAAAGCAGTGACAGGGACACTCCAAAGTTCTTTGTAACTTCCCAATCTCATTTTTTCCAAGGTGTCACCTAGTAACCACATTACTGTAGTGCTTCTTCAAAACTTTAAAATATAGCCAGTCATACTTTACAAAGGACACCACTAAAAACGCAGACCTTGCCTAGAACAGCTCAATTTTACCTCAAGTGTTGCGTGACAACGTAAGCTTGCAAGCTGTCCAAGCACTGTGACTTGAGACTGGGTCACATCTCAACCCTCAAGTCTCAGCTCATCTCCTTGGCCTCTGGTTTCCTCGTCTACAAAATGCAGAACTTGGATCAGGCAAGTCTGAAAACCTACCTGATTTTAGGATCCCGTGATTCTGCGCACAGAATAGCTGCAGTTTCCACTTGGCGGATCACTGCTAGTGAGGCAAGGACACGGTATATGGATGGCACTACAACATACCAGCAACCTTCTTAACTCAAACAATCCTACAACATATTTTGGGCGAAAAACCCAACACATCCTTACTCAATATTCACAACAGGCCTGCTGCTGCGGGAGACTGCAGGGGAGAATGACTTGGGAATGCTTCATTGAGACAAGTTCTTTTCGGAAGGGGGATTACACATGAAATAATCTACAGATTCAGCTTCCAAGCCGCAGACTTCACCATCTGGAAACAAGCAGTCCTATTACGGGGGCCAGACGGTCAGCGGTTTTGAAGAATGTTTTAAAACTTTTGTCGCGACGCTTCTTCCATCTTAGAAATAGGAACACACGCTGGGAGCACTTTCTACGAGATCACCTCAAAACATAAAACCAGAGGTCACACTCAAAGTCCTCCCGGTTTCTTTAAATCCTCTCCCTGAAAAATCAAACAGGCTCCTTAAGCGCCTGTGGGTCCTGGTCGTGACCCCCCCCCCCGCCCCCGCCCCCCCAACACACACAAAAGGCACCAAAGGGCGCCGTTTCAAATAAAGCGTTTTGCGGTAACCGGACCTGTACCGGAGTGTCTGCCCGTACGTTTCCTACCCTCGGTCCCTTTCTTCCTTCAAAAGGAGGCTCTCCGAGCCCAAATGCACACACTCACTCCTCACGTGCACGCGTGACAGACACACACCTGTCGAACTGTCGGTCCTCCGGAGATGGGGCTTTAAGGTGCACGTACAAGCCTCCAGGGGCCAGGCGCCCCTCGGGTCCAAAGTCCACAACCGATGAATTCATCAAAAAGCGACAGACTTCCCCCACCTCACTTCCCACTCCAAACCCAGGGTCTCCGGAGCCAGGCGGCGCAGCCTGATGACGCACACGGCCCCCCTTCCTTCACCGCGGCACCTCAGCCAAAGCGACTGCGGTCGCCACCCCGCCCCCTTCCGGGCGCCATTGAGAGCGTGGCGGTAGCCCGGGGCCTGCCGTCCAGCCCTGCCCGGACCGATGCCCTCTAGCGGCTCAGTGTCTAGAAGCCGCCAAAGAGGACGACCCATGGCATCCCGGAGCTTCGACGGTAAGGTCGCCTTGCTTTTCAGGGAGCGACGTGAGTGGACGGATACTCTGTGGCGCCACCTCGCGGACAGCTGCCAAGCAGCCGGACCGGGGCCGGGGGGGCGGGGGAAAGGAGAGCCGTGGGGCGGGGAGAAAAGAGGAAGCGGAATGGGCGTTGCGCAGTCAGGCTCAGGGAAGGGATTGAGAAAAACACTACGTTTCCCACAAGCCCGCGGGGCTTGAGGCGGGTGGCCCGGGCGGGGTGTGTGTGGGGGGGGGGGGGGGGGGCCGGAAACCGGGCAGGGGCAGAGGCCCCTCTGAACTCGGATTCCCAGGGTGCCCAGCTTCCGGCGGCTGCGCGCGCAGTCCGGGCGCGGGCGCTGTGGCGCGGCTGGTGCCGGCGCTGAGGCGGGACTCGGTTTCCCAGGGTCCCGCCGCGGGAGTCTCCGGCGGGCGGGCGCGCGCGAGCCACGGAGCGAGGTGGCCGAGGCGGCCGCCCAGGCTTCTGGGTCCTCTTGGTCTTCGCCTTTCTTCTCCGCTTCTGCTCCGCCGGCGGCTGGCGCCGCGGCCACCGGCCCGATAGACATGGCGGCGGTGTTGCAGCAAGTCCTGGAGCGCACGGAACTGAACAAGCTGCCTAAGTCCGTCCAGAACAAACTTGAAAAGTTCCTTGCTGACCAGCAATCCGAGATCGATGGCCTGAAGGGGCGGCATGAGAAATTTAAGGTGGAGAGCGGTAAGTGGCGACGCTCTTCCCGCCCTGGATCCTGGGCCCGGCTCCGTAGCTGTGGCTGGTCTTCTCCCCTTGCGAGCTCGCTTTCTGCCTGCGACTCTCCCCGGTGGCATCGCCCCCCTGCTCCTTAGACACCCCACCCCACCCCACCCCACCCCCAGGCCTTCGCCTACCTGCTCTCACGGTTAGATAGAAAGCAGCCCTTTTGTTTGTTTGAAACCCATTTCACATTCAGTTCCGTTCTCTTTGTGGTCCGGGTGGTCTCTTGTAGGGTCCCTTGATGGTGTAGGGCGCACATCGGGGTCTCTTTTCCTCTGCACTAGCGGGAGTCTGCGGCCCCTGTCTCTAACCTTAGAGTACCCGGTCTCTCTGTTGCTCTGCTGGTGATTTCCGCTCGGTTTTCTGGTCACCTGCATTCAGAGGCCTTTGTCTAATTGCACTGCTTCGTGCGCTAAGTTCTGTTCCTCAGTCCTTCGCGCTGGTCCGATTGCGAACTAGATGTTCACCTAAACGCGTACGTGCGGAAGACAGCGCTGGAAACCGTGAACGTAAAAGAGTTGGATATATCGGAATTCTCTCTACACGTTGGAGTTTAATAGAAAATATGTTAAGGCTTGTTTAGACGTACTTACAGGAGGCCCTTAAGAAAGGAAGTCGCCGACCATAGCGACGAGTATGTCCATGAAGAAGGATTAAGATCATAGCAGCTACCCTTACTGAAATATATAAACTCTTGTTATAATTTGCCCTGGTTTACCTGGGGTGATGCTGCTTTGGCTAAATTGATACAAAATTCTGAACCCTGTCATTTCAAAAACTTTAATTATCAAGCAGCATTGGATGTCGGAAAAATAATTCTTTGAATCCCAACACTGAAGATAGCACATACACTGGCTCCTGTTGATTTATTTATACATAAATATCGCTTGTCTCCTATGTGCTTGATACTGTGCTCAACAGGACACACTCAGTCCTTCTCTTGTACAGTTAACACATTTTTACATAAATTTAGTTATTTTATATCTTTAGGTATTTCAGTCTTTTAATACAACCTTTTAAAACAAAGCAGTTTTTAATCTAAATTTTTTCTCCATGTAATAAGGTTTCTTTGAACATGTGTCTGCTTTATACTAAAATGTCTGTTGATTTTTATGGGGAAAATACTAAGGTGAGTAAAGACTTGTTGCCTACCTTGAAGAATTGCAGTCTTATGGAAGAGAAGTTGTAAAATCCCCTCTAGGTCTCATTTTCTTTTGTCATAAACATGTGTCAGTTGGAAATGTTAAAGTCCTTTCAGTGCTCTATTTATCTTTACTCAAAATCTCTTATTTGGAGTGCAATTCAAATACTGTGTCTTTAAGTTTTAAAATCAACATTATTAAAAATAAATAGCAGTATTGACAGTGTGTGTACATGTATGTTTGATTTTATTTTTTCCTCTGCTTCTGAAGAACAACAGTACTTTGAGATAGAGAAGAGGTTGTCTCACAGTCAGGAGAGACTTGTGAATGAAACCCGAGAGTGCCAGAGCTTAAGGCTTGACCTAGAGAAGCTCAGTAAGTATTTTTACAACCTTATTTTATTCTTGTAGTATAGAGATTTTTAGACACTTTTGGATGCTTTGGAAACATTGACATACTGTTTATGAAAATACTGATTGTCACTGTTTTCATTTAAGGTAGTATTTGGAGTTTTCACTTGATGGTGAACATGAGAAACGTAAGGCTTAGTGGTCAGGAGTCCTGGGTTCTAATTCTGACTGCTATCAGAAGCTCTTTTGGCCATTTGTAAATCGTAATATATGAAATGGCTAGAACCACCTGTCCATGTGCTTACATAACTGTACAGATCAAATGAGATGTTTGAAAGCATTTTAAAGACGCATGAAGCATTATGCAACTGAAAATGTAATTAAGGACAGAGACTTAATTATTTTTTATGTTGTTGAAGATTAAAGCCTATAGCTTCCTTATGTGTTTCTTATGAAAGATGAACAATTTTCTTTTTGAAAGATGAACAATTTTTATGAAAGATGAACAATTTCCTTTTTTTTTTTAAGATTTATTTATTTTTAAAGAGTGAGCACAAGGTGGGGTAGGGAGAGAATCTTATGCTGACACTGTGCTGAGCCTAGACTCTGATTCAGGACTCGATCTCACGACCCTGAGAGCGTGACCTGAGCTAAAAGCAAGAGACAAATACTTAACAGACTATTCCACCCAGGTGTCCCGAGTAATTTTGTTTTTAATTAGTTTTCTCCTATCATTAAGTTCTAGAAGGTACACAAGATCTTAGTTAAGGTCCTAGCTTTTCTTGGGAAATGTGTATTATATGCTTTGGTTATGATAAGAGAACGCAAATGTCAAAAGATTGTTATAGAGTGAGGACATAATATTTGCTGTTAGATGTAGCTGGATTTTTAATTTGGGAACACAGGAAGCTAATAAGAGAATGGTTAACACTTCAGCCTTTTTTCTTAACTAGGTCTGTGCCCATCAGCTATTTAGGTCATAATTTTTTCCAGCTAATTTTGAAGCACTTAATTTTTAAAATATATGATACATGTGTACAGTGGTATATATACACACATGGAATGAGGGCATAAGTAATTTATTGAGTAGCTAGATCTGGTTCATCTGTATATGGTTCTGCTTTGGCATAATAACTAGGTCTACAGAGCTATGGTGCTAAAGAATTTCAGGAAAATTATTGTGCTAAAGAAAAAGAAAAGAAAATTATTGTGCTTATATCTTCTTTAATGAGATCTGAAAAGGGGAGGAGGAGAAGGCGAGGATAAACCTAGACACACATGTAGTATGCCTTTCTGGGGTATACAATTATGTTTGTTTTTTTTAGTTTATCATTCTAGATCTTAACTTTGGAAAACAGTAAATAATAGTGCAAAATAGAAAAATCAGACTAATTTACATGGTTTTTCTCTATAATAAGCCAATTGTTTAGGTAGAGCTAAAGATTGGAAGTAGTAATCATGTATTTACTCATTAAATTGCTAGCACATAGTATAGATATGTTTCAGTGAAAGAAAATGTCAGAAAGCTTATTTTTCCTAGTTATCTGCATGCATTTGGAGAAGAAACTGTTCAAGGGGAGATAGACCACTATAAGTGGAGATTATGGGATTGATGATCAAGCATAATTTTTTTTCCTCCATATCGAAGGCTCTTTTGAGTGATAAACAAGCTGTATCACAATTATCCATTGTTGTTATCCGTTGTTATGTGTTACGTAAACATTGTTTACATAGTTTACTCTGTATACATTGTTTACATAGTTTAAACGTTATTTATTCTCTTGACTTTTTTTTCTCAATTACCTGATTTGTAAATATAACTAACTCGTTGTTATAATTAATTTAGAAGAGTCATTGAAATATGATGAAAGTGATAATTGCATATGCTTTTTTCTATAAATGTTGGTTAGAATATCACAAATATGATTTGGGAGACAGGATAATATATTTAAAAATTTAGTTTGGGGCATCAGGTGGCTTAGTCAGTTGGGCGTTTGACTCTTGGTCTCAGCTCAGATCTTGATCTCAGGGTCATGGTTTTGGGCCCCAAGTTGGTTTCTACACTGGGCATGATGCTTACTTAAGAAAAAAAAAAGTAAAATGGGATGCCTGGGTGGCTTCATGATTGAACGTCTGCATTTGGCTCAGGTTATGATCCTGAGGTCCTGGGATTGAGTCCCACATCAGGCTCCCCATGGGGAGTCTGCTTCTCCCTTTGCCTATGTCTCTGCCTTTCTCCCTGTGTGCCTCTCATAAGTAAATAAATAAAATCTTAAAAAAAAAAAAAAAAAAGTAAAAAAATTTGTTCTAGAAGTAGAGTAAATTTGGGATATTCATGAATTTGTAATACTATGTTCTACAACTCAGCCTTTCTGAGACTCCATTTCTTCATTTTAAAATGTATACGGGTGGCAGATGCATGAAAACTGTCACTGCAGTTTTTAAGTTTATGGATGTATGTTCATAAAATTCCTTTTATCCAGACAATCAACTAAAGGCACTGACTGAGAAAAATAAAGAACTTGAAGTTGCTCAGGATCGCAATATTGCCATTCAGGTAAAAGTTATTCCTGTGAATAAAGCTAACTATAAGCATGACACTTGAGGAAGTATTCTATTTTGTGTTTCTTAATGGGAAGATGAAACATGTTCTATTAGGAGAAACTACTGACAAATATGCATATATATAAATTTTATATGTTAATAGAACTTTTATGTGTTTTATTGATAAGGTGTTTCTTTTACTCATCAGAATATATTGGTATTTAATATAAAAAGAAACTTGCTTTTGATTCTGTAGCTCTTAAGGTTGTGATTTTTTTTTTCAAAAAAATTCACACTGTAAGTAAAATGTCATAGAACTATAAATAGGTGAGATAATCATAGGTCCATCTGTCTGCCCCCCCCCCCCCGCCCGCCACTCACTCTCTTATCTACCTGTCATCCTCCCTTTCTTTTAGAGATTCTCTATTTAATACTTATTGTTGCTCAGGCATTATTTCAACTATGTTGATACAGCTGGGGATATGGGTGAATCCACATCAGAAATTATTTCTCGGGGATCCCTGGGTGGCTCAATGGTTTAACACCTGATTTTGGCCCAGGGAGAGATCCTAAAGTCCCAGGATCGAGTCCCACATCGAGCTCCCTGCATGGAGCCTGCTTCTTCCTCTGCCTGTGTCTCTGCCTCTCTCTCTCATGAATAAATAAATAAAATCTTTAAAAAAAAATTATTTCTCTAGAGTAGTGATAAGAGTAACAGATTGAATATAATCAAAAGGATTATTTACCTATTGGTTTAATAAAATGATCATACTCAGTAATTCTCTAATTGGATAGAAACTTCAGACTCTTGCCCTTGCTTTTTAAAAACTTGTGTTTGGAAAAACAAAACAAAATAACCCTTGTGTTTGATTTGAGACTAAAAGATACTTGAGGGGATCCCTGGGTGGCTCAGCGGTTGAGCGCCTGCCTTTGGCCCCGGGATGTGATCCTGGAGTCCCAGGATCAAGTCCCACATCAGGCTCCCTGCATGGAGCCTGCTTCTCCCTCTGCTTCTGCCTCTGCCTCTCTCTCTCTCTCTCTCTCTGTGTCTCTCATGAATAAATAAAATCTTTAAAAAGAAAAAAGAAGATACTTGATATATAAAAGGTACTTACTGATTTCTACCTCTGAAACTAATAGTACGTTATATGTTAATTAACTGAATTTAAATAAAAATTTTTAAAAGTTAATTTAAAAAAGATACTAACTGGGAAAGTGGTAGACTTTAATAGAAATTTAAAATTCATTGCATAAAAAGAACTAAAGCACAAATAAACCATTAATACGTATTTTTTCAATTAAAATATGACTGGATCCTTAATATATGACTACTTTCATACTTTAAGAAAAATCATTCAGGGGGAAATGGGCAAAGGAATTTTAAAAAGCTGGAGAAGAAGCTTTACAAATGGTCAGTGGCAATATGAAGTGTTGCCCTAGTTCACTTCTAATCAGAGAAATGCAGATAAAACAATAAGGTAATTACTTTTCACCTCCCCATGTTAACATTGATTTCGTTCTCTTCCTTTTTTTTTTTTAATAGAATGATTTTCATTTCTGGCATGAGTGGCTTGAGATTGACACTTACAAATAAAAGCATATTGATTGTCATTGTCTTGCTGCAAAGCAGTTTGACAAAATGTTAAAAGTTTTAAGTAATTCCATGTCTAGGGCTTTTTCTTGAAAACTAAATTGAACCAATTTGATGCAGTGATAACCATCAAGATTGTATTTTATGGCAGCAAAAAATTAGAAGTAAACTAAATGTCTTTTCTACAAAGCTTAAGTTAATAAGGACACTTCCAAGAGATAAATAGTGATATGGGAAACTTTTCATAAGCCTATGAAAAATAATTTTTTAAAATGTAAAATATAGTGTTGAAATTATAGGTGATTTTTAAACTTTTTGATGTATTAAGTTATAAGAGAAAGAAAACCAACGATTCTTAAGCTACAGCTAATGTTAAATACAGTGATAATTCTGTTTAAGTTCCTAAAATGATTAATCAATTCGATTTTTTTTAATTTAAACATATTCTGCTTTTCCTTTGCATGATAGAGCCAGTTTACAAGGACGAAAGAAGAATTAGAAGCTGAAAAAAGAGACTTAGTTAGAACCAATGAGAGACTATCTCAAGAACTTGAATATTTAACAGGTATGAAGAAATACTTTAGCTTCTAACTCCACTCTCCTTTCTTTCTCTTATAATAGGAATTAATCTGCAGTCCACTTCTCTTGCTTCTTTGTTGTAGCTCAGAATATAGTTCAATGTAATATCCTATTGTTTTTCCCATCCGTTTCTTTAAATCATTATCAAGGTTTTGAAGAATTGTCTAGACAATTATACACAAATGAAAAACATCTAGGGAATTATAATTTGGATCAAGGTTTATATACTAAGATACTATGATATTATTTATAATAGCAAATTAGAAACAGTTTAAGTGTTGATTTGTAGAGGCTGAACTCCTAATACAGACACACGTTTTCATATAACTTGTCCATAAATATTCAATATGTATAAGAACCTGAAAGGAAAGCTTTTATTTAAAAATATGGACTGAAGGAGTTAGGCAAGAATATAAGCTAGGCATGTATTTTCGCTGTTTTGAGTAGTTTTTATATGTATTACTGCTTTTTAACTTAACAAATGGCTATTTTTGAAATTCTAATAGATTTGTAGGTATATATCAGGAAAATCAATGTTAATTTGTATATTTAGCTTAAGATACTGCATTTAAAAATAAAATAACCAATATAATTTTCATGTTTGATTGGGTACGCAAACTTGGCTTATCATTTGTTAAAATTAAATTTTAACTAAGAGATAAACAAAGTTGTTGAGAACTACTTACTTTGTGTTAAATGCTTATATTTCAAGAGATGCATCTTCAATGTTTGGTTCCTCTGAGCATTAGTCATTATTTTCAAATTCTCTTCTGAATTTTCTAGAGGATTTTAAACGTCTCAATGAAAAACTTAAAGAAAGCAATGCCACAAAGGGTGATCTGCAGTTAAAATTGGATGAACTTCAAGCTTCTGATGTTTCTGTTAAAGCAAGTAACAATTCCTAATGCACAAAATGCAATTTTTGCTTAAAACTCATCTAAATTAAATTTTAAGTATAGGCAAATGTTCTATAAAGTAATTAAAAGCTGTGTTTTTGTTTAATGTCAGGGAAACAATTAAACATTAAAGTCATTTTAATTGAACTGTTTGTGATATTTAAGTTTCTTAGAGTTCTTAATCTGTTTTCTGTTAAGAATGCATGCAAATATTTATTTCTGTTGTTAAGTTTCTGCTTTATGTTCTTTAACTGCAGGCAAGATCTTTTAGCTAACCGTGTATTGTCTTTAATTGAATGTTATTTTCTTGGATATTTTTAGTATAGAGAAAAACGTTTGGAGCAAGAAAAGGAGTTGTTACATAATCAGAATACATGGCTGAATACAGAGTTAAAAACCAAAACTGATGAACTCTTGGCTCTTGGCAGAGAAAAAGGAAATGAGATTCTAGAGCTTAAATGTAATCTTGAAAACAAAAAAGAAGAGGTAAGTTAGGAAAATTGTATTTTCATTTTGGTTAAAACTTAACATTTGTGTGCCAGTTTATGACAGAGGTATTCCATGATGAGGGGCACCTGGGTGGCTAGGTGGTTAAGCATCTGACTTCAGCTCAGGTCATGATCTTGGGATCCTGGGATTGAACCTCGAGTCAGGAGCTATACTGCTGAGAAGGCAGTCTGCTTGTCCTTCTCTCCCTCTGGCCCTCCCCCAAATCCTGCAGACTCTATTCTCTCCCTCTCTGTCTCTCAAATAAATAAATAAAAACCTTAAAAAAAAATACACTCCATGGTGTACCAAAGTAAACATAATATTAGAAATGTGGGAGATGAAATTCATAAGCATGTGGTCTAGGAAATAAACCAATTGCATTTAAATAAATACTTTAAGGTATTTTTTGATGAATTTTGATACCATCTACTATCTTTTGATGTATCATTAAGATACATTTAAGAAGTGCTGATAAGTTTTGGGAGATAAATCCAAACGTGTTGTTTGTGAGGTATTTTCATTTTTTTAAATATATACATTTTATGTGAAATCCTTTATTTTGGATGTAGGACATTTCGCTTTCACTTGGCAGCTAAGCTTTATATCAAATTCATTTTAGTTGTTACAATATCCTCTCTCCACCCAACTCTTCTGTTTCTAGGTTTCTAGAATGGAAGAACAGATGAGTGGCTTGAAAACATCAAATGAGAATCTTCAAAAACATGTAGAAGAGCTGTTGACCAAACTGAAAGAGGTATAGATGACCACTTTAAAATTTCTCTTTTATAAAAATATTAAAGCATAATGAGGCGCTATTATTTTTTAAATGATTTCATGTTTTAATCTGTTTCTGGTACCATAAAATGGCCAGGACACTTTCATATGCTGTAGCTAGGCTAAAATGGCTAGATTCAGAAATGGCAGTTGTATGCTAGATCCAAAGTATTGTCTGAAAATAAATATGGTTAATTTTAATATCATCGAAGTATTATACTTTAAGATAAAAATATTAGTAATATTTTATCTTTAAGGTTATTCATCTTTATCCTGAAAACTGGTGTTAATTTTTACCTTTTTACAAATTGGATTTTTTCATTTTAACATTCATTGAGCTTTCAAAATTCAGTTCAGGGGGATCCCTGGGTGGCTCAACAGTTTAGTGCCTGCCTTTGGCCCAGGGCATGATCCTGGAGTCCCGGAATTGAGTCCCACATCAGGCTCCCTGCATGGAGCCTGCTTCTCCCTCTGCTTGTGTCTCTGCCTCTCTCTCTCATGAATAAATAAATAAAATCTTTAAAAACAAAAACAAAATTCAGTTCAAGCGAGATTGCTGTAATTGGGTCTTTTTTGCAGGCCAAGGAACAGCAGGCCAGTATGGAAGAGAAATTCCACAATGAGTTAAATGCTCACATAAAGCTCTCTAATCTATACAAGGTAAATGCCCAACTACACATTTTATTGTTCTAATACTGCATTTTTAGATGTCCAGTAACTTTTTAAGATTAAATTTTAGAGTGCTGCTGATGACTCCGAGGCAAAGAGCAATGAACTGACCCGAGCAGTGGATGAACTACACAAACTTTTGAAAGAAGCTGGAGAAGGTAAAATTTAATTATGGGAAGATTATTTTGTGTGTAGATTATTGGATTTAGAAATTAGACTGACCTTAATAGAGTTGAAATTTAGTATAGAAGAAAGATTCTTAGATTAAGAAACTTTGAATTTTATTTTCAACAGATAGGGTATTTGAAAATATAGATAATGTTTTTCAGAGTTTTTTTCATCTTATGTATGGTCTGGTTTCTATTTTTTTTTTTTTTTTTTTTTTTTAATGGTCTGGTTTCTAACAGGAAATTTTTCTTCCATTTGTGAAACATTTACTTTGATAAGTACATATGGGTTTATAGTTTGGGTATTCTCTTAATCCATATATAAGCCTCACTTTTTAGGTTAAAATCTGTATATTTTAAAATCTTTAATTTTCTTGTATTCTTTTTAGTATGTTTTTGGGTTTGGTGTTTGGTTTTTTGTTTTGTTTTGTTTTGTTTTGTTTGCTAGTATAAGTTGTCTATGTGATCTTTTCTAGTCATTTCTTATGTTCTAGCTAAAGATCAGAATAAAACCAAAGAGATACTAAGAGCCACTTTTTGACAATTTGAGTTCCCTAATTTTCCCCATGGATAAAAGATATCAAAAGGAGAAATAGATTCATTAGGCAAGAACATTTCAGGAATTAGAAGTAAATTTTCAGAGGGTAACTGGCAACCTTAGCCTGTTTAGAAATTCTGCTGAAGGGAAAAATAATGACTATGCTGTTAAATTTTATAAACTCCCAAGATTTTAATACTGTGTGGATATTCTGTCTTTAAAAATGTTTTTAGCCAATAAAGCAATACAAGATCATCTTTTAGAAGTGGAGGAATCTAAAGATCAAATGGAAAAAGAAATGCTTGAGAAAATTGGGAAATTGGAGAAGGAATTAGAGAATGCAAATGACCTGCTTTCTGCCACAAAACGTAAAGGTATGGATTGGAAGATGCTTATAAATGACTTGAACGAAATACAAGGACTTCCTACAGCGTTCTTACTAATTTCCACTAATAGTATTTTTCTTGTGTTGTAGGAAACTCCATTGAGTTTTTTTTTAGTGTAAAATTAGTACTTATCTATATCTTTACCATATTGTCAAATACAAGTACCATTTGATCACGCATAATTGTGTGTCAATTTCCAGAACATTTTTAGCTACATTTAGCTAAAAGATTTTAGATGACAATTTGATGTCATATTTAAAATCTCAGGAATTTGTATGTAATGCTTAGTTGGTGTCATACTTGGAACACACTCATTTTGGAAAATATATTACTGGCTTTAGTGTGAAACATTACAGAAATAACACTAGATTTCTATATGTTGGTACAGGAGCCATATTATCTGAAGAAGAGCTTGCAGCTATGTCTCCTACTGCAGCAGCTGTGGCCAAGATAGTGAAACCTGGCATGAAATTAACTGAGGTCAGAATGGTATTAAATCTTATTATTTCCTTTCAGCAAAAGGAAATTTGCTGAAATGTGTAATGCTCAGAAAGATTATTCTTAAAATCATCTGATGATTAATGGATCATTGTAAGAGAAGCTTTCTTGGTCCCGGTTCTTCTAACATATAGTAAACATTTCCATCTTGTTTAAGTGCTAATAATGCATGTTTGTTACAAAGCTAATCAATGATATGCTTCTGTTATTATGCTTAGATTTGAAATGACCTCTCCTTTCCTTTCAGCTGTATAATGCTTATGTGGAAACTCAGGATCAGTTGCTTTTGGAGAAACTAGAGAATAAAAGAATTAACAAGTATCTAGATGAAATAGTGAAAGAAGTTGAAGCCAAAGCACCAATTTTGAAACGTCAGCGTGAGGAGTATGAGCGTGCACAGAAGGCTGTGGCAAGTTTATCTGTTAAGCTGGAACAAGCGATGAAGGTTGGTTCCTCTCTTAAATTTTAGCTGTGGGGAAAATACATATAAGAGATGATTTAGTAGGTAATTCTTAATTAGAATTAAAGTATTTGATGGGACACCTGGGTGGCTCAGTTGTTTAACCATCCAACTCTTGATTTTGTCTCAGGTGATGATCTCAGAGTCATGAGATCGAGCCCCACATTGGGTGCCATGCTGGCACGGAGCCTGCTTGAGATTTTCTCCCCCATTTCCTCCTTTCCCTCTCCCTGTCTGCATGTGTATGTGTGTGCAGTCCCTCACTCTCTCAAAAAAATAAAGTATTTGAGTTAGAAAAGGCTAATTCTTTTTGGTGATAGGGTAATTCAGCATTATTAAACACCTGTAGTCATGAAATGCTCTTATTTAGCTAAAAATATGGGAGCTTTTTCCATTTTTTAAGACATTAGAGATGTTTTCTATAGCATTCTATAGGGATGATGAATAGCCAACTCTCCTTGGGCTACTGTTCAAATTAAAATAACAATCTCTTTGTAGCAGAACTGTTGCAAATTTGTCATAGTCACTCTTTATCAGACAGTTCTGATAATCTGTCTAGAAATGGTAATGTTTAACCATAGAGAAGAACTCCTTTTTTTATAATATTTTACAACTTTGAAAGCTTTTGTATACATTATTTTGTTACTCTTTTGGAAGAAAATTCATAAATATCTTTTAAGATACCTTTTTACTAGATAATAACTTAAAAGAATATATTCATATAATTTTGCTTTTAGGATACAACTATTAATACTGCTGAAAAAAGTCAAGATATATTAAACAAGTTTTATTGAGAAAATTCAGTAACCTTTTGTATCTGCTGTTTGAAACTGATAAAAATTTTTTTCCTGGGAAAAAATAGTATAAATAAATTGCATCCCTAATTCAAACTGATTAAAATTTTATTACTGTTGCTATTACAGCTTAGATATCAGTTTAAATCCAGGTATATTAAATCTACTGGTCTTTTTCTCCCAGGTCATATGTTATCTAGCAGTCTTGCCTTGATAAAATGTTCCCTTTAAAAATCCACCCCTCCCCCTCAACCCTGTGGTTTGAAAAGAGGTCCCTTGGGTATAATTAGATCTTCTCCAGTTTCTCACAGTTGAGAGGGAGTGTTCCAGGCAAAACACAATTCTTAAAATTGTGCCCTTAAATACTTAGTGATGCTGGGATGCAGAACTTACCAAAGCACTGCATAAGCTTTATCTTTTTAACAGTCTTGTGACATTGGCTGCTCCTGCTTTATTTTTTTATTTTTTTAAATTTTTATTTATTTATGATAGTCACAGAGAGAGAAAGAGAGGCAGAGACACAGGCAGAGAGAGAAGCAGGCTCCATGCACTGGGAGCCCGATGTGGGAATCGATCCCGGGTCTCCAGGATCGCGCCCTAGGCCAAAGGCAGGCGCCAAACCACTGCGCCACCCAGGGATCCCTGCTCCTGCTTTAGAATTAATTCCCGAAGTCTTTTTTTATAAAATCAAGCCTTACACATTTTACCCAACATTTTTTACTTTGACGTTTGCTTTCATGTAAGTAGTGTAATATAATTGGCATTATACTATAGTCCTTTATTTTCGTTTTAGTAACACAGCTTTAGAGAATATTTCTGTGACATCGTTTGATATACACTATTAATTTGGTATGGCTGTAAGATCATAATTTACAGTTAATATGGAGGGATAGCAAATTCTCCATTGTTTGCATGTCGTGATAATGATAAAGCAGTACTTAAGATACTAAGGTATATGTGTGTTCATATTTGTAGAGAATTACTCTTCAGTAACTACTGTATTATAAATAGACTTCTAATTTATCAGTTGACTATGTTATACAAGCACTGTATATTTTTTATTATTTATATAACTGCTTCATTTGTATAGATCTTAGAAGGAAATGTAGAATTTTCACTTTAATTTACATTTTAAAGGAGATTCAGCGATTACAGGAAGACACTGATAAAGCTAACAAACATTCATCTGTGCTTGAAAGAGACAATCAAAGAATGGAAATACAAATAAAAGATCTTTCACAACAGGTTAGAATTTTTTGTTTCTTTTCCTATTTTTTTTTTTTTCCCAGACTACCCAATAATGTTTAAGTCTGTTTACAGGTATGTATGTAAGAATTACTGCATACGAAATTCTCGTTAGGAATAAGACTCTAGTGAATTATAGCCTGGTCGTTGTTTTTTGTTTTTTTAATAGCCCTTCTTTTTTTGTATGTGTGTGTGTGTTTGATAAATATTCAAATTTTAGGTAAATGAAATAATTCAAGGATAAATAAAAGTCTTCTATCCCTGCCCAAGTCCCAGAGTAGAACCAGCATTAACAGACTGGTGTATATTCTTTCAGGTCTTTATATATACACATGTATACATATATACATATATATGTGTAGGTACGTATATGTGTATACACACGTATATATATACACAAACCCGTGAGCATTCATGAACATATGTAAGTATCCATTGTTTTTACTAGAATAAAGTCATATATACATTACTCAGCCACTTTTTTTTCCCAAGTGAACAAGTCAGGAAATGTAGATCTATTTTATACATATATTTTAATCTCATTTTTGTGTGTGGGTTTATACAGCATACTACACACACATAAAAACTTCATATGAATGGAAATAAATCTGTTTTTCATACTGGTCTTCTGCCCCACCAAATAATACATACATAAGCACACAAATATAAGCAAAAACATGTACAGGTATATATTTCTTTGTGTTTTATTTAGTCAGTATTTTACAAAAGTAGAGCTATAGAATAGAGAATTGGTGTTTTTTTTTTTTTTAAATAACAGCCCTTATTACACACTTTTATAGAAATGAAAAATAATTTTTCCCACTAAAATTTTTTAGGTTTTAATATCTAAAACAAAAATAATTTTTTAAAAATAATGCTAACTGATGTTGTTCATAAAGTAATATTTTCACTTGAAAATTTTTATTCTAAACATTTCCAGAATCAACATCAATACTATTTGGTAACATTAAAACTTTGTTTTTAGATTAGAGTGCTTTTGATGGAACTTGAAGAAGCAAGGGGCAATCATGTAATTCGTGATGAGGAAGTAAGCTCTGCTGATATAAGTAGTTCATCGGAAGTAATATCACAGCATCTAGTATCTTATAGAAACATTGAAGAGCTTCAGCAGCAAAATCAACGTCTCTTAGTGGCCCTTAGGGAACTTGGGGAAACCAGAGAAAGAGAGGAACAAGAAACAACTTCATCCAAGTAAGCAGTTGACTATCTTGGTTTGTTTAGCAAATATTTATTGAAAATTTCTTATATGTCTTTAATCGGGCTGTATACTAGGAATATGGTGACTTAGGAGAAAAAAAAAACTGAGCAACAATACAAAAAAAACATTTTATTCTCCGGTATCTCAATTTGTGGGTGAGATTGATCCTAAGAATAAAATAGATAAGTAGATCATTTTAGTTCAGTGTGATTAGTGCTATAACAAATATAAGCCTATTGTGGGAGCCTAGATCTAGCCTGGGTTTTAGGGAACAGACGAGGCTTTGTGGAGAAGATAATGTAGGAATTACTCAAGCAGAGTAATGAATTTTTCCCAAAAAAGTGTTTGGTGCTAAGGAAAGAGCAATAATTATGAAAGTAAGAAGACTGGGGTGTTTGGACTGAGTGGAATCAGTTTGATTTTTGCAAACAGATTTTTCAGATAACTTTGGTGAGTACCTGAGTTCTGTATGGTGGAAGTTTCAAAAGTAGATCTTAAAATACTTAGCAGATGATAGAAAGGATAAAAGAGACAAAAATATTATCCTAATGATGTGACAAATGGTAGAATGTTTATTAGTTTATAGTAGAAATTATAACTGCCTCTCATTCTCCGTTATGTGAAATAGACTAATTTCCTTTTCTACAGAATTGCTGAGCTTCAGCTAAAACTTGAGAATGCCCTCACTGAATTAGAACAACTCCGTGAGTCACGACAACATCAAATGCAGCTTGTTGATTCTATAGTTCGTCAGCGTGATATGTACCGTATTTTGTTGTCACAAAGAGGAGTTGCCATTCCTTTACAACGTAAGTTTTTATATGTTATCCTAAAAAATTCTAAGTTGTTTTGGGAAATTTTTTTAAAATGTATATTATAGAATAGATCTTACAACATAAGTACTGTCCACTCTACTGAATGGTAAGTTCAAATTTAACTACCATATATGATTGATTATTACATCACCAATCCTAAAACATACAGTTATTTTAGATCTAAGAAAAAAGAAATGCTGACCATTGCTGAAAAATATGCATCTTAGAGTCCATAAGTTACTATGTTTATATATTTTTAGGTATAATTGACATACAATATGCTTTTAGTTTCAGGTATACCTCAAAGCGATTTGACATTTCCATACAACAGGAAATAACTCTCCAAAAAGTCTGGTTACACTTTGTCACTGTGCAGTTACCACATGTCACTAACCATATTCCCATGCCGTACATTACATGTCCATGACCTTTTAATTACGTTTTGTTTTAACATTTCATCTGCAAATGTTGTCTCTAGCCAAAAACCAAAAGTTTTTTTTTTTTCCAAAATAGTTTTAATAAGGTGGTTAGTAGATTCCTTCTTTTATAATTCTTTTATAATCTCTATAATCTTACCATTTCATTTGAATAAGTCTAACTTACTTATTTTGGTAGTGATAAATGTTATATCATTCTTTTTACGTTTCTGAAGCTTCAAGCTTAGAGGATATTTCTCTTGCATCAACTCCGAAACGTTCAAGTACATCTCAGACTGCTTCCACTCCTGCTCCAGTACCTGTAATTGAGTCAGCAGAGGCCATAGAAGCCAAGGCTGCCCTTAAACAGGTAAGACCCCACACCATTACACCTATATCTTGGATTAGGTTCTTGGAGAACACAGGTTGTCATGTTTCAATAATTTCTCCAATATTTAGTTGCAGGAGATTTTTGAGAATTACAAAAAAGAAAAGGCAGATAATGAAAAAATACAAAATGAACAGCTCGAGAAACTTCAGGATCAAATTACAGATTTGCGATCACAAAACACCAAAATTTCTACACAACTAGATTTTGCTTCTAAACGGTAAATTTTCTGTTGTTCAAAAAGTAATAGTCTAAATAAATATTCTAAACTTCAATATTTAAATAAGTCAAATTCAAGGACTAATTTGCAGGATTGTTACTTATTTGTGGACCATATTTATTCCAGGATGAGAAGCTGTGGAGGTTTAATTTTTCAGTATTGGTTTATGATTTTCTTAGGCATTCCTCAGGAGTCCAGGTAGTTATTTGATAAGTTGAAGTTGATGTGAGGAATATTGTTAGTTTTCCTTCTTAAGATTCAAGGATCTACTGCTTCTGAAGGACTTAATTATTTATAAATGCATCAGAGAATGAGGCATGTGAGTAAATTTCATTCAGCTTTCCCTAAAAAAGAAGCAAGTGCTAGATAATTTTAGGAAAATTTACTTTTTTGGTCATTTATAAAGGGATTACAGTACATCCCATTTTATAGTTACCAGTTAATCCATTGAATACTCATTAGTTTAGCAAGTTACAACAAAATTTATTTCTATGGATACTACATGATAAAAAGCTGTTTTTTAAGGATATGGTGGGTAGTTTCCTCCATATAGTCCAACAATGTGATACTCTACGTAAAAGCACTTTTTTTTCTCCTATGCTAATAGTTGTAGCCAGCCATTTTGTAAGTTTTCAAGCACATAGAAATTAGGAAGAATTATAGAGGCCAAAAGGATCTGGAAAACTCCCTCTCTAACCATGCATAAATATCTTAAATTGCATACTGTGTCATGGTGAATGTTTGATATATCAACATTATTGGTATTATTTTGAATGTGATTAAACTTCTTATAAAGGAATTAGCTTTAAAAGTTAATTCAGCATGAAATTAGATTTAAAGCTTATTTATAAAATTTAAATTTCACTATTAAATTTGGAGTTGAGGGTTTTACATTATTATACAAACTACTTTTTTCATATTGTTACTCATGTGAAATTAAGCTATTATGAAGCTCTTTAAGAAACTAAGCTAGGGGGCACCTGGGTGGCTCAGTTGGTTAAGTATCTCCAGCTCAGGTATGATCCTGGGGTCCTGGGCTCCATCGGGCTCTCTGCTCAGTGAGGGAATCTGCTTCTCCTCCTCTCTCTCCCCCTGCTTGTCCGTGCACTCTCTCGCTTGAAAGTAAATAAAATCTTTTTAAATAACAGAAAGGGGGGACTAAGCAGAATATAGTATTTCAGTTGCTTATAGAATTACTTTTATCTTGTATTAAGTTATGAAATGCTACAAGATAACGTTGAAGGATATCGTCGAGAAATCACATCTCTACATGAGAGAAATCAGAAACTCACCGCAACAACTCAAAAGCAGGAACAGATCATCAATACAATGACACAAGATTTGAGAGGAGCAAATGAAAAGCTAGCTGTTGCAGAAGTGAGACCAATTTCCTTCATCTGACTTGCATTATAAATTGCATTTGACATTTGCTTTTTAGTTATTAGTTTAACTGTATGATACAGATGTTTGACAGATATGTAGATTTCAAGTATCATTACGTGGTTTCCAAATATCCAATTGTGCATCAATCCAGTGGTTGTTTCTATCAAAACTAAACGAGGAAAAGTTTGGTTTTTTTGGATTAAGATTTCCTGACAAGTCTTCCATTTCATATTAAATTTATAAGTCACTATTTCTCCAGTTATAACAAGGAAAAGAATATTGTATTCATTCTTGCTCATTCCTGATAAAAGATAATATGAAAATTTTATTAGCATTAAGTTACATTGCTGAATTTCAATATGTATACAAATGCCTGTTAGAAATGGACAGTACTTTCAATTGAACTCTGGATTCTTAATGATGAATTTTTATATTTCTACTTTTTATAAAGTTACCACACAACTTTTTGATCATATTTGTGAGCAAGGTGCAGCTGTTCCCCATTTTACCTTTTGAGAAACACTCAAAAGTTAAGTGATTTCCTGTTTAGGATAGTTGTGAGAGATGGGTTGGTTGAGACTTTTAAACCTAGGTTTTCTAATTCTTTTGGCTGCATTCTTTGATTTTTATGCACTCCCACTCATTTGTGGGGATGGAGGTATCACTTTTTCAAACTGGTGGAGTAAGTTTTATGATTGCTTATTTATGATTTATTGTGTAAATGTGAATACTTTGAGGATATTTTCAGAGCAAGCTCCCAAATCTTTTGAGACTCGGAGGGTCCTCTTTATGAGGAAAAAAAAAGTTGAAATAAGTCAGTCAGCATTCTCAGATACTTAGAAGCCAAGCTGGGATTATAAAACTTGTATAATTTAGTAGTATTGAAGGCATGATGATAGCAAATTTTGCAATTTTGTTGCTTTTACTCTGTTGTAGATATATTTTTTTTAATCTGATTTGTTAAGAGTAAAGATATCATAAATATTTGTGGTAATTGCAGGATCTTTTCATTTGATATGATACTCCCAATAATTTTTCCTTCATATTTCAACACATGAAACTTAAAGAATTATAAATTCTTCTATAATGAAGAGATGTTATCTCTAATTAGCATTAAGAAATACATAGTAATGAAGGATCATTTTAATTATATATAATGGTATTACTGCATTTAACACATTATTTTCCAGCATCTCTTTCTTTTACTTGTATTTGCCTCAAGGTAAGAGCAGAAAACTTGAAAAAGGAAAAGGAAATGCTTAAATTGTCAGAAGTCCGTCTTTCTCAGCAAAGAGAGTCTTTATTAGCTGAACAAAGAGGACAAAACTTGCTGCTGACTAATCTTCAAACAATTCAGGTAACCAGATAAAAACACTTATAGAAAAAAATTTTCAAAGTTAAATTTAAGTAGTTTAAATGTAAAAGTAAAGTAGTAATGTATCCTCATGGGCTCTTAGAAAATTTTTCTGTCACTTTTATCACATTATGATGATAATTGCATTTTGAGGTTTATTAGGACATGTCAATATTCTAAATAAAACCTTGAAACAGAACTGATTGAAACTGTGCAGTTGGCAGTTTTCATCCTCATATATATTTACAGAGTCCTGTGTAGTTTGTTTTTAAGATTAAATTTTTGGTTTTTAATTTTTCTTTTAAAACTTTAGGAAATCTGAATGACTATTGTCATATGTTTGTATTTTTGCTTTATTAAACAGATACTTTAATATGAAAAATGCTTAAAGACGTTCTTGGTTATAGACTTTAACTCATGTTGAAGTGGATTGTAATCCTGTAATTTTCTGTAGCCTTTAATTTTCTTTGTGTTGCTTTTTTTTTTTTCACTTTTTTCTTAAGCATAACCAAAAATCTTTTTTTACTACAGGGAATATTAGAGCGATCTGAAACAGAAACCAAACAAAGACTTAGTAGCCAGATAGAAAAATTGGAACATGAGATATCACATCTAAAGAAGAAACTGGAGAATGAGGTGGAACAAAGGCATACACTTACTAGAAATCTAGATGTGAGTCTATTAGTATTATGAATTTCTGTAAATCATTTATTTCCAGAAATGAAGCTGGTATATAGGTACACTGCCATCTCCTGCTGGTGCATGGTTTGAAGAGACTTCTTTCAAGCTGTTAAGTTTCTCTTGCCTCTTTGTATGCCTGGTAATTTTTTTTTTTTAAGATTTTATTTATTTATTTATGAGAGACACAGAGGGAGAGAGAGGCGGAGACACAGGCAGAGGGAGAAGCAGGCTCCATGCAGGGAGCCCGACGTGGGACTCGATCCCAGGACCCCAGGACCCCAGGATCATGTCCTGGGCCGAAGGCCGGCACTAAACCTCTGAGCCACCCAGGGTTCCCCGTGCCTAGCAATTTTTGATTGGGTGCCATACATTGTTTTATCCCTCTTAGGTGCTAGATATTTTTATATTCATATAAATCTTGGGTTTTGTTCTGGGATGCAATAATTGAAAATAGTTGATTCTCTTGAGTGTTCCTTTTTATGATTTGGTAGGCAGGCCCAAAGCAATTCTCAGTCTGTAACTAATTATCTCTCACTACTAAGATGAGGCCGTCCTTAATAGTAGTCCCAGTGTCCAATGAATTGAGTGTTTTCAGTCTGTCTGCTATAACAGGCATTATTCCTGACTGTCTATGAGCACCAGACACTCTTCAGTCTCTTTGGAGGATTTTTTGCCTTGTCTGGGGTAATTCCACATGTATGCACTGATGACTATTTTGCTAAATGTTCAGCAGGGATCCTTTGCAAATCTCCAGGGTACTCTATCAGTGCAGCTCTCTGTCCTAGGAATTCAAGTTAATTTATTCTTCCTGTACTCTCAGTCACATGTTCTCAGTTCAAGGAGTCAGCTGGCCTCTGTCTTATATCCCTTTTTCAAAGCCTAGACCCTCCTAAGTCAGGAAGCTAGGGAACTAATAGGGCTTGCTGCTTTGTTTCCTGTCTCAGGTAGCACAGTTATTTTTTTCAGTTATTTCAGATCTGGTTTTTGCTACTTTATCTGGGCCAGAATTTAAAGTATTACAAAAAGATAGTGTGAATTTCTAGTTATTTATGAAACTATAGTGTTTGCAGGATTAATGTATCTTTCTTTTTAGGTTCAACTTTTGGATACAAAGAGACAGCTGGATACTGAGACAAATCTTCATCTTAACACAAAAGAACTATTAAAAAATGCTCAAAAGGAAATTGCTACATTGAAACAGCACCTCAGTAATATGGAAGTCCAGCTTGCTTCTCAGTCCTCACAGAGAACTGGTAAAGGTAAATAAGTAGACTGATAGTAAAGTACTTTTTGCTTCTTTTTTAAAGAATATTTATTTGAGAGAGAGCACAAGCAGAGGGAGAGAAAGTAGCCAGCCTCCTGCTGAGCAGGGAGCGGGACTCAAGGCTTGATCCCAAGACCCTGGGATCCTGACCTGAGCCAAAGGCAGACGCTTAACCAAGTGAACCACCGAAGTGCCCCAGTAAAATACTTTTTTAGGCTTATAACATATCTTGTAAATAATTGCTTATTCTTTCTGGATAATGGCAAAAGAGAAAAAAAACCCTTTTCATATAGTAAAGCTTAGTTTTAGGCTTAAATTAATAAATTTACAGACTTAGAAGATTCGGAATAGTTCTGCATGGCACCTGACCAAGATATGCTCTATAGTTTTCCAGTGATTGAAATTATTTATTGATACTTTAAAAATGTATCCTTTGAGGGAGGGTAATGCTTGAATTTTCAACTCTAACTTGTTAAAACTATAATAAGGCCCTCTTACAGAAATAATTGATTTGTTCGGTCTCTTTTAGAGGAGTATTTATAATCATTGTTTATAGCCTTAGGTAAAAGACTTGTTTCATTAGATTTTGCTTCTCTTTATGAATACACCATTTCAAATGCAAAGCCTTCAGTCCAGATAATCTTAAAAAAACATAATATAGGGGATCCCTGGGTGACTCAGCAGTTAAGCGCTTGCCTTCGGCCCAGGGCATGAAATTGGAGTCCTGGGATCGAGTCCCACATCAGGCTCCCTGCATGGAGCCTGCTTCTCCCTCTGCCTGTGTCTCTGCCTCTTTCTCTGTCTCTCATGAATAGATAAAATCTTTAAAAAATAATAATAATATAATCTTAACATAATATGTATGTGTACATATATGTGTGTTATATATATGACATATAAATGTATAGTGGATATGTAATTTTCCAGTAGTCCACAGTCCTTTCTTATTGATATATGATAAGAAAACATCATTTTCAATCTTCAGTTTCTTCATTTCGCATGGATTTTAGAATGAAAATTGAATGATAAAAGATTTAGTGTTTATAAAAAATGTTTAAATAAGAACCTGGTAGTATTTTCAAGTAGCTCCTTCAATTTATTACAAATATTTAGTGTTCTTCTCTTTTAAATATCTTTGTAATATTTGTAATAGCACATTTCAAATATTCGATTTTTTTTAATAAGAAATAACAATATCCTGGCAAAGTACCTGTTTGTATTTTGGTACTTAGCATGGGTTGAAATACACTTTTTAGAAAAGTATTTCTCCATTTGAGTCTTAAACCTAATTTCATGAACTCTTAGTTATCTCTAAGGTCATTTAAAATGTTAATTTTAAGAAAGCTCTTAAATCTTTTAGGTCAGCCTAGCAACAAAGAGGATGTGGATGATCTTCTGAGTCAGCTACGGCAGGCAGAAGAGCAGGTGAATGATTTGAAGGAGAGACTCAAAACAAGTACTAGTAATGTGGAACAGTATCGAGCAATGGTTACTAGCTTAGAAGAATCTCTTAACAAAGAAAAACAGGTATATACAATTTTAAATTCCATTTGAATGCAATTAATGTTTTTGTTTTTGTTTTCTTTTGTTTTTTTAATTAGCTTGTTGTAAGCACTGTAGTAAATGTGAGTTTGGAGGATATCATTGTATTTGCCTCTTGCACCTTAAAAGTTATTAAGTCTGATAAGCCAGATAAAACAAAACCCACAAAATTTGTAAAACAAAGGAGGGTATAATTGCTATAAGAAAGGTACATATCAAATATTAGTGTGAATGGAAGGAAGTGAGGTTGGTTGTTTCCTGCGTGACTTTACAAGAAAGATGGTATTTGTTCACCGCCTTGAAAGAAAGTATTATTTGGGTAGTCAAAGGTAGAAGGCTATTCCATATACTAGGGACCCTCAGCCAAATAGAAAGACTTCAGGTAATAACAGTTTGGCTAGTATATTGACTTTGTAAAGTGAAATAACGAGGAATAGAATTATAAATGTACCAAGAACCAAATGTGAAAGGTTTTGAATGTCATATTAAATTATATTCTATAAGATTTAGAGCTTTTGATTTTTTCCAACATGTCATCATCAGAATTTGTCTCAATTAGATTAATGTAGTTGATTGGAGGATATAGTTTGTTTTAGTGTCTATAGCAATAGTCTAGGACTAGCCATAGTTTTAAAAGCTTTTGTGGTTGGCGTCATAGAAATCAAGATATGTGGGGCAAAGACCTTTTGATGGTAGAATGGACAGATTTGGTGACAAGAGAAATGAGGAACTGGAAATTTCACTTCAAAAAAGAAAAATGGCCAGTAGCCACGTTAAGAGATAGTATGAGGTTTTAAATGTTGTTTTAAAACTCTGTGATCAGCATTGATGGATTTTTTTTTAATACAAGGCAAATATTAATTTTAGTACTTTTCAAATTTAGTGTAGATATAGGGAAACTATAGTTTTAAGTGTGTATAATTTTTTTATCATGTTATTTGGATGATGGTAAAGGTGACAGAAGAAGTACGTAAGAATATTGAAGTTCGTTTAAAAGAGTCTGCTGAGTTTCAGACACAGTTGGAAAAGAAGCTAATGGAAGTGGAGAAAGAAAAACAGGAACTTCAGGATGACAAGAGAAAAGCCATAGAGAGTATGGAACATCAGGTAAATTAGATTATTAACCATGTCAGTCGTTTATGTGTGTAAGGATTTCAATAGCACATCAGTTACCACCCAGTACATCTCATGAGATACTGACGAACACATATTTAACAGTAGTTTTATGTGTTAGTCTGTTCTTTAGGCCTGTACATGTTTTCTTTTGAGTTATTTTAGACCACTTTATGGGTAGGTACCAGTGCTGCTTTTTGGAAGCCTTTGCCTGCGCATTGACTGGTATTTTAGTGAATATAGACCTGCAAAATTTATGCAGATAATGACATCAAGTTATCTTTTAAATGTATAAGAAATCCCTCTGGACTAGTTGGCTTTATAAAATCTGTCTTTACCATAAAGTAAGTTTGCAGTTAACTCTGGTTTTAATGTTATTTTTTTTTGTTTAGTTGTCTGAGTTAAAGAAAACACTTAATAGTGTTCAGAATGAAGTACAAGAAGCTCTTCAGAGAGCAAGCACAGCTTTGAGTAATGAACAGCAAGCCAGACGTGACTGTCAGGAACAAGTAAGTGTTGATCTTGTAGCCAATACTGAGAAATGAAATTTGATCCTAGGGAACAGTTCTTGGAGTATATTAATACCTACCAGAGATTAGTGAACCTTACAGAAATGCAATGTTATTTACACTGTTGTGGACTTGGACTAAGATCAGCTGAAAAGTATATGTGAATGCTTGAAGTAACTAGTGCAATAATCATTAACAAATCAATCTTCACAAATAGGGAAAAAATAAAAATTCAAATGAGAATTAAACTGAAATAGAATGGGAAAAAAATATATGTAAGGAGTTTACTAACTTCTCATTTTAACCTTAGTGGTCTATGAATAACCATTCATTCCATGACAATTCAGTATTGCTTACATGTACGTGGTATGTATATGCACGAAGATTACTTTAAAAATGGAACACAGAAAAAAAAAATAGAACATAGGGCAAAGTACTTCAAAGATAATAAGACAAAAATGATTTATCCTTGCCTTATTGCCAAACATAATAACATTGGAAATTAAAGTGAAAAAATGTATCTGTAATTCAATATTATAAATTATTCTCATTTCCCTTGTTCACTTTAGGTTTGTGTTGCTGTCGTGTGTGCACATGTATTTTTACTAATCTGATTTATACTTAGCCTTTATTTCATAAAGCCTGCTCCAAATTGCTACATAGTCCTCATAAGTTTCATTTTGAACAGTTCTTTAATATTTCTTTTTTGTTTTGGGGGTATGGGTTATTGTTTTTCTCCTGTTTTGTTTAAATTCCAGTTAATATACAATATAATATTATTTTCAGGTGTAGAATTTAATGATTCATCACTTACATACAACACCCAGTGCTCCTCATATAAGTGCCCTCCTTCATCCCCATTAGCTATTTAACCCATATCCCTGCACACCTCACTCTCCAGTAAACCTCAGTTTGTTCTCTATAGTTAAGAATCTGTTTCTTGGTTTGCCTTTTTCCTTCCATGTTCATTTGTTTTGTTTCTTAAATTCTACATGAGTGAAATCATATGGTATTTGTCTTTTTCTGACTGACTTGTTTCACTTAGGATACTTTCTAGTTCCCCCCACATCATTGCAAATAGCAAGATTTCATTATTTTTTATGGCCGAATAATATTCCTGCCTGTGTGTGTGTGTGTGTAACATATATTTATATCTCCCCAACACCTTCATTATCCATTCATCAGTCCGTGGACATTTGGGCTCTTTCCATAATTTGGGTATTATTGATAATATTGCTACAAACATTTGGGTGCATGTGTCCCTTTGAGTCAGTATTTTTGTATCCTTGGATAACTACCTAGTAGTGCAATTGCTAGATCTTAGAGTAGTTCTGTTTTTAACTTTTGAGTAACTTCCATACTGTTTTCCGGAGTGGCTGCACCAGCTTACATTCCCACCAACAGTGTAATAGGATTCCTCTTTCTCCACATCTTGTTTCTTTTATTGTTAATTTAGCCATTCTGACAGGTGTGAGGTGGTATCTTCATTGTAGTTTTGATTTATATTTCCTTGATAATGAGTGATGTTGAGAATCTTTTCATGTGTCTGTTAGCCATCTGTTTGTCTTCTTTGGAAAAATGTCTATTTGGTATATCTTAAGCCTATTTTTACCTGGATCATTTGTTTTTTGGGTGTTGAGTTTTATAAATTCTTAAATATTTTGGATATATAACCTTTATCAGATATACCATTTGCAAATATCTTCTTCCATTGCATAGGTTGCCCTTTAGTTTTATTGATTGTTTCTTTTGCTGTGCAGAGGCTTTTTATTTTGATGAAGTCCCAAAAGTTTATTTTTGCTTTTGTTTCCATTGCCTCAGGAGACATATATAGTAAGAAGTTGCTACCACCAGTTCAAAAAAGGTTACCGCCTGTATTCTCCTCTAGGATTTTGATGGTTTCCTGTCTTACATTTAGGTCTTTAATCCATTTTGAGTTTATTTTTGTGTATGGATGGTATAAGAAGGTGGTCCAGTTCATTATTCTGCATGTTGCTGTCCACTTTTCGCAATACCATTTGTTGAAGACATTTTTTTTCCATATGATATTCTTTCCTGCTTTGTCAAAGATTAATTGACCGTATAGTTGTTCATTCCTGGGTTCTCTACTGTATTCCATTTATCTATGTCCCTTTTTGTGCCAGTATCCTACTGTCTTTGTAATAGAGCTTTGTAAGACAAAAAACAACTTTGTAGTATAGCTTGAAATCAGGAATTGTGATGCCTCCAGCTTTGCTTTTCTATTTTGAGATTGCTGTGGCTACTCAGGATCTTTTGTGGTTCCATACAAATTTGGGGATTGGTTGTTCTAGCTCTGAAAACTGATGATGGTATTTATATGATAGTGGTTGCATTAATGTGTAGATTGCTTTGGATAGACAATTTAACAATCTTTGTTCTTCCAATCCATGAGTGTGAAATGTCTTCCCATTTCTTTGTGTCATCTTTAATTTCTTTCATCAGCATTGTATAGTTTTCAGAGTGCAGATCTTTTACCTCTTTGGTTAGGTTTATTCCTAGGTGTCTTAGGTTTTTGGTACAATTGTAAATGAGATTGATTCTTTGATTTCTCTTTCTGTTGCTTCATTATTGGTCTATAAAAATGCAACAAGTATCCATACGTTGATTTTGTATCCTGTGACTTTACCGAATTTGTGTATCAGTTCTAGCAATTTTTTGATTGAGTCTTTTGGATTTTCTGTATAAAGTATCCACATCACCTACAAAGAGAGTTTGACTTCTTCCTTTCCTTTTTGGATGCCTTTTCTTTTTGTTGTCTGATTGCTGAAGCTAGGACTTCCAGTACTATGTAAATAACTAGTGAGAGTAGACATCCTTGTCTTGTTCCTGATCGTAGAGGAAAAGCTCTCAGTTTTTCCCCATTGAGAATGATTTTAGCTTTGGGCTTTTTGTATATGACCATATTGTGTTGAGGTTTGTTTCCTCTATCCCTGCTTTGCTGAGGGTTTTTATGAATGGATGTACATCGTCACTTTTCTACATCTATTAAGAGGTTCGTGTGGTTTTTTCTTATCCTTTCTTATATTAACGTGGTGTATCATGTTGATTGATTATCAGATATTGAACTACCACTGCAGCCCAGGAATAAATCCTACTTAATGGTGGTGAATGATCTATTTAATGAACTGTTGGTTTCATTAATTTGCTAGTATTTTGTTTAAAATTTTTGCATACATGTTCATCAGTGGTTTTGGCCTGTAATTCTCCTTTTTAGTGGGGTCTTTGTATGGTTTTGGAATCAGGGTAATACTGGCCTCACAGCATGAGTTTGGATGTTTTTCTTCCATTTCTTTTTTTGGGGGAACAGTTTGAGAAGGATATAGATACTACCTCCTGCTTTAAATGTTTGGTAGAATTCCCCTGGGAATTCATCTGGCCCTGGACTTCGTTGGGAGATTTTTGATTATTGATGCAATTTCTTTGGTGGTTATGAATCCGTTCAAGTTTTCTGTTTCTTCCTATTTTCAGTATTGGTAATTCATATGTTTCTAGGAATTTATCCATTTCTTCTTATTGCCCAATTTATTGGCACATAATTTTTCATAATATTCTCTTAGAGTTGTTTGTATTTCTGCAGTATTGGTTGTGATCTTTCCTCTCTCATTAATGATTTTATTTTTTTGAGTCTCATCTCTTTTTGATAAGTCCAGCTACAGGTTTATTAATTTTATTGATTTTTTTTTTTCCAGAAACCAGTTCCTGGTTTCATTGATCTGTTCTACTGCGTTTTTTGTTTCTATATGATTTCTGCTCTAATCTTTATTATCTCCCTTCTTCTGCTGGCTCTTTACTTCATTTGTTGTTCTTTTTCTAGTTTCTTTAGGTGCAAGGTTAGGTTGTTTATCTGAGGTGTTTTTTTGTTTGTTTGTTTTTGTTTTTTTTTTTTGCTTCTTGAGTTAGGCCTATATTGCTATGTACTTCCCTCTTAGGGCTGCTTTTGCTGCTTTCCAAAGGTTTTGGACTGTCATGTTTTCATTTTCATTTGTTTCCATGTATTTTTAAATTTCTTTAATTTCCTGGTTAACCCATTCATTCTGTAGTAGGATGTTCTTTAACTTCCATGTATCTGTGATCTTTCCACATTTCTTCTTGTGGTTGACTTCAAGTTTCATAGTGTTGTGGTCAGAAAATATTCATGGTATGATCTCAGTGTTTTTGTACTTGTCAAGCAAGGCCTGACTTGTGACCTAGCATGTGATCTCTTCTGGAGAATGTCCCATGTGCACTCAAAAAGAATGTGTCTTCTTTTTGTTCTGACTATATCTGTTAAGTCCATCTGGTCCAGTGTGTCATTCAAAGCCATTGTTTCCTTGTTAATTTTCTGCTTAGGTGATCTGTCCATTGATTTAGGTGGGGTGTTAAAGTTTCCCTACTGCTCTGCTATTATTATCAATGAGTTCCTTTATGTTATTAATTGTTTTATATATTTGAGTGCTCCCATGTTGAGGCCATAAATATTTACAATTGTTAAAGATTTTTTTTGTTGGATAGTCCCTTTTATTATTGCATAATGCCCTTCATCTCTTTTTTTTGTTTGTTTGTTTTTTGTTTTGTTTTGTTTTTTGTTTTTTTTTCCCTTCATCTCTTATGACAGTCTTTGATTTAAACTCTATTTTATTTGGGATCCCTGGGTGGCGAAGCGGTTTAGCGCCTGCCTTTGGCCCAGGGCGCGATCCTGGAGACCCGGGATCGAATCCCACGTCGGGCTCCCTGCGTGGATCCTGCTTCTCCCTCTGCCTATGTCTCTGCCTCTCTCTCTCTCTCTGTGTGACTATCATTGAATAAATAAATAAAATCTTTAAAAAAAAAATAAACTCTATTTTATTTGATAGAAGAATCGCTATTCATTCTTTCTTTTGACTGCCATTTGCATGATAAATGTTTCTCTATCCCCTTCCTTTAATCTGCAGGTGTCTTTAGGTCTAAAATGAGTCTCTTGTAAGCAGCATATATTTCATTAAATAGATACAGCATAACTACTAATTATTCTCATGTTTTGGTATATTTAGATTGTCTTTTGTTATTATAAGTCATATAATATGCATCTTTTCAGAAAATACTGACCTAATGAGTTTTTAATCTTGTGTCAATAATTAATGTCAATAATTTCTTACAGGCTAAAATAGCTGTGGAAGCTCAGAATAAGTATGAGAGAGAATTGATGCTACATGCTGCTGATGTTGAAGCTCTACAAGCTGCCAAGGAACAGGTTTCCAAAATGGCATCAGTCCGTCAGCATTTGGAAGAAACAACCCAGAAAGCAGAATCACAGTTATTGGAGTGTAAAGCATCTTGGGAGGAAAGAGAAAGAATGTTAAAGGTATTATTGTACACTATGATGGAATGTTCTGGAGAATTTAAAGGTTTGGGAGTTTTAAATGTACATTGGAAAGTCTGGTATTATAATAGACTCTGTTTACAGGATGAAGTTTCCAAGTGTATGTCTCGCTGTGAAGATCTAGAGAAACAAAACCGATTACTTCATGATCAGATTGAAAAATTAAGTGACAAGGTTGTTGCTTCTGTGAAGGAAGGTGTCCAAGGTCCCTTGAACGTATCTCTCAGTGAAGAAGGAAAATCTCAAGAACAAATTTTAGAAATTCTCAGGTAAATCCAATAAAGTTGTTTATGCTTCATTTCTTTGGTGTACCAACAAATGTGTAATGCAACTACAAATAGGTAAATTAGGGAAGCTGTTTATTTATAAAGTTTTCATCCCTTACAGGTCACTTTTGACATTTAGACGTGCTAAGTTAAAGAAATGACTAGGCTGAATCTGAGAGTAAGAACTCGAGTCAGTTCTTTGAAAAATTAAATGCATTTTGGTTATTTTAAAGATACACATTTCTAAAGCCACGGTCAATAATTTTTAAAAGTCTCATTATTTATTAAATAAGACATTATGTAAAAATAGTTCATTAAAGTCACTGACTTTTGTCATCTTAAAAATTATCCAAGTTTTGAAATGTTATATTATTGATATTTTTTTATTCAAATAAAATCTTACATATTCTTCTAGATTTATTCGAAGAGAAAAAGAAATTGCTGAAACCAGGTTTGAGGTGGCTCAGGTTGAGAGTCTGCGTTATCGACAAAGAGTTGAACTTTTAGAGAGAGAACTGCAGGAACTGCAGGATAGTCTAAATGCTGAAAGGGAGAAAGTCCAGGTATGTATCCTAAGCTTTAAGAAAGCAGTTGTTAAATCAAAAGAGCTCATTTCAGTTCTTATGACATAAAGTTTAATTTGAAATAAGTGATTTTCCTAAACTCATAAACTATTAAACATTATTTTAAGTGATAGAGTATAATGACAAAAGACTAGTGACAGACTGGCTGGTTTTAAATTCTAGCTTCATACCATTTAGATGTGTGTCTTGTGTATATTTATCTGCTCTTAAATTTCCTCATCCAGAATATTAGGATGATAATAATAAGGATTAAGTGAGTTAAGGTACATGAAGCATTTAGAAACATGTCTGGTGCATAGTTAATACTTAATAAATTTCAGTTGTCTTTATTATTATAGTTGTCATATATATGTTTGAGTAGTTATTCTAAGATAAAATTGTAGATAGAAACTACTACAGAATAAGTATACATCCTCAGCAGAGGAGTAAAAAATAGTCAAAACTATCAACCAGAAAAGGAAAAGAAGATGCTTTAGTGAATGGATAGTCACAGCACACACTCAACTCCTTAGCCCACACCACCACCCAAAAGCTTATAATTGCATGCCCGTATTATGAGGATATGCAGTAATATAACTTCACATCTGGAAGGAAACAAATTAAGACTTTGAATCATTTATCTTTTAACTGATAGGTAGTTGGAATGGCTGCTAGAGAAAAAAATCATTGAACCCCCAGGGAAAGTAAGTAGGTTTATGAGATGTATGTTTTCATACAAAAATGCAAAGTTTCAGAATTACATCTTGAGAGGACAGTCCAAATCAAACATCTCATCATGGAGATAAACAGACCCTCCAGTTCAGTGGCATTAACATTTGGAGGAAAAAGCAGAATCTTAGTTTTTAAAAGGATTACATAGTCTCTCTGTTCCTTCAGGTAAATCATACTAGAAAATGCCCAACAGACAAAGTCAGAGGGGAAAACAGCTCCTACATACAATCGGCAAAGGCAAGAAATAACACACATATCAAAAATAATACCCAAACAAGGGGCATCTGGGTGGTTCAGTTGGTTAAGCAACTAACTCTTGATTTCAGCTCAGGTCATGATCTCAGGATACTAGGATGGAGCCCCGAATCATCCTCACTGCTCAGCAGGGAGTCTGCTCTTCTCTCTCTCCCATTCTTTCTGCCTCTCTCCTCTGCTTGCACGCTCTCTCTCCCTCTCTGTAAAATAAATAATCTTAAAAAAAATGCTTAAGCATGGTGAGTGCTCAAGCATGGCAATTCTGAGCCAACACACACCTTTTTTTGTTACATTAAAAGCAGGCATTAGTCTGACAGTAAAAAGTCTGCTTATGCAATTCTGTAATGTTAAACTTTACTTACAGAGTGTTAGATCCTTAGAACTAAAGTTATAAGGAACAAGGTGCCCCCTGAGAAAAAGATTAATAGAAACATTGATTGCTTTTCAGACTTGATAGTTGTTGCTTTAAAAGGTGGCTTAACAAACCATAAATTAAAAAGAAATTTTAAAAAAGAAATTAAAAAGAATAAAAATCTAAAACACATTAAATTGCTTTCATTTTAGTATGCATCCTCATCCCAGCCTTTTCTACTCCTGAACAGAAAAGTGGAAAAGGGCAGCAATTTGTCAGGAAATCAGGCCCACAGATTTTAGGGATCTGCTGTGCACACTGAGTTCTTTCTTAATCTCTGTTGAGGACCATGAGAAGCAGCAGCACCAAAACCGAAGTATGCACCGAATTCAAGGTTCTTTTTGTTCTTCCAGTTATCACATTCCAAACTAAGCCCAAATGGATTGAAAGGATGACCAAATGTGAACCCAGTTAAAAATTTGTTCAACTTATAAAAGCAAAAGCAGTTACAGGAAAAGAAAACAGTACATCCCGAGGGATCATGTGTTTACGTTGTCTTCCGTGGCATTGAGAACTGGCCAGTCTTGAGTACCTCTGGTTACTGTTCTTTTCACTGTATCAGAATCTGAGCTAAAAAACGTCATCACCTGATGATGGCAGCAGAGGGTGGCAGGGCTAAGAACCCAATATTCATCCCCACGCTGGTTGAGAGTGAGTAAATGTGGTTCTAAAACTAAACGAGAGAAGTCAGAGACTTTCCAACCTTACCTTATGGCTTCTGGCCAAAACAAGGAAGTGTCATGGAAAGTGTGGAGTGGTGGGGGTGCACAAAGGCACTTGAGGAGGAGGAAAGAAAAAGCAGCATCCCTCAGTTAAGGTAGGGGAGGAGATACAGGGAAAGCCCTGAATTCCTCACTAAAGGCCAGTTTCAAAGGGGCGAAAGGGGGTTACAATCTGTGCTTCAGCCAAGGGTGCTCATGGGAAATGAAGAAAAGTCTTGGGGAGTGTGGGGGAGAGGTGGGCAACATTTAAGACTTAAAAAAAGAAACCGGGGTACATCTGGAACATCCCCGCACATCCACCAGTAGGCCCATAGTCTGTGACCTGAAACCTTCACACCTATTATAGCAAGCTACCCCAAGCTGGAGGGCTGTCGCAGGGAGAGAGACAGGCAGGGGAGCAAGGGAAGGAAGAGAGGACAAGGCAGAGACCCAAGCCATGTAATCAGCAGCAAGGAGATTGTACAGTGTGCCTTCTCACAGTTGAGTTAGATGTGCCCCACCGGTTGTGATGGGAATCAATTTGAATATACTTTCATGAGGGTCCTGGGTAGCTCAGTCAAGTGTCTGCCTTTGGTTCAGGTCATGATCCAAGAGTTCTAGGATCAAGCCCTGCAACGGGCCCCCTGCTTAGTGGGAAGTCTGCTCTGCCTCTCCCTCAGCACTTCCCTTCGCTCATGCTCTCTCTCACAAATAAATAAACAATTAAAAAAAAAAAAAAAAGTAAATATACTTTCTTGATCCCAGAAATTCAACTATGTGGACAGTGGTTATACTTGACGGAATGATTTGTTATAGCATAGTATATATCTCCAATGGACAAAAAGTTAGTATCATTTACAGTAGCTTAAGATAGATTGCCTTTGAATGGAAGCTTCCTTTCCAGTACTTTGTGGTTTATAAGACATATCTAGAAAATTTATTACTATGGGAAATGAAGCCTGCTTAAATCAAATGGGGGGGGGCTATCATTTCTCTTTTTGCATCATTGCTGTAACATTGTCCTTGGTCTGAGCCATAGATTTAAAAATTGTGAGGGAATGAAGTAATGTTTAAAAGATGGATGATTATACCCATTGAGAACAGACAAGAAGTTCCTCACAACTGAACATTATTCAGTAAAATTGTTAACAACCAAAGTGATGAAAGAACTAAATGAAATGAAGAATGTGTGAACAAGCGGAGGGAGCTGAGGACAAAATAACATCATTTAAAAACCCTTAATAAACTCAGTATACCAAGAAAAAGGAGAAAGATTAATAGAGATCTGAATTGATGTTTTTTACCCAGTGTTAGTACTGATTACTAGTGGGATTTATAGTATCTTTTTGCTTTCATCTCTAATTTCTTGCATTTGTTTAAACTCTTTGTAGTTAGTCTGCATCATAGAAAAAGAAACGTAAAACTTTCAAACATTTCCATTTTGAAAGCTGACATTGAAATCCTTTTTACTTTTTGTAGGGAAGATTAGAACTAGTAGGAAAAGATAGGTGTTCACCTACTGTTGGGTATTGGTGTACACATGTGTTTGAAATCTTTAGGTAACTGCAAAAACAATGGCCCAGCATGAAGAACTGATGAAGAAAACCGAAACAATGAATGTGGTGATGGAGACCAATAAGATGCTAAGAGAAGAGAAAGAGAGGCTAGAACAGGATCTACAGCAAATGCAAGCAAAGGTTTGGAACTTACTAATCAAGATAGAGACATGTCATTTTTAATAATATTAGAATTTTTATATCAGATATTTAAAAAATACTGCCACTATTTTTAGGTAAGAAAACTGGAGTTAGATATTTTACCCTTACAAGAAGCAAATGCTGAGCTGAGTGAGAAAAGCGGTATGTTGCAAGCAGAGAAGAAGTTACTAGAAGAAGATGTCAAACGTTGGAAAGCACGAAACCAGGTAAATCCAATTGAAAATGGAAACGATTTTAAAAAGGGCAACATTTAAGAGATTAAAAAATATTTGATATATTTTTTTAAGAAATAGCTAGTCTATTTCCTTAAATTCCACATTTGTGTTTTTCCTTTATCTCAAATATTTTTGTACCTGATAAAATGGATTTGTCTAGTGTATTGAAGCACTTTAAAAAAGACTTGTTCACTTGAAAATTTTAGGAAAGATAAAACCATATAACACGGTTAGAAACTCGAGTTCTAGATTTAAACAAAAGGTTGGAAATCTGCCTTGCCAGATATTAGTTGTTTAATTTCTGAGAGTTTCTTAATCTTTCTGAGCCTATTTTTCTCATTTGTAAAAATGAAGACATAATACCAGTTTTCATTTTACAAAAAATTTAATAAATGTAAACCAGTTTGCCCAACACCTCACACCTAGAAAATGGTCTAGAATGGTAACTGTTACTTACTATCTGTATAAAATTGTCAAACTTTAGAGCCCATTTACTCCTGTTTTTGTTGCACAAGCCATCTGAAAAATCAAGAAAGGAAGGTCGTCTTCCCAAACGTAGATATATTTTTAAAATTTTGCTGCTGTCTTTCCTGGCTAATGGAATCAGTTACATTTAGCATTATTTTCATATTTTTGTTTCAATTTTAATGATTTAAAGATATAGACGCTTTTTTCTTGTAAATGTCACTTTAATGAAAGTAGATATTTAATATTAAAAGATTATAATTTCTTTGGATTCCTTTATTTTCCTTCTTTGTAACTATTGTGTAATATTTGTTTGCAATTATGAAAAATTATGTATAATGAGTGACATTTACTTTATTTCACTTTTCCATTTTGGCCAGGAGTTTTAGCTAAACAAATTAAAACTTCAGTCTTTGTAGTTTGGTGCTTGATCACCATGTGTATAAGACAACTTATGTCAATGTAATTAGATATTGTTATGTTATTAGCACATTAGTTTTACAGCACATTAGTTTCATAAAGCCTATAAAACCATATTATGCATTTTTTATTATTCTAGCATCTAGTTAGTCAACAGAAAGATCCAGATACAGAAGAATATCGGAAGCTCCTCTCTGAAAAGGAAGTGCATACTAAGCGTATTCAACAGTTGACTGAAGAAATTGGGAGACTTAAAGCTGAAATTGCAAGGTATATGGAAAGAAGCCTTAAACTGTATGAATATATGAAATCTTAAGCAGGTTTATTTCTACTCTTTATATATCAACTCCCCCAAAAGTTTCCTGAGTGTAGAAAGAATAAAACGTGCTAGAGTCCTTACATTTGACTCTCTTTATTACTTTTATGGAGCCAAACAAGCAGTAATTTAATCTTATGCCTTTATATATGATTATTACCTTTTTAAAAATCTTTGGCATGAGTCTAAAGCTAAATGTATTTTCTAAACAGTCAAAATAACTTTTGCAAGTAGGATTTTCTTTTGCTTAGCATGTATTTCTGAGTATTTTTAAAGTGTATATAATAAAGGAAGTTCTTAAATTAGAAATTTTTTTTAATGAGCTTATAGTGAACTATTGCCCTTTTAAAGTTAAAAAATTTAGGGGTGCTTGGGTGGCTCAGTTGGTTAAGCATCTGACTCTTGACTTTGGCTCAGGTCATGATCTTGGTGTCATGATCTTGGCGGTGAGATCCAGCCCCATGTTGGGCTCTGCACTCAGCCAGGAGTTTGCCTGAGAGTCTTCCTCTTCCTTTGCCCCTCCCCCTGCTCAGGGTCATGTGCCTAAGTGCTCTGTGGCTTTCAAATAAATAAATCTTTAAAAAATAAAGTTAAGAAATTTAATATTAACATTAATGTTTCTGGTTTACCTTTTTTTTTTTTTTTAAGTTTTAGTGTTATTTGTATGTCAGCCCCTACTTGTATAAAGCTTGGCAGCTTACAAATCTCTCATATATTCTCTCTCTTTTTTAACAGTCTGGCATTTTAAGTAGGAGAGATAATACTTAATTTCAAAGATGAGGAAACTAAGATTCAGAAAGGTACCCAAGGTCACAGTTAGTAGTTGTTAAACCCTTGCTCTTAATTAAGGTCACCTGATTTCAAATTTAGTTTATGATAAAGTACAGGGGTTGGCAGACTCACTTTCGTGCCTGTTTTCGCACAGCCTGTAAACAAAGAAAAATGTTCTTATTTTTAACGTATTGTAAAAAAGGAAGAACATGTGACAGAGACTACATGTGGACTAATGTATCTATTCGACTCCCAATATGGTAGAAAGTATAAATTTTATTACCAGGCAGAAGTACTGCCTTAAGTACTGTGTACCAACATTTGATTACTGTGCAAAGTTGTACGTGTTACTTAACCACTTGTAGCTCAGGTTTTCTCTAAAATGGGCATATATGCCTTTGTAATAAGCAAATAAAATCTTTCCAAAAGACCACAGATTCATAATTTAAGGAATTATCTTTTGGAGTGTGTGTTTTAGGATTTTAAAATAAACATACAAAAAAAAAACATACTAAAGCAAATGGTAATGTAAATTAAAGGATTTAAAAATTTTTAAGAAGTGTCATATATTTATCTTTTTCCCTTACCCCATTTTTTGTTTGTTTAGATCAAATGCATCATTGACCAACAACCAGAACTTAATCCAGAGTCTAAAGGAAGATTTAAATAAAGTGAGAACTGAAAAGGAAACCATTCAGAAGGACTTAGATGCCAAAATAATTGATATCCAAGAAAAAGTCAAAACTATTACTCAAGTCAAGAAGATTGGGCGTAGATATAAGACTCAATATGAGGAACTTAAAGCACAACAGGATAAGGTATGTTGAAACAATTTTCTGTCTCTCTCACACTCTACACATATGTATAATTTTTTGACGTACACAATATTGTTTTATGTACTTTATACACGTATATAATGATTTTGAAAAGTCTTATTTCTTTATAATTTTTATTATTGGTCTTTAGGTTGTGAACATGAATGTAAGCTTATATTGATAATCTTTATTTGGCTTAAAATTAGTTCTTTAATATGCATCAAATTTCACTGTAAGTTCATAAAGAAATTTTAGTAAATGTTAGGTATTTTAGTTCAGTTTTCCAGTCTTAAATATAGTCCCTTTTCAAACCTGTTCTTGTAACTCACTGCTGATTAAAATTGTGTATATCAAAAAATGATCGTTCTTTATAATTAATCAGGCTTTATAGTATTACGTGAGTAGTGTGCATTAACCACCTATCAAAAAGAATTTTTTAGTTCTTATTACATTTCAAATCTGAATTAATTCCCAAAAGTAAAAAAACTTGTATGTTGACTTACATATTTAGCACCTGTTAGATTAGAAAATATAGTTTAAAAATCCAGAATCCTTACCCGTTGATGATGACTGCTATTAACACTTTAGTATGCTTTTCCTAACATACGTGTAATGTGTTTTTCCAAAGAAATAGGATCATTTGTATATTTTTTGTAACTTGCTTTTTCACCTCACTCATTACTATAAAAATTTCTGTATCAAACATTTGCAATGCAGCATCATTTTGATTAGATGGCTAATATTCAGTTGTATGGAAAACACTAACTTATTTAACTAATTCCGTACTCTCAGACATTAGAGTTATTCCGTAGAAAATTCATCTGTGAATAACCTTTAAGATAAATTTCTTTGCTTAGTTTTGGTTATTTCCTTAGATGAACTTTTAGAAGGGGAATTATTGAGTATAAATGTGAAAGTATATTATTATTATTACTGCTTGTCTTTTTAGGTTATGGAGACCTCGGCTCAGTCTTCTGGAGACCACCAGGAACAGCATGTTTCAGTTCAAGAAATGCAGGAGCTCAAAGAAACCCTCAATCAAGCCGAAACAAAGGCCAAATCACTAGAGAGTCAAGTAGAAAATCTGCAGAAGGTATGAGTGTGAGAGAAGGGAACAATGTATGTCCCTGATTCTTTGCTTATTAAATATCTGAAGAAATAGATGTTAAAACACTGGCACTTTGTCTTATCATATGGAAATATATTATCTTTGTTATGTATATTTATCTTTTATACCTGAATGACTTATGTACATAAATAGTATCCAGTCATCAAGTATCCACTATAATGGTGGCTTGACCACCATTTTACATTTATACTTCCATTTAATCTAAATATGCAAATTAATATATTTTAATTCTGTGCCACATACAGTTTATATTGATTTGCTTGAATTATGTGGTGAATACTTTGCTTTCCTTTAAAAGACATTATCTGAAAAAGAGGCAGAAGCCAGAAATCTGCAGGAACAAACTGTGCAGCTTCAGTGTGAGCTTTCACGACTTCGTCAGGATCTTCAGGATAGAACCACACAAGAGGAGCAGCTCCGACAGCAGATAACTGAAAAGGAAGAAAAAACAAGAAAGGCCATAGTAGCAGCAAAATCAAAGATTGCACATTTAGCTGGTAAATTTTTGTATCTGCTGAAATTTGAACTTGATAGTGAAAGTTGGTTATTTGATGCAGACTTAAAGTTCAGTGGGAAAGAACTAAGTGAATACTATAAAGTGATTTCTGTGCATGTGCTTTAAATGTGGGGCAAAGGGGTGTGCCTGGGTGGCTCGGTTGAGTGTCTGACTCTTGATTGCAGTTCAGGTCGTGATCTCAAGGTTGTAATTTCAAACCCTGCATTGGGCTCCATGCCCAATATATACATAATGCTTATTTAATTAGACATAAATTTGAGCAGTCTGAATTTTCAAATGATGAGACTGTCCCTCATCTATTTAGGAATCTTTCCTGTTGGCTAGTAACAGGAAGTGCTGTAGTCCTTGCTTTGTCATATAACTGTTAGTACCTTCTGTTGGTGATCCTTTGGGTCCACAGTGTGCTGTTCAGAGGCCTTCTGTAAACTTGTAGGTGGCACTGGATCTTATCAGCCCAGTGATTTTACTGCGCCTCACTTCTCTGAGGCCCTCCAGCCCTTCAGGGAGAATATCACATCCAGTTTGTGAAGGGCCCAGGGCTGCAGTGTTCTGGACCTTACTGCACCTTGCTTGCTATTCTGCTTAGTGGGTAAATGCCCAGTCAGCTAAGCTTTTGTAAGCAGTGTTTTTAATGGTCTGTAATACAGTGTTTCAGCTATTTCATTAAAAAAAAAAAAAAAAAAAAAGTTACCTAATTATTTTTAGTATGTGCTTTAGATTATATGAAATGAAAATTTGGCAGTTTATAATATTTTTATATTTTAATAATAAGATTGAAATACTAAAGGCTATGTAAAAGGACTTCAAATTGCAATTTATGGGGTATCCTTTATCTTTATGAGATCTTAGAGAAAGTTACATATTTTTATGTTGCAGTAAATATATTTTATGTTGGACTAATAGATATAGCTATGTTTAGAATCAGAATTAATTGTGGATGTTAAAGCTCAGAAATAGAATCTGCTAACAACCCTAGTATACCTATGAAATATGTAAATGTTCTTTACTTCCAGTGTTTGTTTGTAATATTAATAGAATCACATGGTTACTTCTTTAGGTGTAAAAGATCAGCTAACTAAAGAAAATGAGGAGCTTAAACAAAGGAATGGAGCCTTAGATCAGCAGAAAGATGAATTGGATGTTCGAATGACTGCTCTTAAGTCCCAGTATGAAGGTCGAATTAGTCGCTTGGAAAGAGAACTCCGAGAGCATCAAGAGAGACACCTTGAGCAGAGAGATGAGCCTCAAGAACCTACTAATAAGGTGATTAGCTAATTCTGTGTCAATAACAAATCATTTTGTCCTTGTGCATTTTACTTGAAGGTGTCTGGTGATTTAGAAGCCTTCATCAGTGAATTTTGGCTAAGCTAAATATACAGAGAGAATAGAAGCAAACTATTTTGATGGCATTGCTTAGTGAACTCTTATAGAATAGGCAAAATAATCCATAGTTTTCTTTTTATAGGTCCCAGAACAGCAGAGACAAATCACACTGAAAACAACTCCAGCTTCTGGTGAAAGAGGAATGTGAGTTTTAGTTCTTTCACAGTTTGTTTATCTTGCTTTTTTTTTTTTTTTTTTTTTTTCTTTTAAAGTTCAGGCAAGATCTATGGGAAGAAGACAAATCTAAGTTATAAAAATGTGTACTAAAGAGTTGTTTATTTGTGCAAAACTGCATCATGTAGTTGCCAGCCCTTTTTTCCAGAACTCTTGTTTTCAGCATACTTTCAGTCCTATCAGGTAGAGCTTTAGTGGCAAAGATACCTTTCATCTTTTAGACTTCTGGAGGCTACTGATCTTCTCTGTGATGTTATGTGATAACAAATATAAGAAGCTAGGCTAAGATTTGAGTTCAGTGTTCAACAGTTGAATACATTCTACATTGTCAGAATGTTCCATTTACAGAGTTACAGAATATCTCCTGCATAGTTTTTAATGCTTGAATGTAAAACTAACTTTTTCAATAAGAGTTTTAAAATATTTAGTGAACAAAAAATACAGAATTATGCTCTATAATTTTTTATCTAAAAAGTACCAAAAGGAAAAATAGAATTAAGTAGGGTCTGAGTTCATATCTCGATTATAGTTGCTGAACACTTACTTGAGGAAACACATGGATGTTGCTTTTTTTGTTTTTTTAAAGCTATATTGAGATCAGTTAACCCCACAATTCACCTAAAGTACAACTCAATGTGTTTATTTATTTTAATTCCAGTATAATTAAAATACAGTGTCGGGATCCCTGGGTGGTGCAGCGGTTTGGCGCCTGCCTTTGACCCAGGGCGCGATCCTGGAGACCCGGGATCGAATCCCACGTCAGGCTCCCTGCATGGAGCCTGCTTCTCCCTCTGCCTATGTCTCTGCCTCTCTCTCTCTCTCTCTGTGTGACTATCATAAATAAATAAAAATTAAAATAAAATAAAATAAAATACAGTGTCATATTAGTTTCAGGTGTACAATATAGTAGTTTAGCAATTCTGTGTTACTTGGTTGCTGATCACAAGTGCACACTTAATCCCCTTCACCTATTTCACACATACCCCCTCTCCCCTTCCCTCTGGTAACCACCAGGGTGTTCTCTGTATTTAAGAGTCTGTATTTTGTTTGTCTCTTTTTTTCTGTTTGTTTTGTTCCTTAAATTTCACATGTGAGTGTAAAATCATATGGTATTATAGCAAGATTTTGGTCTTTTATGGCCGAGTAATATTCCATTGTGTACATATACCATATTTTCTTTTTCTTTTTTTTAATTTCTTTAAGATTTTATTTATTCAAGAGAGAGAGAGAGAGAGAGAGAAGCAGAGACATAGGTAGAGAGAGAAGCAGTCTCCATGCAGGAAGCCTGATGTGGGACTCAATCCCCCCAGACTCCAGGATCACACCCTGAGCTAAAGGCAGACATTCAACTGCTGAGCCCCTCAGGCGTCTCTATACCATATTTTCTTTATCCATTCATCTATTGATGGACACTTGGCCTGCTTTCCATTCTTTGGCTAATGTCAGTAATGCTGCAGTAAATACAAGGATGCATATATCTTTTCAAATTAGTGTTTTCATATTGATTTTGTAAATACCCAGTAGTGGGATAACTGGATCATATGTTAATTCCATTTTTAATTTTTTAAGTGCCCTCCATATGTTTTCCAGAGTGGCTGCATCAATTTACATCTCTACCAACAGTGCACAAGGCTCCATTTTCTCCACATCCTTGTCAATACTTATTTTTTGTCTTTTTAGTACTAGCCCTCTGACTTGTATAAGGTGATATCTCATTATGGTTTTTTTCCATTTCCCTGATAATTAGTGATGTTGAGCATTTTTTCATGTGTTTGTTGCCATCTGTATGTCTTTTTTTTGGAGAAAAGTCTGTTCATGTCTTCTGCCTACTTTTTAATTGGATTCTTTGGGTTTTTGGTGTTGAATTGTGTGAATTCTTTTTTTTTTTTTTTTTTGGCATGAATTCTTTATATAATTTGAATATTAACTCCTTATCAGATAAATCATTTACTAATATCTTCTGCCATTCAGTACATTGTCTTTTTGTTCTGTTGATCGTTTCCTTTGCTGTGTAGAAACTTTGTATTTTGATATAGTCCCGATCGTTTATTTTTGCTTTTGTTTTCCTGGTCTCAGGAGACATAATCTAGAAAAATGTTGCTGTGACCAGTGTCAGAGAAATTACTGCCTGTGCTCTCTTCTAGGATTTTTCTGGTTTCAGGTCTCATATTTAGATCTTTAATTCATTTTGAGTTTATTTTTTATGGTGTAAGAATGTGGTCCAGTTTCATTCTTTTGTATTTAGCTGTCCAGTTTTCCCAACACCATTTGCTAAAGAGACATTTCCCATATATACTTGCTCCCTTTGTTATAGATTAACTGACTATATAATTATGGGTTTATCTCTGGGTTATTTTGTTCCATTGATCTTATGTCTATTTGTGTGCTAGTATACTGTTTTGATTACTATGGTATATCTTGAAATCTGGGATCACAATACATCCAGTTTTGTTCTTTTTAAAGATTACAGTATGTGGTGCTTTTTCTTTTTTTGGTAGAGCATATGTACTTTATAAGGCATATTTATAGCAATTTCTTATGAACCGTTATTCTTGCATTTTCCTCCTCTGTAAGTGCCAGCACATCAGATCCACCAACAGCCAATATCAAGCCAACTCCTGTTGTGTCTACTCCAAGTAAAGTGACAGCTGCAGCTATGGCTGGGAATAAGTCAACACCCAGAGCTAGTATCCGCCCAATGGTCACACCTGCAACTGTTACAAATCCTACTACTACCCCAACAGCTACAGTGATGCCCACTACACAAGTAGAATCACAGGAAGGTAAGTAAAATAGTAACAGATATGATTGGATTGACTGCTTGCTTAGATTTATTATGAGAAGATAGTAACTTCAAGGATAAATGAGGCTTCCACTAAGCTAAAGTCAACATACAGTAAAAGTGGGTAGTTAATATTTTCAAGGGTATGCCTCTTAGAATACTCATTAATGCAGCGAATTTCCTCCCTCCTCCCATCCCTTCCTTTCTGCTTTGTTTTGTTTTTAAGCTGAAGGAGGGGGGAAAATAGCGCACCTTTAAGTATATAGCATGTTTTTCCAAGGCCAACATTTTTACTTCTCATGGCTAAGGAAGATATGAAATCTACCTTGGAGAACCATACTAAATCACTGGTTCAACCCAGACCCCACTTTTTCACTGAAACTGTCTCACTTTTTCATTACTTTTTCCACTTTGTTCCCCTGGGTAGTTTCTTACACATTACTGATGCTTAATAAAAATTTATAATTTATCTTTGAGCTTCTTTGATTCATTTATCTTACTTGGTTATAATTTAAATAAAATCATAAGTGCAAAGAGTTTTAGATACTTATTTAACTGTATTTATCTAATTTAGATTAATTAAATAAGCTAATTGGATATTTAATTACCTAAAAATTAGATATTTAATTAGTTAAGTAATAATTTAATTACAGTTTAATTACACCTATACACTACTGTATCAGTCACACAGGTAACACAAAAATACATAATACATTACCCACGCTGTTTTTGCTTAGTGAGTGGTGAGAGGTATGTATACAAATCACTATGCAAAACATTACCTATAACACAGTAGGGAGGGAAAAATCTAGCTTTGCTAAGAATAGAAGACTTAATATATTAAATATTATTTTTCAGCTATGCAATCAGAAGGGCCTGTGGAACATGTTCCAGTTTTTGGAAGCACAAGTGGTTCTGTCCGTTCTACTAGTCCTAATGTCCAGCCTTCTATCCCTCAACCCATTTTAACTGTTCAGCAGCAGACACAGGCTACAGCTTTTGTGCAGCCCACCCAACAGAGTCATCCTCAGATTGAGCCTGCAAATCAAGAGCTATCCCCCAACATAGTAGAAGTTGTACAGAGTTCACCAGTTGAGCGTCCTTCTACTTCCACAGCAGTATTTGGCACTGGTAATCTGGAATTTATTTTAAATTGTGAATTTTTATTTTTTGGTAAGCTTAATTTTAAGATGAAGTTAGAGTAGACCTGTGCATTTGTAGTTCATTGGATATAAAATACACCTCTTGAGTATTTGTACATACTTGTTTTCTAACAGGTATTAGAAAGGATGAATAAATTCCTAACACTTAGTTTCATGTTTACTACTAGATCACTTGTTTTTGTCATTCACATCTTTCTTTCCTTCCGGTTATTTTGACTGATTTTAAAAGTGATACAACTCCATAACATTTTACATCATTTAATTCAGGTCCTGAGAAAAAAGACATGTAAGAGAAGACCATATAAGGATTTTCAAAAAAATAATAATAATAAGGATTTTCAAATCTAAACATACAATATAAATTTTTTATCCTAGGAGTCTCAGGTTTTATAACTATAGAAGGTGTTATGTAAACTTTGCAACTGTATATCAGTACACAGTGAATCGAATGCATTGCTATAAAAGTCAATGGGGTTTCTTAACCACAGATAAGATTGATAGTATAAGACCATTAATTCAAAGCACAGGTTGCTCTTTGTTTACATAGATTAGCAGGAATAAATTATGTTGAATTGTTAATTAAGTGTTCACTGTCATTCTTTAGTTAAATGGCCAAAATACTTCAAAAATTAACTTTGTCTCAATGAGTTTATCAACTTCTGATTCAAAATTTAAATTATGTCATTTCAAAGTGTCAGCTACCCCAAGTTCTTCTTTGCCTAAACGGACACGTGAAGAGGAAGAGGATAGTACCATAGAAGCATCAGACCAGGTCTCTGATGATACAGTGGAAATGCCTCTTCCAAAGAAGTTGAAAAGTGTTACCCCGGTAGGAACTGAGGTAAGATATTCTTTCAGTTACAACATTATTAGGTGAATGGACCTGTTGGGGCCAGAATCCATTACCTAGAAAACTCTTTATTGAACTTAGTACAAAGTTTCATCTTACAGTTCAGATACTGTTGCTGTTGCCAACATATTTTTCTAGGTCTTATTATATCTTTAATTGAATTATTTCTCATTTCAATTAAAAAACAGATATAGGGGCACCTGGGGTGGCTCAGTTGGTTGGTTAAGTGATTGACTCTTAATTTCCACTCAGGTAATGATCTCAGGGTTGTGAGATCGAGCCCTGCTTTGGGCTCTGCACTCGGTGTGGAGCCTGCTTAAGATTTTCTCTTTCCCTTTCCCCTGTCCTTCCTCCCCACCACCCCCCTTAAAAACAAACAAACAAAAAAAGCAAAAAAGACCTACAGTTATAAAAACTTAAGTTGTATTCCATTTGAAAGTTGGGTGTTTCTTAATTCAAAGAATAAAGAGTTTAAGTTTTGTGGACATTTTAAACTATTGTCTGCCATTTTTTTCTCAGATTAATCAAAACTGTATTCCTTTATTTTCTTTTTTTTTTTATTCCTTTATTTTCTGTTGTTGAAGCCAAAACTGTAATGAATTAAATTTTACTCCAAAACATTAAGACTACTAAATTAATTTCATTACCATGTATTTAACTAGTGTTTGTAAATCTTATTTATGTAGAAGTGGAACGTGATTAATTACATTATATAAATATAAGAATATTTCTGTTGTAGTGCTTCATAAAATTATAGAGTTAAGTTTTATTTTATTGGGGGAGAACTAGCTGAAGAGATGACACTTCATCTAGTAAATTGATCTGGTTAGCACACTTTTTATGTTATGATTCAGGAAGAAGTTATGGCAGAAGAAAGTACTGATGGAGAGGTAGAAACTCAAGTATACAATCAAGATTCTCAAGATTCCATTGGAGAAGTAAGTAAAACATATTTAAGGTAGCAAATTGTTGCTTTTAATGAATGAAATTGGCTTTGGCAAATTGAAACATTATTTGTACTTCTTTTTAACTTGATGCTTTTATATTTAATAAAATACTAGAATTACCATTGCAGTTTCTACTTTGCTTTACTTCTAATTAGAATTCTGCCTTCTAAACTTTGTTAAAGAAATTGTTTTGTTTATGGGGCACCTGGGTGGCTTAGTCAGTTAGGCATCCTACTCTTGATTTCAACTCCAGTCATAATCCTCAGTGTCATGAAACTCGAGCCCTGGGTCAGGCTCCATGCTTAGCACTGAGTCTGCTTGTCCCTCTCCCTGTGCTCCCCTCCCCTCGACTCCCCACGTGAGCATGCTCTCAAATAAATAAATCATTTTTTAAAAATGTTTTTGCTTATACTTAGCACAGATCTTTGCAGGCTAAGAGTTTGTCATGAGTGAAGATTATCCAATGCTAATTATTTGGAAGTATGAGTGCTGGTTGAGTCTTGAGTTACTCCATAGTGCCCCTTTCGTGGTCCTCTGTTGCTCTCTCCTCTCTTGCTTCTCTTACTAAATTAAAATAACCTGTGAAAGGAAGTGCATTTATATATTTTTTCATTTTTTTGAACTCTTAAGTTAGGCTTTTCCAGAGGTAGCCTCACTAGGGGAAATATGTAGACTTTGAAGCTACAAACCATTTGGTTCCATTCCTGACTATACCACTAAGAAGCTTTGTGACTATGGGAAGTCATTGATTCTCTCTAAGCCTTGGTCTTCTAATCTGTTAGAATAATATAACATTATTTTTAGTGTATTGTAAAGTACCTAAAATAACACCTGCCACACATTAAGTGCTCAAAATATTATTTACTTTTCTTCCATCTCCTGCCACACTAATTGGGAATGCATAATATAGTAATATTAATAGCTAAACTACTAATAAACACAGTTCATTACTCTGTATGCCAAGTATTGTTCTAAGAAATTAGCATTTATTAACTAACTGAATCTTTAACAGCCCTGTTGCATAGGTGAAGAAACTGATAATCAGATAAGTGACATACCCAAGTTCTGATAGTGCTGGCACTGAGACTTGAACTTAGGGTATCTAGTTTCCAGTTATACTCCTTAGCTTGAAACAGTACATTCTGTCTGGATAAATTTTCAGGATCATTTATTCTAAAATTATCTACATAAAATTAAGGAACTATCTCAAGTTAATCATCAGCAACCATAGATTGCAAGTGAATCTTGGTTTCTTCTAGATGCATTAATTTTTAAGTTAATTTTTCCTGTTTTCCTTGACTAAGAACAGAAAACTAAACCTTAAAGATAAATGCATAGTACTCTCAATGGTCTCCATTTCATGGATCGTTCAGAGTATCATATCTAAAGAGCGTAATACCAATTTTGAAATAACATGTGAATTTCTAATTTATTGCCAGACTTGGTTAAATTATACTAAAATCTTCTGTGCAAAGCTTTTTATTGAGATTGGCAAAATTATCTATGAATCAGAAGTACCATTTGGTTTTCCATTCCACTTTTAGCTCTATCTACTGAATGCATAATGGTTCGTTTTTCTGATTTTTTGATGATGGAGCAGATGTTCTTTATAAATGTTGCTTTTTTTGAAATAAGCATGTCACTTTGAAGCACATTTTTAATTATACCATGAATTACTCATTTTTTTCCATTACAACAAATATAATCCTTATGAATGAGTTCACAAGACATTGTTTCAGGCTTATATAAAAAATAGATTTTGCCAGGTGCTTAACTTAAAAAGTAGACATTTAATTTCTTTATAGTAAATAACAAAAATAAAGGTTTTTTTTTAAGATTTTCGGGGGGGTGGGGCAGAGACACAGGCAGAGGGAGAAGCAGGCTCCATGCAGGCAGCCTGACATGGGACTCGATCCTGGGTTTCCAGGATCAGGCCTTGGGCTGAAGGTGGCAATAAACCGCTGAGCCACCCAGACTGCCCTAAAGTTTTTAAATTATAGTTTATCTCGGTAGCTAACAAGATGGAATTGTGAGGATGAATTAAGCAAAGAATTATTTTAGTATCTAATGTCTTTAATGTGACTCGAAGGCTTAAGATAGTTTAGGGGGAGAAGTGTCTTCGTAAAATGACAATAATAAAAGCTTATTTTATTTAGTATGCTTCCCAGACTATTTCTGGTTTAGGGAATAAACCTTTTTTTAAATAATAAGTTGCGGGCCCATGGATATTCTTTTTTTTTAGTTTGGTTTGCAACTGCACTGTCAACTAACCATATTGGCTCTTGAACACTTCAAATATAGCTAGTCTGAATTGAGATAGACTGCGAGTATAAAATATACATTGGGTTTTAAAGACTTACTACAAATTTCAAAAGGTAGTATATCTGATTAAAATTCTTAGTTTGATTACTTATTGGAATATTTTGTATATATTAATACTGTTAAACTAATTTTACTTGTTCCATTTGTTTTTAATTTTAAGTGATTACTTAAAAAAATTAAAATCATGTATGTGACTCATATTGTGGATTACAGTATGTTTCTGTTGAACAACGCTTGATCTACAATATCACACTGGTAGTTTTGAATACACCTATATTTTTATATATATGTTTTTTTCTTTTTTATTGGAGTATTAGTCAATGAGGTTTATAATAATTATTCTATAGGAAGACAATAAAGATTCCCAATGATTTATTTTCTTTAGTGTGTGTTTCAAATTAACTCTTCCCTTTTTTTTAAGATTTTTATTTATTTTTAGGGAGAGAGAAAGAACACACGAGTAGGGGGAGGGGCATAGAAAAGGGAGGAGAAAGAATCTCAGGCTGACTCTGTGCTGAGCATGGAACCAAGGGAGCTCAATACTGGGCTCGATCTCATAACCTGAGCCAAAATCAAGAGTCAGACTCTTAATTGAGCTACTCATGTACCCCAAATTAACTCTGTTTTTATTCTTTTTTTAAAGTTTTTTTTTTTTTTTTTTTTTTTTAATTTTATTTCCTTAGCTAGCAAGAGAGTAGATGAGTGGAGGGGAGGGGCAGAGGGAGAGGGAGAAGCAGACTTCTCACTGTGAAGGGAGCCTGATGAGGCATCAATCCCAGGACCCCAGGACTATGACGTGAGCCAAAGGTAGACACTCCAATGATTGAGTCACGCAGGCACCCTAATTCTGCTTTTAAAAAACCTATTTTAAAAATAAAATACTACTAGTCCACAAGTATTTTATTGTCCTAGGTATACAGTATCTCCCTGATACTTTCAGGTATATTTGACTTTCTCATTTTTTTTTTTAAGTTTTCATTTTTTTACTCTTAAAGGGAGTTACTCAGGGAGATTATACTCCAATGGAAGACAGTGAAGAAACCTCTCAGTCTTTACAAATAGACCTTGGACCACTTCAGTCAGATCAGCAAACAACAACTTCATCCCAAGATGGTCAGGGCAAAGGAGATGATGTCATTGTAATTGACAGTGATGATGAAGAAGAGGATGATGATGAAAATGATGGAGAACATGAGGTAAATCATCCATTGTTTTTAAACTGCTGGATGAAATGCACAAATCCTTACCACTGATCACTCGTCCATAACATTTGATTCCCTGTCAGTTTATTCTTTTTTTTTTTTTTTTTTTTTAAGAATTTATTTACTTATTCACGAGGCACAGAGAGAGGCAGAGACACAGCAGGCAGAGGGAGAAGCAGGCTCCACGCCAGGAGCCCAACCTGGGACTGGATCCTGGGTCTCCAGGTTCACACCCTGGGCTGAAGGCGATGCTAAACTGCTGAGCCATCCGGGCTGCCCCCTTGTCGGTTTAAATAGATTATTTTTATTTAACATTATTTATTATTTAGTTCTGAAATTAACATATGATGAAATTAAGCATAGAACAAGTGATGAAAAATCATTTTTTTTATTGTCAAGCCCTTTAAGATTTGCTAAATTTTTTAATTAAACTTAATTTTAAATATTACTGCTAAGAGACTAGATTTAGTTATAAGGTCTGTCATTTCTGTAGATAAGAAACTAGGGTATTTTTTTTGTATAGTCCCATAATTTTTTTCAAAAATAATAGAGGATTTTTTTTCTAATTGAAGCATATTTTAAGTGAACTTAAATTTTATTTATTTTATTTTAGGAATTAATCCTATATTGACAACCACTCATTTTAGATCCTTAATCAAACCATGTTTTTAAAAGCTCATAGTATAATTTCATGATTTGTTTTCTTCCATGCCACTTTTGAAATTTAGAAATAAAGTGGCATCTGACACTTTGTGAACATCTGGGAGCTTTGATCTTTGAACTAATCTCATGAACAGTTAGAATATAGAACTGATTATTATTGTACTCTTCCCAGTAAGCCTCACGATTTTGGTATTTGCTGCCACTGAACCAATTCCATATAGTTCTCAGGACAATTCTTATGTCCTGATAAGTGGTATGTAATTGAAATTTTTAAACATGCTATTAAGAAATGCAGGATATGTGTGCTACATCTTAGATCTTTGTTTTTACTTGGGCACGTGTCTACCAGGATTATGAAGAGGATGAAGAAGATGATGACGATGATGAAGATGACACAGGCATGGGAGACGAGGGTGAGGATAGTAACGAAGGCACTGGTAGTGCAGATGGCAATGATGGATATGAAGCTGATGATGCTGAGGTAACTGGCTAGAACTGTAACTATCCACTTTCTTCAAGAATTTGCTAGAAAACATACTGTTTTCCAAGGATATTCAAAGAACAGTAAAATGTTTTATACTTCCTTATTTGTTGTTACTGTGGTTCAGTTTGGTTATTATGTTTTAAGATAATTGTTTATTTGCTCTTAGTCATTGTATTTTGTTGATAGGGTGGTGATGGGACTGATCCAGGCACAGAAACAGAAGAAAGTATGGGTGGAGGTGAAAGTAATCAGAGAGCTGCTGATTCTCAAAACAGTGGTGAGACCTTTTTTCATCTCTTTTTAATTGAATGCTTCTGGTAATATCATCGAAGCAAAGATTGCATTTAATTATCATGTAGGTAATAACACTTGGTTAGTAAATTGGCAAACAAGAGATTGGCTTATTTCTAGCTTTACTATTCTCTCATAAAGTCTACTCTTTCTCTTGGATTGGACAGAACTCAATAGCACTCTCATGCTGATTCAAATATCTTTTGACATTAAACAGCTACCAGCCCCCAGCTTTCTGCTACAACCTACAGCAAAGAGAAAAAACAGATCTGCAGTCCTCCTCAGGGTCTGTTGGCTGGAGAGAGAAAAGTGGCTGTCTTGCCTTGCCATTGTAGACTTCAGAATATTTATCACTGTAGAGTATTACTGTCTTTTTTAGCATATCAGACTTCTCTAAGATTCCAGTGTTCTGAAATCTATAAAGTATTACAAATGCAATGTATTGCTGCTATTTTTATTAAGTTAAATGAGGGACACCTGGGTGGCTCAGTGGTTGAACGACTGCCTTCAGCTCAGGGTGTGATCCTGGAGTCCTGGGATTGAGTACCACATTGGGCTCCCCACAGGGAACCTGCTTCTCCCTCTGCCTCTGTTTCTGCCTTTCTCTCTGTGTTTCTCATGAATAAATAAAATCTTAAAAAAAAAAAAAAAAAAAAAGTTAAATGAGCAGTAATAGCAGTTCACAGCCAGAAGGGGTCATCTAAATCAAGCCACGTGTTTTAAGTTAAGGGTTTATGGGTATTGGAGCTTTACTTGACTTATTTTGCATTGGATAAAAAATATTTTGGTCATTGTGGCATGCTTTCTGTTAAATATTTGAAAGAATGAGTCCAGACCTCATTGAAATAGAGGCATTAAAGGATTATGGAAATCACAGAAAATTTTATTTTAGAGTCATTTTTAAATGTGTTTTAAAGAATTAGTGATCATCTGGTGTATTATTCTGAGCTAAAATCATAGAAATCATATAGTAAAACCTTATATGTTTAGACTATTGGGAAAACAGTGTATCTGAGTTTCCATATAAGCCTATGTGTTTAAAAATGCAAGATATATGCTCATTTGAATTAAGATAGAGCAAGGGTATAAGCAGCCTTTCAACTTTTTAGCTTTTTTAAGAAAAAAGTAATGAATATTAATCTATATACTAAAAAATAGTATACTTTCTTAGCTACTTTCTAAGGGACATAAGGAGAAAGATTAATAATACTTTGGTCCATAATTTATATTTTGTAAAACATTTCATAGATTTTGGAAACATCCTGTATGTGTTATATAGTTGGGATACAGGAGGAAGTTTTTTTTTTTGTTTTTTTTGCCTCTTTAGGTATTATCACTAAAAGTCTTGTCTTTTGAGAGCTAATGTTCATAGTCATTTTTTTTTTTCAGACACAAAGCATAGTCGATGCTCATTGAATACTTGTTGGAGACTTTATTTTTTACAATCAAGCAAAAATAGGCCTAGTGATCTAGATAAAATTAAGTTAGTGGATGGATTCAGTACCTTGTCAGGAAGTTACAAAGGAAGCTTTTCCTGAGCAACTGTATTTGTATTAAATTACAGTTGTATTAAATTAAAGAGATGCCTGCATCAGAAATTAATGTATAATGTATGATTCCCCAACAACATGACTACTAAAAGCTAACTATTGACCCATAAGCTTTATTGATATCATAAAAAAGTCGATTGTGTTTTTATAGTTTATTGTACTATGTTCTTAGAATAAAGTAAGTTAGAGAAAAGAAAACATTATTAAGATAATCATAAGGAAGAGAAGATACATTTATAGTGCTATACTGTAAAAAATCTGAAAGTGAACCTGTGCAGTTCAAATTCATGTTGTTTAAGGATCAACTCTATTTAGTTCTTATAATAAGCTTATCATTTTAGGTACTAATTAAGATCTGAGAAGGGGCACTTGGCTGGCTAAGCTGGTAGTTATGATCTCAGAGTTATGAATTTGAGCCCCATGTTGGGCATAGAGATTACTTTAGAAAAAAGCAGGGTCACATAGCTGTTAAATGTTGTAGCTAGAATCCCATCGCAGACCTCACTTTTTTTTTTCCAGACCTGACTTGTAAAACTACTAAGTTCCGATAGCCTGTTTACTTTCACAGTGTGAGACAGCTTCTGTTGTTTCTACCATGTATGTAGAAGACCTAGACATGTGAAGGACCAATGAAATTCAAAGTTTAAGAAATCCAAAATATGAAAATATCTTTTAGTTGGTCCCATTAACCAGCCAAAGGAATAGACGCAAAGAGGTTAAGGGACTTGCCTAAGTCCGCACAGCTGATAATTGCACTCCCATTCTCCACACCTCACTACTTTCCTTCTGAAAGTATTGGTGAGGTGAACATCCCTAATGGTGAGATTTATATCTCTAGGGGATTGTCCCATGTATTCTGTGATAAATTTAATAGTTCAAAATAAGCTTCTCTTTTCCTATAGGTGAAGGTAATACAGGTACTGCAGAGTCATCTTTTTCCCAGGACATTTCTAGAGAACAGCAGCCATCATCGGCATCTGAAAGACAGACTCCCCGAGCACCTCAGTCTCCAAGACGCCCCCCACACCCTCTTCCTCCACGACTGACCATCCATGCTCCACCTCAAGAATTGGGACCACCAGTTCAGGTATTAAAAGTACTGACCAATCTGGAATATCTTGGCTTCATCTCTTCTTCTTTCCATTAGATACTACTATTACCAGAAATTAAGTGAAGTTTTTAATGTTTTAACATATTTTTATATAAAGTTTTTTGAACTGAAATTAATTTTATTTCTTTTTCTTGAAATACAGCAGTAATTTACTTTATAAATAAGGTGAACTTTGGAAAGGCAAGGCTTACTAAAAGTTGTATGTGGGGGCTTGTGGATGGCTCAGTGTTTGAGCATCTGCCTTCAGCTCAGATTGTGATCCTGGGGTCCTGGGATTAAGTCCCACATCGGGCTCCCTGCAGGGAGCCTGCTTCTCCCTCTGCCTGTGTCTCTGCTTCTCTTTCTGTGCCTCTCATGAATAAATAAAATCTTTTAAAAAGATAAATAAAAATAAAAGTTGTATATAAATTGAAATGATTACAGTCATAGCAAATAAAGGTCTGGATACTTTTTATACAGATTTAAAAAGAAAAAGAGTTTCTTGGATTTTAATTAAATTTCTCATTTTTTTTCAATACATATTAATTTCCACTTCCATAGTTAATGAAAGCATTCATGACCCTTAATTCATGAAAGGAGCTCTCTTTCTAATACGGTTGGACGTCTCTTAACAGAAACTCTTACAGAAACAGCAGTAAAACTCGAGCTCTTAGTAATATAGCTTGAGTCTTAGCTTGTAACATAGTGTACTGAAAACCGCCAAGTGAGATTCTACTAAAATACTGTAGAAGATAATCTCTTTATATAAAAATATGAAATCTTAATGGATTGTGTGTTGATCCTTCAGAGTATATACCAAAACTACCAATTTAGAATTGTCTAAATTGGGAGACAATTTATATGAAAATTATATTGCTATTTGAACTCTGAAGGATAATTAAACTTTAAGATCCAAAGGAGCCATCTTGCGTCCCCGCGTGTGTGCACCTAATCTCAGCTGGTCCACCTGAGACCCCCTGAGCACCAATCCTAGTCCCCTGCACGGTCCCATTTCCGCTCCAACAAAATGAAAGAAACTATCATGAACCAGGAGAAACTCGCCAGACTGCAAGCACAAGCGCGCATGATGGGAAAGGAACTGCTCACCAAAAGAAGAAGGTGGTTCATAGAACAGCTACAACAGATGATAAAAAACTTCAGTTCTCCTTAAAGAAGTTAGGGGTATAAACAGTATCTCTGGTATTGAAGAAGTGACTATGTTCCCAAACCAAGGAACAGTGATCCACTTTAACAACCTTAAAGTTCAGGCATTGCTGGCAGCGAACACTTTCACCATTACAGGCCATGCGGAGACAAAGCAGCTGACAGAAATGCTACCCAGTATCTTAAATCAGCTTGGTGCAGACAGTCTGACTAGTTTAAGACTGGCTGAAGCTCTACCCAAACAATCTGTGGATGGAAAAGTACCACTTGCTACCAGAGAGGAAGGATAATGATGATGAAGTTCCAGATCTTGTGGAGAATTTTGATGAAGCTTCCAAGAATGAAGCAAACTGAATTGAGTCAACTTCTGAAGAAGATAAAACTTGAAGAAGTTACTGGGAGCTGCTATTGTATATTATGACTGCTTTTTAAAATTTTGTTCATGGATCTGATAAAATCTAGATCTCTAATATTTTTTAAGCCCAAGCCCCTTGGACATTGCACATCTTTTCAGTTTTTGCTTATACACAATTCATTCTTTGCAGCTAATTAAGCTGAAGAAGCCTGGGAATAAAGTTTGAAACAAGGTTAATAAAGTTCTTTGCCTAGGGGAAAAAAAAGATCCAAAGGCATACTTAATAATATTGTAGGTTAAGGAAATAGAAACTAGATACGTTATATACAAATAAAATATATCAAAGATTGGTTTTAAATATTGGTTAATATTTTGTCTGTTGGTTCATAAAATATTTTTTGGTTGATATAGTCTATATGATTAAAATTTTATAACTAAAATGGAATTCTTTAGTGTAAGTATTAGCAGTTTTTCCTGAGAAGATATCCTGACGGTTGTATTATCTGCTAATGTTTCAGTTATCTTGTTATCATTGTAATAAGCTGTATCTGTTGGTGCTTGGTTCTTGTTTCATTGTCTGGTTCCTTAAAACAAATCTAATTCCTTTCTTGACACAGAGAATTCAGATGACTCGGAGGCAATCTGTAGGACGGGGGCTGCAGTTGACTCCAGGAATAGGTGGCATGGTAACTATTTACACATTATGTAAAAGTGACTCATTTGTTTAGCAAATATGTGTATAGTTCATATATATGTTTCTGTCCTGTTTATTCCTTATTTTCTGTCTTTGTTTTAGCAGCAGCATTTTTTTGATGATGAAGACAGAACTGTTCCAAGTACTCCAACTCTTGTGGTTCCACATCGTACTGATGGATTTGCTGAAGCAATTCAGTAAGTTCATGAAAAAAGAACATATTTTGTGACTAATCATTTCTTCCTGTTTCCCTTTCGGTTTGTTCCCTTTCGGTTGATTCATTGAGTCCTTTGTTGGTGTACTAAGCACTGTGGTAGCAGGGGTGAGGGTATAGTGTTGAGGAAAATTATATAGAAGTGAATGAAGGGCTGGGCACCTGGGTAGCTTCATGAGTTAAGTGTCCGACTCTTGATTTTGGCTCAGGTCATGATCTCAGGGTCATGAGATCGAGTCCCAAGTCAGTCTCCAAGCTCAGCATGGACCTTGCTTAAGATTTTTTCCTCTCTCTCCTGCCCTTCCACCTACCAACCCTCTTGCCAACTCCCACATTGTGCACTTTCTCTATAAAAAAAAAAAAGTGAATAAAATATAGCTGCTTCCATCAGGAATTTGAAATTTAAATGCAGTGTAACAGTGGTTAAGAACACAGACTTCAGATTCAGCCCAGGTTTGAAACCTAGTTGCACTGCTTACTAGCTAGCTGTATCAGGTTAAGTTCTCTATTCCTGAGTATCTTCGTTTTACTAATGGGAATAATAACACAGTAATTCCTACCATGTAAGTTGTGAGAATTAAATGAACTGAATTTATGCTAATGTGTTTAGAATATTACCTGGCATGTAGTAAGTGCCTTGCAAATGTTGATAAAGGTGTTGGTAATGGCAGTGATTGTGATGGGATGGTATTACTTCAAAAGGCAAGCATATGAGGAACTGATTGTCACCTAAATAGTCTAGAAGAATAAAAGCATAAGCCAGAGGCTTTTTAATACAAAAGAAGGGATTCTTTGCAACAATTAAGGGAGAAGAATCGGAGACAACTTAATGGAGATGACATTGAATTGATGTCTTAGAAAAGAATTCTAAGATTCTTTTTAGAAAAGAATACCTGACAGTCTATAAACATTTCCATGAATTAGTTTATTTAATCTTTATAGCTATAAGAATAGACACCATTATTGTTGTTATTTTACAGATACATTAACAGAGATGTTTACAGATACATTAACAAATTTGTCAAACATCAGACAGCCAGTAAGTGGCAGTTTTGGGTTTCAAACCAATCAGTCTGGCTCCAGGACCTATGCTAACTTGTGCTATACCACTACTCCTAAAGGATAAAAAAGCTTTCTGAGTGAAAGTACACGTTTAATTGTGGCTAAAGTATTAGCTGTGTAGCAGGATATAATTGAATATCAGAATGAAAAAGTTCCACAAACTTGGAAAAAATTGATTTTTTCTGTAGTATATGGTAACATATAGCTATCAAAACCTTTTTTTTTTTTTTTAAAAGCATTTATTTATTTATGAGAGAGTGGGAGAGAGTGCACGCAGAAGCTAGGAGAGTGGGGGAAGGAGTAGAGGCAAAAGTAAAGGAACAAGCAGACTCCACGCTGAGAGCAGAGCTGAGGCAAAGCTTGATCCCATGACCCTGAGCTCACAACCTGAGCTGAAACCAGGAGGCTGATGCTCAACTGACTGAACCACCCAGGTTCTCCTATCAAAACCTATTTTAAACTTGCTCATAACTCGTCTTAACTAACATGATTTTACAAGCCAGCCATTCAGTATCTGCCTCTCCCTTCTGGAAGTCAGCCTGGCAGAAACAGACTCCATTAAACAGCTTCTGAATGACAGCCAGTCAACAGATTCAACCTTGCTCAGAATGCAAGGTTCTTCTATAGTAGAATAGCTTCATAAAGATAAGTTTTAAAATCCACCTGAAAAAAAAAAAGTAAAATAAAATCCACCTGAAAGAAAATGTCCTTAACTAAAGCAATAATGTCGATGTGGGGAAAAAATAGATTAAAGAGTTATTACAGACATAAATCCATAAACATTAGTGGCTGGCTAGTGAAGGAAGGTAGGGTCAGGAGTGGGCAAAGAGAGATAATGCTGTTTTATATCCTGGATTGTGAGCAGGAAGATGGATGATAGTCTTATCAGAACAAGGGAAGAAAAAAAGTGTGTAGCCGTCTAATACTAGAATTTTTCTAGACCTTGGGAGCTCTTTCAGAGAGGAAATGGGATAGAGATCACTCGATGTATCTGTGACTCAGCAGTGAAAACTAAGATAAAACTTCGTCTCGTGACTTCATTCTAACCCTTTTTTTGTTACATCTCATTTTAGATTTGTGTTGTTTTTAGTGTATCTACATGGAGATTGATACCCAGCAGATTCAGGAAGTCTGAGGCATGGTTCAGGAGGCCTGAAAGTTACATATAAATTACACCTATAAGTCATATATATAATATTATTATTAAATTAATTGACAATTGATATTTTGAAAATGTTTTTATAAGGATTTTTGTATCAACTTTCAATCTTTTTTTTTTCCTGCTTTGTGCTTGTTCTCCCTTCTCCTGTATTGTTTTCTGTCATTGTAATTTAAACAAGATAACTTTAAATTCTATCTTAAGTTAATTTTTATCTACTTAGTTCCCCACAAGTTGCTGGTGTTCCTAGATTCCGGTTTGGGCCACCTGAAGATATGCCACAAACAAGTTCAAGTCACTCTGATCTTGGCCAACTTGCTTCTCAAGGAGGTAAATAGATAAATAAATGCTTAGATCTCCTGGGTTTACACACATTCAATAATAAACTATTCAGATGTGATTTTTTTTTAAAGTGAGTAAATACATTTTTTTAAGTTGATATCTAAATAATTCCTATGCAAACTTATGAAAAAAAATCTGTATTTGCTACATGTTAAACACTGCTTTACCTTTAAATCATACTTTACAACAAAATTCTCAGTTCTTTGAGCATGAAGACTAGCTTTTACATTTAAATCTCTCCTGGCTCCTAGTATTGTGTCCTATGTGTATCAAGTATTCAGGAAAATTTATTGAACCAATATAAATACATAGATACTATGAGCCATTTTAAAGTGGTTGGAAGAAATGCAGCATTTTTTATGTTTAGCTTGATACTTAACATTCCTAGTTAAATGTATAAAACTAGATATTTTCCACCAACATTAAAAGTAAGGAAGATAAAATATTTATAATATATAAAATAGAATGACCCCTAAGTTAAGTAATAATAGTTGGTTGTTGAACATGAATTAATGCTCTTTGTGGAATTAATTACCTTTTAATTTTCATTTGGCATTCATATAACCAATTAAATTTGTGGGAAGCTGTATGGCATTTTGTAAGTAAATCCTACTACTTTTATAATAAGCCCCAAATAAAAAATTAATCTACAACCCCATATAAGTCATATATTTATATAGATTCAAATTTTTATATGGTTTTTTATTTTATACAATTCCTAGGCTTGGAAGACAAGTCTAGGCTTAAATTGGAATGCTACCATTTACTAGTTTTGTAACTTTGGGGAAGTTAATTAACCTCCTAGAAGTTCAATTTCTTTAGCATAAAGGGGAGGAGTAATATCTTGAAGTTTGGTGAGTAGATTCTAACATAGTAGTACCTGGTTCATAGTTGGGTACTCAATAAAGTTAGCTTTATATCAACCCATAAGAGCAGCATTTTAGGTATTTTTTCAAAGGATACTGAGTTTTAGTGAACTTAAAGGATGTGTTTCAGTTGTATTTATGTTTTTGAGAGATTGATTTTTGCCTGATGGGCTAATTAGTGAGTTTCAGCAAAATGGTATGTCTCTACTGATTCATTTGTTTTCTTTCAGATACCTGGCATATTGCCAGTTCGGTGTTCTTTCAATCATTCATTAATATTTGGAATTGTCTTTAGGCTTAGGAATGTATGAAACACCCCTCTTCCTAGCTCATGAAGAAGAATCAGGTGGCCGAAGTGTTCCCACTACCCCTCTACAAGTAGCAGCCCCAGGTAGGTATCACAGGCAGACTAGTAGATTATGTGCTTTATTGGTAAAATGGAAAACTGTGAGACATTTTCTGGCTAAAAATTAGGTAAACCACCAAGTCAAAAGTTTTCATTTCTTTTTATTTTGAAGTGACCGTGTTTACTGAGAGTACTACCTCTGATGCTTCAGAGCATGCCTCTCAGTCTGTTCCGATGGTGACAACATCCACTGGCACTTTATCCACAACAAATGAAACAGCAACAGGTGATGATGGAGATGAAGTATTTGTGGAGGCAGAATCTGAAGGGTAAATATTTACTTTATAATTTTCACTTGCTTTAGACTTTTATACTTGTTTTCCTTTAGCCAAGAAATGGTTTATTGAGCTGTATTTTTAGTAGCATCCCATTACAAAAACAAACCAAGCCATACATTTTGGAAGATTGATTTCTGCATATAGTGGTATATTTTAGGACTTGGATATCATTACAGCAGAAAGTAATTTTTTTAAATGTTTATCTCCCTGAAAATTACATAATGTATTCTAGAAAAATGATTTCTTTAAAATTACTGAAACCCTTCAATTAATATAGCTGCTTGAACTTTCCGTAAGAAAGAAGTCTTTCTGTGAAAATTAGGAAACAACTCACTTTCCATTTTGTAGTGGGCTGTCAAGTGAACCTCACTTATTCTTTATATGTATTTAGAATTTGGTGTTTGGGGTGGCCCGGGTGACTCTGGTTTAGCGCCGCCTTTGGCCTGGGGCCTGATCCTAGAGACCTGGGATCGAGTCCCGTGTCAAGCTCCCTGCATGGAGCCTGCTTCTCCCTCTGCCTGTGTCTCTGCCTCTCTCTCTTTGTCTCTCATGAATAAATAAATAAAATCTTTAAAAAGGGGGGGGGGGTCTGGACAACTTCATAGAAGCATAGCTAGAAGTAGAACCCAGATTTCCTAGGTAGAGCTCAAAGATTTTGTTTATTTAGCAATATTTTCTTAGCATAATTATAGACCAATTCTAGTATATGAGGAAAAAAGCAAGTCTATTATGCTCTAACAAAGTGCTGCTTAATTTGGGGGAGATTACAGACCCTGCTGAGAATATTGGCTGCCATTAATTTCATACCATGTATGCAAGTCACTTTAGATATGTCATTTCTAACTCACACAAAAGCTCTGCAAAGTATGATCTCCATTTTACAGTGAGAAAGCTTAGACTCAGAACATGTTAAAATAACTTCCTTAGGCCTAAGGAAGTTCCTTAGGAACTGGCTTAGACTAGATTTTACCTATGACTTCAGCCCCATGCACTTTACACTTCACTAGCACTTGTCAACTTCAGCAGATAGTCATGAGAGAACTCTTTAAGATACATTTTACTAATGACTGCACTGAAGTTTTCAGCAACTTACCTTTGGACTATATTATCTCCCTTGTGTTTTGATATGCTTTTTTGAATTGTCTAGAGAGTGTTGGAGTTCTAGCCATTGAGCCAGGAATTCACATACCCACAGCATGTCTCATCTGGCCTAGAGCCCATGGTGAGTTAGTGGCACATTGTTTGGTTTGGTTGGTACTTGTGAATTCCCAACAGTTTTGGTACTCTGCCTTCCAACAAAACTGTTTTGGGATTTCAAAATCTGGATAAGCCATCTCTTATGAATGTTACCAAGAAAGTGAATGCCCTTTGTCAAAAAGAAAAAAAAAAAAAGAAGAAACTAAAAAACTGGAACATGTCCTAATGAAAAGAGGGATAAAGAAAAGGCAACTTGAGCTATCTTTCCCCTACTCCATTCATTCATTTATTTATTTATTTATTTATTTATTTATTTATTTATTTATTTATTTAAAAGATTTTATGTATCTATTCATGAGAGGCACAGAGAGAGAGAGGCAGAGATGTAGGCAGAGGGAGAAGCAGGCTCCATGCAGGGAGTCTGATGCGGCATTCCATCCCAGGACTCCAGGATCACACCCTGAGCCAAAGGCAGACAGGCACTCAACTGCTGAGCTACCCAGGTGTCCCTCCCCTACTCCTTTTAAAAAAATATACAGTTACCCATATCAGGAGTCTACAATTTTGAGTTACAGGGGAGCTTAGGGTTATTTAAGTGATAAACTATATCAGAGTTTGGGAACAATTTAGGATACCTCAAGGATCAGTTTTATTTTTTGTTTTTGTTCTGTTGGGTTTTTTTAATTTTATTTTAAGATTTTATTTATTTATTCATGAGAGAGAGAGAGAGAGAAAGAGGCAGAGATACAGGCAGAGGGCAAAGCAGGCTCCATGCAGGGAGCCTGACATGGGACTGGATCCCGGGTCTCCAGGATCACACCCTGGGCTGAAGGTGACGCTAAACTGCTGAGCCACTTGGGCTGCCCCAGTTTTGTATTTTCTAATCAATTTTTGTTTTCTTAGCATTAGCTCAGAAGCAGGCCTAGAAATTGATAGCCAGCAGGAAGAAGAACCTGTCCAAGCATCTGATGAATCAGATCTTCCTTCTACCAGCCAGGATCCTCCTTCCAGTTCCTCTGTAGGTAAGTTCCAGCTCTTGAGGGCAACACAACTGTTTACAACACAACTTGTTTACAAAAGATGATCTTATTAGTAACAAGTAGATAATTTTTTTTCTTAAATTTAAGATTTGGTATTTAAAGGGGAAATTGTATTTTATTAAAGGAAATGTAGTTTTAAGACTTGGTTGTACTAGAGGTGCAACCAGGGCTGGAGGGATGGGTTACTGGGAGTGAAGCTAAGGAACAGTATTTCAGGTCTCCTGCCTCTTTAAACCAGAGGAGCTTCTTGTTATTTGTTCTACATATGTGGAGAGCTGAAGGGTAGGAGGTCTATTACTCCAAAAGTATTTGAAATTTGCTGATGTAAATACTTTTCAAAGTTAGGCTTTCAAATTTTTGAAGTTAACTTTGAAAAGGGTTATTTTATGTATCTTTCCTTCAATAAAAATTATTTCTGTGGTACTTTAAAAAATTAACATTTATTGATCACTTACTGTGTATCAGATAGTATTCTAAGCCCTTTACATGTATTTACTTATTTAATTCTCACATCACCTCACATGGTAATCACTCAAATGGAAACTGAGGCACAGAAATGTTGAATAACTTTTTCCAGAGCACATAGTGAGTAAATAATGGGCGGAAGCCAGGATACGAACTCAAGACATTTGGCTGCAAATATTACACTCTTAAACAATACACTATACTAGCTTAACTGTCTCAAAATTTTTAGGTAGGGAATTATTTTTATTACTGAAGAGATGGAGTAGCCAGCCATCCACACTGACTATTTTTATTTTGAATTGTTTATAGCTAATTCTCAAATTCTGCCATGGAACCTTCAATCTGAGCAGTTGTTCACTTGGTCAGTAAATATTTGAGTGCCTACTAGGTGCCAGGTGATTTGATAGAAAGCATTACTAAAAAAAATGACTTAAATAAAAATCTAGAAGGAGTAAGAGAGTAAAGCTGTGCAATTTTTTGGGAGGAAGGAGTTCCAGATAAGACATATAGCAGGTATCTATAAGGCAGCAGTGTGGTATATTCAGGATCAGTGAGGGGCCAGTGTAGTTAGAGCACAGCAAAGCCAGAGAGAGGCTAGTAGGAGTTAGGAGGGAGTGGGGAGAAGAGGCCTAATAGATCTTTGTAATTGCTTTGGCTTTCCTGGATTTAGGAAGCTTTTAGAGGGCTTCAGACAGTAATGGTAAGATCTGACTTAAAGATTTAACAGTATCAGTTTGGCTGCTGGTGTCAGCAAGAGACTGAAAATGTTTAATGGGTAGAAACAAGGAGAAAGTTCAGAAGATATTATAAATTCAAGGTAAGGACAAGGATTTTTCAGACAGAATAGTAGAGTGAAGTTTGTGAGAAGAGGTGAGATATGGGGATATGTATTTAAATTCGAGCTGGCAAGATTTGCTAATGATTAGATTTGGAGTGTCTGGAAAAGAGGATTCAGATATGACTCACATTATATTGTAGGGGCCTGTTGCTTGTTGTTTCCTAAGAGGGATGATACGTGTTGATTGTTGATTGTAGTCCCCCCCCAGCACAGTGATACGTGATAGGCACCAAGTGAATATTTATTACATGAGTGGAGTGAATGAGTAAAAAAAGTCAAGCCCTTTCTTTTTAGTAAGAAATTTTTTTTTTACTTTTTACTCTTTTTTTTGTTAAGTGCCCCTTGTTAAAAATCAAACAATTTTTAAATACTGAAAGCAAATGACACCTGCATTTTATCCATGCATTTATTTAGTAACTAGATTTTGCCATTATAAATGCTTTTCTTATTTATTAATTTGCTTTCTTATATTTTACTGTTTGGTTTTTTTTTTCTTAGATACTAGCAGTAGTCAACCAAAGCCTTTCAGAAGAGTAAGACTTCAGACAACATTGAGACAAGGTGTCCGTGGTCGTCAGTTTAACAGACAGAGAGGTAAATTTCTGACATATTGATTATGTGATAGAATGTAGGATAGTAATAAATGGAACAAGTTTTCTAATCCTTAAGCTTCTAACTTGTATTAGTTTTTTTTTTTAATGTTCCAAAGATTGATTAAATAATTATACATTGAGCATGTGATGTTTACTAATCTGTAAGCTGCTTGTAGGAAGATTTGTAAACTATAGGTATATAATGAATATGTGCTTATATTTCATATTTATTCATTTCTTCCTTGAATTCAAATAAGATTTGGAGAAGCTAAAGTGTTATGGTACTAGATAGTCATTTGTTACATCTCTGCCTGTTGTTAAACTTTTTACACAACAAAATAAAGCTTTGTGACTTTGTTTAACTAATTAAAAATTTTAATATTTCCATGTTTTCTAATGTAACCCTTAGAGATTGTATTCATGCCATGAAAATATTAATCTAATTGTAATAATTTTCAACTGAAGGTGTGTGAAATGTCTAACAGTTTTATATCTATATACCTAGATATTTGATATTGAAAACAATTTTTATAGTGACCTAGGGTAAGTGAATACTCCAGTTTTGAGCTAACTTCTTAAAAGATACATTCAGTTTGGTTATTTTTTTCTCTTATAGGTGTGAGCCATGCAATGGGAGGGAGAGGAGGAATAAATAGAGGAAATATTAATTAAATGTCCTGTAAACTGTAATAATTGTGAATAAGATTCTCAAGCCTGTTTTAGTATAATGATTGTCGAGATTAAAAACATTTTTGTATTTAAATTGGTATGCTTCTCTCAACATTCTTTATTAATAAAATGTATTTCAGTGTCAAAATTTTTCATTCTTCATTTAATTAGTTGACTTCTTCTTTGCCTGTGGGTCTAAGGACAGTTGTACCAGATATTGGATAAGGTCCTCCCAAAACGAGTAGTAACAACTCTTGCTGTTCTGCTGGGTACATCAATGTTATAGTATTGATCTAAATAGAAGAGAAATCATTTTTTAATTAAAAAGACAAAAAAAAAAAAAAACACCTGAACTTAAAAATAGTTTCTGTTTACTATTATATTCAAAGATACTGTTTATCATTTTAATATCAGAAATGTTTGTATTAAGTAATCTGAACCTTCTGACAAAAACTAAAACAATTGCCTTGACAGATTGACCGTTCACCATCTTTCTGTAAAATGAGAGTCATTTCTCCTTTTTCAAAGTAAGAATTTGAGAAAAACTAAGTTTAAAAAATAATAAATCACTTGAGTTTTTTCCCTTAAACAAAAATTTTGACATCATTTATATAAGTAGAATAACTTAGATTTCTGAATTTTTCAAAGAAAAGTGCCCTGGTAACATTTAATTAATAAAGTTAGGTTCTCAAGAATTTCTTTGTGATCTTCAGGACTTGTGTAATGATGCAAATCAGTAGTATTTCGTGGCACCTGGGACCTCTGTTAAATGCCACAGGTAACAGAAGTAAAATATTGTTCTTATTAGCAGTTTTACTCAAGTAATTGAATGATTTAGTATAATAAGCTTTAATCTCATGAAGGATAGTGCAGAACTGAATTGCAGCCCATTGAATTTGATGGGAGTAAAGTGAAAATCAGAACTTTCTCTTCTTTAGAGCAATTACAATAATTTTAGTTTAACTTCTGACCTTAAGTCACCATTGAACATTTGTTTTTGCTTTGATTATATTCATATTTTAGAGATTAGAGCACATCCTTAAGAAGCGTAGAAGAAGTTACTTAATAACTTACTCCTAGAAAAGGCGTAGTAATCATAGCCATCAGGTTTTCTGATGTTGGGCAGTGCTATAGCTGAAGTAACCACATTTGGAAATCCTCTCCACTGTGAACTCATTTTGACTTCATTATGGAGGAAACCTGTAGGTTTAAAGATAGCAGCCTGAAAGTGATATACTACAGGAAAGAGCAGCCATTAGAGTCCAACAGACCTGAGTTTGAATTCCATTTTGGTCACATAGTAGCTCTGTGATATTGGGTGAGTTATTTAACTTAGGTACCTCAGTTTTTGTCACCTCTGACGTGGTGCAACTATCTACCTGTTTGTACTCTTCTGAGATTTACAGAGGTAATGTTCTTGGTAAAAGGTACTTGATAAATGGTATTTATTATAAATAACAAACCTGAATAAATTACATTCTTTACTCACAGAAAAATTATATAGATCTAGATCTAGTCATTTACTGAGGCGCAAATTGATGTTTTGCATCAACAAGCTTTAAATTATTAGGGCTATTTAGTCACTATTTATATTCAATAAGCTTCATTCTGTAAGATAAACTGTATTGCATCTATGTCCCATGTAAGAATTTTTTAACACAGTAAGAAACATTACCTTTATCTTGATAAGAGACTCTGATGGGTGAATAGTGAATTCTGATGGTGTGTGTTTGAGAAGGTCCTATGGCGCGTTCAAAGCGACGTCTTCTAACCTGTGTTGTTTCTCCATACACTGGGTAATTGATAGCGGGCCTTCTTCCAGTGCACTTTTTGATGGGTTCCTGTTTATAAGTGTACTGCTGAACGCTGCCACCTGTTATGTATTAGAAAATCACATGTGATAAGAAAATTAAGTTTAATCCCCCAGAAAGGTGAAAAAGAGCTTTTACAAGGTAGAGGAAACAATCAGTGTTTTTTTGTGAACTGTGTTCAGACATTAATGGCTGTTAATCAAGGGAATTATAAAATAATTGCTATGGGATGCCTGGGTGGCTCAGCAGTTTAGCGCCTGCCTTCGGCCGGGATCGAGTCCCGCATCGGGCTCCCTGCATGAAGCCTGCTTCTCCCTCTGCCTGTGTCTCTGCCTCTCTCTCTCTCTCTGTGTCTCTTATGAATAAATAAATAAAATCTTTAAAAAACAATAATTGCTAAATGCTGAAATACTTGTTGAATGAATAAAGCCAAAAAAGTGCATAGTTCTATATATATTTAACTTTGTTTGAAAGTAAATGATGACATTTACATTAGTGATCTGAAAATTCAGATGAAATTGTAATATGCATGCTAAAGAGCTTTGAATACTTTTTACTGTCCTCAGTTTTTTCATTGGAAAGATTTGATTCCAGCCATTAAAGATCCTTTGACAGTAAACCCAATAATAAATGAAAATGTTGAATAAAACTTCCCAGGCAAATCAATTCTTAAAAGTTTTGTAATTTTGTCAATTACGTAACACATACCTCTCTTGAAAAAATACACAGATTCAGGTCTGTCCTTGTATTTAGCTATTGAGAGAGCTGCCACTATTCTTCCATTTAGTCCTCCAAATCCTTTTACAATTTGTTTGGGATACCCTGCATCTTTTATATCATTGGTGAAACGCCAGTACTGGGAACCCTGATAATTTAACAGAGGAAATAGTGTTAATTGCTTTGGAATAAAAAGGTTAGGGATTCATTCTTAGATATAAATATAGGGAGAAAGTTTTAACTTTGTTAAGTGAATAAATTGGTCTTTAATGTTACCAAATTGTTAGCTTTTTATTAAATGTTAATGATAGAATAGTTTAATAGAATATGGAGACCCTTCTGAAGTGGAGGTTAAGCTGATTTATGCTCTTACGATAAAGAATACCTAGTTGCTGATTTCTCTCATATATTTTTCTTACCTTAAAGAAGAAAGTTTTTCCTTCACAGTTGCACCTAGTAAAAACAGTATCAATGGGGGAGGGAATACCCCAAACTTCAGTAATTTTACGAGGTGGAGATGGTGGTTTGGATGGACTCAGCATCCAGAAATAATGACCTGAAATTGAAAGTGACAGGTGAGCCTCCTGAATGAATACTGTAACTTATCCCCAAAAGAAATCAAAATGAAAAATTGTTAACTAGCTCATCATCAAGAAAAACAGAAATGTGTTGGCACACGTTATGTAACAAGTTTAGTCAACATTGTGAGAACTAGTGTAGCAGTATTTGAACTGCTGAGAGTAGATATTTCTCAGGTCTGAGGTTTAGCATAGCCTTTGAAATATTTTTAGTTTTCCAGTTTCACTAAAAAGATCCTTCTGGCTTTGTGACTTATGGAAAGTTACTTATCTCCATTTCTTTATCTTTTAGTTAAAGAGTTATAATTCAGTGGCTGCTAAAAATCTCTAGCCTCTACTGTGCTAATAGTGTATGATTTGTTTCCTTTCAGATTTAATCTAATTATAAGAGGACCAGCAGATGGTATAGCAGAGAAGTGACATGAAGTGGTATAGCAGAGAAGTGACATGAAGTAACTGCTGTTCTCCTGTTAGGGTCCCAGAGGATGTAGCACTGTTGAACGCGTTGCGATCAAGATGTTATTTTTACATAGAATAGAGCAAGGAATACAAATCCTAATGTCATATTATTTGATATGAGATTAAAACTTGAACTGCTTGAATTCCTAGTGGAAAGAAAAATTCACTAGTATCCATTCAAGCTCTTAGTTTTATTTGTTACTCTAATGTGTCTAATAATGTTAATCCAAAAAACAGGTAATTATTCTCAGGTTCTCATAATATTGTGTGAGGGAAGTTTATCAGTCAGGTTCCCCTCCGGAAACCCTGACCCAAACTTTCACTCTCCTTTGGTTCTCATAAAGAATAAAATGATGGGCAGAAGAGGAAATAATGTGCGCAGCTCACCTCGAAATGCGACCATGGTTCCATTGCGCAAAGTAGTCAGTCCATCTACTGGCTTACCGTTGCATAAATTAGTCTCATCTAAAACAAAAAATTAAGCCAATATAAAAGAAAATGAGAAGAATGTTCATGTTTTTCAAATCCTTCCACAGGGTTGTCTCCTCTGTTCACCTTTCCCTAAACTCTTGAAGGGGCTAGTGGGAAACTTCAGGGGCTATCTCAGAAATGGAAAAGAGCTATATTTCATAATTAACTTAAGGTGATATTACCTAAAAATAATACATAAAAATAAACCCGAGATTGAAATGGGCCAGGTTACCTGATGTTCATGTGAATTAGATAATTGTTGGATGCTTGATCCCAACACAAAACTCCCATTTTCCAGTTCTGATTGCCCTTTAGAATTGGTTTGAAAAAGGGAATAATATTGCAAATTTTTGCTTTGCATTATACTCTTTTAAGGATACAGTCCCAACTAAATATTTTTGACATTCTTTTTTTTTTTTTTTGACATTCTATACACCATCTCTACATATAGAGGAATTGTGTATCAGTACACAGTGAATCGAATGCAGAGAGGCACCAAATTCCTTATTACTCGATTTTCCAAAGACCACATAATCTTACATGATTTGACTCCTGCTTACCTATGGAGAAGCTGTAAAACCCCACAAGTTAACAAGTTCAGGGTTCTAGGTAATATATATCAATAGCTTGATACTAACTCAGGGCATTCTGGCCCAGATAAATTTATCAACTTAAAGTTTAACAACATTACCAATTTTAAAACTGGAAGTAACTGATGCTTATTACCTGAAAGCATGGGATTGATGGCAATGTCTTGATTGGATCCTCTCACTAAGATATCAGTCCCTGGGATAAATATAGGAGTTAACACAGGGGGCCTGGGGAACATGTGAGGTTTTTTTCCAGCAGCATCTGTATCTTCATTTGGATTTACTTCAACTATTTCTGAGTTAGGTCTTTGGTTGGGGCTGGTGGTAGTTTGGAGCATGGCTTCCACTGAAGAGGTAGGGTGTAATTTGGGCATTGTCGATGTAGTCATCTTTGGGGGAGTTGGTGTAGTCTTTGGTTTTTTTCTTTTAGGTATTGTGTTTGGCTTTTTGGTAGAAGCGGGCTTCTTTGGTGCTTTGGTTGGCTTTCGGGGTCTAGGAGTTGAGACTTTAGTACTCGTAGCTGTATCCTTTGGCACAGCTGTGGTTTCTTCAGGTTTATTCATAGTCTCTTCAGTTGTAGTTGTCTTTTGTGTTGCAGTCATTACTTTGGGTGCGAGAGTTGTTGCTTTAGGAGTGTTTTTGGATGATGTGGTAGATGTTACTTGTGTGGTTGTACTTGTTTTGGACTCAGTGGTCGTTTCTTCTGTTGGAGTTGCTGTCTCCTGGGTTGTAATCTTAGGTACAGCAGTTGTAATTTCAGGTATTATGTCTTTTTCTGTTGTTTTATCTTTAGCTGTTGTAGTCATTTCAGGTTTGGTCACTTCAGGAGCCTTGGTTATAGGTACAACTGGTTCTTTGGGACTGTTTTCAAGAGGCTTTGGTGTGGGTTCTGCAGGAAACTTAGGAGTTGACTCAGCAGGGTTCTTGGGAGTAGTGGGAGGCTCCATAGTCGTAGTTGTAGTAAAGGCGTCTGAGGTGGTTGGAGCAGGCGTCTCAAGAGAGGCTGGAGCAGGCTCCTTCGGGAGTTTGGGTGTGGGCTCCTTGGTGGTGATGGGAACCTGTTCCTTGGATGTGGTGGGTGCAGATTCCTTATTGGGGGCAGTGGGTTCAGGCTCCTTGGGGGCGGTGGGTGCAGGGTCCTTGGGGGCGGTGGGTGCAGGTTTCTTGGGAGCTGTGGGTACAGGCTCCTTGGGGGCCATAGGTTCAGGCTCCTTGGGGACAGTGGGTGAAGGCTCCTTGGGGGTCGTGGGTGTAGGCTGCTTGGGGGCAGTGGGTACAGGCTTCTTGGGGGCCATGGGTTCAGGCTCCTTGGGGGCAGTAGGTACAGGCTCCTTGGGGGCGGTGGGAGTAGGTTCCTTGGGACTGGTAGGTGCAGGGTCCTTGGTGGTGGTAGGAGCAGGTTCCTTAGGGGGAGTGGGTTCAGGCTCCTTGGGGGTTGTGGGCACAGGCTCTTTGGGAGTGGTGGGTTCAGGCTTGTTGGGAGTAGTTGGTGCAGGCTCCTTAGTGATAGTGGGTGCAGGCTCCTTGGGAGTGGTGGGAGCTGGTTTCTTGGTGGTGGGAGCAGCCTCTTTGGGAGTGGTGGGTTCAGGCTTCTTGGGGGTGGTAGGTGGCTCCTTGGGAGTAGTGGGAGCAGGCTCCTTGGGGGTGGTGGGTGCAGGCTCCTTGGGAGTGGTGGGTTCAGGCTCCTTGGTGGTAGTGGGTACAGGCTCCTTGGGAGTGGTGGGAGCAGGCTCCTTGGGAGTGGTGGGTTCAGGCTTCTTGGGGGTGGTGGGTGGCTCCTTGGTGGTAGTAGGTACAGGCTCCTTGGGAGTAGTGGGAGCAGGCTCCTTGGGGGTGGTGGGTGCAAGCTCCTTGGGAGTGGTGGGTTCAGGCTCCTTGGTGGTAGTGGGTACAGGCTCCTTGGGAGTGGTGGGAGCAGGCTCCTTGGGAGTGGTGGGTTCAGGCTTCTTGGGGGTGGTGGGTGGCTCCTTGGTGGTAGTAGGTACAGGCTCCTTGGGAGTAGTGGGAGCAGGCTCCTTGGGGGTGGTGGGTGCAAGCTCCTTGGGAGTGGTGGGTTCAGGCTCCTTGGTGGTAGTGGGTACAGGCTCCTTGGGAGTGGTGGGTTCAGGCTTCTTGGGGGTGGTGGGTGGCTCCTTGGTGGTAGTAGGTACAGGCTCCTTGGGAGTAGTGGGAGCAGGCTCCTTGGGGGTGGTGGGTGCAGGCTCCTTGGGAGTGGTGGGTTCAGGCTCCTTGGTGGTAGTGGGTACAGGCTCCTTGGGAGTGGTGGGAGCAGGCTCCTTGGGAGTGGTGGGTTCAGGCTTCTTGGGGGTGGTGGGTGGCTCCTTGGTGGTAGTAGGTACAGGCTCCTTGGGAGTGGTGGGAGCAGGCTCCTTGGGGGTGGTGGGTTCAGGCTCCTTGGTGGTAATGGGTACAGGCTCCTTGGGAGTAGTGGGAGCAGGCTTCTTGGGGGTGGTGGGAGTGGGCTCCTTGGTGGTGGTGGGAGCAGGATCCTTGGGAGTGGTGGGTTCAGGTTTCTTGGGCGTGGTGGGTGGCCCCTTGGTGGTAGTGGGTACAGGCTCCTTGGGAGTAGTGGGAGCAGGTTTCTTGGGGGTAGTGGGTGCAGGCTTCTTGGTGGTGGTAGGAGTGGGCTCCTTGGTGGTGGTGGGAGCAGGAGATTTGGTTGTACTTTCAGCTTTGGGTGTAGATTTAACAGGAGCTTTGGTTGTGGGTACAAAATCTTTAGCAGGTGTTTTCTCTGCACTTCGTGTCTCTTTGGCTGAAGTAATCTTCTCTTTTGCTTTACTTGAAGTCTCTTTGTTTGCTAAAGTCTCTTTACTTTTCACTGTTGTCTCCTTATTAGGTGTTGAAGAGGTCTCTTTGGATGTATCAGTATTAGGTGGAAGACTAGGTTTAGGATTTATTGGTTTGCCTGTTGTAAACTTGGGAGATGTGGTAACCTTATTGCGTTGGGTGGTAGGAATGTCAGGAGTTGGGGTGAGCTTGATGTCACCATTGTCCAGTCCACTTCCAGCTTCATCTACAACTGGTGGTTCTGGCGGAGGTTTCTTTTTAGGAGTTCTTTCCTTCTTGTTATCTTTTACTAGAAAAAAATATACACATCTTTTATTTTTGAGTAGTTTCCTCTTCAATAGTGACCTAAAAATCCCATCTTTATCAACTAGCCATGTATTCCAAGCAAATTGCTAACCTGTAATATGTCTATTAATTTATTACAAAATGGCAAATACTGGACTTATCTGATTGGGCTATTTTAGGGAATTGATGAATTGATGAATTGATGAAAAGATTCACCCCAGGAATCTGCTCAAGTCACACCAATGGTCCCTCCTAAACTCTATTTCCATACCCACAGCTGTTAGCTGCTCTCTTTCCTTGGTACACCTAAACTCAGCAGACCATGGGATACAGAGAGGAGATTGCGGCCATGGCAGCAAAAGACCCTGTTTAACAGGATTTCTCATAGCAGCTATCCCAAAGGTGAATTTCAGAGCCCAAAGAGCACACGAAGAGTTCATCATTGAGATGAGTTCCATTTAGCACACGTGTGCTGCACATCTATGGTGTGGACTCCCTTGATGATTCAAAGACTATGTATTTGGCTATTCAGCCAGAGAAAAGGCTTCAGGGGAAATAACAACCACCCAGGAAATAAAAGTTCTTCAAAACTCCAGTATCCAAAATTCAGTATTTCCTGGAGAAAGAGAGTATATTTTAGAATTTCAGGAAATAATGAAAAGCAGAACAAAGGGAATCTCTTTTCAGGAAGTAATAGCCTACAAAAAAAAATCAGCCAAATATGACATATAATTCATTAGAAAAATAATAAAAAGGAGCTGTAAAATGTGAATAATAATATTGCTTTTCCCAGAGAAGTATATGAGACCTTAATGGATTAACATGTTAAAATAGCAGCCTATAAATGTTTGCAAAATAAAATAAGTGAAAATTAAAGGAAAAATAAAAACACAAGGAACACAGAGGAAGGAGAAGAAAAAAATGATAATAGGTAGACATGAATTAAAATTGAAAACCATAAATGAAAACCATATATCTCGTGTCTTCCTGTGGTCCCAGAGCTACTGTCCTAGCATCTTCTTATCATTTGTTTTAAAGAGTGGTTTCTTAGCTGCTTTTCACTAATAGGAAGTTCTCCTTAGTATCTTCTAAAATAATTTTTACAAATCTGTACATGCCCCAAGTACTGAAATGTGTTCAAATCATTCTACCAACACTCATTGCTTTTAGATAATTATTGTTAATATGGCATTGATATAGTCTTTGATCTTTATCAATGCTCAAACCTTTGGGTTTCTTCTTTAATTCTTTATTAGCTGCTGAATTTTTGGAAGACTTGATTTTCCGAATAGTTGAAGAGGAAGAGGAAGAGGAGGAGGAAGACTCTTGGTTTTCAGAAACAGAATGTTCTATAAATCAAATAAAAAGGTTGATCACACCAACTGTAATTTAAAACAAAAAACTGCCAGTCCAAATACAATAAGAAATACTGTTTACTGAGCTACAAATGTCCATATTCTGCTTTTATTTTATCAGTAATATGATCAACTGTTCTTACAACGTCCATTAAAAGCAAGATGGCTAAGCTTCTCACCGATACTAGCAATATAACTATATTACTTTCTCTTCTCTCACAGATTGTAATTATTCTGCAGAAAATCACCTGGGATTTTTTTTCCCTGATGTGTTTCTTCTGATTATTTTAACCTACACTTATGCTGGGCTCAGTTATAAGAAAAATAAATAGCTGACGGTTTATAATTTGGCTTAAATTTTGACTTCGAACACATTTTTAAAAGGGTAATGAGCCTTTCATGACTCATGTGATTCCCTTATTCTATGAAGTCTTACAAAATTAGTCCACCTACAGCTTAGTCTGTCTCAAAACCTTTTATTACATCTATCATCTTCCTACCTTCTGTTATTTCCTCTGATTCTATAACTTTCTTAGTCTTCTTCTTATTTGGTGCTTTGGGTGAACGTTTGGCTGTTGATTTGATGGTTTGAGATGCTCCTGGAGATGGAGGTGCAGTCTTTGAAGATGGAGGTGATGTGGGATTATGCACTGAGGCCAAGCAAGACAGATAGATTAACATCTTGTTGACAGTCATCAGCAGCTCTTAATTGTGAAAGGCACAGATGGCATCTAGCTCCAAGAATCAATGCTGGTGAAAAACAGCGCAGGCAGTCTCTTAGCCTAAAGATAGCTACTCTAAAGTAATTAATTCTGAAGACTCATTGCTACAAAATATTGGTTCTCAAATTGTTATAAATTACAAGGGGCAATGGCTGCGGGGTCAAAGAACTTGAATTCTAGTCGTAGACCTGCAAGGGTCTACCCTTGTTTACTTTGGGCAAATGAGCTAATAACCCCCACTTGAACTTTGTTTTCTTATCTGCAAACTGAGATGCTTATTCTAGGTGATTTCTGAAGATATTTCCTGGCCTAAAAAATACTTGACTCTCTCAGCTCCATCCCTTATGCCAATCTTCTGTGATGGTAGAAATAATTACTGTGTGCAGATGACAGGTATTTGTGCTCCCAGGAAGAGAAATATAATAACTACATTTGTCCCGTTTTCATAGTCATTATTTAAATTGATTTACAAATGATGCCAATTCATCTTTTCATTTAAATCAAATGATGTCAATTCCCCTTTCAATTCATGTAGAACAAAAGATTACATGAATATTTACTCTTATAAAAAGTTCACACCTTCACATTATGCTTTTCTCAAAATGTGTTGCCCTTCTCCAAGTTAAACAACCATTGTTAATGTTTTGGTGTGTATCTTTGAAACCTTTCTCTCCGGTCCGCCTACCCTTTCTATGTCTGGAAGAGAAGGCATGGGATGGGTTTTGATCATTAGGAACCAGAAGAAAAGCAGAGGGTCTTCTGAAAGATAAGAAAGCAGAGAACGGTGGGGACACTCTGGGTAGAGAGAGTTATGATAAATCCTGCTGCTCTTACTGAACATCCCCTAGGAACTCTGACCAATGCTGAAAACCACACTCCTTCCTCTGTTTCCCCCACCAAGTAGATCAATTTAAGAAACAGTTCTGACATACTAGCTAGTGATCCTGAACCAAATACCTCTTGGACTGTTAACTCACATTTCTTCAGTTCTCAAAAGGTTACAATTTTGAGATACAGAGATGCCTACAAACAGTATCTATAGTAATCCTGAAACAACTAAGAGGCCTTACTGACTTACTGACTCGTAAGATATTTTGATGGTTATTTTTTTTTAATAAGTAGTGAAGCTCTGGGTGGTTCCATTCTTTTCGGTTGAAGCCCTGTCTCTGTGAGTTCTGTAAACGAAGCATGACGTTCATCAATTTTTTTTCGTCGAGTTCCACATAAGCCTTGGGTAGTCTGGCCCACCACCCAGTAGCATAAAGCATTGTCTTTATTAACATCTTCTTTCAATGCTTCATCATACTCTAACCATCCTTCCTCCCCACCCATCCTCTCCGCTAAATAAAGTCTTAGTGTTTTGTCTCATAGCCAAAACAATTATCAGGGCACTGAGTAAATACATATCCTTCATTATAGGTCCTTCTGAGAGCTGCAGGAACTCTGCACTCTGAGATTTTTATTATAAGGGTGTTGTCTCCATCGTTTCTGAAATGCCATCCAATGAAAACATTGAACAGTTAAGAATTAGCCCTTGACTATGCTGATTAACATTTTACCCTATTTCTCCACTGTTCAAAAGAAGCAAGATGTACAGCCTTGTTTAAATAAAATGATAAGATTATGCAAGCAATGTCTATCTTCGCTTTTACCTCCACAAATATTGTTTTAAAAAGTAGAATTTAAGAATAAACATTTGGTAAAAGAAAGGAATTCATTATTTATTTAAGTATTTAAAAACAATTTTTTTTTAATCTGGAGAGTTTTATTATACTCCCAGAGTACTCCATCAGGAACTATAACCAGAGGAGAGGATTTTAAAATGGGACAATATCTCTTTTTACCAACTCTATCCCATACAGGAATTTAGACAGTGATGAACATGGACTGCCACAGTAGGAAGGGACCTAACAACAGATGGTTAACCTTGGTAGGTTTGCCCATGAATTAAATGTCTTCAACTCCTAAATCAATGAGTTGAGGGAAGGGAAGCCGAGAGTGCCATTCTGTCCTTCAACATACACTCAAAAACACGAAAGCCGAAAACATGGCTAGCTCAAAGGACCACTGACTCTGTGGGGTCAGCACCATTAGGATGAGACAAGAAATCACTGAGTGAGCCGGTTACTGTTGGTTTTACCTGCAGTTGGACTGCACCTGAGGAAAAAACATGTACACTCAATCCCTATCCTTTCTGTTCCTTTAACAGCAGTCTGGCGCTCCAGGAGCCTGGTGGAACCAGGCCGTGCTGTTGGGAGAGGCTTTCCTTTTTTAATTCATCTTGGATGACGCAAAATTAATACAAAATGGCTTGCGTTAGTAAAACCAAGTCCCTAGATGGAGGGCATATTAGACATGATCAGCGAAGCTAAGGTAGGCGGGCAGATCTGGCTGTACCGAGAGGCAGTGATTAACCCCATGATGCTTACCTCTTCCACAAAAATCCTCATAATCGGGACAGCACTTGCCATACTTCTTACAGTCTGAGTCACAGTCACACTCCCTCCCTCGTGCAAAGGACTCGAAGCAGCGACCTTTACAGGAAAGCTCTACCCAGAGCAAAACAAGACATTATAGATTATTAATGATGCAGCTACACCCATGTACTCATAGCCATTTCCCACCTTATAACTGGCTAGAGTTCCAAAAGTGCATTTCGGAGTTTTTTATTTGGAATTTGGAAAAATGGGTGGTTTTCCAAGTGGAGAAGTTAAGAGAGAAATATGGTGACTCAGAGAAGCTTCCCTTGCCCTTCAAGGCTCCAATAGTCACCCAAGTGCTGTTGGAGTCATTTCACATATGTATTTTGGAAAAGTGGGGACCCTTCATATGAAATCCCTCCATCCTCTCCACCTTTCACCATGCTTTGTAATAGATATTTATTCAATGAACGTTTAGATCTTACAACATTCCAAAGAGCTGGCTTAAAGTAGATTGGACACTGTTTAGGCTCAAAAATCATTTATAATGCAGAGAGTTTTATTGTGATAAACTGGGCAAGGTGGAGGGTTGAAAGATTTCAGCCTAATCCCATGGCATGGATTATGCCTTCTCATTTCAAAACAAGCCTTGGTTAGAAGCACAATAACTTAGCAAGGCCTATTTGAAACGGTTACCTCATACAACACATAACTGTACAGCAATATATTTGTCAACTTCCCATACAAATTCCAAAGTGAACATAATAACTCTGAACCACTCTTAATTGTAACTTTCAAAAGTTGGATATGAAATGTCCCTGTGTTAATAAAACGATCCAAAATGTGTTCAAGGAAAATACCATTCATAATTTAAAATTCAAACCCTTTGGGTTTTAACTGAAATTCTTCATTAAACACTATTAAGGGATCCTGTCACTAAGCAATTACATCTCTGATTCGTAGTGAATATTTACCCATTGGTATTTACTTAGTGACTCCTGAGTCACAGTATTCTCTACTTAAAACAAAACATTTTACTTAGGACTAGTCAATAACCTTGTGCACCTGACAGATTTCCAGGGCTCCCTCTCCCGCCCTCCCCCAGGAGTCATGAGCTTTGACGCCATCATTAGGTACAGCACACTGCAACATGTATGCGAGGAAGGGAAAGGCACTTGAGCAAAAAGAAGCACAAGAGTGTGGAAAAAGCACTGCAGGGGGTGCACGGGGACTCACAGAACGGTGTTGCTTGATAGGGGAGACACCAGCTGTCAGGACTTACCCACAGTGCAGGCTTTCTTGAAATCAGGGCAGCACTCCATGTAGTGTTGACAGTTATAATCACAGTTGCAGATGGCATCTCTAGAATACCCTTCCCCACATCTCCCTGCACAGCTTGGTAAATCTAAAAATTATACAATACTAGCGTAAACATGGCCAAACTGCTTCACAGGAAGGAAGAGTTCTAAATGAGAAGGATAAAGCCACTTGGTGAGGGAGAATTTTTATCAGTTGGAAAAGGATGGGAATGATGGGTAGCAATGGGTCCAGGTGGCCTTTGCCTGATCTTCCATGTGACCTTGATCGTGCCACTTTATTCTTCACTAGACAGAGAAGATAAAGACACTTTTGAGAATCAGGCAAAGCTAACGGCTTTGCATAAAGTGGGTGACATTCCTGGGGGAGGGTGGCAGCTTCAGGTCTCCCCAGACTGCTGCTGAGATGATGACGAGTTGACATTTATTGAGCATGTCTGTGCCGGGCATTGAGTCATAAATTATCTCTAACGTTTATGAAAACGTTGCCAGGAGAGTATTAGTAGCCCCTTTTGAAAGATAAGGAAGCTGGAACACATTTTAATAACTAGCTCAGGGACACTCAGCTAGTTAATAGTTCCAGGATATATGTATTATATATAGGTCAATTAATACCTACTAACTATTCGTATTGACCTCTTTTACTCTTAGAAGCATCCTGATTTGGGTAATAAATTATATGGTCACCTGGAATTTGAACTCTGATATCTCTGATTCTAAAGTCCACACTTTTCCCACCCAATCATGTTGCCTCTCATCTCTCATGTTGGGTTTAAAACAAGCTGGTCATGCCAAGCAAAAACTTCCCTAGGCTTCCTCTTCTTTTTTGAGGATAACTGGGTTCTTTAAATGTTGAGGAAATCAGATGCATACAACCATGGCTACAGTGAGTACAAAATAGATAACCATTCAAATAGCATCTGGGCATGAATATAAGAGAGATATTCTGGGTAAAACAAAACAAAAATACAAACAAAAGTGTAATGATATAAAAATATATTTGAGAATATATTTTTTAAAATCCTTGGAAAACATCTTCCTGAGAGATAACCACAAAAATGTAACAATTGAATCCATCTCTGTAATAGAAATTGGCAGGTGCAATGTCCTAAAGCCATACAGGGACGTTGAACCACACTGAAAAAATCTCAAAATAATGAGTTCAGGAAAGTGAAAGTCTTCACATGCAAAGAAAATAGTAAATATTAGGACAATCTTCACAACTTCTTTCATACATATGTGCACAATACATACAAAAATGCATATATAGTGTATGTATATAAATACATATATTATATATAAAGGAAAAGAAGAATAACAGGTTTAGGAGGCAAGACAAGCAGACAACACAACATTAAAGGCTATTCTTTTCTAGTTAACAGATTTCTGAATTAGGAAATCAGTTATCTTTATAGGAAGAGCTTCTTTTCGTAGATTAAATGACTGTCCTTTTATTCCTGTTAATTTTAACAACCAATTTTAAATTCACTCATTTAAAGGAAAGTAAAACCATTTTAGAGAACAATTGTTCTTATTACAGAGGATATATAGATTAGGAAACACTTTCAGTGTTGTGAGCCTTGTAATACTACCATGAGAGAGCAGAGGTTAGCGTGGTGGCCATAATTCCTTCCTATATATTCACATTTGCTTTCATGTGTTTTTCCATTTTATCTAAATGATTCTGAAACTATGTTCATGGCAAGCAGTTATCTCTCATGCTTAGGATTGTGGGAATTTTAACTATTTTCCTGGAAGTGTCTATTTTATAAATATAATTTCACCATAACACCCATGCATCTTGATTTTTCTTCTCTCCAGTTTTGCTTATCAAAGAAAAAAAAAGGAAAACTAAAATCCAACTCTTGGTATTATTGTTGCTAATCAACCTTGATCGCATGCTAGAGACTTTGGCTAAGGTGATTGCATTGGATGTATCTTAACATTCTCTAGTGAATAACAAGAACTGTTCATCCAGGACTGACTGTTTTTGGAAGACTGTGAATAGTTTACTATCATAATATAAGATGACATTTATGCAAGTGTAAGTCCGTATCTGGGTAGTCCTTACAAGAAAGATAGAACTTTCAAAATTAATACAAGGCCATTTGAAAATTTGTAAATGTTTACTGTAAGATACTATCTAGTCTTACATGATGCCAAAATAAATCATCAATAATTTATGTAATGTAAAAGACTAAATTTATAATAAACATGGAAGCCAAAATTACATGTTATTTCAACACTGTTCTTTTCAATTCATCTGATGATAACTGTATCACACTAGCATAGTTTTATCCTGTGTCTAAATCTTGTTGAAATTTTGGAGAACCATAAGAATAATGAGCACAAAAATTATTCTATAGAAAAGCTCAAAACTTGAAAGACTTCATAAGACATGAGAAAAAAGTGAGAAATTCAAAATGCTTATAAATACCCCACATATGCTTCACATAATTTTAAAATTGTACTATACATTAAGCTCAAGCAAATATACATTTTAGAAATCTATTCCATCGTCAAGATAATCAAAACAGAATAATTAGCAACAGTCTTTAAATAAAAGTCTTTTTGATGGTTAAGTTACCTTGAGAAGAAACTTGCTGAATCAAGAAAACAGAGAGGAGCAGCAAGTATATGGGAAGTATTTTCCACTGCATGGCTGTTTCCAAGGACCGAACCCTCACTGAAAAGAAAAGAAACAGATCAGAAAACTGTTCTTTAATCTCACCACTAATTTATCCTGTGTTACTCACTGTGTTTCAGTAACTTTTAAAAGGCTATTTAATCACAGAACCATCCCACTCCTGAAACAAGACTTTTAAAGATAATCAGCCTTAATTCTATCATAAATATTTGACCATTAGATTTAATCTTATGCAGAAGAAATCATCAAGCACCATCTTGATCATGTTAGCGACCATTTAATACTTTAGAATTCCTCTCAAATGGAAAACAGCCTTATCTCAACACTATTTAAATTATAGCATATACTTACAGGTTTAAATCCCAGCTTGGGGGGGGGGGGCGGGAATAATCAGCTTCAGTAAAATTTAGCAAACACAGAAGTGACCATTCCAACTTTCCCTGAACTCCCCGTATAATTTTGTGAGCTTCCAACAGGTGTATCCCATAGCTGTGATCCTTTTCAAAACTTCCCTTCTACTACCCTTATAAATCTTTTTCAAACCTCTTGAATAAAGCATATCCCTATTGAACTGAAAACACATTTAATTCCACGAAGCAAGTTAACTTTGACACTTACCGGTAAAAGCAATAATGAGTTTTCCCGATGTCCTGGAAGTCTTATATATCAGTGCAAATATATTGGGATGAACCAATTAGTCCAAAGGTTAGACAAAATCAACAATGACAACCTCTGAAATCAAACTTTCCTCATTTGTTGGAAGAGGGCCCAGACAGCTAGACTTAGGCAACATCTGGAAAATACTCCCATTAAGAAAAATGACTACTACAAAATAAATTTAGGGTTATTGGCCAAAACACACTTCTAATTTCTGAGTGAAATGAACAAATTGTTCTGAGGTGGTAAATAGTTCTGGCCAGTCTTGACTAGCGAGCATATCAAAGCAGCAGCGTCAAAAAATAGTCAAATGTTTGTGCCACTTCTTGCTTTTTTTTTTCCCCAGTTAAATCTAGCAAAGAGGGATTTTGAAACTGTGAATTTGTGGTGTAAATTTTCTTAACTTACACAATTAAATCAAATGCACATTTCTTGAGTATTTGCCTTCTCACTGAGCACAGAGAATATACTCCAATTTGCCGCATGGTCTAGATGGTCTACACTGGATTTTCTAGTTTCCTTTACCATGTTAAAGCAAAAACAAAAAAACAAACCCTGCTTCTTTGAAACTGTAGATTTCTCCCTTAGAGAAATCTCTAATCTCCCTTCGCCCCTTTATTTGAGCACAGCAGTGTTTGGGAACAGTCTTTAAAATTGCTAATTTAGCTTCCCTACCACAGAAAATGTGAATTGTCCTCTTGCAGAGCGAAGTTACCTCCGCTCAAGGTTGCAGCTCAGTTTAATGCCAAATGTTCCTGCTAAAATCCTATCTACGAGGGCTCCTCGGTGGTGCAGTTGGTTGAGTACTGGACCTGTGGCTTTGGCTCAGGTTACGATCTCAGGGTCATGAGATTGAGCCCCATGTCGTGCTCTGTACTCAGCAGAGTCTACTTAAGATTCTCTCTCCTTCTCCCTCTGCCCCCCACCCTTGTGTTCTTGCTCTCTCTGTCTCTCTCTCAAATAAATAAATCTTTAAGGAAAAAAAATCCTATCTACCTACATAGAGCCTACCTTGTATCCTACTACCTCCCTGAAAACTTCCCAGAGCAACCCTACCCACGTCCAGAATCACAGTCAACAAAGGAACTACGTTTTGAAGCAATCATCTGTTTGTCTCCTGCCTACTCCCCCAGACTGTGGTTTCTCCAAGGACAACCAACGTCTGTGCCTTCGTTCTGTTGCCAACATGTAGTCTGGTGCTTCACCAAGGTGGTGTGTATATTGTCTGCTCATTGAACCAAACTGTTGTATTCCACTGTGTACTAGGTATTTGGTCAGTACTGGATTTAAGTATCACAAAATGCCTTTAAGTTCAATATAATCCTCCAACGTTTAATCCTTCAAATAAAATGAAGACCCACAAATGAAAAATCTGTGACCCATTGAGGGTACATAAGGAGTAGGAGCCATAGCCAAGATTTATTTTTTTTTTTATTTTTTATTTATTTATGATAGTCACAGAGAGAGAGAGAGAGGCAGAGACATAGGCAGAGGGAGAAGCAGGCTCCATGCACTGGGAGCCCCACGTGGGATTCGATCCCGGGTCTCCAGGATCGCGCCCTAGGCCAAAGGCAGGCACTAAACCGCTGCGCCACCCAGGGATCCCCATAGCCAAGATTTAAACCCATGTCTTTTCATTTAAGGTTCTCTCCTATTTCTACAAAGTGAGGGTCACTGGAGGGGAGGTGGATGGGTGGATGGGGTAACTGGGTGATGGGCATTAAGGGGGGCACAAGATATAATGAGCACTGGATGTTGTATGAATCACAGAATTCTATCTCTAATAATTCAGTATATGTTAATGAAATTAAATTTAAATTAAAAATAAAGTTCCCTCATGTCTCTACTATATCCAGCCCCTTTTATCAAATCCATCACTCAATGTTTAATCGTAGTACTAACTTTGACTCCTTCATGTATATAATATGGGTTTATGAGATTGTGACCTTTGTTAAGACCAATTATAAGCATCTCTTTTGTTCCCACAATGCTTATTCTGGGCTAAATATATCATGTAAAAGGACAATTTAGAGACTATCTGCTCACCTCTAAATAATCTCCTTCCTCTGGGAACTACCTTCTCATCTTTAGAGGTATTTCCCTTTTAGCCACTTTCATATGTATGATTTGGCCACATTCACCATAGCTGATAGGATTAGGAAGAGAAACCTGAAATAAATTGGGTCAATATGTTTTCCTTTCCTGGAAAGTTGGAATTGTGATTCAGACATGACAAGTCTATCTAGGTAGACCTCTAACAGATAAACTTCTGTCTGTGGTCTGAAGAAGCAGAGAAAATCCTTGAGAATCAGGGGGTGCAAATGCAGGAAGTAGTCATGCAAAGTGAAGCAGAGTTCTGATAGCTTTCTGGTCTTGGTTACTCCTTGTTTCTGAGACTCAGATGTCTCCTTTCAATGTATCTTTATGGTAGGCTCCCCCTTTGGGGCTGAAGCTGACTGAAGATGCTTTCTGCTACTTAAAATCATTAATCAACACAGAGTAAAGGTATAAAAGATCCTTTTGGGTGGAGTTCAACCAAATTCTCTTCATTCTTAGCTTTATTGAGGACAAGATGGGGGAGCTAGAAGTTTTGTAATGTTTTCAAGTCAGACCTTTACAGAGTTCCCTTGTAATTTTTTCAAAATGCTGGGGATACCAGGAATAGCAGAAACATATATACACTCATAACACATATTCTTAAAATATAAACTGCTTTCTAATTATTGCCTTTTAGACCTATCTACACTATTCTTTTCTTGTTTGGACAAATTCTTGTAATGAAGGCAAATGACATTTTTTTAAAGATTTTATTTATTTATTTATTTATTTATTTATTTATTTATTTGACAGAGAGAAAGAGCACAAGCAGGGGGAGTGGCAGGCAGGTGGGGAGGGAGAAGCAGGCTCCCTGCTCTGCAGGGCTCCATGTGGGGCTTGATCCCAAGACCCTAGGATCATGATCCAAGCCAAAGGCAGATGCCTAACCAACTGAACCACCCGGATGCCCCAGCAGATGACATTCTTAACCTGACCGAAAAATCTGCTCTAGTAACACTTGTTCTTAAGTCTAGGTTCTATTCTAAAGTTGGAAACTGACAAATAAAGCAAAACACACATACACACATTTATGAACAACAACTTTAAACATATCCATTAACACATTTTCATTTTCTTCAAATGTGTTTTCTCTGCATAATAAAGAATGAAAACCTTTATTAAATGCCAAGTTCATGAGGTTTAACTTATCAATACTTGATATGCATAATTCTATTGGGTAATAAGTCTATCTAGGTAAGTAAAGTTTGCCCTTAAGGCATGGAAGCATTTTAATTTTATCTATTAACTATATCTTTCTAAACTGTACTAAATGCATCATTCTGTGAATATTGGACCAATTAACCCTCCTTGCTGATCACATAGCAATCATCCCATTAGGTTATAGGTACCCTCTTTGAGATTTCTTTTCTCATTAAAGGTATTCTTTTTAGCATTCACTTAACTCTCATTTAATTGGGACAAAAATTATCCTAGGATTGGTTTGGGGTAGGGGGAGAAGGGGAGAGGAGAGGAAAGAGAGACAGAGAGGACATAAATAATATTGGATCTTGCGCTCATCTTCTAAAGATGACCTTCACACAGATCGTCCTAACAAACATCAGTTTCTTTACTTGGCAGCAACACAGTGATGCCTTCAGAGAACACTCAAGAGTGCTTAGGGATATTTGCTCTGCATTAAATTATCCCAGACTGTTGTGCCTTCTTGGTGCATTCTGTCTCCATCTCTGCCACTAGCTGTCACTTTGCTCTGCAGCCAGTGTGTCTGTACCTAGTGGCTTCTCTCCATCTTTCCACATCTTTGATGTGTTTAATTTTCTTCCAGCAGCAGCTAGGAAAAACTGAAGCATGCCAGGGGAAAACCACAGATGTAAGCTTGCTCTTTATTGCCCTAATTTTGTTCACAATGTTCTTAGAGCACTCTAGAAGCGGACTAACTCCTCTCTTCTTATAAGGAATAGTGACCAGGATTTGGAGACTCCATCTGTTCTGTTCATGGCATTTTCACATACAGGAGAGGCTTGTGGCTCTTTCCCTGGATGTTGATCAAAAGTCTGACATTAGGTAAGAAAAGTATTGCATTTTTTTCTTGAAGACTGTGGCAGTCTGGTCATTGTTCCCAATCTTTTGTACCTTTTTCTACCTGCCTGGCTAGAGACTACATGGATGAGCTTCCTCTGCAGTAATGTGTGGCCAGATGACTGCATTTTCTCCTATGAAATGTTACTTGAAGAGATATGTGCAACTTCCACTCTCCTTTCCTCACAGAAAATCACTTCATCGGGACTTCCTGTTTTCCTCTATTCTTCCCGACTAGAGGGCAGACGTGAGAGACCAGCCTTGATCATGCAAAGAAGGATGGCAGCCTAGGGAACAGTACTGTTCATGAACACACAGGCACTCACTTTCCCTGGGCTAGTCAAGAAAACTGCATAAAAGGAAATAAATCTTCATTTTATTTGCACAACTCTAATTTGGGGTCTTTTCATTACACCAACTTAGATATTATCCTAACATAGACATCTTATGAAATTCCCAAATATTTAAAGGGTTGTATTCTAAAAGTTGATCTGGATACTGTACAACAATGTAAAGAATGAACTATTGGTAATAAACTATTGATATTGGAAAAGGATAAGCAAAATCTTTTTTACTTATAGTTGACATAATTGTGTTTGTAGAAAATCCTAAGAAACCTACAAAAAAGCTGTAAAAATTAATGAATTTAGCAAGATCAGAGGATGCAAGATTAGTAACAAGACCCATGTTGGTGCCACGTTAATGCATGAACTTGGAAGTGCTGCCTCTACTGAATGTTCTCAGAATAAGAGTTCATCTATTTATTTGTTCATTCATTCAATTCTTTTGAAGAGCAAACAGCGCTCACTACATACCAGCTCTAGAGTAAACTGCTGGAAATACACAGACATGCAAGATAGATCCTCTGGTCCCTAAGAGTTTTTGGTCAAGGAGCCAGACATTTAAACCAATAGTTTAAAAAATATGTGCAAAAGGAGGAGAAAATTCAGCCAACAGCTAAAATTGGGCTTTGGCATCAGTCAGACCATTATTCAATTCTCAGCCTCAACATTTTCTACCCAGTGGGCTTATACAACTCTCTTGACTTTCGGTTTCCTTATCTGCAAAGTGGGGGCAATTGTTCCCACTATTATTTGGCATTGTAGAGATTCATCGGAGATAAAAGAGAATTATATTAAACAGTAGTGACATGTGCTCAATAAATTGTAGGTATTATGATTGTGGCTAAGGTTATGATTAAAGAGCTGTACAAAAACTGCTATGGAAGCCTGGATGAGCAAGTGCCAACTCCACCCAAGGAATTCTTCACCAAAGGACTACATGCAATCTGGAGTCTGAAGGCTCCTATGTCTGAGAATGGAGGCAGTAGACAAAGACAATGACAGAAGGCAAGATGATATAGCACCTCTTTTTCATTATTCTTGCCTATTTGGTTTTTTTAGCCCTTGATAATCTGACTTCTTCTTGCATGGAACTGAACAGTAGAAGATAAAAAAAAAAACCTGACCTTATAATCATTCTAATTTAGGCTTTTTCTAATGGACCATCTTAGTAACTTACTAATAATAGGGTGTGTGTTGAGCATTTACTGTGTTACATGGTGCATATGTGTGAGTTCATTGAGCCTCACGGAGATCTTACGAAATAATTATTCGTATTAAACCCATTCTACCTTTAGATAGTAACTTGCTTAAAATTGCAAAACTAGACAACCAATAAATGATAAAGCAAGTATTTTAAACAAAGCCTGTCAGACTACAAAGCCCATGATTTTAACCCACATGCTACAATATGCAGGGTTAATAACTGCAGGGTTAATAACTCTTTTCTTTGTGTTCCTACCTAACTACATTTGTATTTCTCCATTGACATTTCACATTTCAATATCCATCTCTCTCCCTAGGTCATAAGCTTCTTAAGGTTCCAGAATGCTTATATCTTACTCATTTTGTAGCCTTTCCCATGGCTCACATAACTTCTTTCCCTACATGATTGGTATCTCTGCTTGTCCAAATCAACTTCAGCTTACCATCTTTCTTCTAATGACCGCTTTGCCCTCCTTATCACTATAGCATTTCAATCATTCCAGTCTACCTTACCTGGATTCCAGATGTCAAGGAAGCATACTCTGTGACAGCTCAGACAAAAACCATTACAAATGTATTTTCCAGTAGCTAACAACATGACTAATTTTTCCATAAGTGTGTGAAAGTGAAATGGGGTACTATAATAACTCAGGGTGACAAATATTTGAGATTGGGAAATTCGGAGAGTGGGAGCAACGTTCGGGTGTGGTTGAAGAACCACAGATAGGTGGGACAGGAGGGCAGTCTCCCAAGAGACATTTCATTGAGTCATTCCAAAGCAAGAACACCAGGCTCTTCAATGATATTGAATATCATGTAGTTTTGGCTCATTGTACAACATTGCATAATCATCCTTGTAAAATACCTTCCCCTGCCATGGTAGCTAATTTCTGTCAAAAAAGATTAAGAAGCAGGATATTTGAAATGACTTGTTCTAATGAAGCTTTATTAAGCCTGATAAGGGAAAGCCCAAGAGAAGTTTAAAATAAAACTCAACATCTTTCCCCTCTCTCTTGATCCTTTTTGCTGATCCCTTGTGATATTTGACACCAGAGGATCTTTACACCCTTGGGGGGCTCCAGAGATGTTAGTTGAATGAATTAATGAACAAACGTGATTGCTAATATTAGCTCTTGGTTTGCCTTTCCCCAGGACTAGAAAGAGGGCCTTATTATTTACAAACCCCTGGGTTCTCTGTGTGTCAATTAGACAGACCTCAGGAATAAAGGGGTGGAGAAAGGAGGTGAAACAAATGGTTTCTTATTTATCCTTTCATTTGTACTTTGCTCTTTCTCCAAAGGAAACATTTATGGCAGGGGCATTGATGCAGGCCAGATCTCCTATTTCTCTAACTCTTCCTTGAAGTAGGGTAGTGAAGAGCTGTGCCCTTTATGGAGGTAAATTCAAGGGCACAGTGGTGCCGCCCCAGATTCTTATCAGACTTTGGACAACACTCCCACCAAACCATGCACATTTATTGAGTACTGACTAGGTCAGGCACTTATTCTCATTAAAGCTAAACAAACAAAACCAAAACAAGACAAAATAGCAAAGTAGATTTTATTATTATTTTCTCTACAAATAAGGACAGTGCTCTAGCTTTTCCTGTGAAAATGGCAGAAGCAATTTACACAGTCTACAGAAGCAGATTTCTTTTAATATTATATTCCAAGTTCTAACACTGAATGACTTTGGATCTTTAAAATATTTTCCACTTTATAAGATAGATGTGTCTTCCTCCTTCATAGATAGCTGTCACAATGGATTCAGCAGAATATGACAAGTAACTCTAAGCTTTCTTTCTTTTTTATATAATTATAAAAATATTTAAATTGATGAAAGAAAAACTTCATCTATGATTTTACCACCCTAACACAACTGTTCACATTCCTATATAGTCTCTTCTTGAATTTGTCCCTATGCAATTAAAATTTTATTTAAATAATTTGTTCAAGATCAATAATTTAAACTGTTTTTTACTTATGAATTAGCAAACATACATTTTCTTCAGAATGTCATGTTAATTCCTGTGTAATACTCCATGTACTTGACTTACCATGATTTAATTTCATTCACCTATTTGTCTTCGTAAAACTATTTATTGGCTATTTTTTTTAATAAAAATGTGCATTTAGCTTTTTTCTCCATTGAAGAAAATTTGGGGGCTCTATGCAGAAAATACAGGACACTTGTACTTTTTTGTGTCTTTGGAAGTTAGAAGAGGCAGTCATAGAAACAATTTGAGCTTCAGCTGCATAAATTTTAACTTTGGATCTTTAAAATTTTAGTATCATACAACCTGTAATTAACTGTTCCCCCAAACTCTATGTGTTACATTATGGAGTCTTCCTCTCCTCAGTGGCCAGTGTACAATTCCAGTCTGTTTAAAAGAAATAGCTTCTCCTTGTCCTAATTTCTATACACTCCCTGGCCCTATAGTTTATACTTCTTATAGTGTGCTTAAATTTGTCCTGATTAACTATACAAATGAGATTAAGCATGCTTTCATAATGAAATTGAATTTAGAAAATATCTGTAAAGTATCCTTAGGGTTACTCTTTCTATTTTGTCTTCACAATTATTATTTTAAATGATGATATTTCACTTCAATCTTCATTTACCTATACTATTGACCTCTACACAAGTTGTTTCAGTCTCTTTGTTTATGATTTCTGCTACAATAAAGTCCTTTTTTTTTCATGCAGTTTGAATTGAAATTTACCTTTAAAATATATAGCTGTGGGAACAGCTTTATGACTCTTGATAATTATTGTCAAATTATCTTTTTATATCACAGATTCATCAAAGGCAAAGAAATTGTCTCATATGCATTTGTACCCCCAGCACCTGGCAAAGAACTTACACAAGAAGTGTTTGATAAAATATCAAGCTGAATTCAATAAAAATGTAGAACTGTCATTAGCATGAGGGGCATTTTTAAAACTCTTTTTTTCCCATCCCAACATTGGAAATGAGTTAGTACTTAGACACACACTCCTCTTTTATTCTTCCATCTGACAGTTTCCATTTGTAGAAATGAGACTTAGCTGATAGACGTGATCCCCAGCCTTGGCAAACAGGTTGTAAAAACCCAGTAAAGTAAGGAACAGTGCTGGGAATCAGGTGACTTCTGAAGGAACCTTTTATGAAATGATCCCAGAACTCAAAAAACTTGGAGCACCTGGGTGGCTCAGTTGGTTAAGCCTCTGACTTTGGTTTAGGTCATGATCCCAGGGTCCTGGAATCGAGTCCTTTGTCAGGCTCCCTGATCAGCGGGGAGTATGTTTCTCCCTTTGCCTCTGTCACCCCCCCCCCCTCCCCAGCTTGTGTTCTCTCTGTCAAATAAACAAATAAAATATTAAAAAAAATCTACCAAAAAAACTTACAATCAGCCTCCTTAGCATTGAGACAGACATTGCTGTCTACTTTAGTTCCTTTTCTTTCTTTTTTTAATGCAGAGTATATTGCTAGATATGAAAGTTAGCAGATGAACACAGAAGGTCAAGCTGTGGCATGTAGCCAAAAACTAATTTCTTGTCTACACCCTTTATCTCTTTCATTCTTCTTGTAAAGAAGAAATGTGCAGGACTTAGGGAGAAAAGAAGTGAAAGGCCAAAAAAAGATAAGTCTTGGTGTAAATAGATGGCATAGTCTTGCACGGAATCATTTATCTTACATTGATGGAAGGCAGGTAAGCATACCAGAGGGGAAAAGAGCCCAGTAATTTATATGAATGCCAGTAAAACTAAAATTTGGAATTGTTTAAAACTGTTGTGAAACCAATTGAACTATTTTATGGCTCTGTTTGCGGATCTAAAGAATTAGTTTCACACGGGAAAGTAGAGAAACTAGTGTGTCATGTAATGATCTGGAAAAGTTATTATTTTTACTTAACGACTCATTTTGCATCCCCCTTCCTGCTTTCCTAAGAGAGACTGGTTTGTTGAAATAAGATTTAATATGCCCTTAGCAAAGTAAAAGCTGGCCAGCACTCAGGTACTCTGCATAAAAAATAACAGTAGAAGGAAGCAGAGGGAGTGAGAGCTGTGTTGGAGGGAAGAGGGAGAGAGAAGGGATCTCTGATGGGAGGAGAGTGAGGCTAAAAGGAGAATTTAGATAAACAGCAACCGGCTAATGGAGATTTATTAAGTCAGGTGCTATGTGTGTGCAATGCACTCCTCCTTTCCCTGTTCCTTACATAAACCGTAATAAATTCTGCTATGTTCACAAAAGCTTTTGATATCATATATATATAAAACAACATGGGTTTGAATGGTGTGGGTCCACTTCTTTGCAGATATTTTTCAAGAAATACAGGCCAGTACAGTAAATGTATTTTCTCTTCCTTACAATTTTCTTTATAACATTTCCTTTTAGCTAGCTTACCTTATTGTAAGAATACAATATATAACACATATAATATACAAAATACGTACTAATCAACTTTATGTTATCGATATGGCTTCTGGTCAATGGTAGACTAATAGCAGTTAAGGTTTGGGAACTATAAGTTATACATTGATTTTTGACTGTGTAGGGGTCCGTGCCCTAAACCTTCGCATAATTTGAAGGTCAACTGTGTATATATGTATATGGTCATGGTTGGCCCTGGACAAAACCAGAAGCTACATATGGACTACTCTAATACTCTACTTTTTCTTTTAAAGATTTTATTTATTCATTTATTTATTTGAGAGAGAGTGAGAGAGCGCAAGAGCACAAGCCAGGCAGAGAGAGAGGGAGAAGCAGACTCCTTGCTAAACAGGGAGCCCGATACAGGGTTCAACCCCAAGACCCTGGGATCATAACCTGAGCCATAGGCAGACACTAAACCAACTGAGCCACCCAACATAGCCACCCACTATGCCTTTCTAGTACCTTACTTCCAAGGAAACTGAATGAGATAACATTACAACCCAGAGTCCTGGGATGAGGTATCTAAGGACTGGAGTGTGGGCTTTTTTGTTGTTGTTTATACTTTATTGTTGAACAAAACAATAGTTAATCATGATATAAAGAAAACAATTCTAACATGTGAAAACTTTTAAATATAAAAAGGACAAGGTAAGAATGGCTGTTTGCTGTTCATGGATTATGGCCAATTCCTTCCTTGTTGATGGCGATTCTTATAAGTGATGCACTGTTACAAACCGGAATGAAGTCGGACAGCCAGAGTGACTCACCAAAGGGATAATGAGAAATTGGTTGACAAACTACATCAACTTCTGGGTAATAGATCACTTTATGTCATCTGGCTGCAGCTATTAGGCCTCTCCCTTGCTCTTGGAATTTCACCTGAACATCCCTTTTCTGTTTCATTGCATCAAGGAAAGTTGAGTTCAATTTGCATTTTTTAAAAATTAAGATACAATTGATATATGACCTTATGTATATTTCAGGTTTACAACATTGAAATTCAGTATCTGTATGCACTACAAAGTGATCACCATGAAAATTTACCATTCATCACCGTAAAATTGATCCCTTCACCCATTTCACCTTCCTCTCATCCCCTTTCCCCTCTGGCAACCACCAATCTGTTCTCAGTATCCATGTGTTTTATTTGTTTCGCTCTGGTTTTAAATCATTATTTTCTTTTACAAGTTGAATCATAAAGCATTTGTCTTTATCTACCTTACTTCGGTTAGCCTGATACCTTCAAGGTCCATCCATGTTGTTGCAAACAGCAAGATTTCATTCCTTTTTGTGGCTGAGTAATACCCCATTATAGATACCACATCTTTTTTGGCCATTCATCCATTGGTTGACATTTAAGTTGTTTTCATTTTTTAGCTATTGTAAATATTGCTGCAATGAACACAGGGGTGCATATATCTTTTCAAATCAATGTTTTTGTATGCTTCAGATAAATACCCAGAAGTGAAAGTGGAATTTCTGCATCATGTTGTTGTTCCAGTCTTACTTTTTGAGGAATCTCCATGCTGTTCTCCTTAGCAGATATATTAATTTATATTCTCAACAATAATGCACGAGCATTCCCTTTTCTCCACATTCTCTCCAACACTTGTTATTTCTTGTCTTTTTGATAGTAGCCATTCTAACTGGTGTGAAATGAGAGCTCACTGGGGTTTTGATCTGCATTTCCCTTATCATTTGTGATGTTGAACATCTTTTCATGCACCTGTTCCCCATCTGTATGTCTTTTTTGGAAAACTGTCAATTCAGATTCTCTGCCCAGTTTTTTAAATTGGGCTTTTTATTATTGAATTGTAGTTCTTTATATATATAATTTTGGATATTTATCCTTTGTTGGATATATGATTTGTCAAAATCTTCTGCCGTTCAGTAGGTTGCCTTTTTGTTTTGATAATGGTTTCCTTCACTATACAAGAGTTTTTTAGTTCGAGGTATCCTATTTGTTTATTTTTTGCTTTTGTTTCCCTTGCCTTTAGAGTTAGATCCACAAAAATATCCCTAAGAATAATGCTAAGGAGCTTACCACCTATGTTTTCTTCTAGGAATGTTATGGTTTCAGGTCTGACATTCAAGTCTTTACTACATTTGGGGTTAATTTTTGGTGTAAGATAGTGGTCTAGTTTCATTCTTTTGCCAATGGTTATTCACATTTCCCTACAGTACTTACTAAAGAGATTGTCTTTTTTACATTGTATGTTCTTGGGTCTTTTGTTGTAAATTAATTGTCCATATACCTATGGGTTTAATTCTGGGCTCTCAATTCTGTTCCATTGATCTCTGTGTCTGTTTTTATGCCAATACCATACAGTTTGATTATCATAGCTTTGTAGCATAGTTTGAAATCAGGGCATGTGATACCTCTAGTTTTGTTCTTCTTTGTTGGAATTGCTTTGACTATTCAGGATCTTTTATGATTCATACAAATTTTAGGATTATTTGTTCTAGTGGCATGAAAAATGCCATTGGAATTCTGATAGAGATTGCCTTGAATCTGTAGATTGCTTTGAGAGGTATGAACATTTTAACAATATTAATCCTTTTAATCTGTGAGCATGAAATATCTTTCCCTTTATTTACATCTTCAGTTTCTTTCATCAGTGTCTTAGTTTTCAATGTGCATGTCTTTCACCTCCTTGGTTAAATTTATTCCTAAATATTTTATTCTTTTTGATGCAATTATAAATGGGGTTATTTTCTTAATTTTTCTTTGTGGTAATTCATTATTAGCATATAGAGACACCATGATTTCTATATATTGATTTTGTACCATACTACTTTACTGAATTCACTTATTAGTTCTAATGGGTTTTTTTGTGGAGTTTTTGAGTTTTCTATATATAGTATCATGTCATCTGCCAGTATGATACTTTTATTTCTCCCTTTCCAATTTAGATGTCTTTTTTTTAAATTTTATTTCCTTGCCTAATTGCTCTGACTAGAACTTCAAGTAGTATGTGAATAAATGTGGTAAGAGTAGGCATCCTTGTCTTGTTCCTAATCCTAGAGGAAAAACTTTCAGCTTTTTACCATTGAGAATGATGTTAGCTATGGGTTTGTCATATAAGGCCTTTATTGCATTTAGGTACCTTCCCTTCACACCCATTTTTTGAGACTTTTGATTTAAATGGATGCTGAATTTTGTCAAATGTTTTTTCTATATTTAGTGAGATAATCATATGATTTTCATTCTTCATTTTGTTAATGTGGTATATCACATTAATTGATTTGCCAATGTTGAACCATCCTTGTATCCCTGGAGTAAATCCCACTCATTCATGGTGTACAGTCTTTTTAATGGACTGATAAATTTGGTTTGCTAATATTTTGTTGAGGTTTTTGCATTAATGTTCATGTAATTTTCTTTTAGAGGGGAGTCCTTGTCTGGTTTTAGTATCAGCGTAAGGCTGGCCTCATAAAATGTAACTCTAATTTTTTAAAGCCTCTAACAGAAAGCAAACCTATGAATCAAAGGCTCAATGGGATGACTTAATCATTAATACAGGCTTCCTGCCATTGGCAACACACCAAATCATTCACTTGTTCAGATTTCATTTTAGAAGCTAGCTAGTGTTAATTATTTGCAGCTGTTGCTGAGCTTTCTGTGACAACCAACGGGCTCTACCCTAGCAGTCTGACAAGACTGACAGGCGCATATGGAGTTATTGACTGAATCTTATGAAAACCAGCAGCAGTCAGAATATAAAAGTTAAAGTTATATGGGGGGAATCCTAAGAGAAATCTCAAAGGGAAAAAAAATATCGGTAGAAAAGTATATTTTGCCTAACAGCAGCCAACTCCAGAACTAAGAGTAAGTACCAGAAGGGAATTATAAAGTGTAATAAAAAGTAATGATTAGTGTTGGGGGCTAAGGAAGGAAAGAATGAGTCACCATACTGAAACTCGAACCTCTCCATGGTGGCAGGTTGGAGGTGGGGAGCAACCCAACCCCTTTGCCAGTCCACCAACAAGAGTAAGTGAGCGGATATTTTAGATCTAGTAACCACCTTGAGATAGAAATGAGATGTTGCTGAACAAGGGAAGGAGGTAAGGACACTGTGGCAGGCCTGACTAGGTGGAGTGCCATCTGGTGGACATTTGACCACACCCCTCTGGAAATACTTAACCACTTACATCCTTTCTCCACAGACAAAATGTTTGTGTTTGGAAAACCAGAAGTCAGAAGAGGTGTCTTTTTCACTTTCTACTTTTTGATTCAAAGCTATTTGACTGGCCGGTGCCTCAGAAAATTGTGTTATAATTAATAGTATATAATTATAATAAATATAAATATAATAATTTATAATAAAATAATTAGAATTTATAATTAATACATTTTGTGACATTGAGTTTTCATGTGTTTTTGAAAAAAATCTATGTATTTTCAAAAATATAAATTTTATAGTTCATGTTAAGATAGACTAAGGCAGCTCTATTTCAGTCATTCAGAGAGCAGACATTAGAGTTAAATCATTTTTCTTCATTCTTGTACAGTCGATAGGGGGTTAGCAAATAATATCCTGAAATAAATTCAGGAAAATTTAGGATTTTTTTTTTTTTTTTAGTTAAATTGCATCAAATAAGTAATCTCTCATAAACTGGAACCATCCATAACTCACCCTTGACTCTTAGGGTTTATAGTCAAAGAGTTGGAGAGAGCTACTTCACATCAAACTGTGTTCCATGTCTCTTGGTTTTCTAATTATGCTGACTTTTGAATCTAATACTTTCTTCCCTTAGGCAACCCTCCCTCACCTCCCCTCAGGCCTCAATGTCCTGAGGCTCTGGTCTCCTATCAAAGCCATCTTATCAAAAGCTAGTCTTTAGAAAGGAAAGGAGTAAATTCAACAATGCAGCTAATAAATATGTGTGATCTTCCTCAGTTCAATTTGAATTTTAATAAAAATCACAAAGTCCCATTAAAAACATCTCCAAAGCAATTTGTCAGACAAAATCACTCTAAGGAGTCAAAATTTTATTTCAAGCCTGCTGCCAAGAAAATGTTCCCTGAGAAAACAACTGAATGATGCATCTCCTGGTAGAGATGTTTAACAGGAAAGCAAAGAATATAAACTCATAGTTAGATTAGATGAGAGAATAGAGTATAGTCTAAGTTCATAAGACTCTTTGAGGAACTAAAGGGCACAGGTTATTAGGTTTCTCTCAGGGCTGAGAGACAAGGGGTGGGGGTTCCCAGAAGTGGTTCTTCAACTCATTAACATTTATCAAGTATAATTCGGATTTTTTTCTCGGAAGGAATAGCTCATTGCATTAGATCATAAACTTCTGCCCAGCTCAGTACTAGGACTATTTTTTTTTCTCATATTTTAACCTAGATATTTTTTTGTAGTTTTCTTTAACTCTTTTTCAGACATTAAGAAATGTCCAATTCAAGTAAAGAAAACCCTATTTTGAAAAAAAACGTGGAAACCTGTAACTGCAATTACAACGTCAGCCTTTGCCTATGTGAATTTAATAAGCCAGGCTTCACACTTTCGTTTTTAACTATGGGAAAAGGACCCATGGCTAGCTTGTGACTGATACAACATCAAGCAGGAAGTTAGGAGCAGAGATGAGTAAAATTTCTCTTAGGAATATTAACTTGTACAATCAAGGATCATGACCTAAGCCAAAGGCAGATGCACAACCAACTGAGCCACCCAGGGGGCCCTATTCCATGAGTTTTAAGAGTTATTTGATGTGGGATGTCTGGGTGGCTCAGCGGTAGAACACCTGCCTTTGGCTCAGGGCCTGATCCTGGAGTCCCAGGATTGAGTCCCACATCGGGCTTCCTGCATGGAGCCTGCTTCTCCCTCTGCCTGTGTCTCTGCCTCTCTCACTCTCTCTCTGTGTCTCTCATGAATAAATAAATAAAATCATTAAAGAAAAAAAGAGTTAGTTGATGTGACACCAAACTCCATTGTCTTCAGAGATTTAACAGATGGACATGTGAAACAGAATGACATTTTCCAATACAAAATGAGTTTCAAGCAGAGAAGGAAAAATGTAGGTTGGAATCAAAAAAGTTCACTGTTACATTGTACAATCTCATCTTGACATTTTACTGAGCTTCTCTCTACTCCCGAACCCCATCCAACCTTCACTGGGTGTCAAACTTTAATATGAAGCTCTTCTCCTTTTTCCTTTTTCCACAAAAAAATGTCATCTGTACATACAGCATTTGTATAAATTTGTGCACTTCTGTGACAATTTCACAAGTAGTAGAAAAGAGATTCCTTTGTGTTCCTACCAACACTAATTTTCCTCCTTTCTCCATAGCCTTCCAAAATATTTTACAAAATGATTTTGACGATAAGTAATTAGGATCTGCAGATGATCAAATGACACCTAACTATTCATATTGGTTGCTAGAAAGGTTAAGGCTAATTTATGTCAACTACATCAATAGTCTTTTGATCATCTAAGTATTTCTATAGAGTAGCATGGAACTCCAAAATCTCAACAAATCAATAAAATCAATTCTTTGTTAAGAAATGAAAGGGACATAGGAGATTTCTTTATTATTATTTTTAGAAGATATAAATATATATATATATATTTAATATTCCATCCATTCATTCACGAGAGACACACACAGAGAGAGAGGCAGAGACACAGGCAGAGGGAGAAGCAGGCCCCATGCAGGGAGCCCAACGCGGGACTCGATCCCGGGTCCCCAGTATCATGCCCTGGGCCAAAGGCAATGCTAAACTGCTGAGCCACCAGGGCTGCCCAGGAGATTTCTTTAGAAGGTTTTAATAGACACTATCCATTTTTCTTGTCCACCATATCAAAATAATGTAAACAGTAAAGAGTTTATGAGAAAGAAAATATTTTCACATGTTTATGATATGAATGCAAAAGTCATGACAATGTCCAGTCAATATCCAAATGATGATATACAACAGGGCTGGAAAGGAAAGACTATCACAACATCTCACAAACATCACTGGAATAAATAAAAAATATGGGGCCAGTTAAGTCAAGTCCTCACATGGATCAAGTCCTCACATGGAAATTAAAGAAGAGAAACTGGGCATATAGCTGGATTGCCTTTACTAGCATTCTTTATGATTAGATGGGGCCATCTAACTGTACTGGATCGTGGACAGAAGTGCTCTCTACTACCCCTTTCATCAGGCCCAAAGCAGAGGACTCCAAAGCCCTAGGTGGCAAGCTACGACGTGGAAGAAGCCTGAATTTCTGGATGCATATGGATTGGAGGCTCCCTCTCCTAGTCTCTGCATTAGATTGTGCAATTAATAAGAAAAACACCTTAATTGTGCTATAGAGATTTGGGAGGTGGTGGTTATTGTTGCTGTTGACTTAATAGCAGTTAGCATTGCCTGACTAATCTTACACAACTGGTAAGTTAGATGTAAACGGATTTTTCTTCCAGTGAAGTAGAGCACACCCTTGAGATAAAATTAAAAAACACTCCTACCTCTGGTGAGTAATTTTATGAAGTGTCTGTGGCAACTGGTAAAAAGACTGAATGGAAAGTCCCCTTGCATCAAGCTGTGAGAAGTGTTATGCCTTTTCAGTTTGGCCACTCAGAATTGATCCTGGACTTCAGCATTTTGGAAACGTCAAAATATTATGGAGAGGAGTTTAAATTATACCATTCCACGGTGTATTACATTGTTTTCGCTCAACACTTGAAAACACTCACTCTACTCTCTTGTTTGCACGGTTTCTGAGAAGTCAGAATAATTCTTATCGTTGTTCCTCTGTAAGTAAGACTTTCTGTGCCTCTGGCTTCTTGGGGTTTTTAAAAATATGATATGCCTAGGTGTAGTGTGTTTGTTTTGTTTTGACATTTATCCTGCTTGGTATTCTCTGAGCTTCCTGAATCTGCAGTTTGGTTTCTGACATTAATTTGGGAGTGATTCTCAGACATTATTGTTTCAAATATTTTTTTCTGTTCCTTTCTCTCTTTCTTCTTCTGTTTCTATTATGGGTATATTATATATTTTGTAGTTGCCCGCAAATGTTGGAGGGTTGCAGGGTTCTTGTCTGGTGGAGTCAAAGAATGAATCTTGCAGACACAAAAGGGTGAAGTGATAGTTTATTAAGTGAAGGTGAGAACAGAAAGAAAGCTCTCTAGAGAGAGAGGGATCCCAAATGGGTCACCACTGGGGGCATTTAGGTCGGTCTTTTATAGAGAACTGGTCAGAACTTAAATCTTCTTGATGTCATCTCTGACAGTTCCATGATTACTTTTCCTTTGAGTATCTCATATCTGATGTTTAAGACGAATGAGGTGGTCTGGTGATGTTCCCTTCTCTCTGGTTTCATTACACCTCAGCTTTTCTGGGATTTTTGGTGAGCCAGATCACGTAGCCCCCTACTTATCTTTCCCTACCTAGCCCCACCTATCCTTTACTCAAAACTTCTGGATATTCTGTAATTTTTTCAGTCTTTGTTCTCTGCTTTACAATTTTAAAGGATTCTATAGATATATCCAATATATGTATATTGATATATCAAGCTCAAAGAGTCTTTCTTCAGCCATGTCCAGTTTACTAATAAGTCCATTAAAGGTATTCTTCATTTCTATCACAGTGTTCTTGTTCTCTAGAATTTCTTTTTCTCTTTCTTTCTTTCAATTTTATTTATTTATTCATGAGAGACACACAGAGAGAAGCAGAGGCATGGGCAGAGGAAGAGGAAGAGGAAGAAGATGTGACACTCAATCCTAGGATCCTGGGATCATGGCCTGAGCCAAAGGCAGATGGCCAACCAGTGAGCCACCCAGGTGCCACTTTTTGGTTCTTTCTTAAGATTTTCCATTTCTCTGCTAACTTTCTCTGCTATCTACTTTATCCATTAGAGCCCTTAGCATATTAATCATAGGTATTTTAAATTTCTGATCTGTTAATTCCAATATCCCTGTCATATCTGGTTGTGCTTGCTCTGTATCTTCAGACTGTATTTTTGTCTTTTGCTATATCTTATAATTTTTGCTTAGAGCCAGAAATGATGTACTTTGTAAAAAGAACTGTGATAGATACGCTTTTAATAATGTGATGATGACACGTTAGGGGAGGGGAAGAGCTCTACAGACTTATATTTATTTAAAGATTTTAAAAATTTTTATTATTTATTTGAGAGGGAGAGAACATGTGAGAGAGTACAAGCAAGAGAAGCTGCAAAGGGAGAAGGAGAAGCAGACTCCTGGAGCCTCTGACATGGGGCTTGATCCCAGGACCCTGAGATCATGACCTGAGCTGAAGGCAGATGCTTAATCAACTGAGCCACTCAGGTGCCCCAAGTGGGGCCCTAAAGTCTTATGATTAGGTCTCAGTCTTTTAGTAAACCTTTATTTACCTCTGGACTATAAACTTCACAAGTGATTCTCTGACTCCCCCAACCCAACTTCCAAATACACACATACTTATGTGTTACCAGATGGCTAGAATGGGCTGGAGTTGGGCATTTCCCTTTCCCTGACTCAGCCTCTGATAAAACCCCTCTGGTTAAATAGTTTCTCCTGAGAACAGTGTACTCTAGGAGCACCTGAATGGCACAGTTGGTTAAGCATCTGACTGTTGATTTCGACTCAGGCCCAGATCTCAGGGTTGTGAGATAGAGTCCGCCTCAGGCTCCTTGCTGAGCAAGGAGCAAGTCTCAGTGAGCTTGAGACTCTCTCAATCTCTCTCTCTCTCTCTCTCTGCCTCTCCTCCACTCAAATAAGTAAATAAATCTTGAAAGAAAGAATAGCATGCTCCAGTGTATTTCAAAATGGTTCCTTTTTCCCTCCTGCTGCTGATAGCACTAGATTTTTTTCTGGTATTTACTGTAGAACCTGGTCAAACTCCTTAAGGAAAAACAGAAGGATGCCTCCCCACCCCCACCCCATGACTTGGTCCCTTTCAAGTTTTTAACTGTCAGACTTGTCCAATCTGAGCCTCCAGGATTTACCAATTACTGTCCTGGTTTTTCTATGCTGGTATTATTTCCCACAGAGTTTTGGGTCAGAGTTTCTGTTCTGGTAAATTGTGATTACCTGTATTCATTTGTAGATCTTTCCAATTTGGAGGGCAGTGGTTTATCCTGTAAGCTCATTTCTCTTATGAATTCAATAAGAGTTGAATTTTTAGTCTATTTAGCATTTTTAAAAAGATTTATTTATTTGACAGAGAGCACAGCAGGAAGAGGGAGAGTGAGAAACCGACACCCTGCTGAGTTGAGAGCCTGATGTGGGGCTCAATCCCAGGACCCTGGGCTCATGACCTGAGCTGAACACAGGTGCTTAACTGACTGAGCTACCCAGGGCCCTTACTATTTAGCTTTTTACCTGTTGTTAGGATGGAGTGACTTCTGAGATCATGATCTGAGCTGAAACCAAGTTAGATGCCCAAGCAACTGTGCCACTCAGAGTACCCAAGTGTCATGCATTGCATTCCCCATCATTTCTTTGAGTGCTTCCTTCTTTCTGACATTACAGGATGTTTCAGTATTGTATTCTTCCTGCAGCCCTGGAATCAATTGCTTCTCGAAGGAGCCTTGGTTTTTTTTCTTTTCTCTTGTTTCTCCTCCCTTTTTTTTTTTTTTCTTTTTTTGAGAATGTTGTTTAGAAACCAAAATCTGGGGATGCTTGGGTGGCTCAGCTGTTGAGCATCTGTCTTTGGCTCAGGTTATGATCCCGGAGTCCCGGGATCAAGTCCTGCATTGGGCTCCCTGTGGGAAGCATGCTTCTTCCTCTACCTGTGTCTCTGCCTCTCTCTGTATCTCTCATGAATAAATAAAATCTTAAAAAAAAAAAAAAGAAACCAAAATCTGAGCACTAGATGTGTTCCTGGGTGCTAGACCCTCTCAGAGGACAGAGCCAAAGAAAAAAAAGCACACACACAATCACACACGATGTCTCTTTCTATATCTATTCATCTGCATGTATATTAAAATCGTGAGATCATGCTAATAACTTCAGCTTCATCCCAGCTGTTCATTCTATTCTTTACCCCTTCTTTATCTGTAACCCTTCTCTCCAGCAGTGAGAAGCTTGGCTCTCATTACCCATCATATATTTGCTTAATTGGTTAGTCCTAGAATACACATAAAGTAGTTTCAAATGTTCACCCATATGCTTGCAAAAAACAAATATCCTAATTCAATGCTGTGTTTCTGTGTAGTTCTTTTGGTCTTTAATTTTGGGGTATATACTTTATACTATTATCCAAAGTTACTTGAGTTAGTTTGGTTTGTTCCTCATTCACCTCAGTGGGGTTACACTTTTCCTTATGTCATTTCTCTCATCCCTTTTGCTTTTCCCACCATGTTTATTCCGGTTCCTTATGGCAATCGATCTTAGGAGTTTCAGAATTATCCCTCTTGTGTTTTTGTTTATTTGTACAATGCAGCAGAAACATATATTTTCTTATTTCTCCTCCCTTCATATTACAAGTACTTATTTACACATCAATTATTTTAAAGATTATATTCATTTATTAGAGAGAGAGAGATAGCATGAGAAGGGAAGAGACAGAGGGAGAGGGAGAAGCAGGCTCTCCACTGAGGAGGGAGCCTAATGCGGACTCAATCCCAGGACCCAGATATCATGACCTGAGTTGAAGGCAGACACTTAATTGACTGAGCCACCCACATGTACCTGCATTTTGACTTTTTATTTAATAATTATTTTGGAAAATAGTCTGGAATGTTCATAGAGATCTTACTTATTATTTTTACAGTTGTATAGTACTCCATTGTACAGATGTACCATCACTTATCCAACTACTGTTCTCTATATAAACATTTAGAGAGCCTCCCATATTTCTCGATTATGTGCAATGCTACCGTGAATAACCTTATATATAATTATTTTGTATTGTTGGAGGTATATTTTCAGGGTAAATTGCCTGAGTTGGGATTATTAGATCAAATTACTAGCAAAATTAAGTACTTGAGGCACCTGACTGGCTCAGTGGTTGAGCATGTAACTCTTGATCTCAGAGTGATAAGTGCAAGCCCCTTGTTGGCTGTGGAGCCAACTTAGAAAACTAAAACTAAAATTAAAAAAAATTAAGTGCTTATATTGTTTTGTTAGAATTTGCCAAATTTGGGACACCTGGGTGGCTCAGCAGTTGAGCATCTGTCTTTGGCCCAGGGCATGATCCTAGAGTTTCAGGATTGAGACCCACATCGGGCTCCCTGCATGGAGCCTGCTTCTCCTCTGCCTGTGTCTCTGCCTTTCTCTCTCTGTCTCTCATGAATAAATAAAGTCTTTTAAAAAAACCCAGAATTTGCCAAATTTTCCTCAAACCATTCCACGAACAATATATGAAAGCTTGTTTCCTCACAGCCATCACCAGAATGCTTTGCCATGCTTTCAATTTTTTTGCCAGTAGATAGAAGACAAATATATTTAAATGTAGTTTTTTTTTAAAGATTTTATTCATTTATTCATGAAAGACACACACACACAGAGAGGCAGAAACAGGCAGAGGGAGAAGCAGGCTCCATGCAGGGAGCCCGATGTGGGACTTGATCCTGGGACTCCAGGATCGCTGGAGCCACCCAGACGTCCCTTGAATGTAATTTTAATTTGCATTTGTCTAATTATAAGTAACTTTGAACATTGTTCCCCATGTTCAAAACTATTATCACACCTTTGTGTGTCAGTGCGAATTATCTATTCATGTATTTAAATTTTTTTCAATCAGTTTTTTTCTTCTTTTCTCCTTAATTTTTTAAAAAAGATTTTATTTATGTATTCATGAAAGACACACAGAGAGAGGTAGAGACATAGGCAGAGGGAGAAGCAAGTTCCACTCAGGGAGCCTGATATGGGACTCGATCCCAGGTCTCCAGGATCACGCCCTGGGCCAAAGGCAGGCGCTCAACTGCAGAGCCACCCAGGTGTCCCTCTCCTTGATTTTTAAAGTGCTACTTACATATTATAGATATTACATCTTCATATTGATGGCACTAATTTTGAGCCACTAACTAAAATATTAAATTTAAACAAAGCATCTCTTCATCTTTCATCTTGCTTCCAATTTATATCTTAGGTCAAGAGGCAACAATGTAGGCAGCTTTCTCTGAAAGCTTTGTCTTTGTCTATGAAATCTGACTGCAAATCATTTTGATAAGATTGCTCATCGTATTCGTTTCTTCATATCACCATTGTCTTACTTCAGTTTTATAATCACATAATATATCTGCCTGATTAATGGTTCTACTAGTACTTAAAAGTGATATAATTTTGTATATCCCTGATGCCTGCACAAGGCAGATACAGTGGATTCTCAAGACTCGGATGCCCAGTTGGCTAAGTGACTGACTCTTGGTTTCAGCTCAGGTCATGATCTCAGGGTCATGAAATTGAGCACCACATCAGGCTCCACATGAGATTCTCTCTCCCTCTGCCCCTTCTGCTTGTGCTCTCCCTCTCTAAATAAAAGAGAAAAGTAAAATATTTGCTAAGCTATAAAGGATGCTAAAGGAAGAAAATAGGGATGCCTGGGTGGCTCAGCAGTTAAGCGTCTGCCTTTGGCCCCGGGCATGATCCTGGGGACCCCAGATTGAGCCCTACATGGGGCTCCCTGCATGGAGCCTGCTTCTCCCTCTGCCTATGTCTCTGCCTCTCTCTCTGTGTGTCTTTCATGAATAAATAAATAAAATCTTTTTTTTTAAATAAATAAAATCTTAAAAAAAATAAAGGAAAAAATAGAACTTGGTTATTCTTTATAAGAATGAAGAAGAGAACAAATACATATTAACCTTTATTTGTGGATTGTTTCTAGAAATTTAAAGCAGCATGGTAAAAACACATGATAAGAGGCATAATGTAAAAAAAAAAAAGAAGCATAATGTAAGTTAGAAGAGAGAATGTCGGTGCAAAGAAGCAGCTAAGGTAGGACTAAATGCTGGAGATAAGGAGGCTAAGGCACAAATGTATTACTTGATCTCTACATTTGCTAAGAATGGAAAGTAAATTTTTTGCTTAATAGAGCACAATTATGGTTACATTTATGAAGCCAGGATAGCTTACTTCTTCAAGATCAGTTTGAAACTGAGGTTTCATACCTAAATGTGAAGTAGTATCGGTTTTTGTTTTGTTTTGTTTGGTTCTTGTTTTAGAGCTAGCAGTATCACTATCAGGTTTTATTCTATTTTTTTAAAGATTTTATGTATTCATTCATGAGAGACACAGAGAGAGAGACAGAGAGAGAGAGAGAGGCAGAGGCACAGGCAGAGGGAGAAGCAGGATCCATGCAGGGAGCCTGACATGGGACTCAATCCCAGGACTCCAGGATCACGCCCTGGGCCAAAGGTAAGCGCTAAACCGCTGAGCCACCCAGGGATCCCCACTATCAGATTTTAAATAATAAGTTGCATCCTTAATTGTAAGCAAATGTTTAAAGGGCAGCTGGCAAATCCGATATACCACAAAAAATATACAAAGAATGAGAGAGAATAAGAGGAAGAATGTTCCACTCTTGGCTTTCTTTGGTCTTTTTGGAATATTGCTAATGAACCCCATCTGTATCAGCTTCTGAGTCTTTGCAACTTGTCTTTGGTTGGACTCATAGCCCTACTTTTCTTTTATGGAAAATAGCAGTCTAAAACCAAGCCTTCCCATAGGAAGAGGTTGCCAAGCCATGTGCAGCCCCTCTGGGGACCAGAGCAGTTTACCATACCTCATTACAGGCAGGCAGATGTGCCCTACATAAAGACCAATAACTGCCCACCAGACAATAAGAGAAGACAAATTATCATTAAAAATAAATTTTACTACAGTACTTAAAGGAAAAACAGATTTAGTCTCAGAGTACTGAAGTTATATCTCCAGGAAAGCAACAAACTGCCCCTGAGGGCGCTGTAAATGCCTTGGTTTAGTCCTCCCAGTTTCCTATGCTTTCTTGTTTCCTTTACTGCAGGCCTAATCAGAACCTTTAATATGCAGTTACTATGCAGCAGATTTTCTAGAAGGAGGATGTTATAAAAAGCATTTTCCCAATGTATCTTGAAATATGTGGGAACATTTTCACAGGCCAATAGTTTTCAAACTTCAGCATGCATCAGAATGGGCAGCCTTGCTGGCTCAGCGGTTTAGCACAGACTTTAGCCCAGGGCATGATTCTGGAGACCTGGGATCGAGTCCCATATCAGGCTCCCTGCATGGAGCCTACTTCTCCCTCTGCCTGTGTCTCTGCCTCTCTCTCTCTCTCTCTCTCTCTCTCTGTGTGTATCTCATGAATAAATAAATAAAATCTTAAAAAAAAAAAAAAAGAATCGCCTGAATGACTTCCTAAAAACATAGTGCTCCCCTACCCTGAGCAGAGCTTCTGATTTAGTAAGACTGTGGGGGCCCCAAGAATCTACATTTCTAACAAGTGTGCATGTGATGCTGATGCTTCCAGTCTAGGGACCTTTTGGGGACCACTGGTCTTAGTATATGATACCCAAACCATTTTGGTTGAAATACATTTTCAAAGGTCCTTTGTATCTTTCAACTTCCAATAAGAGGCAAACTAAAAAATAGGTCTCACCTTGTTAAAATTTTTGTTATTGTCATTAAATCTCAATCTAGTATTTTCTTTCTTTTTTCCCCTTCAATAAAGTATTTTTAAAAGTGAAGACCAAGAGCTACTAATAATGTCTTAAGAGTCTCCAGAGACCCACAGTTGTTTTATGATAACATATGATGTGAATAATATGACAATGTCTGTTTTCTAACAGGAAAAAGAACATTGACTTAATGATATTCCATTAGCTCAGGTTTCATGCCACGGTTTCTCATTAAGAGAAGCCGCAGTCTTTTTACAAACAATGGAGATTTTTGCATCAGAACGTATTCATTGTACAAGTGTGTGTTTGTTGGGGTTTGTTTATTTTTTTTTTATTTTTTATTTTTTTTAAAATTTTTTAATTATTTATGATAGTCACACACACAGAGAGAGAGAGAGAGAGAGAGAGAGAGGCAGAGACATAGGCAGAGGGAAAAGCAGGCTCCATGCACCGGGAGCCCGACATGGGACTCGATCCCCGGTCTCCAGGATCACGCCCTGGGCCAAAGGCAGGTGCCAAACCGCTGCGCCACCCAGGGATCCCCCGGGGTTTGTTTATTTTTGTTTTTCTTTTAAATTTTGGTCCCATTAAAAAAGTGTTTAGAAAAAAAAAAAGCACTTCTAAGCACTTCTTGGAGGTGCTTAAGTTTCTTTGTGGTCTTGACTAATGAATGAAGGTGGTGGAGGTTTCAGCCAAGAACTCTGAGAGCTGCAACTCCTGTGAATCAAATACCAAACCTAGTTTACAAACCAACTTTAGATAAAGGTAATTGCAGCTCATAGATTAGTCCCTTTTAGTTCTAGGTGTCTAGGGGTGCTTTCGGGCCAGATAAGGCCATACAAACCCCTTTCTCAAACATGCATCTATTTGCCCTGATCCTGAGCTTCAAGAAGGGAACCAAATTTGAAGTTCAGTTTTATTATCATGTGAATGATTGTCAGTAATAATCCAGGTTCATGTTGTTATTCCAAAGCCTCTGAAATAGGATGTATTTCAGAATTAAGAATTCAAAAAAAAAAAAAAGAATTCAGAATTTCTAGCACTTTGGAATGGTAAACAGTGAACACATTTTGTAACAGGTAACACCTCTAGCAGAGTCCAGGACAACATCTGATGAAAAAGTGCATTAATGTTTCTGCAGAAAAATATATGAATAGCTAGACTAAGTGACAAAAATAAAGATGTTATAAAGTCATAAGGAAGAGAAAGATCCATTTATTATATTCATTGGAAAAATCTGCATGTAAGTGGACTTGGGCGGTTCAAACCTGTGCTGTTCAAGGGGTGTACTGCATTCGCAGAGGCATGCACCCGTCACCACTAGCTGATTTTCGAATTTATTCATTATTCCCCATTTCTCCCTCCTTCTGACCCAGGCAACTGTAAATCTACTTTCTATCACTATGGATTTGTCTATTCTGGACATTTTATATAATTGCAATTACACAACATGAGGCCTTTTATGTCTGCCTTCCTTAATTTAGCACTCTGTTTTCAGAACTTTCTTGAATTGTAGAATTGTAAGGTTTGTCTAAGAATATAAATCATGCTCTCCTTCCCCTCCCTAGTTTTCTTAGCTACTTTTTCAGTGTATATATGACTTAACTGAAAATATAATTTTCTCCATATATGGTAAGAAAGTATTGATGTGGAGGTGATAGTTAAGTGTGAGTATTATAATTTTTATATCGATATTATGGAATATCATTGTGATAATATTACCTGTGTGAGAAGAAAAAAACTGTATTAGTGCTGATTTATACTTATTTTATATTAAGAAAGACTTGTTAGTTTTTTGTAAGAACAAGCCAAACCCAACTGCTTTCGTTTTTACTGGCACAACATAAAGTCAATATAAAAATTTAATTAAAGCTGTAACTCTTTTATAAATCCACAAGTGTCACTGACACCTAATTACTCTGTTTTGATATTCTTTGCCCTTTAAAAATATGGCTTAATTATACCACTGAAAAGCCTGATCTTAAATACGAGTTATTAAGTGGTTCAAAAGCCATGTTTTGCTGATAGATTTTTATTTTTTTAAAGATGTATTTATTTACTTGTGAGGAGGGGGGGCGCATGGGGGAAAGGGCAGATGGAAAGAATTTCAAACAGACCCCTCACTTGGAGCCGGACTTGAGGTTCCATCTTACAACCCTGAGATCATGTCCTGAGCCAGACATTCAACTGAGCCACCCAGAAGCCCCTGCTTACAGATATTTAGATGTCAGGAAAAGATGCCAGGAACAGGCTTACTGGCAATGCAGAAGAGTCAGAAGCCCTGTAAACTAGTATTTATTCGCTATGTACTATATATCCATATCACATGTATCTCCCTTAATTGATCATTTACTTCATTAACATGGGCTTGTACTGATCTAGGTAGATGGGAATAGTGAACAGTCAGATAGAATTCCTACAATGGGAAAAAAGTATGCCAAAATATCAGTACTAGGAACTAAGCACAGATAGAGAAATATGGGGGTTTGTGTGTGTGTGCGCGCATGCGAGGGTGTGCTATATATGATAGTGGGCCTCCAGGAAGACATCTCTGAGTAGGTGAGATTTTAGAGATTTGTGTAAACTGAAAGGGTGGACCATATGGATAGCCAGCAAGAGATGATTCCAGAAAAAAGTAACAAGAACAAAGCTCTGAAGTTGGAATGTATTTGTCACCTCATATAAAACCTCTTGTACTTCAAGACCAGGGAAAGCAGATGTATCTTCAAGAAAAAGGTGGATGTGGAGTTATGGCCTGGCACCACTTCTAGACTCTCAGAGCAAATAGAGGAGAGCCAGGCAGACACCTTCGATCTAGAACTGATTTGTAACTTAACTCACAAGATTCACATTTCTCAGAGTTCTTTAGTGATATCTTTGTCATCTCTCATCTTCAATTATAGCCACAGAGGAACTTTAGCATCTTCAAGGAAGTGCATAAAAGTTTTATTATTATTATTACTAAAATGTTTTTTAGTTGGATCAAAAATTTAAAAGCAAAAAAAACCTATAAGTTGTATATATAATTAAAGTGAGATTTAAGATCAACAGAAAAGGGGCACCTGGCTGGCTCAGTCAGTAGAACATGCAACTCTTGATCTTGGAGTTTTAAGTTCAAGCCCCACATTGGGTGTGGGCATTACTTAAAAATAAAATCTTAAAAAAAAAAAGATCAACAGAGAGTAAAATTTTATCTGATTATGAATCCAATCTTTTAAATTCTAAAAAAATCATGTAGTTAAAAACAATAGAAATTTAAATAAATTTCAAACTTTTGGAGAAGATTCTGATGGTTTGGTTATGCAACCTATGGTGTCATCTAGTGGTAATTCATTCAAATTTCAACCAAACGTCCCAGAGGACTATGCTAAATTGTTAGAAAACATGACTAAACAAAGCTTCCCCAAATTAAATGGCTGTCAAATTACAGTCACCATTAAAAAAAAATAATTATAGATTCAGAGTTGCAAAAATTATACAGACAGAACAGTGTACACTACATCTAGTTATCCCTATTACATTTTATGCAACTATATACAATAGTACTATTATATCATATTATATATGTATATATATACATATATATATGACAATAGCAAAACTAGAAAATCGACACAGTGTGTTCTGTGTCATTTTACCTTGTGTGTGGATTTCTGTAATCCCCAACACAATCAAGAACTATTCCATCACCCCAAATATCTCCCCCATGTTTCTCTTTTATGTCATACTCACTTCTCTCTTCCCTACCATCGCTAGTCCTGGCAACCACTAATCTGTTTTCTATTTCTATACTTCAGTCAATTCATAATATTATATAAATGAAATCATATAGTATGTGATTCTTTGACACTGACTTCTTTTCCCTACTCAGCATAATTCCCTGAAGATTCATAGAAGTTGTGCATAGTGATAATTTATTCCTTTTCTTTTTTTTTTTTGTCTTTTTTTAAATTATTTTTTTTTATTGGAGTTCAATTTGCCAACATATAGCATAACACCCAGTGTTCATCCCATCAAGTGCCCCCCTCAGTGCCCGTCACCCAGTCCCCCCATGCCCCTGCCCACCACCCCTTCCACCACCCCTTGTTTGTTTCCCAGAGTTAGGAGTCTCTCATGTTCTGTGACCCTCACTGATATTTCCCACTCATTTTCTCTCCTCTCCAATCCCTTTCACTATTTTTTATATTCCCCAAATGAATGAGACCATAGAATGTTTGTCCTTTTCTGACTGACTTATTTCACTCAGCATAATACCCTCTAGTTCTATCCACGTTGAAGCAAATGGTGGGTATTTGTCGCTTCTAATGGCTGAGTAATATTCCATTGTATACATAAACCACATCTTCTTTATCCATTCATCTGTCGATGGACACCGAGGCTCCTTCCACAGTTTGGCTATTGTGGCCATTGCTGCTATAAACATCGGGGGTCCCGGCGTTTCATTACATCTGTATCTTTGGGGTAAATCCCCAACAGTGCAATTGCTGGGTCGTAGGGCAGGTCTATTTTTAACTCTTTGAGGAACCTCCACACAGTTTTCCAGAGTGGCTGCACCAGTTCACATTCCCACCAACAGTGCAGGAGGGTTCCCTTTTCTCCGCATCCTCTCCAACATTTGTGGTTTCCTGCCTTGTTAATTTTCCCCATTCTCACTGGTATGAGGTGGTATCTCATTGTGGTTTTGATTTGTATTTCCCTGATGGTAAGTGATGCGGAGCATTTTCTCATATGCATGTTGGCCATGTCTATGTCTTCCTCTGTGAGATTTCTGTTCATGTCTTTTGCCCATTTCATGACTGGATTGTTTGTTCTTTGCTGTTGAGTTTAATAAGTTCTTTATAGATCTTGGAAACTAGCCCTTTATCTGATACGTCATTTGCCAATATCTTCTCCCATTCTGTAGGTTGTCTTTTAGTTTTGTTGACTGTTTCTTTTGCTGTGCAGAAGCTTTTGATCCTGATTAAGTCCCAATAATTCATTTTTGCTTTTGTTTCCCTTGCCTTCATAGATGTGTCTTGCAAGAAGTTGCTGTGGCCAAGTTCAAAAAGGGTGTTGTCTGTGTTCTCCTCTAGGATTTTGATGGATTCTTGTCTCACATTTAGATCTTTCATCCATTTTGAGTTTATCTTTGTGTATGGTGCAAGAGAGTGGTCTAGTTTCATTCTTCTGCATTCTTGGCTGTCCAATTTTCCCAGCACCATTTATTGAAGAGACTGTCCTTTTTCCAGTGGTTAGTCTTTCCTGCTTTGTCAAATATTAGTTGACCGTAGAGTTGAAGGCCCATTTTTGGGTTCTCTATTCTGTTCCATTGATCTATGTGTCTGCTTTGGTGCCAGTACCACACTGTCTTGATGACCACAGCTTTGTAATACGACTTGAAATCTGGCATTGTGATTGGTTTTCTGTCTTTGGTTTTCTTTCTTAATATTCCCCTCGCTATTTGGAGTCTTTTCTGATTCCACACAAATCTTTTTTTTTTTTTTTTTTTTTTTATGATAGTCACAGAGAGAGAGAGAGAGGCAGAGACACAGGCAGAGGGAGAAGCAGGCTCCATGCAGGGAGCCTGACGTGGGATTCTATCCCGGGTCTCCAGGATCGCGCCCTGGGCCAAAGGCAGGCGCCAAACCGCTGCGCCACCCAGGGATCCCCCACACAAATCTTAAGATGATTTGTTCCAACTCTCTGAAGAAAGTCCATCATACGGTTCTTGTTTTTTCCCTTATTGATATGATCTATCACATTGATTGTTTTATGAGAATTGAACCAGCCTTGCATCCCAGGGATAAATCCCACTTGGTCATGGTGAATAATCTTCTTAATGTACTGTTGGATCCTATTGGCTAGTATCTTATTGAGAATTTTTGCATCTGTGTTCATCAGGGATATTGGTCTATAATTCTCCTTTTTGGTGGGGTCTTTGTCTGGTTTTAGAATTAAGGTGATGCTGGCCTCGTAGAATGAGTTTGGAAGTACTCCATCTCTTTCTATCTTTCAGAACAGCTTTAGTGGAATAGGTATTGTTTCTTCTTTAAACATTTGATAGAATTCCCCTGGGAAGCCATCTGGCCCTGGACTTTTGTGTCTTGGGAAATTTTTGATGACCGCTTCAATTTCCTCCCTGGTTATCGGCCTGTTCAGGTTTTCTATTTCTTCCTGTTCCAGTTTGGTCATTTGTGGTTTTCCAGAAATGCGTCCATTTCTTCTAGGTTGCCTAATTTATTGGCATATAGCTGCTCATAATATGTTTTAAAAATCATTTGTATTTCCTTGGTATTGGTGGTGATCTCTCCTTTTTCATTCATTATTTTATGAATTTGAGTCTTTTCTCTTTGTTTTTAATAAGGCTGGCTAATGGTTTATCTATCTTATTAATTCTTTCAAAGAACCAACTCCTGGCTTTGTTGATCTGTTCCACATTTCTTCTGGTCTCTATTTCATTGAGTTCTGCTTGAATCTTTATTAACGCTCTTCTGCTGGGTGTAGGTTTTATTTGCTATTCTTTCTCCAGTTCCTTTAGGTGCAAGGTTAGCTTGTGTGTTTGAGTTTTTTCTAGTTTTTTGAGGGATGCTTGTATTGTGATGTATTTCCCTCTCAGGACTGCTTTTGCTGTATCCCAAAGATTCTGAACGGCTATATCTTCATTCTCATTAGTTTCCATGAGTCTTTTTAATTTTTCTCTAATTTCCTGGTTGACCCTTTCATCTTTTAATAGGATGGTATTTACCCTCCACGTGTTTGAATTTCTTCCAAATTTCGTCTTGTGATTGAGTTCTAGTTTCAAAGCATTATGATCTGAAAATATGCAGGGGACAATCCCAATCTTTTGGTATCGGTTAAGACCTGATTTGTGACCCAATACGTGGTGTATTCTGTAGAAAGTTCCATGTGTACTTGAGAAGAATGTGTATTCAGTTGAGTTTGGATGTAAAGTTCTATAGATATCTGTGAAATCCATCTGGTCCAGTGTATCATTTAAAGCTCCTGTTTCTTTGGAGATGTTGTGCTTAGAACATCTGTCATTTACAGAAAGCACCGTATTGAAGTCTCCCAGTATTAGTTATTATTATCTAAGTATGTCTTAACTTTGGTTATCAATGGATTGATATACTGGCAGCTCCCACATTAGGGGCATAAATATTCATTATTGTTAGGCCCTCTTGTTGGATAGATCCTTTAAGTATGATATAGTGTCCCTCTTCGTCTCTTATTGCAGTCTTTGGGATAAAATTTAATTCATCTGATATGAGGATTGCTACCTCTGCTTTCTTTTGAGGACCATTTTAATGGTAAATGGTTCTCCAACCTTTTATTTTCAGGCTGTAGGTGTCCTTATGTCTAAAATGAGTCTCTTATAGATAGCAAATAGATGGGTCTTGTTTTTTTATCCAGTCTGAAACCCTTCACCTTTTGATGGGATCATTAAGCCCATTCCCATTCAGAATTACTATTGAAAGATATGAATTTAGTGTCATAATAATACCTATTCAGTCCCTGTTCTTGTGGATTGTTTCTTTGGACTTCCTCTTTCTTCTGCAGAGTCCCCCTTAATATTTCTTGCAGAGCTGGTTTGGTGGTCACATATTCTTTCAGTTTCTGCCTGTCTCAGAAGCTCTTTATCTCTCCTTCTATTCTGAATGAGAGCCTTGCTGGATAGAGTATTCTTGGCTGCATGTTCTTCTCATTTAGGACCCTGAATATATCCTGCCAGCCCTTTCTGGCCTGCCAGGTCTCTGTGGAGAGGTCTGCTGTTAACCTAATACTTCTCCCCATATAAGTTAGGGATCTCTTGTCTCTTGCTGCTTTAAGGATCTCCTCTTTATCTTTGGAATTTGCAAGTTTCACTATTAAATGTCAGGGTGTTGAATGGTTTTTATTGATTTTAGGGGGGGATCTTTCTATCTCCTGGATCTGAATGCCTGTTTCCCTTCCCAAATTAGGGAAGTTCTCAGCTATGGTTTGTTCAATACACTTTCTGATCATCTGTTCCTTTCAGCACCTTCTGGAACCCCAATTAAATGTAGATTTTTCCTTCTGAGGCTGTCATTTATTTCCCTTAACCTTTCCTTATGATCTTTTAATTGTTTTTCTCTTTTTTCCTCAGCTTCCTTCCTTGCCATCAACTTGTCTTCTATGCCACTCACTCTTTCTTCTACATCATTAACCCTCGTTGTTAGGACCTCCAGTTTGGATTGCATCTCATTAAATTGAATTTTAATTTCAGCCTGATTAGATCTAAATTCTCCAGTCATGAAGTCTCTTGAATCCTTTATGATTTTTTCCAGAGCCACCAGTAGCTTTATAATTGTGCTTCTGAATTGGCTTTCTGACATTGAATTGTAATCCAAATTCTATAACTCTGTGGGAGAGAGGACTGTTTCTGATTCATTCTTTTGTGGTGAGTTCTTCTTTCTAGTCATTTTGCTCAGTACAGAGTGGCTAAAAACAAGCTGTACTGGAAAAAGGAAGAAAAAAAAAGAGAACAAAAGGGAAAAAACAAACAAACAAACAAAAAAAACAAAGAACAAAAAACAAAAACAAAAAACAAGGAGGGGTACCCTCTGGTTCTATATACTGTAAATCCCTTGACTCCCCCTGGAGCTTTCCAGCGCTGCTTGGTCAAGAACTTGCTCTTCCCCTGTCCTTCCAGATGGTCATCTGGGGGAGGACCTGCTGTGCTGATTCTCAAGTGTGTGCACCTGGGGGAGCTCCCCCGCCCCCTGCCAGGTGCACAACTCCTGGGAGCTGTTTACCCCATGAGGCCCCTGTTCCCTGGCAGCCCCACCCCTCCCAGGAACAGGGTGACACAACGAGGAACAACAACAGTGGCTGCAGCCAGCTCTCCAGCCCTAGAGTCAGCTCCAGCAGTAACTACCACAGTCTCCCAGTCCACACTGGCCTGGATGCTCCGGGGGCAGGGGCACTGATCTGCACAGCTTGGGGGCGCCCAGTGGCAGGAGCATCTTCACTGTCCTGTGCCCTCCCCACCTATGCTTATCCTGGTGGGGGGGAGCGCAGGATCCTGGGCTGTGCCCCCCAGTGCCATGGGATCTGGGGCCTGCGCCACTGGAATGGTGCTCCCTGGGCCATGCAGCCCCCTCCGACCAGAGCCACCACCTGAGCTGCTCCTGAGACCTTGCTGGGAGCTTCAAACCTTTACTGCACTTGGCCTGTGGTGTGTGGCACGCTCTCCCCCGGGGCGCACCTCCTCTGGTAATGACCCAGGAACCTGGGGGCTCCACTGCCCCTCCTGGGATCCTGCCCAAGTTCTCTGCGAGCACCTTTCCCTCCGGGAAGATTTTTAAAGTTCCTGCTTCTCCGGGGCTGGGCTTTCCTGTCCTGGAGGCTCTCGCTGCCCAGACTTAGCCTGGCTCCTCACAGGGGCCTCTCCCCCACTGGATTCTTATTTATTTATTTATTTATTTATTTATTTATTTATTTATTTATTTCCATCTTCCTACCTTTTAGAAGCACACTCTTCTCTCTGTAGTGTTCCAGTTCTTCTCTCTTTAAATCTCGGGCCAAATTCGTAGGTTTTCAGGGTGATTTGAAAGTTATCTAGGTAAGTTGGTGGGGACAGGTGACTTGGGGACCCTTCTCTTCTGCCATCTTGCCTCGCTCCCCACCCCAGTTTATTCCTTTTCATGGTGGAGTAGTATTCCATGGAATGGATGTACCACATTTAATTTGATGATTCATCTGCTGAAGTACATCTGAGTTGTTTCTGTTTTATTTATTACAAATAAATGTGAAGTGGTTTTTGTGATTTTTTCCCCCCATTTTTCTGGAATGAATATCCAGAAACATAATTGATGGGTCATATGGTGGGTACATGTTTAGTTTTTTAAGAAACTGCCAAACTATTTTTTAGAGTAGTTGAGCCATTTAAATTTCCACCAGTATATATAAGTAATCCAGTTTCTCTGCATTTTCACCTGCATTTGGCATTACTATTTTAAAATTTTGGGTATTACAATAGGTATATATTAATAGCTCACTGTGTTTATAATTTGTATTTCTATTTTTAAAACGATTTTATTTATTTATTTGACAGAGAGAGAGAGAGAGCACAGCAGGGGGAGTGGGAGAGGGAGAAGCACATTCCCTGTTGAGCAGGGAGCCTGATGTGGGGTTCCATCCCAGGACCCTGGGATCATGACCCAAGCTGAAGGCAAGATTTTTAACCCACTGAGTCACCCAGGCACCCTGTAATTTGTATTTCATGTCTAATGATACTGGACATCTTTCCATGTGCCTACTTGCCATATGTCATTCTCTTTAATAAAACATCTTTTTGATTGTTAGAAAGTGAGAGAGGGACAATAAAGTATCCCCCAAATGTAGAAGGCGTTTTGAGACCAGAACAAAGTAGGAGACTCCATACAGCTTACACAGGGTTTTATTCAGGGTAACTTATGTAGCTACATAGCTATTCTCCACAAAGTCTGGACCCTAGTCCACAGATTTTATAGAGCAAGGGAAGAGAAGAAGGGGCACTGTAGTGACTTCAAATGGTTGGTTGGCATCCACCAAACCGATGGCCAATCTTTTGTTAGATCTTGTGGTGCTGCTGTGCATCAGGAAGGGAAAACTTTTTTATCTCTAACAGATTCATGGGAGGCCAACCTTCCCCCATCCCCACCTTGGTGGTCATTTCTAAGGCATGTATATTAATCTCTCAGAGGCCCAGAACAAGTAGCCTGGAGAGAAGTCATTGAGTGAACATGAACAAGATGGAAGGCCAAAGATGGAGTCAGTATTAGGAGCACTCCTACATCATGTCTTTTGTCCATTTTCTAATGGGTTGCTTTTTTTTTTTCACTGTTGTATTTTGAGAGTTTTATGCATTCTAGATATGTCTTTTGTAGTATATGTGGTTTGCAAATATTTTCTCTCAGTCTTTAGCTTGCCTTATCCTCTTAACAGGATCTTTCACTGAGCAAATATTTTAAATTATGATACAATCCAATTTATCAATGATTTTTTTTATAGATCCTGTTTTTGGCATCATCAGATAACTCTTTACAAGCCCTGTATCCAGAAGGGATATATTATGTTTTCTTTTATCTTGTTTGGGGTCTATTCAGTTTCTTGAAACTGTAGGTTTATGGGTTTTTTGCCAAATTTGGGGAATTCTCAGCCATTATTTCTTCAAAACCCCTTTAGCCCTTTCTGTTTGTCATCTCTGGGACTGTGATTACTTGAATGTTAGATCTTTTATTATAGCTTGTATCCCTACAGGCCCCTAGGCTTTCTTCCCTTTTTGTCAGTTTTCTCTGTTGTCCTATTGTATAATTTCTATTGTTCTATCTTCACATTTACTGATTCTTTCCTCTGCCCCTTGATTCTGCTGTTGAGGGTATCCATTAGGTTTTTTATTGAAGTTCCTGTATTTTTCAGTTCTAAACTTTCAATTTGGTTCATGTGGCTACCTTAATATCCTTACCAGATAATTCTAACATCTCTGTCACCTTGGTTTTGGTGTCTGTTGATTTGAGTTGAGATTTTTTGGTTCTTAATATGACAGGGGATTTTTGTTTGAACGGACATTTTGATAATCTGTAATGAGACTCTGAACCTTTCTTAAATCTTCTGTTTAAGCAGGTTTTCTTTGACACTGCTCTGGTGAGGGGAAAGGGTGCTGCTTCATTTCTGCTGGACATTCAGATTCCATTGATATACAGGGTGAGGGAGGGCGAAGGAGGGCTTCTCTTTACAACTGGGTGTGGAAGGGTGTTCTTGCCACTCTAGACTTCCACTGATCTCACCTTCCTGGGAAGGGCAGAAGTGTCTCATTCCTGGTCCCCAAGTGACCTACTGACACTGTGGGGGGTGACCTCATTTTCACTACACAGTATGGACAGTCCTGAGTCTTCACTAGACCTCAACAGGGCAGGGAAGTGGTTCTCTTTACTGCTGCTGGAGGTGGAAATCTAAGCTCCCCTTTCTTGGTCCTTTGGGTGGAAAGAGAAGACTTTTCTTTGGGCTTTCTTTTTCCTTTATTTATTTATTTTTCGTCTGTACTGTTGGGATGTTGGGATTTCCAAGTTTCTGGCTTCTCCATTGCCCAGTTTAAGATAAATGAAGCAAAAAGAAAACTCGAGGACTATACTACCATGTTACATCTGAAATCCAGAGTTCCCTACATGGTCTGGCATTTCCTCTGTACCTTTCAGAGTCTCATTATATGTGTTATACATGTAACATCCAGGGGTTTTAACTGCATTTAGTGGGAGGAATGGAGAATCTATGTCTACTCTATCTGGTTCAGAAATGGAAGTGGAAGATTCCTGGACCAGATGGAATATAAATGGAAGTCAGTCACTACTTTAAAAATGATATACTGAGGTGTATTTCACTTAACATAAAGCCACCATTTTAAGGTGAACAATTCAGTGACAGTATAGTCACAATGTTGTATAACTACTACTTCTATATAGTTTCAAAACACTTCCATTAGTCCAAAATAAAACCTCTTGGGGCCCCTGGGTGACTCAGTCAGTTAAATATCTGACTCTTGATTTCAGCTCAGGTCAGGATCTGAGGGTTCTTGAGATAGAGCCTTGCATCAGGCTCCTTGCTGGGCATGGAGCCTGCTGAAAATTCTCTCTCTCTCTCTCTCTCTCTCTCTGCCCCTCCCTTCCCTTATTTCTTGCTCCTTCTCTCTAAAATAAATAAATACATAATAAATAAATAAGCAAATAAATAAATAAGTAAATACAATACAAGTAGAACTTTTTACCTATTAAGCAGTTCCTCCTTACTCTCCAAAGTCCCTAGCCCCTGGCAACTACCTATATGTGTTCTGTCTCTATGGATTTATCTATTTGATATATATCACATAAATGAAATCATACAATATATGACCTTTTGTGTCTGGCTTCTTTCACTTAGCATGTTTTTGAGGTTTATTTATGTAGCATAAATGATTCCTGAATAATCTTCCATCCTATGTTTATATCCCGATTTCTTTTTCCATTTGTCAGTTGAAAGACTTTTGGGCTAAGTTTCACTTTTTGGCTATTATGAATAGTGCTGTTGCGAACATGCATATGGATATACTTGTTCATGCGCCTGTTTTCAATTCTTTTGGATAAATACATAGGAGTGGAATTGCAGGGTAATTACATATGTAACTTCTGGAAGAATTGACTGTCTTCCACAGAGGCTACATTATTTCACATTCCTAGTAGCAGTATGGAAGGGTTCCAGTTGCTCCATGTCCTCACCAACACTTGTTATTTCCATTATCTTTTCATTACAGTCATCCTAGTGGATAGGAAATGGCATCTCATTGTGGTTTTGATTTGCATTTCCCTAAGGACTAAAGATGTTGGGCATCTTCTTATATGATTGTTGGCCATTTGTGTAGAGGCTGCTCTTAGGCCACTGGCTTGAGTGATGGAAACCTGCAGACGAGAAAGGGCCCAAATGGCCACTGGCTGAATGTACACAGGCCCAGGAGGTGACCACTTCAAAGTGGCCATAGGCCCTAGGTGATCAATGGGCTACTTACAGCCAGACACAGGTACCAAAAAATAAAATTCCATACATTCTCACACCTCTTCACTTCCCCCCTTAATGGTAGCCTCCCACCACTAACTCCTGGCAGACAGTCTCTCCTCTGTTGTCCTGTACACTGCTCCCTTGTGACGCATTCAATAAGCTTCTATCTCCTTTGTTCTGCCTTGAGTGAATTCTGTCACTGCCCATATCTCCAGCCTCCAGCTGATCAGAGCTCGCGAGAATTTGTACGTCTTCTATGGAAAAGTATCTGATCAAGTCCTTTGCCTATTTTTAGACTGAGTTATTTATCTTTCTGTTGTTGAATTATAGTTCTTTTTTTTTTAAGATTTATTTATTTATTCATGAGAGACAGAGAGAGAGAGAGAGACAGAGAGAGAGAGAGAGAGACAGAGACAGAGACAGAGACATAAGGAGAGGGAGAAAGAAGCAGGCTCCCTGCAGGGAGCTCAATGTGGGACTCAATCCGGATCCTGGGATCATGCCCTAAGCCAAAGTCAGACGCTTAACCACTGAGCCACCTAGGCGTCCCCTATAGGAGTTCTTTATGAAGTTTGGATAATATCAGACATATTATTTGCAAATTATCAGATATATGATTTGCAAATATTGTTCCCATTGTGCAAGGTTGTCTTTTCACTTTCTTGGTAATGACTTCTGGTGCACAGAAGTCTTCCATTTTGGTGAAGTTTAATTTATTTATTTCTTATTTTGTTGCTCATGCTTTACGTATCATATCTATAAATCCAAGTTCATTAAAATCTACTCTTATATTTTCCTTTAAGAGTTTTATGACTTTAACCCTCATATTTAGGTTACTGATCCACTTTGAGTTAATTTTTCTGTATGTTGTATAAAGTAGAGTTCTCTTTTTGTTTTTGTTTTTGTTTTCATGTGGCTATGTCTTAGCACTATATGTTGTCCTGTTCTTTCCCTATTAAGTGATCTTGGAACCCTTGTCAAAAATCAGTCATTCAGGAGTGTCTGGGTGGCTCAGTCAGTTAAGTGTCTGCTTTTGGCTCAGTTCATGATCCCTGGGATCCAGCCCCACATTAGGCTCCCAGCTCAATGCAGAGCCTGCTTCTTCCTCTCCTCCCTACCTGGGCTCTCTGTCACTATCTCTCTCTTTCTCTCTTCTCTCTCTCTCTCTTCAATAAATAAATAAAACCTTTAAAAATCAATTATTCATAAATGTATGTATCTATTTCTGGATTGTCAATTCCATTCCATCAGTCTATACATCTATCCTTATCCATGTACCATGGTCTATCCTTATCCATGTACCATGAGTCACCACTTTTTCTACACAGCATATTGTTACCCTGTTGAAGAAACACAAAAATAAAATTAATGTCAAATAATTATGAAGTTGATTTCAAGATCATAGATGGAATACATGCTACATCTCCCTGTTACCAAAATCTCTGAATATGACAAATAAATTATTAATAGACAACTAAACTCAAAAATGAAAAAGGGAATCAGAAACTGAAGAATGATCGAGAAAGGAAACATCTGAAATGTAATAGTAAATCCACCCTTGTGTGGTAGCAAGACTGATGGGACCATCAGTAAAGAGAATGCACTCTTCTTCCTAAGCAGGCTACACATGGAGATACAACAAATAGTCTAAGAGAGATTCTCAAATGCTAAGAAAAGCACACAAATGCATATCATCAAATATTTGAGACGATGCAACCAGACCAATTTGAGTTCATTCCTTGTGAGTTACAGATAGAGAGCATCCCAAGGAAAAATGTCACACAAACTAATTTTTATTTGCAGCAAATTAAGGAGATCACAGGGAATAACCTCCAAGCTGTGACTCCCCAGACAATAAACAAAAACACAACAGAAACTGTGACGCCCCAGACAACATGAAGGGGCTTGGCAAAGAGACATCAGTGTAGAATTGGGGCAAAAGTCATTCTAAGATGATCAAAGTCACAAGGGCCAGCAAGGTCATTATTGTCAATTCTCTGGCTCTGTTTAGTCCGGTCGTTGAGTACTCACAGGGTTTATTTAAATCGTGCAAAATCGACTCAAGAATGTATGTTAAGTCAATCCTTATTTTTGAAAGAGCACTAGGAGTTTTGCCACTGATTTACAGTCCAATACAGTCAGGCTAGCTGCCACCCTACAAAGACTGCATTTTCTCTGTTTCTTTAAAATCCTTAAGCACTGAGGTTTTTACATTCCTTTGCAATTCCCGACACCCCTTAGGAAGTTCTACAATAGTGTACTTGGGCACAGATCACAAAAATAGCTGGAGGCCTAAAATGACTTCTGTGTCCTGAAAGCTTTGTCTCCTCTTTTTCTTTTTCGGGGGACCCCTAACTCTTTCTGCTTGCAAAAAGCCACACAATAAAAAAAAAAAAAGGCAAAATGTATACGTGAATAAATAAGTTGATAGGGTAATTAGAAGAGAATGCAGAACAAATACAATTAGGGGCAGTTGGGTGGGTCAGTGGTTCAGCGTCTGCCTTTGGCTCAGGTCATGATCTGGGGCCTGGGATGGAGTCCCTCATCAGGCTCCCTGTAGGGCTTCTCCCTCTGCCCGTGTCTCTGATTCTCTCTGTATGTCTCTCATGAATAAATAAGTAAAATCTTAAAGAAAAAAATACAATTAATAATGTCTTTGGAGTTTATTGTCAAGTATTTCTATAAAAGAATCTGCTTGGGGGGATGCCTGGGTAGCTTAGTGGTTGAGTGTCTGCCTTCAGCTCAGGGCATGATCCCAGGGTCCAGGATTGAGTTCCATGTCAGGCTGAAGGGAGCCTGCCTGTGTCTCTCATGAATAAATAAATAAAATCTTTTTCTTAAAAAATCAGCTTGGGTTCATTACAAATAAAATCTGATTGATAAAACTAAAAGTCAATTTCATGACATTTTTGGACCCAGCAGAGAAAAAATTCTCATGTTTATAATTCATATTGAGGATTTCTCTGAGCTATAGGATAAAAGGACAAAATATAGACAATATGAAAGAAAGGATCACGGAAAACAAAATTTTCGTTGTCTATAGAGACAGAAAAGATATACAGGGAAGAAAAGATATCATAAAGTGGACATAATTTTTTTTTTTAAGACTTATTTATTTTGGAGAGAAAGAGAGAGTACGTATGTGTGCACGTGAGGAGGGGCAGAGGCAGAGGAAGAGAACTGAACCCCCGGCCTCCCCACTAAGTGCAGAGCCCAACACAGCGGATCTCACAACCCTGAAATTGTGAACTCAGATGCTTAACTGACTGAACCACCCAGGCATCCCTGAAGTGGACATTAATAATGGGAAAAACGTTCCCAGAATTTTAAAAAAAGCATAATGTATCTCATTAAAAGGACCCACGAACTACTAAGCAGAATCCATTAATTAAAATCTCTTTTAATTAATAAACCTCTTACCTAACAATATGGGGAAAAAAAAACTTTTACTAAAACTTTTTGAAAGATTCTCAATAAGACAGGGAAACTAAAGTTATATGTAAAACTGCTTTTTTTTCTCCCTCCTTTTCCTACTGAGACCTGCACCCCTACCTTATACACAGCCTTATAGAACAGATAATGGATGTCCTCTTTGTAAAGGTCAAGGATTTAATGATTTCTTTTTTTTTTTTTGAAGATTTTATTTATTTATTCATGAGAAACACAGAGAAAGAGAGAGGCAGAGACACAGGAGGGGGGAGAAGCAGGCTCCATGCAGGGAGCCCGATGTGGGACTCGATCCTGGGTCTCCAGAATCACGCCCCAGGCTGAAGGCTGGTGCTAAACCGCTGAGCCACCCGGGCTGCCCAATTTAATGATTTCTTTGGAGTCTTCCTGCACATACCTACGGAGTGACCAGGTAGATGTTTCAAAGACCACTAATTCATCAAGACCACTGCTTCCAGGGCTTGAGTGATTTATGGAAGACACCTAAACGCTCATCTTTGTTCCTGGGTTACTGAGTAGACAGTGCACCAGACCATCATCCTCAATAAAAACGCCAGGCCCCAAGCAAAGACAAGACTTACTTTCCTTTCTTTTCCAAGTCTTCCAGATGCTCTGTCTGTATCTATACTCTCTCTTTGTCTTTAATAAACTTTGGTCTCACTTCCTCTCCACTCACATTTGATGTCTATCCTGCTTGAAGCCAAGAACTTCCTGGCTGGTTCTGAGGGAACCCCTTCTGTGTCCTCGCACCCAGTCTTCATCATCAATAAAGAAGATTAAAATAGCAATATCTAAGATCACAATAGATAATCTCAATAATAATTTTCTGCAGAAAGATACCTTTGAACATAAGATTCTACACCTTAACCAATTATTCATCAACTGTGAGTGCAAAATTAAGGGGTTTTTCATTTAAGCTAAGATTAGATATTTTATATCTCAGAGACCTTTCTAAATTAAGTACTACTGGCTGTGCAATAATAACAAAAATTAAAATTCCAGAGGAACATGTAAGATAATGGAGGACAGCATAAGCAGAAATCAGTCAACATAACATTAGTTCTAAACAAATTATATAAGTAAAAATTTAAATAAGAATATGAGGGAAATGGTAATATCATTATGGGAGGTTTGTGGCTTTGAAGTGGGAGTGAATGAAGAAGACTATTAAGGTTCTTATATTGCTATAGTGCAAAGTGCAAATATAATTAACTTTAGAAATTAACTTTCAGCTGAAGAATGGCCCCATCAAAGATGTCCACATCAAATCACCCAAATCTGTGAATATGTTACATTACATGGCAAGGAGAAGTTTGCAGATGTGATTAAGTTGAAAAATCTTGACATAGAGAGATTGTTTTATTTTTTTTAAAGATTTTATTTTTATTTATTTGACACAGAGAGAGCACAAGCAAGGGGAGCAGGAGGCAGAGGGAGAAGCAGGTTCCCCACTGAGCAGGGAACGGGAAGTGGAACTCAATCCCAGGAGCCTGGGATCATTACCTGAGCTGAAGGCAGGAGCTTGGCCAACTGAGCCACCTGAGTACCCCCAGAGAGATTATTTTGATACTAGAGAGGTTGGTTCTTGTTTCATGGAGTCGAAGAGTGAATCTCATGGACACAGGAAAGTGAATAAAGGAACACAAGTTTATTTGGTTTTATTTTTTGGGGGAGGGACAGAAGTTTATTAAGGAAAGATACAGAGAAAGCTCTCAGAAGTGAGAGGGATCCCAACAGGGTTGCCACTGAGGGCCTGTAGAGTTGGTCTTTTATTGAGAGCCTCATCAGGGAAGCTAAATCTTTTTAACATATCCACTGATATCAACATTGAGTAAGGACTAGTGATAACATCTTTAATGGCTTACTTCCCCTTTGGGGTCTGGTTATTCTTTGTTGGTCACAGATGATTGTCATAAAAAGATACCCTCCCCGCCCACACCTAACGCAGGGTGGTCTGGCTTGTTCCTTTAGCTCTGGTTTCCTTACTCCTCAACATTCTTGGGATTTCTGTGAGCCTGCTTCCATGGCCCTCTACCTAGCCCTGTTTGTCCCTAACTCAATTTTAGATGATCCAGGGGGCACAATGTAATCACTAGGGTCTATATAAGGAAGGGGGATTGAGGAAGATCAGGAAGGGAGAGGGAGATGTGCCAACAGAAGCACAGTTTAGAGTGATGTGGGACCATGAACCAAAAACTATAGGAAGTCTCTGGAAAGTTGGAAAAGGTGAGGAAATAAATCCTTCCCAAGACCTTCCAGAAATAACATGGCTCTACCAACCCATTTTGGACTTCTGACTTCCAGAACTATAAGATAATCATTCTGTGTTGTTTTAAACAAGTATTTTTGTTGTGCCCAAGATTGCGAATCCGAGAAACTACCAAGAAGCCGACACCGATGCAAGAGCATGAGGGTTTATTACAACCTCAAGCTTGGGTCCAAGTATACCCAACACAGTGGAGCAGGGACTTGGACCCCTAAGTGGGTTACAGCTGGGTTTTTTATAGGCTGGTCTAAGGGATTTTCAGAAGGGGTGAAGGAATTTCTCAAGTTCTGTTTACATTCTGATATGGGGCTTTCAAGGGCATTGAGCTCTGTTCTCATTCTAATATGGGACTTTCTACCGTGGGCATGGGCTCTGTTGTCTTTCTGATATGGGATTTCCTGCCAAGGACATTGAGGACATTCTGCAGTTTTTCCCATAAAGTTCAGCTCTTATTCACAGTGGCCTAAGATGGCTGTACTTGTGCTAATGCTAAACTTTAGGTGGGATGGCCTTAATTTTTCTTGGCCTCCACAGAAGGACAGCAAAGATTGTGAAGCAACAAATACTCCATCCTGGCCAAATGTAAAAGTCCCACAACTATTTTGTTTTAGGAGAATCTTTATTTAGTATATAAAGGGAATGGACTTGTTTCTTGTTTTTTAACAATCATCTAAGAATCTGTTTTATAATGGGTGGACATAATCCATTTATAGCCACTGTTTTTACTGAAGTAATTGGATTTAGTCTTGATATTTTAATTTTTGGTTCTCTGTTGACTGCATTTTTTCCACTTTTTTCTGTTTTTCCATTTTCTGTCATTTGTTGAATAGTTCAAATTTTTCTTGCTCCAGTTTTTTTTCTTAAATGACTTAGCAATTATACATTCTATTCTGATTCTTCCATGAGTCCCCTTTAAATTCTAATGCAAATACTTAAAGCTATTGTATTAGTTTCATGGTGTAGCAAAAAATGGGGAGGCACACTTCCCTATATATTTTTCAAATTATTCAGCGTGCAAAGATGTGGCAATCAGAAGTAAATAAACAAATGTTTGGTATGTAGCCTGGCTCCTTAAGAAAGATGGCAGGAAGGTTGAAAAAGGAGAAGAGAGAGCAAGAGTGAGGGAGAGTGAGGAGGAAGAGATTAAGAGGAAAATAATAGCGACATGATGGCAGGTTAACAGCAGAAACAAAACGTTAAGTACAGTAAAGAAAGGGATAAAGGAAGGGAATCTTAGCGGGAGATGGAACAATCTACCAGGGGAAGGCTTCAAATTGTTGTAAGTCACAACATCACCTCACAATATGTTAAATAATAACTAATAGAAATATAACAAAATATTGACAAGTCACACAGGGAGAATTTTACACACTTTCCCCAGAAATCTGCAACTCAAGTGGACAAAGCATATACACGATACTGCAATTTGAGTCAAAAGGTTATGGAATTTGATTAAATAATTTGAACATGAATTCGGTCTCAACCTCTATAACATAAAGAAACCAGTTCAGATATGAAGTATATTTCTTTCTCTCAATGCAATAACTTGATATTTTGTCAAATTTAAAAAAGAAATACATTTGGAAAGTAGAAACGATTTGCTAAACAACTTTGATGCTGAAAATGTCCAGAAAAACCCTCAGGACTGAAAGACTCTTGTTCACCATAGCCCATGATCCACAGAGTAAACAAAGAGGTATTTTAAAAACATGAGTCAGATCATGTCACTTCCCTGTTCAAACCTTCCATTGGCTTCATGTCTACAAGATAAAAATTTTAACCATGGCCTTCCAGGTCCCATCTAGCTATGTCTCTCCTTCATCTTCACTCATGGTGCTGTTTCCGCACTAGCCTCTTCTGCTACAAGCAAGTCAAGCAAATTTTTTTCTCAAAGTCTATGTACTTGCTGTTCTCTGTGCTTACTATGACTTCCTTCCAGATTAAAAAAAAAAAAAAAAAAAAAGGAAGAAAGAATGAGAATTTTTTTCCTCATTCTTATACAACTTCACCTCCTGAGAGGGGCATGTGCTGTTCAGTCCATCTCCAATAAGAGTTGAATGTAAGTGCCAAGAAAGAAAGACTATCTGCTCCACTCACTGTCATATTCCCAGCAGTGAGAACAGTTCTTGGAACAACTGTAGGTGCTTAATGAATATTTGTGGAATGAATAAATAAAATAAAGTATCACATAATACCTGGGGAATATGGTAAAGTGGTGTTTAGAGGAAATATGTAGTATAGAGCATTTATTTGAAAACAGTGAAGACCAAAGTCTTTCAGTTCAAAAAATGAAAGTAAAACAAATAAACAGATTCAAAGAAAGCAGAAAACAAGACATTAAAAAGAAGAAATTAATTAAATAGGAAACAAAAACTAAAAAAAAAAAAAAATCTAGAAAAGTTTCTCAATACAAGAAAACCTAATGTTAAGACCAGAAAAGCAGAAAATAGTGTGAAGATAATCAAATAAAAAGAAGCCACAAATAAGTCACATCAAGAAAGAAAAATGAGACTCACTTGGGATATTGGATAGATTTTTTTAAAAATATGAGAATACTAAAAAAAATGAGAATATTATATATAGCATTATGCAAACAGTTTTATAAAATATAAATTACTAAAATCAGCTTGTCACGTAGTAAAAAACTGGAATAGACTAAGATTCATATAAGAAATGTAGTAGTAAACATATAACCCTAAAAGGCCCTGATTCCTACAGTACTATGGGCAAGCTTTGCCCATCTTCAAGAAATAAAGAATTCCCATTTATGTAAGTGCCCCAGAATCTAGATAAAGATAGGAAGCTATTCGATTCATTTTATGAAGCCAGGATAAGGTTGATCCCCAAATTGAAAAAGAATAGGCCAAGAAAACTTTAAGCCAATTTTATTCATAAACACAAATGCAAGTAAAACATGAGTAGCTTGCATAGTGTGGTGAGTTAAAAGAATAATATTTTATGGCCTACTTAGATTTTTCTCAGAAATGTAAAGATGGTTCTACAAAATTATCATTCTAACTTATTAAATTAGATTAACAGGGGAAGATCATTTGATATCTTAATAGATGTTGAAAATCATTTGATAAAATGCAACACCTATTCACAAGTACACACACACACACACACACACTTAACAGACAAGGAAAAGAAGGAATTTGTCTTACTTTGAAAAAGTGTGTATAATCAGGACTGAGGTAAACATACTTATTTGGTGAAATTTTAGAAGCATCCCTATTAAAATCGAGGAGAAGAAAAGAATGGCAGTCTTTTTCCAACTATTTAACATTGTACTGCAGTTTCTAAGAAACACAATAAAATGAGTTATAAAGATTGGAAAAGAAGAGAAAAACACCTGCTAATTCTAGATGATAGTGATCATCAATACAGAAAAACTGAAGGAATCTAGTGGCAAATTGTTAGGACTCTATGAGATTTGTGGCCCTACAGTATGAGGTGGTACTTGCCTCACTTCTCCTTGAGTCTCCCTGACTCTCTGCGGTCCAGTCACACCAAAAATTGTTCAGCTTCTTGAATGCCCTCTTTTGACACTCAAAGTGTGGACTATGGATCAGCAGCATCAGAATCACCTGGGAGCTTGTTAGGAATGAAAATGCCAGGTTGCACTTCAGATCTATTGTCTTTTATTTTTTTATTTTTTATTTTTTTAATTTTTATTTATTTATGATAGTCGCACAGAGAGAGAGAGAGAAGCAGAGACATAGGCAGAGGGAGAAGCAGGCTCCATGCACCGGGAGCCCGACGTGGGATTCGATCCCGGGTCTCCAGGATCGCGCCCTGGGCCAAAGGCAGGCGCCAAACCGCTGCGCCACCCAGGGATCCCTCTATTGTCTTTTAATAAGAACCTCCAGACAATTCATATGCACATTAAAATTTGATAAGCATTACCCCTTACTCTTCCTAGGAACATTGCACGTTTTTTTTTTTTTCCTTTTTCTAGGAGATTCTTGCCCACCTTATTAATTTTCCAACCCAAACTTTTGTTTTAAAAAAGATTTTATTTATTTATTCATGAGAGACACACACAGAGAGAGGCAGAGACATAGGCAGAGGGAGAAGCAGGCTCCATGCAGGGAACCAGATACGGGACTCCATCCCAGGACTCCAGGATCAGGTCCTGGGCCAAAGGCAGAACGCTTAACCGCTGAGCCATCCAGGCATCCCGAACTCAATTATTTTAACTCAAACTTCCCTGGTATTTCAGCCTGGAACAGGTGCCCCTTATGTGTTTTCTCAAAGTACTCCGAGCTGTCTCTTCATAGCGTTTGTCACCGATCATTCTTAAATACTTAGGTGTGTGACTATTTGACTAATGTCTGGCTCTTCCTCTAGACCACAAGTTCCTTGACAGAACATGTCTATTTTGTTTACTCTTATTTCCAGGGCACAAGGCCTGGCTTACAGTAGGCACACAATAAATCTTTGTAGAATGAAAAGACAAACAGTGGAAAGTCTGATCTACATGGCACCTTTCTCTTGGTTATGAAAAGGACTTTTATCATCACTGTAACTCAACCCTTGCTTCAATTATTTGGTTGTTTCACACGATAGGATAATTTAACCTGAAAAAATGTCCTTCATTTTCCTAAACAAGGTTTTCTGTCTATTTTTGTTTTGGGTTATCGACATGTAAACTAGTGGTCCTCATCCTAGATGAACTTAAAATCACCTAGAGCTTTAAAATCACCCCCAAGATTGTGATTTCATTGATACAGTCACTGATAAGAATGGTATCTCTGGGGATCCCTGGGTGGCGCAGCGGTTTGGCGCCTGCCTTTGGCCCAGGGCGCGATCCTGGAGACCCGGGATCGAGTCCCACATCGGGCTCCCGGTGCATGGAGCCTGCTTCTCCCTCTGCCTGTGTCTCTGCCTCTCTCTCTCTCTGTAACTATCATAAATAAATAAAAGTTAAAAAAATTAAAAAAAAAATAATGGTATCTCTGGCACTCAAATGGACAAGCCCCTAAAAGTAAAGTAGATGGAAATGAAATAATATTACCTTTCAGTATTCACATAAGTAAATAACTATAAGCTGATGACCAAGGCAAAGTTTATCTTAATCTATAGTTGATAAATCACAACTTAGAAACATGAAGCAAAAAAAGATTTACATATAATTTGAAGGACCACATCATCTGTGTTAGGTGCACTAAGATCATGATATCTATGCCATTTTATTTTGTTTCTTTCCAGGACCTGATTCCTACATATAGCTTTAAGAATTTCTGAATTATATGGGCGCCTGGATGACTCAGTTGGTTAAGCGGCTGACTCTTGGTTTCTGCTCAGGTCATGATCTCAGGGTTGTGGGACTGAGCCCTGCTCTGGGCTCCCTGCTCAGACTCTCCTGCTCAGACTCCCCTGCTCAGAGGAGTCTGCGACAGGATTCTCTCTCCCTCTGCCCCTCCCCACCCTGCTTGTGCACAAGCTCTCTCTCTCTCTAATAAATAATACATCTTAAAAAAAAAAAAGAATCCCTGAACTATACAGTTGTTATTATTAGCCTATGAAGATATATAAGTAGGCACTAAGTGTCTAGGACTTTTCTGGATCATTTAGATGATCCACACTTTTCAAAAATATCAGATGTCAATTTCTTATGCTTAAATTACTATGTCTACAATTGCTGGAAAGCATATCAGCTTTCTTGTCATATATGGAGGGAAATGATTCTAATTCTTTCACTGAATTGTGCCAAAGCTACCAGCCAAGGTTGACAAGGAATACTTTTAAAGTTAGGTTGATTTATTGAGTTCGCTGGAGTGAAGAGACCCACTTGGAAGGAACCATGGGGTATACCAGCAAGGAGTCAGGTGGCCTGACAGGTTTGGGCTTGTGTTGACTGGTTCCAAGGAGGTACTACAATTGAAAGGACACATTCTGGATTGGCTAATCTGGAAGCAGAGATGCTTCAACCATTTAGTAAGGTCAGAAATCATTTCCCTTTCTCACCTGAATAACCCAGAGATCAAAACCTTTTCTTCTTCTCTTCTTCACCGCCACTCCACCACATTTAGGAGTCCACATCTGTGAACTCCCCATTGTTTTGTTTTGTTTTGTTTTTGCTTCTACGTCTATTCTATTCATGTCATGAGTCCTTTTAAAAAAATAAAAAGTTTATTTATTTATTTATTTATTTATTTGAGAGAGAGAACAAGCAGGGGACAAGGGCAGGGGAAGAAGCAGACCCCTAGCTGAACAGGGAGCCTGATGTGGGGCTCGATCCCAGGACCCTGAGATCATGACCTGACCCCAAGCCAGATGCTTAACTGATTGAGCGACCCAAGCTCCCTCATGTCATGAGTCTTTATGTGGCTGGTAATATTCGGTGATATCAGACTTTGCATCTGAAAAGTTCTTGAAATAATAAGAGTCCTAGGAAGACATAATATTCCTCCAAGATGGATTTACCTTTGCTTCTGTCTGGCTCCTTCCTATTATTCCCATTTTAGGCAGAGGTAATTCAAAGCTTCAGTTTCTCTGAGGGTCATTTACTTCTGCTTTACCCCAATCTTGGGGAGCAAGTCTCTCCTACTGAGAATGAAGAAAAAAGTTCATGGAACACACTTTGAGTAGATTCTGGACCTAATTCTCTGTTTCCAAGTCCTGTGAGGCTGTGGAATATCCCATTCTACCTCAGTCTCCTTCTCTAGGATTGGGAAATAAGCCTCCTCAGGATTGGCAAACATCCCCAGGGGCAAAGTGACTGCAAACTCCAGCTTCCTTCTTATGTTCTCCACTGGCTTTCGGCTCAGTAACTCTTCACTATTTGATTAATTCTGAGTTTCCATCAAGCAATTTTTACAGGAAGATTTTGTCCAGATTTTCTTATTGTCTTTCGTGGAAATCTTGGTCTGCCATTCCTAGAAGCACAAGTCCATACCATATAATTTTTAAGAATTAACTATATTTTATTGTCCTTAAAATTCTTTCATAAAATTAGCAAACTAGCTCTCACATATTTATAAACTCTTCCTTAGCAACAATAAATTGTTATTCAGAGCTTCACTCCCCCGAACATGATGGGTAACCAAATTAGTTTGACTTTCTAGAAGAGGAGTTTGGATTTATTTAAAGGCAGAGCCAGTTTTATGAAATTTCACTTTTAGAGACTTGTTACATCCCAACGCTTCAAAATTAAGTTCACCAGCTCTACATTTCTCCTACTGGGTCCTCTTTAATTAATTTAGAATGCGCCTTAATTAATGAAACATTAAGCACTTATGAGGGAAAGTACCCGTTGTAAACCTTGCACCAGTTGAAGTAACCAATTTATTCATTCAGCTCTTGCTTTTGCAAAACTTGCCACCAAAGAAGGTAGGATGTCAATGATAATTTTAGAGACATTACTTCATTACAAATGGATTGCAGACCATAATTGCTTTCCTTCCTAAACCATGTGTATCATGCACATCTGTTAAAAGAAGGGTTGTTTGCAGTCAATGCAATTTTGCCATTACAAAATTCTCAAAGGGACACAACAACAGAATCCCTTCCAAACTTACAGCTGAAACATAATATTTTTCTTTACCCACTTTCCTGCTGAAGTTAATTTAAATGTAAAATAAGCTAAATAAAGTTTATCGTTTGAAGGAAAATGACCAGTTGGAGCCCCAGGGCCGATGTAGCAGAGATGAAATCTTTCCAATCTGAAACCATTTCACAGTATGATTTAATGGTGACAACATAGAAGTTCCCAGAAAAATATAATTTCCATTTCCCTTGCTGCAAGTGTTCATCCAGTTTGAATTGTTAATATCCCTGAACTTAGACTAACAACAGGAAGAGTCCTGAAAATAAGTGATTTTTCGGTTATTTTCCCCCAGATGTGGCCAGCAAGAGTGGAACAGAATAGAAATGGGCACAATCTGTATTATAAGTTATCTTGGGAAAAGTGCTTTGTGAAAGGCCAGAAGTATTAGAGATTCTACAGTATATATTTAAGAATATTAGAGAAATATGAGAAGAATGGGAATGTTAATGGCCTTCTTTTTTTTTAAGATTTTATTTATTCATGAGATTTACGGAGAGAGGCAGAGACATACGCAGAGGGAGAAGCAGGCTCCATGCAGGGAACCCGATGTGGGACTCGATCCTGGGGCTCCAGGATCACTCCCTGAGCTGAAGGCAGACGCCCCACCGCTGAGCCACCCAGGCATCCCTGTTAAGAGCCTTCTTAATGACTGGGCAAACATAGGCCAGATATTTATTCTGAATAATATTAACTAAGAAAGATACTAACCATGGATGAGTATCAGATCAGTGAGTAGACGGGGCAGCCCGTCCGTTTCTTTCATGAATAAATAAATTTTAAAAAAATCTTAAAAAAAAAGAGATCAGTGAGTAGAAAATAGGAAAGGAACCGATAGTGGCATTTGATAATATAGTTGCCTCTCAGGATTAAACAGAAACAAAACAAAACAAAAAAACACCTCAAAATACAAGTATCTTTGGTCACTTTAAACTTGAGAGGGAAAATGAATTATCAAATAGAGAAATCATATCTGGCTTCCGGCATAGAGGCAGCACGCAGTTGCTGGTTGGATGTTGCCTGCCTGGTCTCTCTATGCTGTTTCTGGGACAAGAGTTCATTATTCTTTCCCTTCTATAAGCAAGCACACCAAGCAAACATAAGCTGCCCTTTCAAGGTTTTATAAGAAGGCTGGTGTTGGGTCTACAAAATACCATTAAGACAGAGCTAATTGAGAGTGCATTAAATATTAGAATTTTCCTGAGGAATTGTGAAATGAATCAATTTCAGTAAAGATGAATCATCAGCCTTGGGGAGCCTGGGTGGCTCAGTCTGTTGGGCATCCGACTCTTGGTTTCAGCTCTGGTCATGATCTCATGGATTGTGGGATCAAATGCGGTGTCAGGCCCTGTGCTCAGTGGGGAGTCTGCTTGAAGATTCTTTCCCTCGGCCCCTTCCCTCATTTCCACGCTCTCTCTCTCTCTAAAATAAATAAATAAATCTTTTTAAAAAATTAATCAGCCTTGTTAAAGTGCCGAGGAAAATGATCATGACTTAACACTTATATGTTTGGCAAAAAGTTCCACTCAGTCTTATGCAAGGGCTCTGGTATCAAGTATATATTGCATGTTCTCAAAGAAAGATATTTAATTTTGAATCACAGACCTACTTGAAGATTCCTTCATGATATTCCTTAAAAACGTGTTGATGCCAGCCTGCTCTAAGTTCATGGATTTCCATGGTCACAAAAATCTGTACAGGTGGTTGTTTTAATACTCAGGTAGTTATGTGATATTAACACACTTTTATTGGGCTTATCTTATAGGATGCATGGTTTATTGATTTCCTATCACTGTTACATAACAAATCACCACAAACTTAGTGTCTTAAAATAATACAAATTTATTATCTTATAGTTTTGGAGGTCAGAGATCTGAGAAAGGTCTTATGGGGCTAAAATTGAGGAGTAAGCAGGGTTGTATTCCTTCTCAAGGTTCTAGAGAAAGGCCTTTTCTAATTTGTAGAGACTGGATTATACTCCTTGGTTCATGGTTGCATCACCATTCTGGTTAGATGGCCACAACTTCAGATCTCTATCTTCCCACCTCCCTCTTATAAGGACCTTATGATTTTATATTGGGCCCACTGTTAAAGGTAAATGCAGTTATCTTTAGTTAAAGCAGTGAAAACAGGTAGCCTGGGTAGCTCAGTGGTTTAGCACCTGCCTTCGGCCCACGGTGTGATCCTGGAGACCCGGGATCAAGTCCCATGTCAGGCTCCCTGCATGGAGCCTGCTTCTCTCTCTGCCTATGTCTCTGCCTCTCTCTCTCTGTGTGTCTCTCATGAATAAATAAAAATAAATAAATAAATAAAGCAGTGAAAACAGATTTTATTCAGTGACTGACTACCAGTGGTAGAAGAAAGAGTTGTGCTCCATTCCAATCTGGGCAGAGGGGATTGGGGGTTTTCAAAGGAGAATGAAGGAGAATAGAGGGGAAAGTCTTCAGCATGGTCAGGGAAATGAAAATCAGAAGCAGGAAGTGGGGGTTGGTCCATGTGAATACATCTGGGTTTGTTAACTATTACTCTGCAAAGTTAGGCTCCTCCCTTTCCACAGAGCCTGAGAGACGGGGGCTCTAGCTTCAGGAGTTGACTGGAACAGTCAATTCTTTTGGCAGGCTTGAGTTTTTTCAAGCAGGCACTTTAAATGGGGGCTAGAGTCATCCTAGGGATGTACCCTGACACTGCTAGAAACTATGCTAGCATTTGTTCAAGTTTTTATAGACCATGGTTGAGGCCTAGTCGGAAAGAGGGCAGAGGACCCTCACTAGAGATTGATCAAGGAGAAAATCCTTGTCACCACCTGGATAATCTCTATCTAAATATTCTTAACTCTGCAGAAATCCTTTTGTCCTGTAAGATAACATATTCACAGGTTCTGGGAATTAGGACCTTGTCCATCTTTGGGAGCCCATTATTTTGTCTACCACAGAGAGCAATGATAGAACTCTATCTCCAGCAAAGTATATTTCTGAAGTCAATTTTACGTTTTGATGGATTTCTATATCTATGGGTGGTTGACCAAACTTCATCACATTCTTTTGAGACAGAAGGACAAATATCTTTAACCCGTTTGCCACACAAGGAACTTAAGCTAAGAGATGTTAAGAGCTTCACTCAAAGTTCTGAAATGATGGTGACTGTTTTTGGTTTCTTAGTTACAAGTTTTTTGTGCCATTCGGCACCGATTTTAAAAGCATTGCATACACGTGTAAACATGAAAAGGTGAAAACAAAACATACTTTTGGCCTGAAAAAAGGAGTGTTTCAGTGCTTTGAAAAGTAGGTTCAATTTTTATGAAAAGCTCATATCCTTATATTCTGATTGCATTTTGTTTATTTTAATTAAAAGTGTGGTTTAATTTCCTGAAGATTCTAGGTAAATGGACACATGGAAATTTTCTCAACTTTTGGAGCCTTCTTTATGCTTTGCTGAACTTGTCATAGAGGATAATTAAATTCACCAAAGTAAATTTTTTATGACCAACTCTGTGATGACAATTATTTTATCTAGTTTGCAAATTTATTTATTTATTCATGTAATTTAAAAACAGTGAGTATGAACTATAAGAACTCTATTTCCTTAAGAGGTTTTCACATAGGAACTATTTTCTTTATATATCTGCAGCCCTTAGGAGTGCCTTGGACTATGGTAATCAATAATTGATGCACAGAGGTAAACAAGTTTGATGTAGCTAGGAGAGAGATGGAGCACAAGGAGAGCACATGACTCAGGGAGGAAAGGGATCATCGAAGGGCAGAAGGTGGGGGGATCCTCTAAGATGTATGGGGAAGTGGAGTAACAGTACAAAAAGTAACACTATAGACCAGATGGAGTTGGGGAAGGACATTGCAAGGGAAGAAGGGAGACCATGGTGTGGATGAAATTGTAGAGACACTCCTGTGACTTTGGTTGTCACACAAAGTGATATAAAAAGTTTTCTCTATTTTTATGTAAGGAGTGCAGGTTATTTCCTTAGGTGTGACCATGTGCAAAAATGATTTAATTATTTGATGCTTGATAAGCCACAGTTACCTATGTTACTATTTATTAATGTCATATGAATCTACTAATAACTGACAAGGTATGAGGTGTGTGTGATATTAAAATTTTGGAAATGACTTCATAATTCTTAAATTGAAGTACTCTCTTGCCTTTGGAACAAAAAAGAGACTGATTGATCTGCATCATTGAGGTGCAGGGAATAATTGTCATTAGAGGAAGCTTGGAACTTTCGTAAAAATTTAGGTCGATAGTAAAATGAGTTTGGTTAAGGGACCCTATAGAATGCCTCTCAAAAGTTGGCACACTCCATTCTCTCAGCATCTCAAGCAAGTTAAAAATTTTAATCTAAAGCTGCAAGAATTATAGAAGTTAGAAATTCTTTACTTTTCAATTTTTTTCCTCTGATTAATAGTGCTTAACTCATGAGTCTAAAAGTTTTAAAATAAAAACATATTTTTTCGTGATGTGGAGAGATACAGGATATTAAATAATATTTTAACATCAGCCAAGTGTCAATCCCAATGACATTTGTCTTTCTTGTATATATTTCACACGTTTTACATGATCAATAACCTCTCAGTGATCTGACACACTTGAAACGCTTCCTTCCTTTCTCAGAAATGACACCATAGTCTCAGTGTTCAGACCATCTTGACTCCTCTCTCACAGTCCCGCCCCACATTCAAACCAGCAGGGCTCTTTTTCGTGTTTATTTTGTCTCCTCTCCTTGAATGTAAGCTCTGAGGCAGGAGGGATAGTGTCAGTCCTGTTCATAAACAAATCATCAGTGTCTAGACAGAGTAGATACGAAACGCATATTTATTGAATGAATTAATAAAAAACATTACTAACCTCTTTTTGTATAAGATATGTATTCTCTTAGATGAGAATTTTTAAAGGTACAGGAAAGTGTAAAGAATCAAATGGGAACCCTTGTGATTTTGTATCCAGAGATAATCACTATTAATATTCAGACATATTCCCTCTGAGAATCTGAGTAAATATTTTCAGTCACTTTGTAATAGATGCCTAAAAGATGAACTAAAACATCAGAGAAAAGTAATAGATCTTGGTAATGAGATTTTTGAATCTGACACCAAAAGCAAAAGTAAAAATAAAAAAATAAGTGGTATTACATTGAACTAAAAAGCTGGACAGCAAAGAAAGCCATCAACAAAATGAAAAGGCAACCTACTGAATGAGAGAAAATATTTGTATATCAGATATCTGATAAGGGGCTAATATCCAAAACACATAAAGAATTCATACAACTCAATAACAAAACCCCCAGAAATTCTAATTAAAAAACGGGCAAAGATCTGAACGCATTTTTCCAAGGAAGACAGTTGGCTCTAATAGGTATATTAAAAGATTCTTTACCAGGCAAATGCAAATCAAAACCATAACAAGATGTCATTTCACACCTGTTAGAATGACTATCATCAAAAAAGACTAGAAATAACAAGAATTGGCAAGGGTGTGGAGAAAAGGGAATCCCTGAATGCTATTGGTGGGAATGTGATTGGTGCAGCCACTATGGAAAACACTATGGAAGTTCTTCAAAAAATTAAAACCTGAACTACCATATGGTCCAACAATTCTAATTCTGGATATTTAGCCAAAGAAAATGAAAACATTAACTCAAAAAGATATACACATCCTTATGTTGGTTTTTTTTTTTTTAATAACAGTTCCATGGACTTATTTGTTTTTAAAATTCAATTCCTATTTAAAAACACACATACCGTTAAAAAAAACTACTCCTAATTGTACCTTTTAAAAATAATATGAAGTAAAAAATAAGAATAAAGGTATGCTTTTCCCATCATCAAAGAAAAATACTGAAAACCCTGAGACATTTGGTGCCATAGTATACAGAAGCCCCACACCAGCCCATAAGAGACAACTGCTGAACTGTGCATTCCAGCACACCCCTATGTTTATTACAGCATTATTTATAATAGCCTAGATATGGAAACTATCTAAGGGTCCATTAATGGGAGAATGGATAAAGAAATATATGCACAATGGAATATTGTTCAGCCATTAAAAAAATGAAATCTTGCCATTTGCAACCACATGGATGGACCTTAATGGCTTTATGCTAAGTAGATAAGTCAGACAGAGGAAGACAAATACCATATGATCTTTCTTATATGTGGAATATATATAATAAAGTCAAGCTCGTGTATAGAGAGAACAAATTGATGGTTGCCAGAGGTCAGGCATGGGAGAAATAGGTAAACTGTTTTGGGGGGATTTTGGTTTAGATAAATTGAATTTTAAAATCCACAAAAAAAAGAGAGTAAGGAATAGTTCCCATATGTCTTATATCTTGTTCCCTTATTGTTAACCTTTTATATTACTGTGCCATAACTAATGAATCAGTATTGATACAGTATTAAGTAAACTCCATATTGTATTCATGTTCTTTTTTTTTAAGATTTTGTTTATTTATTCATGAAAGTCATACACAGAGAGAGAGAGAGAGAGAGAGAGAGAGGCACAGACACATGCAGAGGGAGAAGCAGGCTCCATGCAGGGATCCTGACGTGGGACTCGATTCCAGGTCCCCAGGATCACACCCTGGGCTGAAGGGGCCGCTAAACCACTGAGCCACCCAGGCTGCCCCTGTATTCCAGGTTCTATTAGTTTTTTCCTAATAACCTTTTTCTGGTGTAGGATGCCTTCTAGGATATCTTACATTTAGTTATCATGTTTTAGACTCCTCTGCGAGGTTAACTGTGACAATTTCTCAAACTTTCCTTTTTTTTTAATGACATTGATAGTTTTGATGAGCATTGGTCAGATATTTTATAGAATGTTCTTAATTTAACTTTGATATTTTTCTCATGATTTGACTGGGGTTATTAGTTTGGAAAGGAAAATCACAGAGGTGAGGTCATATCAAGAGTATATGCTATCAACATGACTTATATTGATAATGTCAACCTTGATATTCTGGCTAAGGTAGTGTTTGCCAAGTTGCTCCACTGTAAAATTACTTTTTTTCTCCTTTTCTATACTCTATGGAAATAAGTCACTAAGCAGAACCTACAGTAAAGGGATGAAAAGTTATATTCCACCTTCTTGTAAGGGGTGTATCTATGTAAATTATTTTGAATTATTGAATGGAAAATTTGTCTCTTTTCCTCCATTTATCTATTACTCAATCCTATAATTTTGGATAGTATGGATTCATGAATATTCATCTATGTAATTTATATGTATGTATTGTACTTAATTATATCTAATATATTTATGAATTGTATTTATTTATTGTGCTTAATTAATTGTATCTAATGTACTTATATACATTGGTATTTTGCCTGTTATTGTATTGAATCCATAGATTATCTGGGGAAAATTAATGATATACTGAATCTTTATATCCATGAGCATGGTACATCTCTCTTCATTTTTTTTCTTTTTATTGAATAAAGTTGTTTTTCTTTCCCTTCCAGAAAGATCTTGCACATCTTTTATTGAATCAGTTGCTGGATTTTATATTATTTGCTTTGCCATTTGTATCAGTCCAAATTCATGCAGAAGCTATAAATCAAACTTGTAAGTAAAAAAAAAATTAATACAAAAATTTATTAACTAGTAAAAGGTGATTAACTTATAAAAATGACAAAAGAGAACTCTAAACGATACAACAATAGCAAATGTAGGTAGTTATTACCTTTAGGGCTTAGGGAAATTTTCAAAAGGAAGAATACAGTTAGAAGAGCTTTCCTCCCAAGGCTGAAATCAGATCTCATTGAAGAGAGAGTGTTTGTGGCTCACTAAATAGTGGAGAAGTTCAAAGAGAAGCTAAAGACTGAGCTAGGTGAGCAGGCCGTTAGAGTGCTAGTGCCTGTCAAAGAGGAATCTACCTGTTGAGGTGCCAAAGAAACCAGTTGGTGGGTATGTTACACTACTTCTCCCACACATCTCTGGCAAAAGGTAGCTGCCTTGGATACCCACAAAATTTGATGAAATGTGAGCATCACTGAGTCTTTTATATACCACTAACATCCAAATTGTAGAGAAACAAGGAAGGTAGTCAGAACCAGGAAGACAAGCTCTTTCTCTGGTATGTCTTATAGTGTCTCACTAGTGCCCCCTATTTACAAATCCTAACATTGTTCCTGCTGGCAAGGGAGAAGTGTTTGCAGGATCCAGATCTAGATAACGAAGACAAGGAGTGGGGGATGGCTGGGTTGCTTAGTGGTTGAGCATCAGCCTTGGGCTCAGGTCATGCTCCCTGCTGCAGGGACTCAGGTCATGATCCTGGGTGCAGGGATTGAGTCCTGCATCGGGCTCCCTGCTTCTCCCTCTGCCTCTGTCTGTGTCTCTCATGAATAAATAAATAAAATCTTAAAAAAAAAAAACCCATGTACACAACAAAAACAAGGAAGGGTGGAGGAGGCATACTATAAAAACATTGTTGTTGTTTTTTAAAGATAGAACATCCTCATTATTATCAGTACGTAAAATTATCTTGACTTTTTGTTCATTGAAATTATATCTGGCAACTAAACATAGAATTTTCCCGTTATTATTGGTACATAGAACTACCACAAATTTTTGCCAGTTAGTATACTTGGAAACTTTGATAAACTCTCCTATTAATTCTAATTTATATGTATATTCTTTTGGTTTTCTATATTGACTCTTATATTACCTATGAATAATGACCATTTTTTTCTTCTTTAGAATCCTTGGTTGTTTTTTTCTTTTTCTTATTGAGCTGATTAGGATTTACAGGACAATGTTAAGTATAATTGGTAATAGTTGCATTTTAAACATGCTTCTGAATTTGAAACAGATGATTTCACTGTTTCACCATTGAATATTATATTTATTGTAGTTTTCTTCTCTCTCTCTCTCTCTCTCTCTTTTTTTTTTTTTTTTTGTAGATATACTTGATAGGCTTTAGAAAGTTCCTCTGTATTCCAAAATCTAGGACATTCTCATCATTGGAGAAATTTTCTAAAGGCATATTTTCAAGAAGAACTTTATTTAAATTATAAGGAGGCTTTATTTAATTTTAGTTTCCCTGAAATTATTAGTGTTTATAGAAGCATAGTTAATCTTCTTAATATTTCACATTCAACATCTTATTATTTATAAAAATCCTTCATTTTGCTACTTACTTGAATCACATTGAGGCAGGGGGAAAAGGTATAACAGAACTTGCTACTTGCTTTCTAAAATCCCTTCTCCCTTTTTTCCTTTTCCTTTAGCTGGGACACATGGCCACTCAAAATAAAAATACATTGCTCTTTGCAGTGGGGGTGGCTATATTACTTTGTTCTGACCAATAGGTTATAAGTTGAAGTGTCATGTAGCACTTCATGGGAATCTTTTTATTTTAATTTTTTAAAAGATTATTTATTTATTCATGAGAGACACAGAGACATAGAGAGAGAGGCAGAGACATAGGCAGAAGGAGAAGCAGGCTCCATGCAGGAAGCCCAATGTGGGACTCGATCCTAGGACTCCAGGATCACACCCTGAGACAATGGCAGATGCTTAACTGCTGAGCCACCCATGCATCTTGTGGGACCTTTTTAAAGAGATAGTGGGAATCTTTTTAAAGAGATAGTGATATGAAAAAAAGAGAGAGAGAGATAGTGATGTGTATCCTTTGCTTCTCCTCCATCTTGCTGCTTAGAAGACAGATAATAACATCTGGGGGGGCATGAGCATGAAGACTGCCCCCTTAGGCTGAGAGGGGAGTGAGTTGGAAAGAGTTGGGTCGCTGGAGACTATACAGACCACAACCACTGTGCCAAGTCCTGAATGTACTTTTATAGAAGAGAGAAATCAGCTTTGTATCTTGTTCAAAGTACTTTTACTTGTGCTTTCTTGTATTTGCTTCTTTTATTCAAGAAAGAGAATACAAACATAGGTATATATTTGCTAATGGTATGTATGTGATAGGATAAACTAGTACATTTAAGAAATGTAGTTACCAATAAGGAGCTGGAGGGAATAAAGGCGATAAAACAGGAATAAAATCTAGATTTATGTGAATATATTTTGCTATTTAGATTTACCCTTGGAATCACATAAATATTTTATATACTCGTCAACCTAAAATATTAATCACTGATATAAAAACAAAGGAAAATGATTTTTGTGTGCTGAGTTAGTGGTATAACCAACAAGGAGAATGATTTTAAAAGATTTTGTAACACAGCAATGTGTTTGTGGATCCCTAGCATCGTATATCCTAGTAACAAAAAGAATTGTAAAATATTTTAAAATGTATTCAATAATCATACTATTATTGGCAGTGTTGGTATTGCTATAGATGCAGTTGTGTATAATTGTGGGATACATTTAATGGCTTCTTTATGTTGGTGTTGCTTAGAATAAGGATTTCTTTTCTTTTGTTTATTTTTTAAGATTTTATTTATTTATTTGAGAGAGAGAGCACAAGTGGGGAGGAAGATCAGAGGGTAGGGCTTCATCCCAGGACCCTGGGATCATGGCCTGAGCCAAAGTCAGATGCTTAACCGACTGAGCCACCCAGGCACCCCAGAATTTTTTTTCATAAGACATGAAGAATATAAATTAAGATTGATGAAGTTAAATAAATATCATATAGTCCTAATTTGAACTGGAGTTAAAAGTATGAATTTGTCTGTATTTTATCTTAAAAAGAAATGTTATGTAGTTCTGTTTACAAAAAGTTCTGAAACAAAACCAACCCAGTAATGTTGAACTTCTAGTACCAAAAGTCTTCTTGATACTCTGTCCCTTTAAGAGTTACCAGAGCTTCTTGAAATAACCAGCTGATTTCAAATCCTGGGCAGAAACTGTGCAAAATGAGACTATCCTATTCTTATTGGGAAAAGCAAGCTAGCACTACTGTCAAATACTAATAGGGTCATAAAAAAAAAAAAAAGAAAAGAAAGAAAGAAACATGAAAGCATGGGTGGGCGAATGGTACAATCTATCAATAAGGACAATAGCTGCAATGTAGTCAAGCACAAGAAATATGTTTATACCACAAGCTAATAATGATGCCAAAAGACAAAACTAAATAAATCTCTTAATGGTTGCCTTTGGAAGTTGATAGTGAAACAAGTCTTTATTTTGAAAGAAGCAAATAAAGGGAAAGAAGCATTTTTCATGCTTTTCCTGATGAAATTTTCCTCAAGGTAATAATTCAGAGCTAATGAGGGGAAACTTGTCTTTTATGAAAGTATTCCCAGTAACAATCATGGAAGGAATGATGAGATGCGCTCACCACCATTTTGCAACTCCAAGTGAATGAATGGGTCTAGGCAATGGTTGTTAGTAGGTCGCATCACAAAAAGAGACATCCAGACATTATATGCACCACTACCTATGAAATACCCTTGCAAAAAAATTGAAGAGGGAGCCAAATAAAGTTATTTACCTAATTTCTGATGAAGAAGAAATACAGAAGACAGAGGGACATGGTAGAGGATATTATAGGGTTAAAATCAGCAAAATACAGATTATGGGAAAATCTACAGGAAAACAATCTGGTTCTTCAAATAGGGAATCAAAAGAAATTGATGGAGAAAGACCCTATAAATTAGGAGTGACTAAAACATTATGTCAATCAGTGGACAAGGTATAGATTTTATTTGGATGCTGTTTAAATATTTTATTTATTTATTTATTTGAGACAGAGATTGAGAGAGAGAGAGAGAGAGAGAGAGAGGTGCAGAAGGGGAGGAAGAAGAAAGTGGAAAGAATCCCAGAAGACTGCATCAGTGCAGAGCCCCATGAGGAGCTCAATCTTAGGACCCTGAGATCATGATCTGAGCTGAAGCCAAGGATCTCCACTTAACTGACTGAGCCACCCAGGTGCTCCTGGATCCCTTTTAAAACATTAGTGAAATAATCAGGGAAATTTTAACTCTGGCTGTATATCTGCCAGTATTGAGGGATTAGGGATAATATTTTTAGGTGTGATAATGATATTGTGGTTTAGCTTTTGAGGAGTCCTTAGAGACATCCTGAAATATTTATAGATGAAATAACATGATGTTTGAAATTTGCTTCAAAGCCAGCTGGAGGTGATGGAAGAAGGAAGCTCACATATAGATGAGGCAAGATGGATAATTAATGAAACTGGGTAATTTTCTTCTATTAAACTCTATTGCACATAAGTATATGGTTGACATGCTCTTTAAAGATGTATAAAAACACAAAAATATAGTATAAAAACAGGGCAGCCCGGGTGGCTCAGTGGTTTAGCGCCGCTTTTGGTCCTGGAGACCTAGGATCGAGTCCCACGTCGGGCTCCCTGCATGGAGCCTGCTTCTCCCTCTGCCTGTGTCTCTGCCTCTCTCTCCTCTCTCTCTCTCTCTGTGTGTGTCTCTCATGAATAAATAAATAAAATTTTTTAAAAAAAATGTATAAAAAAAAAAAAACAATGCCTTGATCCCACTCCAGATTCCAATTTCAATTGTCTGGGTGGCAGTAGATTGGTGACAAAATGAAATCTAGTCTATGTTAAACAGGAAATCAGGAGCTGCCTGGTTTCAGTTAGGCAGGACAGACCGAAAAGCCACTGTGTGATATAACAGGATGGCCCTGGTGGGAGGTCAGGGGCGTTGGTTTCTGCACTTTTTTTGTTTGTTTGTTTAAAGATTTTATTTATTTATTCATGAGAGACAGAGAGAGGCAGAGACATAGGCAGAGGGAGAAGCAGGCTCCTTGCAGAGAGCCTGATGCAGGACTCCATCCCAGGACCCCGGGATCAGGAGCCAAAGACAGATGCTCAACCACTGAGCCACCCACGTGCCCCTGCACCAGGTTTTATCACTAGCCAATTGGTGAAACTAGACAAGTCACTTCACTTCTATGGGCCAAGGAGAGTTTAGGTTATTGAATTTCTAATATTATTTCCAACTTTTGTGGGGTATGAGAGAATGAAGTGACATTGAGTATATGATATCCCCAGTCCCAATCATTCTTGCATTTTCTTAACTATTTGTTTTTCCAACCATACAATTCCTTTGGCCTTTGGAATATATGTACTTGTTTCTCATTGGAACCTAACTGAACACCCTGCACTCTTAGATTGTTGGCACTTATGGGCTCAGCGACCGTGTCTGGCGGGCTCCCCATTCTGGCCTCTTCCACTGCTGGCTTCTTCCACTGCACGGACATTTTTTTTTAAGATTTTATTTATTTATTTATTCATGAGAGACACAGAGAAAGAGAGAAGCAGAGACACAAGCAGAGGGAGAAGCAGGCTCCATGCAGGGAGCCCGACGTGGGACTCGATCCCGGGTCTCCAGGACCACACCCTGGGCCAAAGGCTGCACCAAACCGCTGAGCCATCCGGGCTGCCCATATTTCACAAATTCTATCACAGTTAAGTAAGGGTGTTAGAGGCAAAAAATTAAACAAATGGTAACGAAGTGTGCTTTTTGTCCGTGAGAATTTATGATTCTTAAGTGAGAGTTATACAAGTGTAAATGGGTTGGTAAATGAGAGGGAGGTGTAAAATATATAATAATGCATAGACATCTGGATCAGTGGGGACGTATCTGAGGCTTGTCAGCAGAGAAATGTCAAGATCCTTTCTGTATATTTGAAATATCTTTGTGGCAGTGGTGTGAAGTGATACAAGTTTAGAGAGGCAGCAGGGCATGGCGGTGAAGAAAAGGGTTTTTCCTAAAAGCTGAACTATTTTTTGTGCTTGGAAGCCAGCTCTGCTGCTATGAGCTGGGGCCTGGGGCAGGTTATTCAGCCTTTCTCTGCTTCAGATCCTTCAGCTGTAAAGTGGAGATTATTATAGTATCTTTTTCAGAGGGCTGTTTTTGGCATTAAATGAGCTAATAAAAGAGCTGATCAGATCAAATACTGTCTAATGCTGGATGTTAAGGTAAGCACTGTATTTTACACAATATATAATAATTACTCCGATGATTCACCTACTTTATGGCATAAAGATACTTTAATCAGTGCCAATTTAGAGGAGACTCACATTCCTGAATACAATAGTCTGGTCCTCATAATTCTGCTACATGTAACACAATATTATGTCTTCACTTATGAAGAAGTATAAAATAAGGACACTGCACAGCAAATAATTCTGAGGGGAAAAAATGAGACACATGCAGACAATTATAAAAATGTGTCTGGAGGGAATTCACATTAGTTTGAAAATTATGGTGAGTAATTTAATTTGACATATTTTAATCAAATGTCCTAGAATTAGAAGTCACAGCTAAATTTGCTCATGAGGAAATCTTGTCAGCCAAATACACACAGAAATATATTATAATAGAGAAACATGCATTTTTCTTTATTTTAAAAACAGATGTTCTAGAGGTTTGAAAATTTTATTTGTGCCTGTATATCACTTGAGAATATTAAAATCATCCCTTCCTTACATGTATGGAAATCTGATTCACTAGAAGAATCATGACTTCACTGGTTCATGTTTGGAAGGGTTTTCTGATTGCCTTATTGACCCATTCTTGAAACTGTATGCCTCTTTTCCCTCTTCTCTTCTCCCTCTCTTTCTTTTTTTTTTTTTTTTTCTTTCGTGAAGCATAGGAAATATAAAGTCAGGATTTTATTGACTATTTGGAATGGAGACTTTGGTCACCAAGGGTTTTCTTAGTCATATATGGTTTCTTAATTTAAAGATTTGAATTTTAATTGTTTGTTTTATGAAAACTCAGGCTCCCTCCCCCTACCCATTCCCTGATCTTTAGTGTCATCCAGCAGACTCTAGCACACTGAGGAACATCTTGTGCTTTATTACTGAGGAGGCAGATGGTTTAAAGATTACACATGAACTTGTACCCTGTGATGTCTTTTGCCAAAGAGCAAAACGCCTACAGGGGCCCACAGAATGTGGTGTGATTGAAGGGGTGCGAGGTAAGTGCCTGGGTCATGGAGGAGGTTGATTCCTTTAATAGAATTCCCTGTTAAAATGCATATACCGCCCAAGGAATGAGTAGAGTTACTGACTGGCCCTGTATTTGGGATCAGTGTGCAACAAAGTAGTTATGAACATAGGAGCTGAGGAAGGGATATGGAGGGGGCAAGTGCTGGATTCAAAGGAGAAGGGTGTTAAAAATATAAGTGGAATGTCATAGTTTAGTCAAGAGCCTGACTGATTTTCTGTTTTTCTATGTGTATTCTTTTAAAAAAATTTTTATTTGTTTATTTGATAGAGAGTGAGCAAGCACAAGCAGAGAAGCAGTAGAGGCAGAGGGAGAAGCAGAGTCCCCACTGAGCAGGGATACCACGTTGGGCTCCATCCCAGGACCTCAGGATCATGACCTGAGCCAAAGGCACTTAACCGACTGAGCCACCCAGGCATCCTATGCGTATTCTTTTCTACTTTTTGCCTGCCTCCTTTTCACCGTCTCCATGGGGATGGCAACCACTTGTTCAGATCTGTCACACATATTTATCTACCTGAGCCTGTCAATGTGAATCAGAGTCCTGCTGCCCTTCATTTGTCTGGTGTCCACATCCTCTTTTTTTTTTTTTTTTAAAGATTTTATTTATTTATTCGTAGAGATGCAGAGAGAGAGGCAGAGACACAGGCAGAGGGAGAAGCAGGCTCCACGCAGGGAGCCTGACGCGGGACTCGATCCAGGGTCTCCAGATCACGCCCCGGGGCTGCAGGCGGCGCTAAACCGCTGCGCCACCGGGGCTGCCCTCCACATCCTCTTAAGGCTGTGATTGTACAGTCCACACTAAAGACATCTGAGCATTTGAGCCGTCTTCTAGGGATTAATCGGTTCCTCTAGTTTCTTCTTTTTTTCTTTAAATTTACTTATTTATTTTAGAAAGAGAGAGAAAAAGAGAAGACAGAGCAAGTCTGCAGAGGGACAGAGGGAGAGGGAGAGAGAAACTTTAGCAGGCTCCACAATGAACGCAGAGCATGATGCAGAGCTCGAACTCATGGACCCCAAGATCACGACCTGAGCTGAAATCAAAAGTCAGATGCTTAACAGATTGCACCACCTAGGGCCTTCTTCTGATTTCTTCTTAAGTCATATGGCACCCTGACCCAGAAACCTGGGATATAGATTACCATTGCACACAGATGCTCAATAATGAAAATGATGATGATGGTAATTAACTGACTCCTAATGAGGACTTTGTAATTTGGACTTTGTGTCCACTATTCTATGAAGTGATTTAGATGTACTGTTTAAATCTCACTATCGGCCTTATGACCTTGGCAACTGTGATTATTCCCATTTTACAGATCAGAGGATTGGGACACATGGAGCTCAAAGTAACTTGCCCAGTAAGTACGACCCAGGAGGTAACTCAGGCTGTGTGGGGCTGGAACTCATGCTTTTAATTCATTCCCTTGAATAAATATGACTTTCATTTGCAGATACTCAGCTCAAATCACTAAAGAGTTTCAATATCACAGGTTACAGACCATTTTGTGCAGCTGGGTTAAGAATAGCCTGTTTCTGCCTTTTCATCTATTTGTCCTTCTTGGGAAATCCTCAAGATCATTTACAGGTCATCACTGTCCCTTAATGAGGGCCCTGCTTCTGTTGGCCATAACCACCCATATGTTCTTCTGCTCTCGTACCCTTGGCCGGAGGAGTTGTTTCACTGAGGCTCCTTTGATGAGTTGCTTGTGTATCTCCTCAACAGGAACAGCTCAGTCAACCCTTAAGTGAGAGTGTCAGAGATCAGAGATGCGATGCCTCCTCGGTGAGTCATACAGCTCTCCCACTTTGCGCTCCTCCTGTCCGGCTTCTGCTGCACATCATCAACCCTGTTTCTCCCCAGGAGTGACTCAGCTCTGTTGTCCTTTCAACTAACTCAAAAATGGGTGGTTGTCTTCTCCCAGTAAAACGGTTTGGCTGCCCTGAATCTTCTTTAATCTACTTCCATAAAGTGCTGAGGTACTTTATACAAGCCAATAATATGCATATGCAGCAAACAATACCCTTCCATTTATATACATATATACATATAAAAATATATATATATATTAAAGATTTTATTTTTGTGTGAGAGAGAGAGAGAGAGAGAGCTAGAGCATGTGAGTAGGGGGAGGGACAGAAGGAGAAGCAGACTCCTTGCTGAGCAGGGAGCCCAATGCAAGACTCAATCCCAGGACCCTGGGATCATGACACGAGCCAAAGGCAGACACTTAACCGATTGAGCCTCCTAGATGCCCAGTACCCTTCCTTATAATTGGCATGGATTATACATGTACTTACCCTATGCTTTCAGCCCAGGCAGATCCATGTACGTGTTTCTATTTCTCTTTAAAAAAAAAAAAAAAAAACTTTTTAATACCTGGAGGTCATTCTGTTAATAAGCCTTTTTTTAAAAAGATTTTATTTATTTATTTATTTATTTATTTATTTATTTATTTATGACACAGAGAGAGAGGTAAGAGACACAGGCAGAGGGAGAAGCAGGCTCCATGTGGGGAGCCCCATGGGAGACACGATCCTGGGACTCCAGGATTACACCTTGGGCTGAAGGCAGGCAGTCAACCGCTGAGCCACCCAGGGGTCCCTGTTTCTATTTGTCTAAATGCAGTGGCAGGTGCTAGGCATCAGAGAGGTCACCACCACTAGAATAGGGCAGGACAGAACTCACCAAGAAGTAGTTGAGTATAGCCCTCTTCATTCTGAGGAGAGGGTGAGATTAACCCTGCTGTATTATGAGGGCATAAAAAATTGATAGTTGAACTCTGGAAGTAGCAAACATTAGATCTAATGCTGAGCAATTCTCCTGGACTGAAGCGTTCAGGGAGATGGCTGTGTAGGTGAACTAAATGAATTTATTGATAGGGGCTATATCTATAGTTAGTATTTAGATTGAGTATAGGGAGATAGTCTGTGACACTAGAGATTTTTTTTAAAGATTTATTTATTTATTTTGAGAGAGAGAGAGAGAGAGAGAATCTTAAGCTGACTCCATGCCCAGTATGGAACCCAATGTGGAGATCAAGCCAACAATCCTGAGATCAGACCTGAGTCAAACCCGAGATTTGGACGCTTAACTGACTGCACCATCTAGATGCCCCATTAGAGACTGTCTTTTTTCCAGAGCCTTGTCAGTATCCAGAGAAGCGACTGTGGCAGAGGATTTTGTTTTTCCCCCTAAGATCTAGATCCAATGTGTGAATGACCTTCAGGACCTCTGGAATGTTTTTCTTCCCAATATCTTCAATCCTGAGACTCATTCTGGATTATTTTATGTCTTTTGCCAAAGTGGCTTCACTACTGTTATGTAACTTTGTTCTACCACAGCTCAAATTTCCACAACATCACAGCAACAGAGAAACTTGGAATTGAAAGAACTCCCCTCAGTGGGACCCTGGCCATCTTGGCGGGGAGCTCCTGCACTGAGCATAGCACTGGGATGTGGGTGGCCTACCATAAACAGATTGGCTTTTATAGGCAACTATGCTGCTCTGCTGGCTGTGGCTTTTACCAGGCAAGGGGGAGGGAAGGAGAATGTGTACTTGACTATTGATATATATCACTGGGAAAATAAATACTAGACTGAAGTTAAAAAGTGTATACATGATTTCTTTTCTATAAATACAGAATGGCTATTCGTCCTATAGATAAATTCAAACTACCAGTTAAACTATAACTCACAAATCATCTTGTATGGACACAACATCAGTATCATGATTCAATAAAAAAACAAAAAGTGGAGCAAAATTTCAGACATATTAAGCATATATAAGGATTTTATATGTTTCTGTTCTGACTTTCTTCCAAATGACTAAATACGGAACGCCACCAACTATACTGACATGTTGGTACCAGTTAAAGTAACACTTAAGCTGCTTTACCAAAAAAAATCCCTGAACTTCAGTGGCTTATCATAATAAAAGCTTATATCTAGCTTACATAACATACTAATGCGATGTTCCTGGGGGATAAAAGTGACCTACTGTCATGGTTTACCAAGAATGGAGAAGCATCCACAAATATGAGATCTTCAGTTTTAAAACTGAGAAAGGGGATCCCTGGGTGGCGTAGCGGTTTGGCGCCTGCCTTTGGCCCAGGGCGCGATCCTGGAGACCCGGGATCGAATCCCACATCGGGCTCCCAGTGCATGGAGCCTGCTTCTCCCTCTGCCTGTGTCTCTGCCTCTCTCTCTCTCTCTGTGACTATCATGAATAAATAAATAAAATCTTAAAAAAAAAAATAAAAAATAAAAAAAAAATAAAACTGAGAAAGTTATGGGTTAACCAGAACAATTTGGCCACCCTACTGGTAAACAGCTCTTCTGAAAGAGGTCATCAAGGTACCTGGGCTTCCCATTTATGGCTCCCATATCTTTATCACTTGACTTCCAAGTTTGTCCTGAGAATGATATCCATTCCCATCCAGCCAGAACAGAGAAAGAACAGGAAAGATGCCATGGGAGGTCTTGTGCAGCAGTTCCAGAAGTGGCATACCTATCTTCTTCTCTCATCCCATTGGCAAGACTCAGTCATGTGGCAATACTTATCTGTAAGGGCAACTGGGAAATGTAGTCTGTCTGTGGTTTCCAGAAAGATCTTATTTAGTGATCTAGTACCTCGCTAGCAATCTCTGGCATGTCAGCATACATAGGCTGTGGTGAATATGTAAGTATATGTGATTTGGTAACAAACAATCCATTTCCTCCGAAGATTTTTTTTTTCTCTGACCATTCCTTTAAATATTTGCTTGGACGATCTTAAGAATTCTCTTTATTGCCATATAACATTTTCTTTTACCGAATCTGCTCCATCAAAAAAAAAAAAAAAAAAGAAAAAATCAGGCAGCATTCAGTCTGTATTAGGCAGAAGTAGAGCGTTGATTCAGCACTTGCCGGGGAAGAAGTTCAGTGAAATGTTGCTTTTTCCACTTGTCCAGGGTACCCCATCAGGAAGGTCAGGGAGCCTCTTCTGGGGATGTGTGTGGCAGTTTCCAGCAGTAGGGTAGACTTTAGTCCTTCAACCCAGGCCTGAACAGGAAGATGGAATGCTCCTGGGATGTTGTGTCTCAGAAAAAGGATCAGAATAGAATATTGCCGATGATGGAACTTTTGAAAGAATTGAGGATTGCTATCAGGAACATATTACAAGAAAAATAAGACAATGAAAATCTAAAAAAAAAAAAAAAAAAAAAAAAAAACAGTATAAAATGACTGTAATCAGAGGCACCTGGGTGGCCTAGTGGTTGAGCATCTGCCTTTGGCTCAGGGCATGATCCCAGGGTCCTGGGATCAAGTCCCATATCGGGCTCTCTGTGAGGAGCCTGCTTCTCCCTCTGCCTATGTCTCTGCCTCTCTCTGTATCTCTCATGAATAAATAAATAAAAACTTAAAAAAAAAGTAAATGTAATCATTATGTGCTACTTGATTCTTGGGTGGATCACACATCTTATAACTATTCTAATATAAACACAGATGAGGAAGTTGCATCAGAATAAGTGGCAAGTGGAGGTTGGGCTTGATGTAAAAAGGGTCATATCCTCATCTTATCATAACAGAAAGTATATAGATGATATCTAAAATTGATTAATCAGGATAAGCATATCAATTATCTGTATGAATTAATTACTGTACAATTTAGTCAAGAGTTAAAAGTATTTCAAATGGGAGACATACAAGGGATAGGGAAGGTGGAACTGGGGACAACTGTTTCTTATTATAATCCTTTTGATGCTTTAAAAATATATATGTATATGGCACCATTAAGATAATATTTATTGGGACACCCAGGTGGCTCAGTGGTTGAGCGTCTTCCTTCAGCTCAAGTTGTGATCCTGGAGAGTCCTGGGATCGAATCCCGCATTGGGCTCCCGGCAGGAAGCCTGCTTTTCTTTCTGCTTATGTCCCTGCCTCTCTCTCTGTGTCTCTCATGAATAAAAAAAAAAATTTAATAAAGATTTATTTTTTTAAAAAAACAGTGCATTGTCGTGTGGTCTCAGCGTATGGTTAGTGATGTCCTCCATTAGGACTGCCTGAAGAACTCATGGAAGCCAATGTTATGGCTGTTTGGTTCTTACTATGATTGCAGGAAGCACCTCAGCAAAACCATCAGGGGCCTTTGAAGGATGAGATTTATTACTTACAAGTCCTGGGGGGTACACAGCACGGCAAAGGATAGAAAAAAAGGGAGGAATCTTTGGCTTGAGGCTCTGCCTTTATTGGAATTGAGGGCGGGATGCTTAGGGTCTCAGGAGTCCACCATTTGGGGGGCAGAATTTAAAGCATAAGGGCAGGAATGAGGGTGTTGGAAGGGAAAAGCACAGTCACTCAAGTGGTAATTCTTTCCAAAAGGGGAACTTCATGGGTGGGAACAACCTGGTTCTTTATTTCTTTGTTTTACCAGCAGCTGTGTCAAATAGCTGGTAATATGCTTATACTTATTCCAGATGGATGTCTTTGAAATGGCTGCCTCAGCAATCAGAAGCTGAATGTCAGGCACTTACATGACAATCAAAAACTTAAATGTCAGGCATTTACACTCTAATTCAAAAGCTTATTGTGGGCACTTATACAATAAATGCATCTGTGGGGATTCTTATAAGTAGCTTGCCCCAGGACAGAAAGTATTATCGAGATGCTGGGATATGATGATGTTAGATTTAGTTGTTCTCCTTTGAACACAGGAATGAAATGAAACAAAAAAAATAGAGAAGGTTTCTGGATGTTACACAGAGAAAATAGATTAGGTTGCTTAGTATTGGGGCATATGTGAGGTTGTCTATATTATAAATCAGTACACGTAATGTGAAATCTATAGATTCTGACCTGAACCAAGGTGATTTCCTTTTTCTGCATTACTGAGTACTGGGTTGGTAGGGACAGACTGTAGGACAATGTTACAGACATGTAATTATATAATTAGATAAAAAGTAGAAAATAGAATTAATGTGAACAAAAGTCAAGATAATGCAGTAAGAGAAAAATGAAAAGATGTATATTTTAGATTAGTGAAAGTAAGTTACTCAGCTTAGGGGAGGGGTTTGGGGCTTGCTATACATTGTATTTTAATTTTTTTAAAAGATTTTATTTATTAGAGAGAGCACAAGGAGGTGGAGGAGCAGCAAAAGGAGAGGAAGAGGGAGAGGGAGAGGGAGAAGCAGACTCTCCACTGAGCAGGACCCTGGGATCATGACCTGAGCCAAAGGTAGATTCTTAACCGACTGAGCCATTCAGACATCTCCATATATTGTGTTTTAAAGGAAAACTGCCAAGTCTTTATTTTACTTAGGTTCTTTCAGGTTTTAGGGAAAAGACATGGCAAGATTAATCTGAGTGATTGCAGTTAATGTCAATGTAGCAAGAGAATTCACTTTAAATATTTTTGTCTGTTAGTTTTTCCTGAGAGTGTTCTCCTCACCCTCTGTCCCAAGAAAGTAAACCTTGCCATTTTGGGATAGAATGCAGCAGTTGCTTACACTTCAGGAAGTTAACTCCTCTTTCTCTTCCTAGACATTGCTTCATAAAGCTTAGATTTGGGATTCCAGGATCCCTCCATCCCTTCAGGGGATGTGGCTTCTACATCCATATCCAGCCAGCATGAGGAGAAAAAATATGGAAGGTCATGTGGAGATGGCTTTCGTCCATGGATCCTGAAGGTGATCTACATCCTTCCACTTAGCTGTGACTTGGTCATATGGCTACTTTAACAGGGTCAGGTAGAAAATAATCTGTTTGTGTTCCCAGGATGAAAAAGAACAACTGGCCAATCTTTGCCATACCTAGGAAGCTGGATCCCAGGAGCCGGGGTTTCAACCTTGATAAAGATCCTAGAGCATAAATATGGCATTGGAGCACAGAAATCACCTCTCTTTGGGGGACTGTGCTTTCATGGACAATTTTCTACTAGCAGTAACTTGTATGGTACTAACAACTAGAGGAGTCCCCCTAATGCTCTGTCTTTATGTAAGACCCCTGTGATCTTTGCGAAGGTAACATCAATAATGTTATTGTTTGAGTTTTCCCCCATTCAGGGAGAACGAAAATTAAATCTAAGCCAAAGGATGTTTTAGCTCTGGCTTCATTGCAAACGACCACAAAATGTCAGTGGCTTATAGCAACTAGCTTTTTCTATTACATGTTGATGGGTGGGCTGAAATGTATCTGATTTAGGCTGAGCTCGGCCCTGTGCTGTGGGTTGTACACTCATTGTGTACTGCTCAATGTGTCTCTCATTCTTCATGGACTGGCAGCATGTTCTCCTCATGGAAAAAGGCAGAAATGCAAAAGGAGTGAACAGAAACATAAGATTCTGCTTAAGTCCTAAATTGAAAACTGGCCCATCATCACTTCTCTCATATTTCCCTCATATTTCATTCGTCACAGCAAGCCATATGACCATTCTCAACATCCACAGAGTAAGGAAGCATACTCTACTTGGGAAGATGGGGAAAAGAAAGAGTGACTATCTACTTATTAATATTTTAATCTATGACAGAGAAATGAAGTAAAGGATGTATATTATCTGAAGTTAGGATTATATCTACTACTTAAGGTTAGAAAATCAAGTAAGAAAGACTAGGAACCACCCCAGAAGCAGCACAAATTTTTGGTGTCTCTTCATGATAAGGATGGAATATACACCAGACTGCATGAAGAACTAGAACATTGGCCTATTGCCATTCAAGATAAAATGGTGTATCTACTGAACCAGCCTCTTCTGTTCCCCTGATGAGTGATGTCAATGGTGCTTTCTCTGAATGCCCTGAAAGAAAGGTTCTCACTGAGTCGTCAATACTTGTTGCCATCCACTATTGGCAATGTACGCCATGTCTCCTCCTCATCCACTTCATCAAATATTGAACTTCCTTGGGTGTAAGCACCTAACACTACCCTTCCAGTTAACAAAGTATAAGACAGTCTTATAAAGAATTGCCCCTGGATGATTTCCTCAAAGGGAAATATTGGATGTAGCAGAGATTAAAATGTTATGGATATTCTGAACATTGTCATTCATTCATTCATTCATTCCTTTTTGAAACTTCATCAGATATCTGAAAACATAAAGACATGGAAACTGTACTGTAGGAAAATATAGTTTAATGGGAGAGAGAGAAATATAAATAAAATAAAACTATGTTTCTTCAGTCTGTAATATGAATCTTTTTTCACATTGTAAGGTTTCTAAAATATGAAAGCATCTTATAATGGGTATCAGTGCAACTTTCTAGGCATTAGGTGATTAGGTATGATGTCATTGTTCATATATAAATAGCTTTTATCAAAGCTATCAATTTACGGCACGGTAATCTTGGTTGAATTGTTTACATTGGTAGCACAATCTGTGGTTTGAATTTTAATTTAAATCCTGAATTTTACTTAAAAAAAACCCTTACCTATTATGAATGTTAATATGAGAAAATATTATATATCAAAATATTTAATTTTTGAAAGCAGTAACTACCAAATATCCCAGAATAATTATGGATCATACAAAATTGGGAAGATTTGGTGTGAGCAGTTGATGCATTGTGAAGGATTATCATTCAGGTGCTTGTATTTGTCAAGATCTACCAACTTTCTTTCAATAGGAACTTTTAAATTCATGGGATATTTAATTCATTAAAAAAGAGAAAATTATGAACTTAGCCAGTAGGAAACGCATATAACAACACGTTCTTTGATAAACCTTAAATGTATGATGTCATCCCTAAATATACTGATAAAGTAGAGATCATGAACGCAAACTATGGAAACAGGGTCACTCTGAAGAGATGTCTGACTACCAATTCTCAAGGTTTTTTATTTATTTTTTTAAGGATATTTATTTGTTTATTTTAGAGGGATTGAGAGAGAGAGAGAGAGCCTACATGTACAAGCAGAGGGAAGAGTAGAGGGAGAGAGAATCTCAAGTAGGCTTCATGCTCAGCACAGATCCCAATATGGGGTTTGATCTCACGACCCTGAGATTATAACCTGAGCTGAGATCAAGAGTTAAAGGCTCAACCCCAACTGATCCACCCAGGTGCCCTGTCAATGTTCATTTGCACTTATGCAAATGAACTGGTGGAGAGAACTGGAGAGATAGGGTAGGGGTCAGAGCAAGAAACATCTTTCCTCCCAAGTTTAGGGTTTGGAATTTATAATGAAAGTACTGGGGAGTCATTTAAAGCTTTATGTCAGATAGTAAAGTGATCAGATCTGGTCTTAGAGAGGTCACTCAGGAAAGACTGTGGATAATGGATGAGGCTAGACCTCTCACTCTGGAGGGGGACCAGAGGTGAAAGACCCAGTTAGGAAGTGATAACACAAGGGCCTAACCCAGGGCAGTGACAGGAATGAAATGGAAGGTATGCATCTGAAGAATATGAAGGACACAGTATGACCAACATGTGCTGATGAGATGCCAGGGTAGGGAAGGCTCCAGAATAGTTTGGCTAAATGGGTGGATGGTGATGCCATTCCCCCAAAATAGGAAGAAAAGGAGGTAGATCTGAAAGAGATAGGAAGCAGAGATCATGAGCTCAGGTATAGACCTTTTCGAGGTGTCTAGGAGACATCTACAGGGAGAAGGCCCCAGTAACAAAAACATAAGAGAGTGCCTTATTCCCGTCTGTTACAAAACCACAGCCACATTTGGCACATTTTGATTCTAGTTGTCTTTTCCCACATGTACCTAACACCAAAAAATGGTGTTTTTCTGAGGGGTCTAGAGACAGACCATGACAAAAAGATCAGGTGTTAGGCACCTGAATTTTCCATGTGAACATAAACTGGAACTTCATTATGAAAATATGGAAAAACAGCAAAACCTTTAGTATTTTAATGAAGCTACAGGAGGTGAATTTTGACTTTTTAATCAAAACCACATGATAGTTCTAGGGGAACTGAGATCTCAAAAATTGCAAAGAGTAGGCTTAGGATGAAAAGGCTAGAATAGTCTTGCCCTCAGAGATAGTCAACAGTCAATTTATAGACCTAGGGTTGCAAAGGTAAAAGACAAGTGTTAAGTGAATTTCAAATACTAAAGAAATGAATGTTTAGTATGTCCAAAATATCACATTGGACATACTTACTCTAAAAACTTACACGTGGTTCACCTGAAATTTAAATTTAACTATGTGTTTGTATTTTTGTTTGCTAAATTTGACAACCCTAAAGTAGGCATTAAAAATCTAGTAGCTGCATTAGTTTCCTGTTGGCGCTGTAACAAATTACCACAAATGTAGTGCTTAAAACAACTCAAATTTATTATCTTATAGTTCTGGAGGCCAGAATTATGAAATGGGTTTCACTGGGCCAAAATCAGGGTGGCCTCAGGCCAGTGATATTGGTTCTGGAGGCTATAGGAGAATTCATTCCCTTGTCTTGTCAAGCTTCTGGAAGTTTCCTACCTTCCTTGGCTTTTAGCTTCTTCCTCCATTTTCAAAGTCATCAATGTTGCATCTTCCTATCTCTAAGAATTTCTAACTCTTTGGCCTTTCTTTCTTTCTTTCTTTCTTTCTTTCTTTCTTTCTTTCTTCTTTTTTCTTTCTTTCTTTCTCTTTCTTTCTTTCTCTCTTTCTTTCTTTCTTCTTTCTTTTTTTTCTTTTAAAGGTTTTACTTATTTATTCATGAGAGACACAGAGAGAGAGAGGGGGAGAGAGAGAAAGAGAGAGAGAGAGGCAGAGACATAGGCAGAGGGAGAAGCAGGCTCCATCCAGGGAACCTGAGGTGGGACTCAATCCCAGGACTCCAGGATCACGCCCTGGGCCAAAGGCAGGTGCTCATCCGCTGAGCCACCCAGGCATCCCCTGCCTCACTTTCATAAAGACTCTAGGATTACAGTGAGCCCACCTGGATAATCCAGGATCATCTCCCCATTTTGTGATATTTAAATTAATTGCATCTGAAAAATTCCTTTTGCCACATTGAGGCAATATTTTCACAAATTCCAGGGATTAGGACATGGGCATTTTTAGGGCCATTATTCTGCCTAAAGCAGCAGCTTCCTAAAAATATTAGACTCATGGATGTCAAGCCTACAATAGGCTTTTTGTATCCTGTGTGATGTGCCATCTCCACTTGTCTGAGATTTTTCATCAGTTTTGTCTGCCAGCCCTAGGATAGGATTCTAAAAAGTGCCTGATCTAATAGCACAGCAGTAAGATACTGCTGTATCAATCCTCCTGGACTGAGTGTGAGGAAATCCAACTCTGCTAGGGTAGAGGATTGTCTTGAGTTATAATGGAGGGGATGAGATGAGGGATGGGGTTTCTGGGAACACATTATTTTAAAGATGCCTTGAAGCTCCCTTTTGGGTGTTGCCAAAGCTGTGACATTAGAAGACAGAGGGATGTAACTGGAAGGAATTTTGAAGAGTAATTCTCTTGGTTTTGCTTAACCTTTTCTTTAAAGAAGCATCAGAGAAGAATGTGGACGAAGTAACTAAAAGGCTGGTGACTTCATCCATGTGGGCTTTTATAACAAAGTACCACAGACTGGGTGGCTTATAAATAACAGAAATTTGTTTCTCACTGTTCAGGAGGCTGGGAGTCCAAGATCAGGGTGCTACCACGACTGAGGGAGGGTTCCCTTCTGGGTCTCAGACTTCTCACTGTGTCCTCACATGGTGGGAGGGGCTAGGCCTCTGTGGGGGTGGGGGTGGGGTTCTCTTTTATAAGGCACTAATCCCATCCATGAGGGCTCCAACCCCACATTCTATTCCCCTCCCCCAGGCCCCATCTCCTAATATCATCACATTGGAGACCAAGATTTCAACAGAAGAATTTGGGGGTGGGTGGGACACAGCCATTCAAACCATGGCAGCTGGGTCGGAATGATGCCCAAGCAACTGGGGAATTTGATCACTTCGATTAACTGGACAATTTCCCCAGCTGGTTGAAAATACATTAAATATAATTTGTTGTCAGATAGAAAAAGAAAAAAAAAGTTGTTTGCTCTTGCTTTATTGTTGATTATGACCACATACTGGTTCTAGTAAATACCTGTTATATGGTAGGTATTATGCTAGATAAATTTTACCTACTTTATTTTCTTGAGTCCTGATAACTATCTTTCAAGGCAGATATTCCATTCACCAGTTCACACCAGCCAGACACTGAGGAGCAGAGAGATTAGCCTGCTTGTCCAGGGTGCAAACAAGCTTAACGTCAGAGTCAGACTTAGGTGCTGGTTTGTTCGTATCCCAAGCCATTTTTTCCCACTGTGTCATGTTTCTGGGATGCTGTCACACATTGTTTTAAAAGCTGTGAAAAGGAAAAAAGAAGAGGCACCTGGGTGGCTCAGTCAGTGAAGGGTCTGCCTCTGGCTCAGGTCATGATCTCGGGATCCTGAATGGAGCCCCACATCCTGCTCAACGGGGAGTCTGCTTCTCCCTCTCCCTCTGCCCTTTCCCCCCACTGTTCTCTTTCACTCTGCTCTCTCTCTCTCTCTCAAATAAATAAATTTTTAAAAGGAGCAAAGAAACACCGATTAGGGTGTGGTAATTGGGAGAAAGTTCTGTTGGTCACATAAATTTCCTTCAGCTACCTGAAAACAGCCACATAGCATTTACTTCACAAGGATAATTATGCCCCTTTCTAGAAGAATACAACATCTTGTTTTCCATTCTCTTTGTAGCCCATCCTCTCCTTTCCCCATGGAGCTTAATATCTGTTTCATAAGATTATACTGAGGTAATACATTGTAAACGTTAAGGCATATTTTGGTTTGCTCTGGAAGAGACATGAATTTCTGGCTCTCCTTAATGCTCCTCTTTTGTTCTTTGTACAGTGAAGCTCCAGGGGAGCTTTCTCTTTTTTTTTCCACCAGGATTTCACTGTCCTGAGGCACTCAGGGTTTGGAAATCCCGAACGCCAGTGAGCCATGAAAGGCGTTGGCCCAGGGTCAGACCCAACCCAATGACATAAACTGAGACAATCTCGCTCTGCTGCAAATATGTTTTTCTGAACACACCCAAATCCCAAAGATTTTCATCTCCTTTGAGCTCCCTAACATCTGCTTTGTCAAAAAAACAAACAAAACAGAACAAAACAAAACCCAAGCTATTAGAGAGAAACGAACCCAGTCTAAATTCCCAGAGACTCCTCTTGGGGACAACATTCCTCCTTCTAACAGAGTATCAGGAGGCAATGGGTTTCAAAATCGTTCTTGGACATTCTACTTGTTGAAGATTTTCAAAATCATTGGTTTCTTGAAAAATCTGGAGGAGGAGAACCAAGTACAGTGCTCTCCTAGTTTATTTGGCACATGAAGGATCCTTTAGATGTAAATGACCCAGAAATAACATGGAGTGTTTTTGAAACAAACTCAGTGATTTCTCTTCCATTCTTGATTTTCAGTTCTCTTTTGTGGCTGCATCATCTGCTGGAAGGAGGGACTTCAGGTTGAAGCACAGCATCCTACTGACATGGAAACAGCACCATGTGGCACATTAGGCACGCCTGGGGGTGGGTCCCAGCACTGTCCCTTGCTAGCAGTGGCCCCCAGCTAAATAGTTAGACTTCACAAATCTCCCGATCTCTCAATCGTGGCTTGATAACACCCTTTTTGGAGGCTAACATGAGGTGAAAATAAAATTATATATGTAAAGTGCCTGGTATGCAAAATGTACCCCAATAGGCAGTAGCTACTCTATTTTTTTTCTTTTTTCCTCCTCAGCACCCTGAATGTAGTGGGCTTTTCAATCAGTTTTGAGAGCAAGGAAGGAAATAAGGGAAGAAGGCATAAGATGCCTAAAGTCACAAAAGTTTCTTCTCTTCCTCAAAGTGCCTTCTCCTGCCCAAACAATCACTGAACTCTTCACTTTCTCCTTGCTTTGCACATGCTGATCCTCTTTGCTACCCACCAGATTTCTTCACCTCTTGATCATGAGGAATCAACAAACATTCCCTGAATTCCTGTGTCCCAACCACTCCGCTGGGTATTGCAGACAATATAAAAATAAGTGAGATGCAATTCCTCTCTTTAAGTCACTTACTGCTTACAGCTCAAGAAAAGAACTGTAATATAAAGGGAGGCGTAAAAACGATGTAATATAAGAATCTGCTCAATTCTTATGTTCTTATATATTTTATATATTCTTATATATCTCTCAGGAGAGAGAGAGGGAAGGGCTTCGTATTAGCCTCAGCATATGTGCTGATCTTAAGTGGGATTCGAACTTGCAGAAAAGAAGCCTAATGACAACCAGGAAAGGATTCAGTGAAAGCAAATGCACCCTGGATGAAAAGGGTAACACAAATAATCACAACAACAGACCAACTGCTAGCAACCTAGCACTTACCATGTGTCGAATAGAGCACTATTCTAAGTGCATTACATGGACGATTTCGTTTAATTACAAAAACGAACTGTGGTGGGAAATGTTTATAAGCTCAGAATATCCTTGTTTCAGTCTTGATTGAAATTCATATGCTCCCAGAGGTCACCGGCTCCAACAGAAAGAAACTGGAGCCTGTGTGTTCAAACACTGGAGCTATTAACACTGCGCTTTGAGAATACAGACACTAAATAATCTTGCCTTCTTCTATCTTCATGTAATAAATATTAAAAAGAAGAGAAGAATATTGACCAGTCAGGGCGTTCAAATATGTAAACACAGGGCCTGAAGACATGGAAAAAAATTTCTCAGATCTATACTAGTCCTGTCTCCTGTCATATAAAACTGGGTGGCTTTGGGGATCCCTGGGTGGCTCAGTGGTTTAGCGCCTGCCTTGGACCCAGGGCGTGATCCTGAGTCCCGGGATCGAGTCCCACATCGGGATCCCTGCATGGAGCCTGCTTCTCCCTCTGCCTATATCTCTGCCTCTCTCTCTCTGTGTGTCTCTCATGAATAAATAAATAAAATCTTAAAAAAACAAACAAACAAACAAACAAAAACTGGGTGGCTTGTTTGCAAGAACCTCCCTGTGGGAATCATCTGTTCTAACTGTAATAATCCTTACCTTTGAGTCTATGATGCTCATTTTGTTTTGTTTTGTTTTGTTTTTTAGGATTTTATTTATTTATTTGACAGAGAGAGAGCGAGAGAGAACACAAGTAGGGGGAGCAGCAAAGGGAGGGGGAGAAGCAGGCTCCCTGCCCAGGACCCTGGGGTCACAACCTGAGCTGAAGGCAGACACTCAACTGACTGAGCCACTCGTGGGCCCCAATGATGCTCATTTTAATTAAGAAATTATATTCATTGTTTGTTAGAGAACGCCGAATTTACTTATGAATTTTGTAATAACAACTGATTTTCTTACACTTGCCCTGTATGAAAGGTTTTCATATTCTCTTGGGTTTAGGAAAAATAGATTTTTTTTCTTGCAAAATTATACAAGTGACAACTAAATGGTGATTATAGTAGAATCATTGTTAACAGGCAAGGAGCTCTCTGGGTGTTTCACCTGCATGTGCTTTCGGGGGTGCATTGCCCCCATTCAGGGATGGGGAGACTGAGACTGGGTGAGGTTCAAGGTGGAGGCCGGAGGCCTTGCCTGGTAGCTCCTCCAGCCAGTCCAGCTCTGCTTGCAAACCCACTTCTGCAGCTGCCTGCTCCATCCTCAGGCTGACCCATTCCTGGGGGGCAAGGGGCTCCTCTGGCCAGCCCAGCCCACAGAACTTTCCTTACATTCCCTGTCACTATGGGTCAAGTTTGCATCGCGGTCTAATGGCCCTTCCTCTGACCTGCAGTCAGATTGCGGTTCTGTTTTTAGGAGCTATGTGACCTGAAAAATGTGCTTGCTAAGCCTTTCTGAATCTCAGGTCCACCGGCGCCCCCCTCCCCCCGCCAAGCCACATAAAGCCAGTAATTGTGAGGATTAAAAGAAACAAGGCAGAGGGGCGCCTGGGTGAAGCATCTGACTCTTGATTCCGGCTCAGGTCATGATCTCACATGATCTCAGGGTCAGGAGATGGAGCCCCGAGCTGGGCTCTGCACTCAGCAGCGGGTCTGCTTCTCTCCCTCTTCCTTTGCCTCTCCCAGCCAGGTGCATGCACATGCTTTCGTGTGTTCTCTCTCTCTCTCTCTCTAAAAAAAAAATTGGGGGCACACCTGGATGGCTCAGAGCATGATCTCAGAGTCCTGGGATGGAGCCCGGTGTCAGGCTATCTGCTCAGCAGGGAGTGTGCTTCTCCCTCTCCCTCTTCTACTCCACCTCTGTCTCTCTGTCAAAGAAATATATAAAATCTTAAAAAAAAAAAAAAAGGGCAGAAATAAAAAAAAAAAGAAGAAGAAGAGAAAAAAAGAAAGACTTTTGTTCTACCCACTCCTCTTTGCTCAGTTCCCTCACTCTGCTCCAGTCCACACTGGTCTTTCTGCTCTTCCTCAAACTGCTCAGTCCTCTGGTGCCACAGGACGTTTACATATGCCTGTTACTTTGCATGGAATATTCTTCTCTGTATCTTTGCATGGCTTCCTCTTCCCAACCATGCAGTTCTCTTGTAACATACTCCTTGGAGTGGTCTGCTTGGACTTTACTATATAAAATAGGGATCTTTCACTCTCCACTATCTCTTTAGCCTAATTTCATTTTCTTCATCATGAAAAGAAATTTATGTAATTTATGCAATTATATACTTGCTTGACTAGCTCTCCCATTAGCTGGAATCTCCAGGGGGTAGGGTGTTTTTTTGTCGGCGCTGCTGATTTTCATGGCTCAGTCCCCTGGCATAGGAGAGCACCTGGCACAGGGGAGATGTCATTAAAAATTGTTGCATGAATGAACAAACGAATGCATGAAATGAATATGCTTAGCTCCGAGCAGATCTTGAAAGAAATATTAGCTCTTTCCTTTCTGCTATTGCATTCCAGAGTAACAAGGGTTTTTAATTCAACAGTTTTCCAAGTACATGTGCATTTAAAAGTGGGTGTCTAAGAGGAAAGTCGAATGTCAGAACCTGGTAGAATGACTGCCAAGCGCTAGCAGTTCAGAGCCTGTGCCAAGTGTAGACTGTTTTTGAGCAGGGATTGTAACCCTTGTCTTTACACACTAGCGAATGGCTCACATGTGTCAACACTAAACACGATACAAGATGACAACGTTGAATTTTAACTGATCCTGGAAAACAGAGAAGGTTAAGAAATCCACCTCCCCACCTTGGCCCCTCATTGTATCTCCCCCCTGCACCCCAGAAGAAGCTGGGTCCTGGGGACAACTTTCTGTGATCCACTGTCGGATGGTGCCACACTCCCACCTCGTGTTCCCACACTTGGTAGTTTCTAGCCCCCTTGTCTGACTCTCTATAAAGGAAGCCCCCCCCCACCCCAGCTTTGTTGCTGACACTTCTGCAGGTCTCAGGGTCACAGCACCCTCCTCACGGCAATACTCTCCCTTCCCCCTTGGCAAGACTCCCTTCCCCTAGCCCCTTGCAATAATCCTTTTTGAATGAAGTCTCTCCTTACTGAGTCTGGATTTGTCATTATTTAACAAAGAATAAAAATATTGCTTTTTGGTCCTGGGCCATTGGAGGGAAGGGCTTTGGTCAAACGCAGATGAACTCAGACAATACAGTGCCTTGTTATGACACCACTCCTACACTCTTGATTCTTTAGTGTTTTTTTTTTTTTTTTTGATTGATTGGCTGATTGACTGATTGTTTATGAGAGAGAGAGAAAGAGAGAGCAAGCAAGGGGTGGGCAGAGGGAGAGAGAATCTTGAAGCCAACTCCCCACTGAGCAGGGAGCCCCATGCAGGGCTCCACCCCAGGACCCCGAGATCATGATGTGAACCAAAATCAAGAGTTGACTGCCCAACTGACTGAGCCACCCTGCACCCCTAGATTCTTTAGTTACCTTAATAGTATCCATGTCCCAGGGTTGCTGTGACAATTCAAGACCTAAGCAAGGAGTAAGCCTAAGCAAGCCACTTTCCTTCTCTGACCCCTACCAGTCCAGGATTGTGTCCTTGGGTTTGACCTGTTGAGTACGTTCACTGTCTCTCATCTCCACGGCCACTGCTCCTTGTCACCGATTGCCATCTACCTGATCTTGTGTGGATTATTGCCATGGCCTGCTCCCCGGCCGCCTCGGATGTGTTTGGGCCCTGCTCTGGTCTGCATGCCTCACCTAGAGCACCTGTCCCAACAGCAAATCCCAGCAGGTCACCCATTGTGTTCGGTACTTTGGGGGCAGTATAAATTTTTGTGAATATAACTTAGGTTCTGCCCCCCCTTAAAATTTTTCCTTTTCTCCATTTGAAGAGGTAGACAGCTCTGGGCTTCATTTTTTGCTTTTCCAAACTCCCATATAAGAGATTCTGTGACATCTTCTGGCAGCTTTGAGGAAAGAGGGAGAGTCTTTGAGGAAAACTTGGTTCACTCCCACCTTGGACAAAGGAAAATATAATAAAAGACTCTGGAAGTGGGCTGTCTGGGTGGCTCAGTTGGTTGAGTGTCTGCCTTCAGCTCAGATCATGATCTCAGGGATTGATCTCGATCAGGGATTGATCGAGCCCTGGATCAGGCTCCTTGCTCAGAGAGGAGGCTGTTTCATCCTTTCCCTTTGCTCCTCCCCCTGCTTGTGCTCTCTCTCTCTCTCTTTGCTCTCTCTCTCTCTCTCAAAAAAATAAGAACCTGGAACAGGTGATAGAGGTTTGGGGATTCCAAAATACTCAGGGCACTTGAGCTGGTCTCTACAGCAGACAGCTGGTACCCAAGGGCTCATGCCAGAGGAGCACCCGAGCAAAGCCAAGGCCAGCAGGCAGTGCAGTATTGTTGTCAAGAACAAAATGGTGCCCTGCAAGGAGTATATGGATCTGGAGTCAGAATGACTTGGATTCCAGGGAAGCTCTTCCACTTATCACTTTTAAAATATTATTTTGCCTCTATGAACTTCAACTTCTTCACTAGCAAATAGAAATAATGGTAAAAAAGAAAGTAATGCTGTTGTAAGAGATTCATGAGAAAAATATATAACTTCGTGTGTGGCATAGACTAGACACTTAATAAATATGAGTTTCTTCTCCTCTCTCAATAATATAAAATGTGGTTTAAATAAATGTGAACATGACTGTATTCCACTGAGCATATCAGAGGAAAGGCCTGTTGGTATAAATCTTTTTTAGCAGAGAAAAGCAATAAGGCCTTATTAAATCTGTGCCATTTGTGAACAATTTTGCATTCGGTCTCCCAAGCAAGGACTAAGACACCCGCCAGTTAAATGAATCCACAAGGACACCTGCATATATATATGCATTGATTCTGCTTGATATGGAATCTCCCACAGCTTCTCTCTTATATCACTCAGTCTTTGGAATTGAGTGCTCATTTGTGTTAGGCCTTTATTATTCTCTGAGTCCCTGAATTTTTAATGCCTTTTAGACATGGAGCCTTGAGTTTTGAGTGATGCTTTAGCATTATTCATGAAATATGGTTTCTTTTTATTATGATTTCAATTGGAAGGCTGTTCTATTTGTTTGTCATGCAAGCACAGACTTGCTGCACAGAAATTTCTGTTGGCCAAATGCAGCAATGCCTTGTATTTTTATGCTCAGCATTTTGGTATTTAATAATCCCTTCATACTCAACTTCTTATGCTATGTAATGATTTTTGCTTTTAAGAATTCATTTTCTACCAGTGGTGGTTTTCAATATGGAAAGCAAAATATTGATTTATTTAGTCTCATACATTGTGGATATATCCTACACTTGTAGTCTAAAAATAATTTAAACTCAATACTTTGATCAGACCCCAAAGTAATCATAATTAGCTCCTAAGAGTTGAATGTCCAGAGTGTCTCAACTTGGACTGTGCAAAAGGCAACTGTGTCCTCAGCCTAATTAAGTCATAATGATTCACCAGCATAAGGCAGGTTTCAGTGTAAATGATGAGATTTAGTAAAGCTTTTCCTTGGCTGCTCATAGGTCTCCTTATCCCCTTAAGTATGGACTACTGAAGAGTATGATATTGGACTGCCCTAAATAGTAACATGGAGATGGTGTTTTTTAAAAAGATTTTATTTATTTATTCATGAGAGACACACAGAGAGAGGCAGGGACATAGGCAGAGGGAGAAACAGGCTCCCTGCAGGGAGCCTGATGTGGGACTCATCCCAGGACCCCAGGATCACGCCCTGAGCTGAAGGCAGACACTCAACCATTGAGCCATCCAGGTGCCGCTAGCAGGCCTAACTTAAATCATACATGCTGCCTGGGATGATAACATAGAAGGAAGTAGGTGGATTTGTTATTGTTCTTATTTTTAAAGATTTTTTTATTTACTTTTTGAGAGAGAGCACAGGAGTGGAGGGGGGCTCAGAGGGAGTGGGAGAGAGAGAGATGCAGACTCCCCACTGAACAAGGAGCTGGTACCAGGCTTCATCTCCCAACCCTGCGATTGTGACCTGAGCCAAAATCAAGAATCGGACACTCAATCAACTGACCCACCCAGGGGGCCCCTGAGATTTGAGATTATTTAAGAATTTTGGGTTTTCTAAGAAGGCATTTGGCTTTTGTGCCCATTTTCTGTTTCTCTTATTCCCTACAAGATACCTTCATTAGGTATAAACAAAGTGTTCATTCTGTTTATTCCTCATGACTAGAAGCCGATTTTCTTAGTTGTTATCTGGCCGTTAGATTGGAATTGACATATTAATTTAGCTAAGTAAGCCAAGGGTTAGCTTTAGCAAGGATTTAAGATAGAAATAGCTCCTATTTAAATAAAACACTGTGCACAATAATTCTGTTAGTGTATCATATTTTGCTATATCTTTTTTTTTTTCCTATATCTTATAGCAACTTTGCTAAGCTGGAACTGTGTTTCCCAGAACTTCCTTCACTGCATGGTTCCTGGCTAGTGTGGATCGCGGAGACATTTTGCACATGATTTGGAAGATGGAAAGAAGCAACAGCCTATTATTTTCACACTCAGGTGATTGGTGCATCTTCCACACATGTTCTGGATCTGCTGGCTCATCTCTGCAAGGGACCACAGCTGGACATCTCCAGCTCCTGTTGGACTTGTCCTCAGACTCCTCCTTCAGCCTCTACTTCTGGACCAAGTGCATCTTTAGTGCCAGCTCCTCCTGCAGTTTACTCGCATCATTGAAGTTGGAGACTCGGCACCTGCAAAAGACCAGCACAGGTTCCAGCTTTTCCTCCGGGTTCTGATTCATCAGGGGTCTCCCTCACGTACAACTCTCTTTCCTTTCTCACTGTCTGCCCTGTGGACCACAGGGCCAGTGGGGGCTGTGGGATAACAGCAGAAAGTAAACTGCTTAACCAGCTCCCACGGTTGTGAGGTCATATCTCTACAGTAATTTCCTATTACGTACATAACGTCCTAGTGGTTTTGCTCCTCTGATCAAACCATGACTAAGTTGGGGTTTGTTTTGGTGATCATGAACAAGTGCTTAGGGCAGAATTTCTTTTCCTAGGAAAGCTTAGGTCAAAAGAAGTTACAGACAAGAAACCATATTGTTACAGCAAGTCTGCTAATAGGTAAACTGGTAGGAAATTTAACAGGAATCTGAATATAAAGAAGAATATGGTTTATCAATTTTGATGACTTTCAAGATTTTCTATTCTATGTATCTATAATCTTACTTTGCCTGCGAGTAGTTTCATGGGAAGAGAATTCTATAGGAATGGGAATTTTCCACTGAATCTGTGATAGGTATGTCTTTTTATTTTTTTTAAAGATTTATTTATTTATTCATGATAGACACATACACACACACACACACACAGAGGCAGAGACACAGGTAGAGGAGAGGCAGGCTCCATACCGGGAGCCTGATGCGGGACTCGATCCTGGGACTCCAGGATCGCGCCCTGGGCCAAAGGCAGGCGCTAAACCGCTGAGCCACCCAGGGATCCCCAGGTATGTCTTTTTAAAACACAAGATACAGGCTAGAGAACAGTATGCATTGCCTTTCATCTAGAATGAAATTGAGGATTGAATTGGGTGGTGTTGGAAGCTTGGACTTCAAAATCAAGCTAAACTGTAATCATACATTTATTGTTGTATGACTAGGGCAGGTCACTTAACCTCTCAGAGCCTTGGGTTTGCTATCTGTAACATTCTGCTTATTCTGGAATTGTGAGGGTTAAACAAAATAATGTATCAAGACCAAGCAAGTGCACAGATGAAAACAAGATTTGCCATCTCCTATTACCAGCCCTCATGTCTCATCTCTCTCTCTTTCTCTCTCTTTTTAAAAGACCCATTTATTTATTTGAGAGAGAGGGAATGAAACAGCGAGTGAGCATGTGAGTGGGGGCAGAGGCAGAGGGAAAGAAACTCAAGCAGACTCCCTGCTGAGCAATGTGGGGCTCATCTCACGACCCTGAGATCATGACCTGAGCTGAAATCAAGAGTTGGATGCTTAACTGACTGAGCCACCCAGGTGCTCCTCTCATCTTTTATTTGAAAATACCCTTGAGGCATGACTGTGTCTTTTTCTTCACTGTTCCTAGTCCTGTGTGAGGCACTCAGTAACTGGCACGTAGTTCATGCTCAATCTTATTTATGCTACAAATAAATGCATGTCCAGAGGCACATCTTTTTGTGGATGCAGCATATCTAGACCAGGTGTTTATCAGATCTTCTTTTCTAGGATTCAAAGTAGGCAAAACTGGTCACTATATGCAGAGATTCAGGAGCATTGCGTGGATGAATGTCTGACAATCACTCTTTTGCAGATCCTAGGAAGCCTGACACATGCAGTTTTGATTGTGTACCAGTGGATGTCACCCTTTGAACACACAACTGTGCTCTCAGACCCTCTTTGGAAAAGCAAGGCAGACACGCCACAGATGTTTATTTCTTTCTACAGTGTGGGAAGTGATGTTGGTCTCCAGATGTCACCCATCATCATGGAGCCCTCCACACTGAATCTGCATCCAAGGGTAAAAAGAGGAACTGTGGAATGTTCGGCGAAGCATGCTTTTATCTATAGGAATGGTGTTCATTGATTGATGGAATTTGGGGAATGCCTCTTTGTGAATTAATATCATTTAAAAATGTTGTTTGGCTGTAATGGTAGTTGCTTCTTGGAAGGAAAGTAGGCAATTCAGGCACAGAAATGGGAAAAAGATTTACTTTTTACTTTTGGATCTGATGTTTGTGATTTTGTTTGTACTTTGTTAATAAAGATTAAAGAGTAGTAAAATAATATTTGGCAAAATCTTGATAGTGTACTCTTTCTTATTTGAATTGTCTTATTACTGACTAAAGAAATTTCTATTCTGAAAAAAAGGAACATTGATAATGTTCACTGCAATGTTATTGATTTCCATTCAAAGTGGTCTTTCATTCAGACATCAATTCATATTCATTTATTTAAATTTTTATGATTCACTACCTATCTGTTGTTTGTTACATGGGTGCTGAGGTGCACTGGCAAATAAAAACATAAGTTTTTAGGGACACCTGGGTGGCTGACTGATCCCAGTCAGTTAAGCGTCTGCCTTCAGCTCAAGTCATGATCCCAGAGTCCTGGGATCGAGCCCTGTATCATGCCCCCTTGCTCAGCGGGAAGCCTGCTTCTTTTCTTCTCCCTCTCCCTCAGTGCTCCCTGCACCCCTAGAAGCACCCCCTGCCCCGCTCATGGTCTCTCTCTCAAATAAATAAATAAAAATCTTTAAAAAATACAAGTTTTAAAAGAGAACTCTAATAAAGATTAAAGAAACATGTCACCTTCAAAATGATCCTTAACTGGTTTATACTTTGTAGGTAGATTTACAAATAGGTAAGTTTTCTATAAAATGTGCATATTTTGTAATTTTATAAGAGTACAGTGTAGTATGAACTTGACAAAATCAAGTGTCTTCTACCTGGGAGTGCAAATTGATACAACCTGTTCTCAAAGCAATCTGGAGAGCTGTCTTAGAAACTATCAGGAGTTATCATAATTTTGACCCAGGAATTCCTCTTCTAGACATCATTCTTTTTTTATTTTTTGAAGATTTACTTATTATTTATTCATTTGAGAAAAAAAGTGTGTGGGGGGGAGGGGCAGAAAAGAGGGAGAAAGAGAGAGAATCCTCAAGCAGGGAGCCCAATGAGAGGCTCAATCCGAGGACCCTGAGATCATGTCTTGAGCCAACATCAAGAGTTGGCTGCTTAAAAAAAAAAAAAAAAAAAGAGTTGGCTGCTTAACCAACTGAGTCACCCAGGCGTCCCTAGAAATCATTGGTATGTGACAAAGATGTACTGTAGAAGTATATATAAGTAACAACTATCTATGTTGAAGAAAAATAAGACAGAAGTAATCACTCCTTAGCAGAGCAATGTGGCCAGGTTGTGGCAATTGACAACACATACGTACAAAGTTGCCTTGAGTACTCTGGCCATCCCTTCTCCTTTGGGTTGCTTTGCATCACTTGTGCCATATACAAAGTCTCCGGCAGGAGGATGGTAAAAGGTAAATTCTCTTTACTTTGACTTTTGTGTGTGGGGGTGACTAGATAAGACACCATGTGAACCTGCAATACTACACACGATGCACGATACTCCACGATGTAGGCGGAGAAATGTATATTAGGTAAAAAACTGATCCATTTTAATGACCTGATCTTAACTTTGTCACATTTGCAAAGACCCTATTTCCAAATAAGGTCATTTTCACAGGTACTAGGGGTTAGGACTTCAACACATCTTTTGGGGGACAAAATTCAACCTATAACTAATACTCTCTTTCTTCTTTTTCTTTATATTTTCATTATCTTATTCTGTTCCATATTCTATAGCTTATTCCTTATTCCACTCTATACTGTATGCCAGCACCTTCTGCTTTCACCACCTCCAAACTCTTTCTTATATTTATTTTAAGATATTTCCATTATCCATACTCGGGTGAGAAAGATAAAATTTGAAATTTCTAAGTGTGATCAAAAATGAAAAGATTGTGAAATGCTCTGTTGAGTGGCTTTCAGCCTAAGGCGGGACTTAAACGTTTGGCTTGACCTTACCCTCACCATTCCTCCTTTCTGGACCTCAGCTTCCTCATGGGTAAAATGACCTTCAACTTTTCAGCCTGAAAAGTAATAATATGTGTGAACAAACTAGGGTAGCCAACATTTCTGAAACAGAGGTCTTTGATTAGGGGCGGAGATTAAGATAGCATAAAACAGCCCTACTGTTTGGCACACTGGAGTCTCCAGATAAACTGTGGTGCGTCTTCAATTCTCTATTGGAGCAGACATATCAACAATCTCTCTCTCTCTCTTTGCGTTTGGCTCACACTTCAAGGTTTCCTCCAACTCAACATCTGAAGCAACCTCTAAAGAATGGAAGAACTCTGGAAGCAGCAGTTTGAAAGAGACTACCAGGCCAACAGTTAAGTTCACTCTGTAGGTCTGGTCATTGTTTCTGTTGCAAATCAAAGGATGCCTATTTTTCATCTCCATACCACGTTGCCAAAGAGGTAATCATGACGAAGTGTTATGCTGTAAAGGAACAGCCCTACATCAGATGCATGTCCTTCTTTGATCCAACTGAGCCAGATGATAGTTATTTTACTGTCAGGAGAGCAATGACAAAAGGCCAGCCAATGCTGCAACATTTTGGCTGGGCGTGTGTCAATTGAGGACAGATGCATATGTCTGTTCTAACTGGAGGCTAGGAGAGCTCAGTTTCATTTGTTCAGAGTCCAGATGTAGCAACTGGTGCTCAAAAATCAGTTTATGGGAACGAAGCTCCTGAGGTGTGAGAAAGATTAAAGTGTCTCCATTTTTTTTTAACCTTTAGTCTGTGAGATAATATTCTGAAGACAGGAGGCTGAGTGAGTGGAAATAAGTGGAAAGAAACATTACTTCCTATTCATTCTCATTTGCTTTGAATGAAAGCTTGCTTTTGTGCTACCTGAGGAAAAGCACACGTGCTCTCTTTGTCTTTGTGTGTGTGTGTGTATGTATTTCCTTTATATATAATAGATATATTTCCTTTATTTGTAACATGTAATATATATGATATATATATATTACATGTAATATATATGATATATATATTACATATATATATGATACATATATATCATATATTTATTTCTTTTTTTAAGAAACATTTTCCTAGAATGCGATCAGTAATTTGAATCGTGGGGAGTATTTCAAAGTGAAATAAAAAAATTGCAAACAAGATGGCTAGATGATATTTTACCCTTGCATTGACTCGCCTGAAACAAGTAGTTAGGAATCTTGTCACCTATTGGAATGGCTTTCCAAAAGCTGCTTAGTGCTCTATTTCCTTCTACAATTCTTCTACTATTGTTGGTACCTTTGCCCTCAGAACAGGAATGGAAAATTAACATGAAGACAAAACACCCCACGTATCAGCTGCAGCAAGGGCGCTATTTGCTTTTTAATGGTTATTTGGGCTTTGCTGGAGAATAGTTTGAGACAATCACATTTCTGAGACAGATAGTCTTGGTTTTCTGGTGTCAGTAAGTCCACCTCTAAATTCCTTGACTCTTTGCCAAGTGTCTGGTTCATTCTTATTTAAGACAGATGAGACTAAAACTCATTTGACTTCACCACCTAGAATAGGAGCATTCACTCATTTGGCTTTATAAAAAAAAAAAGGAAGAAAGAAAAGAAATGAACATTAGCAAACTACAGAACAATCCATTCTTAAATTTTCTATAACATTCCTCAGTTTGGGATGAGGACCAACTTCCCAGGGTTGTTCTCATGAAGTCTAGCCCTTCTGGGTCCCTCAGAACAAATTCTGTTTCACATTACTCTGGACATAAAGTCGAAACTCCTTAAAAGAGTTTACGAGATGCTTCATACTTTGGCATCTGCTTACTTCTCTGGCCTCTTAGCCACACTGAACTCCTAACTCACCTCTGGCTTCTACAATATTGATGATTTCTTTAGAGAATGGCCTTTACCTACTGATTCTTTGTCCCTGTCCTTCTCCTTCCTTGTGACCTGGGTAACTCCTGGTTACCATTGCACAGTGGTCAGCCATTGCACAGTGAAGCAAAGAGAAGGCAAAGATAATCTGGTTTTACGTTCTGGCTCTGCCACTTATTAACTACATTAGGTTTGGGCAGGTTACCTCGCTTTTTATGTCCCAGTTTCTTCACTTTAAGCTAAGGATACACTATGGTGCCTCCTGCAGGGAGTTGTTGAGTAATCATTAACTAATTCAGGTCTTATATGTAAAGTATGTAGAGCTGTATCTGGCTCAGGAAGCATTAGCTAATATTATTGTAATTCAGATTTTAGTTTAGTGTGACAATCCTTAGGGTCCCCTTCATCCTGGTTTAGGGACCCTACCTGTGCCTTAATTGTACCTTGTGTTTGTCCTTATCACGTCACTTACCATGCGATGTTGCGGGCGGGAAAGGAGTCTACGCTGAGATGAGCCACCACAGTCCTGTTGTAAGTATTTCATACTGTCACCACAGAGTGATTAGACTGTTCTCTTTTCACTCTCTCCTATTGAATATTCAAGTCACTTAAAGAATGCCCCTTAAATTCCCAAGCCAATAACCTGCAAAGATACCACATTAAAAAAGCTTAGTTTTCAGAGGAGGACAAGATGAAAACCATGTCTGTGAACCATCCTTTCTTTCCCTCCTGGGCCCGCAGAACTTCTTTTCACAAGCTGATTCAGGAGAGTGAGTCTGAAAGCTGTTTCCTTCCTTTGGCACATTACACATTCCTTCTACCACTTTGTCTTGAAAGGAGGATGCCTTGTGTGCATTATGGCGAACTTCTACCTCTGTCTTCCAGCTCGGCCTCACATGTGGTGGAAAATACTACAGAGGTACGCAGTGTCCAGATGAGCACTCATGTCTCACCACACATCTTTAATCACTGCTTCTAATGCTACTGTCCACATCCTGGAATGCCATAGGAGACACACAAAATCTTGCCCAGCTAGGATCATTTGGTGCTGGTAAATGGCTGTGTTTTAGGTGCTGAACATACTGGGAGTCAGGAGTATGAGAAGCTTGACTGCCTGAACACATAAGAGAAAGCCAGGAAAGCAAGGGAGCACAGAGTCGCTCTTCTGAATGTTTTCAGACATCGTGGAATGTGTGGACCAAACATCTGGGAAAATGGACTGAATTTTTCATTTGCCGTCCAGATGTTTCTATGTAGTGCCTCCAGTTTCTTTAATCTCCTTTTTTGTCTCCTTGACACCAAAACAGCTGATCCGTTTAGTGACCACTCTTCTCTTGTCTCTTGTCTCTCACTAAATTTTTTATTTGGTTTTACCCTGAGCTCCCAAGCTCTTGTGCCTGTGTTTCACTTAACTGTTAACTCTTCTAACAGTTCTGGTACTGCGGTCCACATGCAAGCGAGCCCGAAGCATTGCCTAAAGATAACACAGCATGGCAGAAAATTGGCAGTTTTAAGTCTCATTGGCCATAACCTCAGGGATCTTTATTTTGGAGACAAAGATGCCATCAAGAAAGGCTTCTGAGAAACTTTCAAGTGCCTTAAGTGACTACTCAACAGAGAAGGCTTTTTCCTTCCCTCTAGGGGTAGGCACATCAATAAAACGCTCCCCACTAACCACAACTATGTTAGGCATATGTATATTCACCCTACATTAATGAAATATTCTTTGTTTTTGAAAGATTTTTATTTATTCATGAGAGACACACACACACAGAGAGAGAGAGAGAGAGAGAGGCAGAGATGTAGGCAGAGAGAGTAGCAGAGAGAGAAGCAGGCTCCGTGCAGGGAGCCCGATGTGGGACTCGATCTTGGGACTCCAGGATCACGCCCTGGGCCGAAGGGAGGTGCTCAACCGCTGAGCCACCCAGGCGTCCCATTACTGAAATATTCATTTGGTTCTCTTGTATGTCAGGCACTGTGCTAAGTGCAGAAGATAGATTATTACCAAATACATTGGTAAGGAGTTAGAAGAAGGATCATGTAAACAGATAATTACTACATACTATTGTTATAAATGGATTGTGTACCCTCCTATAGCTCATCTATTGAAGCACTAACCCCTAATACCTCAGAATATGACTATATTTGGAAAGATGGCCTTTACAAAGGTGTTTAAGTTGAAATGAAGTCATTAGGGCAGGCCTTAATCCAGTCTAATTGGAATTCTCATAAGAAGAGGAATTTTGGACACACAAAGAGACACCAGGGTCATGTGTGCCCAGAAGGATGACTATGTGAAGAAGTTAGGATGTTAATTTTTTAACATTAAAAAATGTGTACTTCAATAAGTATAAAGTAGATACAAGTGTCCATCTAATTTTATATATATATATATATATTTTTCAGGATGTTTATAAAGTTGTTCAATGTACAATTTCTCCTTTGTCATTGTGGAAGGTTTCTTTTTTCATCCTCAGTACCTGACTTCTAAGGCCAAATTTTTTTCTACTTTTCTTTTTCAAAAAAAATTATTTAAATTCAATTAATTAAATATAATGTATTATTTGTTTCAGAGGTAGAGTTCAGTGATTCATCAATCTTATATAACACTCATTGCTCATTACATCATATGCCCTCTTTAATGTCCATCATCCAGTTGCCCCATCCCCCCACCCCCCACTCCTCCAGCAACCCTTGGTTTGTTTCCTATGATTAAGAGTCTCTTACGGTTTGTCTCCCTCTCTGATTTCATCTTGCTTTATCTTTTCCTTTCTTCCCCTATAGTCCTCTGTTTTGTTTCTTAAATTCCACATATGAGTGAGATCATATGATAATTCTCCTTCTCTGATTGACTTATTTCGCTTGGCACAATATCCTCTAGTTGCATCCACATTGTTGCAAATGGAAGTTCTTTATTGTAAAGACAATTATTTTGTCTGATGGCAAGCAGCAGTCTTACCAGCAGTGATTATTCTGAACCTCCTATTGGTGCTAAGAAGTGGAGCATTTAATGGAATGAACAGAAGGGTGAAAAGCTGGGGATTCTATTTGGTGTGTTCTCTTTCTTTGAGTTTCCTCCTTTGAGTTCCACAATCTGTTCTGAATTCTATAGTCCATCTCTCATGCAACTGTGGAAGTCTCAGGAAAAAAAAAGCCCAAAATGTCTCAGTCTGATTTTGGTGAGGTCCTTGGCCCTATTTATAGTGAAAGTGGAAGGTATTCCAGCTCAACAGCAGTATGTACTACTATCTTAACTTTGCTTATCTATGTAAACCATTTGTGAGTGGGTGGCAGACAGTTGGTTGAGGGTCTTGGTTGCTGGCTTAATATTATTTCTACATCACTTGAAGGTATTATTGTAGGTCAGAGAGAGAGAGAGAGAGAGGGAGAGAGAGAGAAAGAGAGAGAGAGAGAGAGAAATCCTGATAGAACATGATTCTGTTACCGAGTGCAGGCTGACATAGAATGAGGGAGAGGATGCGGTGAAGATGTGTCATGGCCAGTGTGAAGGTTGAGGTGGTGCAAGTGGGGAGGGAGGAGCTCATCCAGAAACCACTGTGAAGAACTTCCAAATTCCCAGGCGGTCCCCTCTGAGAATAGAGAATTTGAAACAGAATCTTGGCAGAGGAACGGGATGATTGGGAAACTACAATCTTTCTGACCAGTTACATGTTCTACTGCTGCTCCAGCTTGGCGGTGAGCTTTCTGACTCAGTGCAGAGAGAAGTGATTACATACTGAAAATTTGGCCTCAGCTTGTCCCCTCCAAGGACCTCTGGGACATTGCAGTTAATCAGCAGACTGGTCATCAAGGGTCGCTTGACATTTTGAAAATGTGTTTTAGATACCTGGGTAAGTCTGTTGATACATTCTATCAGCGTCCCTATGGAGTTGGAACAACCTGTGGCCAATGGGACATGTTAGGCACTGCCTCCACACATGGAACCACTTTATTTGGGAGCCTGGGCCAGAGCATGATGAGCTCGTCTGTATCCTGCTGTCTGACTCAGAGGTGGGGGAAACTGGAAACATCAGGACAATGTGGATTACAAACCTGAGGATTAGACATATTCGGAACCTGAAAGCCAGTAGGACAACAATGTTCAGTGCACAAGGACAGCCTCTTAGTGTCAGAAAAATCATGTAACAACTAAAGACTTTCTGTTTGTTCCATTGGGTCAAAGTGCATTACTGTCATCAGGAACTTTCTTAGAGTAGCTAGAACACAGGGCTTCTCCTTGGGCTTGCATCAAATAATACTTATCACCCCAATATACACACATACACACGCTCATCCACCTATAGGCACATTCCTCTGTGAAATCAATTAAAAATGGACATAAGTTTGGAAGAGAAAAACAGGTCTCAACAAGAAAGGAAAATAAAAGAATAGGGCTTTACCCATATCTCCTAGTGCATAGTGAGTAGGAGTTCGTGTGTTGGTTGAATGACTGTAAAACCTTCGGAATGTAAAACCATTTTTCTTTTTTAAAGGCTGCTAGTGGAGCAAACATTTTTTTCCCTTTCACACATCTTCCTAGCAAGATTCATCCTCCCTGTCTCCAGTGACACCAGTGCTACCTTCTTATCTCCCAGCCACCGAAAGCACCGAAAACACAGAACCCAGGGCAATCTCACTCTTTCAGAGACTTCTTCAACTTGTAGCCCTTTATCTCTAGTGCCTACATAGTTCCTGGCAGAATGAGAAATGACAATATGGTAACAATAGCTAAGAAGAAGCACTGCGTTAAGGGTTTCATAGAAAAAGTATCTTTTAATTCTGAGGAAGTAGAATATCCCCATTTTAAGGTTTAGAGATTAACTTGTGTAAGATGATGCTATAGGAAATGGAATTGGCTGTTCATCCAATTCCAGAATCTATGTTTGTAACCATTTTCCTGTGATTCAGGAATAGTTTTTATCCCTCCAATTTGATCTAGAAATTCAATATAATCTCTATCAAAATCCTAAGGCATTTTTTTGCAGAAATTGACAAGTGGATCCTGAAATTTATGTAGAAATGTAAGAAACCCAATATAGTCAAAATAATCCTGAAAAGGAAAAAAAATAGAGGACTTTCATTTCTAGTTTAAAAAACTTACTATAAAGTGATAGTAATCACTTTTTAGTCAATTGATTTTTGACAACAGTGTCAAGACAATTCAATAAGGTTAGCCTTTTCAAAACTGATACTAGGACAACTTGATATCCATAGGCAATACAATGAATTTAGACCTTTCTCTCCTTTCATACACAAAATTTAAATCAATGTATCATAAATCTAAGCAGAAGAGCTAAAGTGCTAAAGCATTTAGAAGAATAGAGGAGAAAACCTTAAGGTAGACAAACACTTCTTAGCTAAAACACAAATGCATAATCCATTAAAAAATTGATAAACTGGGCTTAATGAAAGTCAAAATTTTTGCATTTCAAAAGAAAATGAAAAGATAAGCCACTGAGTGGGAAAAATATTTGCAAATCAGGTATCTGATTAAGAATTTATATCTAGAACATATAAAAACTCTTACAACACAATAATAATAAGTCAAATAACCAATTCAAAATGGGTAACACATTTGGATAGATATCTTGCCAAAAAATATATCCAAATGGCCAATGAGCTCATGAAAAAAAATATGCTCAACATCACCAGTCAGTAGGGAAATGCAAACTAGAATGCTCACTAGAATAGAAAATAATGTGTGTTGGTGAGGAGATGGAGAAACTAGAATCCTCATAGATTACTAACAAGAATATAAATGGTACAATCGCTTTGAAAAATAGTCTGACAATTTCTTTCAAATTTAAACTTAAATTTACATTTAAGTCTTTAATGTGGGCACCTCTTGAATAGATACCTAAGTGTAAAATTCCTAGGTTCTTGGGAATCTATGCAAGGGAAATTAAAGCCTATGTCCACACATGTAAATTCTCACAGCATTATGATTCATAATAGTCCCAAGCTGGAAACTGAGGAATAGATCAGTTTAAAAGTGGTGCATTCACACAATGGAATACTATTCAGCAATAAAGAGGAATGAAATACTGATAATATGGATGAACCTCAAAGAAGATTATGCTAAGTGGAAAGAGCCAAATGTAAAGGACCACATATTATATAATTCCATTTATATAAATCATCTAGAAAAGGTCAATCTATAGAGACAGAAAATAAATGACTGGTCGATTGCACTTTGAGCAGACTTTTGCTATAATTATATTGAATTATAGTTCATTTTTACATATGAATTCTTACTGGGCTATATGTATCTTTGAATTTTTTGTATTCTTCATGTTTATCAGTAAGCCCAGTACATAATAAGCATTTGACATATACCTTTTGAATAAATAAATAAATGAATGATTTCTATGGATAGCCTTGAATTTAATTATAAACCTTGGGCCTCTTTTATATAAATTGAGCCAATCTATCAGTCATCCTTGTATATAGTGTGTGGGACACATATTAATTATATTGCTGTGCTAAGAGCAGTGCAGGATTAAGAGATGACTCAGATCCAAAGCTGCTGCTGTCTTTTTTAGAAAATTTAAAATTATTTTTGTTTCAAGTTTTTACTTAAATTCTAGTTACTCCGTATTATATTTGTATCAGGAGTAGAATCTAGTGATTTGTCACTTACATACAACACCCAGTGCTCCTCACAAGTGCCCTCCTTCATCCCCATCACCTCCCCTCCAAACCCTTAGTTTGTTCTCTATAGTTGAGTCTGTTTCTTGGTTTGCCTTTCTTTTTTTTTTTTAATTTATTTTTTATTGGTGTTCAATTTACTAACATACAGAATAACCCAGTGCCCGTCACCCATTCACTCCCACCCCCCGCCCTCCTCCCCTTCTACCACCCCTAGTTCGTTTCCCAGAGTTCGCAGTCTTTACGTTCTGTCTCCCTTTCTGATATTTCCCACACATTTCTTCTCCCTTCCCTTATATTCCCTTTCACTATTATTTATATTCCCCAAATGAATGAGAACATATAATGTTTGTCCTTCTCCGACTGACTTACTTCACTCAGCATAATACCCTCCAGTTCCATCCACGTTGAAGCAAATGGTGGGTATTTGTCGTTTCTAATGGCTGAGTAATATTCCATTGTATACATAGACCACATCTTCTTTATCCATTCATCTTTCGATGGACACCGAGGCTCCTTCCACAGTTTGGCTATCGTGGCCATTGCTGCTAGAAACATCGGGGTGCAGGTGTCCCGGCGTTTCATTGCATCTGTATCTCTGGGGTAAATCCCCAGCAGTGCAATTGCTGGGTCGTAGGGCAGGTCTATTTTTAACTCTTTGAGGAACCTCCACACAGTTTGGTTTGCCTTTCTTTCCCCGCGCCCCCACCCATGTTCATTTGTTTTGTTTCTTAAATTCCACATGAGTGAAATCATATGGTTTTTGTCTTTCTCTGACTGACTTATTTCACATAGCATAATACACTCTAGCTCCATCTATGTCATTTCAAATGGCAAGATTTCATTCTTTTTGATGGCTAATATCTTATTATATATATGTATGTTAATATATATATATAATGCTGCTATAAACATCAGGGTGAAGGTGTCCCTTCAAATCAGTTTTTTGTATCCTTCAGGTAAATACCTAGTAGTGAATTCCTGGATCATGGGGCAGTTCTATTTTTTTTTTTTTAAAGATTTTATTTATTTATTTATTCATGAGAGACACAGAGAGAGAGAGGCAGAGACACAGGCAGAGGGAGAAGCAGGCTCCATGCAGGGAGCCCGACACAGGACTTGATCCCAGGACTCCCGGATCACGCCCTAGGTCAAAGGCAGGCCCTAAACCGCTGAGCTACCCAGGCGTCCCTAGGGTAGTTCTATTTCTAACTTGAGGAACCTTCATACTCTCCTCCAGAGTGGCTGCACCAGTCTGCATTCCCCCCAACAGGATAAGAGAGATCCCTTTTCTTCATATCCTTGGCAACACCTGTTGTTTCCTCTGTCATTAATTGTAGCCATTCTGACAGGTGTGAGGTGAAACCTCACTGTAGTTTTGATTTGTATTTCTCTGATGATGAGTGATGTTGAGCATCTTTTCATGTGTCTGTTAGCCCTCTGGATGTCTTTGAAAAATATCTATTCATGTCTTCTGCCCATTTCTTGACTGGATTACTTGTTTTTTGGATGTTGAATTTGATAAGTTCTTTATGTATTTTGGATACTAATTCTTTATTAGATATGTCATTTACAAATACCTTCTCCCATTCTGAAGGTTGCCTTCTATTGCTGTCTAGTAGACAAGAGAATGCAAATACCAAGCAACTATAATACAAAGAACAAGGTTAGAAGTGACACAATAAAGGTACACAGAAAGATGTGTGAGTTCAGATACAGAAGAGAGCTCTTTTAGGTGTTTTGTTTAAACGGTCAGGAAAGACTAGATGGAGGATTAGGCATTAAACAGAGCCTTACAGCTGGGTCAGGGTAGAGTACATGGAGTTGGAAAGGACAGCATGCTGATAAGTGAAAATAGAAGAAACTTACTGGCTCGTCAGAAGTGTGTAGCACCATCACATGCAAACAGCACGTGCAAGGGAAGAACTAGAAAATGAACGTTGTGAAGGTAAGTTGAAGTCTAATTGTGGGGGAGATTTGGGCTCACCTCTAGTGATCTTTTGTTGAGAACAAAAACATTTCAGTTCTTGAGAACTTCCAGATAACCGGTTAAATTTTCAGTCCTTTTAATTTTAGTTGACCTAATCATGATTTTAAAACCTCAACCTCCAGGACAGGA